>NC_142127.1:16820000-17445000 GCF_024610735.1 Ursus americanus
AATGCCTCTGGTGCCTTAGCAGATGGAGTTCACACATAATGCAAGCTCAGTGTCTGTTCTCACACTTCCCCCTGTATAAAGGGGCAGTGAGGAAGAAAGGGATGGGAGCATATGCCTAACTCAGTGGTTCTCAAATTGGGGCATTGTGCCTCTCTCCCTCCAGGGGCATTGGCAATGTCTGGAGGCCTTTTTGGTTGTCACATAGAGGGATTGCTACTGTCATTCAGCCGCTAGAGGCCAGGGGTGCTGCCAAACACCCTTCAGTGCAGGGGACCTCCCTCAACAGCAAAGAATTGTCTGGCCCAAAGTGTCAATAGCTTTAAAGCAGAGAAAGCCTGATTTAACCCATTCTAGGGGTCCAGGGCTTCTGTGTCTAGCTCACCTCAATTGCTGGTAATAGTTAAATGCCATTTTTACCTGTGGGCTGCTTGGCTGGTGATAGAGCCTTCAGGCAATGAGGCTGGAGATAGAGGGGCTTGGTATCCTGTATCTGAGGGGTGGTTTTGTCACACACTGCAGTCCCCTCCCAGTGACACCACTACCCCTATTCACATGGCCGGCCTCTGGCGATCTTCAGAATTCTAGAGAAGCAGTTGATGCTTTCGATTCATTCTAAGAGCAAAGCTGGTGGCTGGCTCCTGTTTCTGCCACCTAAGGATGTGCCAGGGGTAGACTGTGAGTCACGCTGACCACGAGACTGCAGCACCTGGAGGAGAGCAAGCTCATGACCCTTTCGATAAAGTGATAAAAGTCCTGCCTCACTCAGGAAGAGATTTCTTGAGGAAGGATGAGAGTGTTTCCCAGAGGAAGTTTTATTTGTTATTTCTATGGGTAGCAGGCAGTTATATAGTGCTTATCATGTGCCAAGTGGTGTTCAGATCATTTTGTAAATATTAACTCATGAAGTCCACATAACAACCCAAAGAGGTAGGCTTTTTCTTATCACTCTTTGACAGAGAAGGAAACAGAAGTGGAGAACAAGGTCGTAAACTGAGAAACTTTGGCTCCAGAGTCTGGGCCCTTCACCACAATGCTGTGAATGAAAGACCTTGAATTTCACACTTGGATTCTTGTTCTACCCTGGCTCTTGACTTCTGGCTGGTCCGCTAAGGCATCAAGGCATTAGGCCAACCCGATTCAAGTCCCCATTCTGGTTTATTATCTCTGTTGCCGTGAGCACGTTACTTCATGTCGGTGAACCTCTGTGTTCTCCTCTGTAAAATGAAGTCATTTTACCTCACCTACCTTCCGGAGGAGGTGAAGATAACGTGGGGTTTCTTAGATTTGTGTGTGCATTTAAAGGGATTCAGGAAACATTAGTTCCCTTCTGTCCTTCCTGCTATAATGATATTTTTAGCCCCGTTGCTCTAATGTTGTGGCCAGCTTCTTCTTACCTGTAGGTAAGGGACAGGCTGAAGAGCAAGAAATAGCCCTGGTCGGGTATTTGTTAGAATGAATGAACGAACCACTGCAGAGGCTAACATCATGAAGAAGTCCGATGATCAGTTTGGGGAGAGTGGTGGGGAGGTTGCGCTGATGCCAAGCACAGAACAGAACAGTGTGGGTTTACTTTCTGCTTGCAATATTTAGTTGCTCCAGCCATGCCTCCCATCTGTAAACCACTGACAGCACAAACTTCCATGTTCGTTGTGCACCTTCGTTTCTGTTCTGACGACTTTCCTCTCCACCTGGCAAAATAGGATAGCCTGAGTGCCTTATGGCCGAGTTTATGAACGCGTTCAAGGTCAGCTGGCTTTGTCCTGGGGATGGTGAATTGATCCGTGAGATCACCTACTCAAAGCAAGTTTGCCCTGCTTCCAATAGGAGGGAAAGCGGCAACTTTGCATTTGTCTCAGTTCAGGACTTTGCATATCCTCCCCCCACATGTGCTCTTCTTCCCTGATCCACTCCCAGTACATTCGTGACCCTGGATTCTATTCACATGGATGGCTAGCCTGGTGTCCTTCTGCCTTTCTCACAGGTGCAAGTTGATATATCTTTCTTTGATTATGAGTTTCCAGAGGAGAGAGGCTTAATTAATCTTCTTGTGTGTGTGGAATACCTTGTGTACCAACTTCATAAACGCGTGTACATGTGGGTTCAGTGTCTGTCTAGAGAGAAGGGCAGCATTTAACCACAGTCAGATGTGTAGGAAAGGGAATCAACTCTTAAACGTAAGCACCATGAGAGAATATCCCCAGCGTCTAGAATAGTGCCTGGCACACAGTAGTTGTTTAGTAAATATTTCCTGAATGAATGAAAGACTCTGGTCTTAATTTAGGTATCTTTCTAAATATCATTATAGTTACCTCTGAGTTGCCCAGCATGCCTAGAATCTGGAACTGTAGTTTTTATTAAGTAAAGACTTGGCAAAAAAATTGGGATGTACTGGAGTATATAGCACTGAAAATAACAATGAACTCGATCCAGAAGCTACTCAAGACCTCGCTGCACTTTGGGGTTGTCATTCTATAGGTCAGAGCATCGTGCTCTAAGAAGGAATTTAATAGGGTGCTTTGGTAAGGTGCTAAGTAACACCAGGTTTCCTCTATCGCCCTAGTGGGTGGGAATAATTTTATGTCACCTACTGCTGAACTCGCATGGCAGAAGAGACCAATGTGTTTTGTACTCTCTGGGCCACCTGAAGATGGCCTCTGTCATCTTTAAGATAGGATGTGTTAAGACACGCCTTCAAGCAGTACTTTTTGACTCTGCCACTTTTTTTTGTCCTTCATGTCAGAAAGAGACAGAGAAGGAGGAGGAGGAAGAGGAGAGGAGAGAGAAAATGCACCAGACAAATGTACAGAGGCCAAAGAATTTTTAACTATCTGCATTTTGTTTTACAGATCTGAAGAAAACTCTCGCCGTGCTGTTGGATAATATCTTGCAGCGCATTGGCAAGTTAGAGTCAAAGGTGGACAATCTTGTAATCAATGGCACAGGAGCAAACTCGACCAACTCCACCACAGCTGTTCCCAGCTTGGTCGCACTTGAGAAAATTAATGTGGCAGGTAAGAACGGCAATTGTGTGCCCTGACGTGGTGTCAGACCGTGCTTTGAACTGGGGAAAGAATAAAGGAGCACAGTGGTTCTTATTGGTATAAATCCCACAACTTGGTATGGTCCCTCTGAAGCTGATTTTAAATTTATTTTTGATTAACATGTTAAAAGACTTTTAAAGGCTCATCGTGATGTGTAATATCTGGTGGTTTCTGTGACATATTTCATATAATGAGCTCCTGGAATTCACTTTTAATGAGAGGATTCATAGCATGGATAAATGGAATAAAGAGGTTATCTGGGAAGCTCATGCCAGTTAGAGGTCCTTTCTCCTCCTCATTTTTATCAGACAGTTTCAGAAGTCTGTTCCATATAAGTGATTCTCTCCTTCCCGTTGTTAAAGAAGAGCCACCATTGCAGAAAATGTGTCCTGTGTGTAAATGGGGAGATGGAAGTTCTGGAAATGAGACTGATGAAATAAACGGCTCCTGCCTGATCTTGGGCTGTTTCTGTCACCACTCGTGGACACCACCCTGCATTTCTCACTGGGATGCATTTTGTCTAACCCCTTCTTAAAACTGGAATCTTGGATGAGAGAACAAGCATAGATTAAAAACAAAGCCCAGATCACACACAGCCCGGATTGCCCGTGGCTTACGTTGGATTCCCCCATTGCACTGCCCTGGGGTCAGCCTCCAAGTCGCTGTGGTTGAGCCAGGACTTGCTCTCATTAGGGTGACAAAGCAAAGAGCCCAAGGATGAGGATGAAGTGCTTTGGGTGAACAGTTATAAATGAGTTGTCTGCACTCCTGGTGGTGGTATTTATCCAAACTCTACTTAACGAATAAAATAAGGAGCTGGGTTGCTTTCTGCTACTTTGAAAATCCAATTTAGTGTCCTTTTTGGTTTCTCTCTACCTCTGACTTGCACTGTAGAAATGTATGGACTAAAGTGGGAGAGATTCTTTTCCTTTCCTACCTCCCAGTGTCAAAACATTTAATTGTTTCCCATTATGCAAGCTTGTTGTATTACCTTTCTGTTCTGTACTTTGCCCTTTAGCAAGTGTTAAATTACAAAATATATTTCTAATAATCCAAAGTGTCCAACCAAAGAAAGGTATTAAAAATAACTTTTAATTACAACACAGAGGCAGTGTCATCTGGGCCATAAATCCTATCTTCCCAGCAGTTTCCAACAGCTTCTGTAATTAGACAAGAAAACCTCCCACTGTGTTGAGCTGCTTATTAATAAATGGAACCCATGCCTCTCCAGTCTCCACTCCTCCACCCCCGTCCCCAGTAGAAAATGCTGTTGGAAAGGTCCTATCTGATTTCATGGCAGTTTTGCATTGTCCTATTTCTGGAGGTGGAGTGGGGTGCTTTGCCTTGACCTTTGCTGCCTCCCACTGTCTCTGTCCTATACAGCCCCTGTAAACAAGTCTGTTGTCATTCTCTGCCCCGATGAGGGATCTTGCTTCCTCTGACTGTCCTGTTTGTGTGCCACACTCACTGGGAGACTAACCCTGCCTGGGCTCCAGATACCCAAGTCCAGAATTGTAGGTAAACCTCCAGGAGTGAAATGGGAGGGAGTTGGTGGCTACTTCTTTCCAGTGGGATCCCAGCCCTATGTACTGAGTGAGTTAGTTGACCCAGTTAACTCATACCTCTTGAGCACATTCTCTAAGTTGTTGGCTCTGATGGTTCTCCTTTCGCCCTGCCACTGGTACTGTGTTTTTACTAAAAGGATTTTGTGTGTTTTGCGGGGGTGGGAGGAGGGAGCAGATTTAGAATTGTGCCTTTGATAATTAACCTCATTCTCCCTCCTTTGCGTCTTTTGTGTGTGAGACACTCTGTCTTTGAGATTTTTAATGGCCAATTAAGAAAATAATCGATATGCACGAAATCCCATAGACGGTGGCTGTGTAAATGGGGGTAGCTATGAAGCTTCTCACAGGAAGGTACATTTTGAAGGTGGGTAAGATTGAGGCATAGGGGCCTCATGGAAGAGATAAAGACTCCTAAAAATGGATTGTAACCCAGAAGATAATTGGAAGGAAGGGTAGGAAACTAATATCCAGCAACCATCCAGGAAATACCAGTGACTGTTAGTGACCCTCAAGGCACATGATTTTACTCAGTCTTCTCAACATCTAGGAGAAGTTAGTGGTTTCACAGGTTTTATGGAGTTTAAGTGTTTGGGGGTGGGGGTGTACATCTGGTGTTGACATCCCTTGAGCTCAGCTTAAGACCAAGTCCCATAAAGAGAAAAGAGGGTGAGTGTTGATCTGTCTTCTTGCTTTCATTTCAATCATCACAAATGGGCGAGTTTGGAAAAACATGCTGCCTTTTTCTTAGAGGTTCCTGGAGAGCTGACAGTTTCCTGGGATATTTAATGACTTGTCTAGTAAAGAAGTTCTCTGTGTCTTAAGGGTCTGTTTCTGTGGCCAACCTGTGTAAAAACAAGCTTGACCCTCTGTGCACATGTGCATTCCTCCCTTAAACCGTGATGGCCACGGTGGATATAGTTATGAAACAGAGAATAGAAACATCCTCCTTTATTTCCCTTGGAGGGTGGGGCAGGGGGGCTTTATGTTTTGTCAGTTAAACAACATATGTCTAAACTCTTTGCCCTGTCTGTAGATTAGAGTGCCAAAAAGAAGAGTAAGAACTTCAGTTTGTGGCCCTTGTTCAGTTTGTTGCCCTCTCTCTGAGCCATGGCCCTACTGTCCCCATACCCCTATTGTCATAGCAGGAATGGCTCTGGAGCTGGGAGACAGGTCATTTTTATAGGGTTCCAATCCCAGTTGAATGAAGTATTTCTTTCTTTCTTTTTGCATTAAGACATGTGGTAATTGCTCAGAAATGTTCTCCCTGGTGTGTCTTTACTGCTTACTCTGGTGTCTTATTGCTCACTGATGTTTCTGATTGCTTACTGTTTCTTATTGCTTGCTGATATATTTTCTGGTTGGCTCTAAACTGCTTCTAAATTGGGTACCATGGCAGTTGAAGAAGGGTTCCCTAAATTTATTTTCTTTTTAGGGATAGCTCTGTGTGCCTACGTGTACGTGCCCTTCCTCCGTTTAGCTGTGTTCTGTGTACCTTTTACCCAAAATGGCTTTTCTTTCCAAATTTATCACTCTTGGGCTTTATGATGATGTGAAAACGATGTTCCCCTAGAGAAATCTAGCTGGAAAGGAACTTCACTGAAATCAAGAATTAGCTTGAACTATACTTTTGAGCTTGGTTTATCTTGTCGAAGATGAAGGTGAATCAAAGAAACAAAAACCCAGATTAAAAAAAAAAATCCCCACCCTTCAACCAGTCGCCTAGTAAATCAGTTTCTCCTCCCCGAAAGAACTTGAATGGTTTTTTTTTTGCCAAAATTATCCCTTTTCAGAATGATGTTTTTGTTTTTGGAAAGACCAATTCTGCTTTTCTCTACTTTTATGGTCTTAATTATGACACGGAGTAAATGGCACTGCATCTGGAGTTCTTTGCCATGTGCTCACATAGGGGAAAGGTTAAAAAAAAATGTACGTGATCATGAAAATGCTTGCTTTCTGAGGCCGGACAATGTCCACTTAATCTTTGTTTTGCCCATAGCGTCTTGTTCAAAGCCTACCTGTTGAAAGTATTCAATAAATGCCCACGTGGATTGGATGATGCTAGAGGGAACAGCATGTGGTTTCACTGCTGAAAGGAGTTTTTCCTTCTGGTTCCTCTTTTCCATTTCTGTGTCTGGGGATTTGCTTGGACGTGGGGCTTGGCATCTCATGTCCCTTTCCCAAACCTTAGCAAACACCAGCTATGAAGTAGGTTTTTTTGTTTGTTCGTTTGTTTCATTTTATTGTTTTGTTTTGTTTTTGTGGTGGTTGTTGTTGTTTTTGGTCTGTCATGTCTGAGCTTTCCACAGATGCTCCCATGCTGTGGAGCCTTCATAGAAGGTGATGGTTACAACTCTATAGATTGTAATATTTCAGGGGATGGGCACATTGTGCCTCTCTCTCCCATCAGTTGGGGGAGGCATGTGTGCATGTGTACCTCTGCATTTATTCCTTTGTACTCTTAAGAACCAGTTCTTGTCCTGGAACATCAGCTGAGTAACTGGCCAGCATGGAGGGTTCGCTAAAAGACACAACTTACTGATAACATTTCTTTTACCTTACGATCACTTACGATTGCAAGGTCATTTGGGAAGCACAGTCACACACTCGAAGGTGCGGGCACAACTCCAGTGGCTGGTTTCTAATATTGAGTCTACACGGAACATTAGCTAAGCCTGCGTTTCCCAAATGTGAGTAGCCACATGCAGTGGATTTCCAGTATCTGCCAGTGAAGTGCAATGTATTTGAGCTTGGATGCTGTTTTCAATAAAAACCATAATTATTATTCTACCATTTAAAAATTGCAAATGAAAAATGTCCTTGCTGAGTTTCAGGACTTGCATTTGGAAGTGCAATTTTCCCCCTTTTGTGCTGCTAATGGACCTTGAAATTAAGTTGCACCGGTGTTGTTTCTTCTTTGGGTCCCCCTGTTATCAATTGTGTTGGAGTAGCACCTGAAGTGTCCCAGCCCCTGCCCAGCTCCACAGGTGGCTTTCTGGGGATCAGGTAGTGGCTGGTCTGTGACAGCCCAGATGCTGCTGAGAAATGGGCAGATCGGAGATTGCAGGGTGCTTTCTTACTAATGCGAGTGAGAAACGACTGCGTTTCTCCCACCTACGTGTCGCTTTCTGTTTCATTCTTTGTAAGGACAGCGCTAAAGACTTGACTATTTGTCAGAAACAATTCTTTTGGTATCTTCCTAGAAAAATGTATGTCATCGTTGGTGTGGTTTTCACTTGGTGTGGTCAGGATGTTTTGATTTTTATCATGAAGAAGGAGGAGGAGGGCAGGAGGAGGAAGAGAAAGAAAAGTACAGTTCAGTAGAAGTGATGCTGCCCTTTGAGCGTGGGTATTTATAGCTCTGATTCTCAACTGCAGACGATTTTACACCCCCGTGCCCCCCTGGCCATGCTTGGCAGTGTCCGGAGACATTTTTGGTTGTCACAACCGAGGAAGTGCTCTTGACATCTCGTAGAAAGAGGCCAGGGATGCGGCTAAACGTTTTACAGTGCACAGGCTAGCCCCCACAACAGCGAACTATCTAGCCCCAAATGTCAATTGTGCTGTGTTTGAGGAACTCTGAAGGTAGTGTTGGAATCTGGAGTTCCGCGTATGACCGCTACAGAAAGATGCCTAGGATGTTGAGCTCAGCTGATGGGCTAGCTGAGACGTAAAGCCTCCTTCTCTCTTGCTCACAAGGCTGTTTGCAAGTCCTCAGCCCCAACCACTTTTAGCTTTGCAACTGATCTTTGAGACCTCCAAGAAAGAGATTTTTATAAAATCCCAGGAAGCTCTTGGGATCCTGACCTTAAGAAACTCCTTTCCTGGACCCAAACCAGTAAATTTTTGGCAACACACATTTTACTCCTGCTTATATAGAAGGTAATTATTTCTTTTCATGAAGGAGCCACTAATTCAGAATAATGATGGCAAAGTAGTCTGAGAGTAGATTTAAATTACAGGAATGTTTTAGAGGAAATTCTATTTTATTAATTTTAAGCAGAGTATGTAATTATCAAGACATGAGAAAGTAAATTAAATAAGTTAAGGAAAACAAGACAGGTCCCCAAAGGTCTGCTTCACGGCACGAAACAACCTACACAGTCTATTTGGAGCAGTAGAAAAGGAGATGATCCTGAAAAAGGTAGGTCGAGGGAATCTGAAGTTTTCAGTGTAAAACTTAGGAGTTTGTATTTGTTCTAGGCAGTGACCAGCTGAGGAGTCTTTAAATAAAGCAGGAGGATAATGAGATGAGACCTGTATTTTCAGAGAATTAATGGCCATGTGGAAGTGGGGTGCTTTAAAGGGGGTCCAGCTAGAAGCCAGGTGTGAGAGTTGAGTGGAGTGGTGAGAAGAAGGCTTGGAATGAGTCATGGGCACGACACCAGGGGGAACGGGGGATTAGAGACCCATGTCAGGTGGAGCTGAGGAGGACATTGTGGACCATGAGAGAGGACGGGGAAGGAGCAGTCATCATGACTGGGTGATGCCCTTATTGAGAAAACAAGCCAGCCAAGACAGGATCTTGTGAAGACAGTAGCTGTATGTTAATGCGGGTTGCTTTGCCACAAGCCACGCGTTGAAGAAATCAGTTTAAAGGAAGTTGGAGCATTGGTTCCAGTGCTCAGGCTATGAAAGACTTCACAGAAGGCAGTGTTTTGGAGCCAGGCCGCCCCGGTTCAAATCCCAGCTCCACCACTTCACTCCTGGTGACCTTGAGCATCTTTCTGAACCTTTCTATAGCTCTGTTTCCTCCTCTGTACAATTGGGGAACTAATGCCCGTGTTCATGGGGGTTGTTGATAAGGATTAAGTAAACTTAGACATATGCCTGGCATAAATGAACGTTGGTTAATTACAGTTTAAAAGCCACGTTGATGGAGCTTTTACTTTGTTGATGTGAGACTAGAAATTGCATTGACTAGTTATTCGAATATCACCACTGAGAGTGAATATGATATTTGTGTAGTGCTGTATAGACTAGAAAATATTTTCATATGTTACTTCATTTGAGTGCTTTAAACTTAAATTTCCCAAATTGACCTTTTTTGTCAATACTTAAGGCTTAGCAGGAAACCGATGTATTTGTCAATGATCTCTTAAAAGAGACAAAAAAAAAAAAAAAACCAAAAAACCCACCTTAAACCGAAAGGGAGTTGGGGGCCCATGCAGTTGGCTAGTTCAGAAGATGATGCTGAGCTCTGCCCTACTGTGTACAGACATGGGGACCATCTTCAAGAAGCTCAGCTGTGTTGGCTTCTGAGGGGTCTTCATTCTAAGGCCATCTTCTTGGGATGGTGGTTGAAATGGCCACAGTGGGGCTTAGGTTCTGGCAACATTGTTGGGGAGGGTTCTGATCATCTAGTCACCATGCCCAGTGACATCCTGATTGGGTGTGCTTGGATCATGCAGGTCACCCCAGGGTTTCCTGGTGGCTGGAGGGGCCCTAGAAAGATTCCAGGCAGCCGATAATATAGGTAGGACTACCACAAACGCATGTCACATTATGGTTTGGATTTTCAGAATTGTCCTAAGCCTGGCTCATACTTTTCTTTCCTTGGGGGTTCAGAGGACACAGCTTCGAGAATGCTAACCTTTCTTCTCCCGTTTTAAATGCTGCTCTTCTGGCTGAATGTGCCACAGCCCTGCTGGGAACTGGCTTCGCCTACACCATGCTATTTATTTATGCTGTTACACATTTACATGTTTCTGTCCTCAGCCTGGAATGCCCTTCCGTTTTTCTGGCTCTTGATTAACATCCTTTTCAAGACTCTTCTGAAGCACTGTCTCCCACAAAAGGCCTTATGAAGACCCCTCCATGCTCAGAGATTTCTGGTGCCCCTGCTTTGTGTTTTCATGACTGCTGTGTACATCCTTGGACCTTCCCATACCTATCTGTCTCCACAGCCAAGCTCTAAGCCCTTTGAAGGCATGGGCAAAATATCCTACATTTTTCTTTTGAACCCGATCCCTAATTGAGAGCTTGGCAAATAGCATGTTCCCAGCAGGTGTCCAGCTGAATGCGCTCCTCCCTCTCAGGGACATGCACCAG
Source organism: Ursus americanus (assembly GCF_024610735.1). NCBI lineage: Eukaryota > Metazoa > Chordata > Mammalia > Carnivora > Ursidae > Ursus > Ursus americanus. The sequence continues at coordinate 16,830,655 of NC_142127.1, forward strand.
GTCCGCCACTGTCCTAGAACTTTTGTCACGACAGTGAGGGCCACACAGTCAGTTCTAGATCACTGTTTTTGCCACTGGACTGCTTTGACATGTTCCTGAGTACTTTAGGAATTCCCAAAAGCACCTGGAAAGTTGACTGCTAACTTGTTCAAAAGGGAAAATGCTTTTGCTTTGGTGCACTTTCTGAAAACTAAGTTTCCATAATAAGATAATTTATTTTGTAATTTTGGTGACTGATTATGTAAGTAGGAGTTAAACAATTCTAACGAGCTGTAATATAATAGGGATTGCTCTGAATGAATAGTCTTTGCAGAAAAGCAGGAACCCACTAATCCTAATCCCTTTGGACTTGTTACTGACCCTTCAAGGAGTACATGGTTTTTTTTCATTTCAGAAAGTCAGAGTATGGGGGTGCCTGGGTGGCTCAGTCGTTTAAGCCTGACCTTTGGCTCAGGTCATGATCCTGGGGTCCTGGGATCTCCCTCTCTCCCCGTCCCCCCCGCCCCCCACTCATGCTACCTCTCACTATCCTTCTCTCTCTCAAATAAGTAAATAAAATCTTATTTAAAAAAAAAAAAAAGGTCAGAGTATATATCTGTATGAGGAATGCTGTTTTTCCCCAGCCACTTGAGGATGGTGAAGAACAGGAGCTCTTAGGAACGGGCACTGCGGGACTGACCTTGGGAACTTGTACAGGCTTTACTTTTGTGGATGAAAATGCCTCTACACAGGGCTATTTAGTGGATCAGAGCTAGGACATACTGAAATAGACTTGTTTGTTTTAATCAGAAGGCAACAGATCCTACTTGCTCTAATTTGGCTAAATGAGGTACGTGTATACAGTTGTGCTATCAGCCCGCATATGGTATTGATTCAGGAGACATTCCGCAGCCACAGCATAGCATATGCTTTCCCATAGATACTCCCTTTTCTCTGCCACTCCATCCTTTACCTGTTTTTATCGGCACATATTTCAAAGGGGCATTCTAGAGCCTGAGATTTAAAAATTCAGAAAAATTGTAGAATTAAAGTTGTTTCAATGAGGGCAGGGAACCGTACCTATCTCTGGGTGGTTAAAATGGTTTCTTAGGTATGGAAGCTTGTGGGGTTTTGATGGATTTTTTTTTAAGCTCTGCTTTTGGCTTTATAGATCCATAGCTTCTAAAATTAGGCAACCTAAAGGAAAATCAGTTGCTAGTTTTTGTTGATATTTTTTCCTTCTGGGTGTATCTCAGAAAAGGAAGTAAGAAAGCCTATGTAGTGAAGGTGATCTGAAATGGTTTGCTGAGTTTCAAAAGGAAGCAAAGAGGCATCCAATTAGTTGTGTGCGGCAGACACAGTTCTGGGCGGCAGACATCCTCTTCATTACTGGACAGAATGGTGTTCTTTCTCTGTCTCTCTCCTTTGGCTTTGGACCTTCAGGAGATCTGCCAGGCAGGATCACAATACCCAAGTCCACTCATGTTAAGCTGAGGACCTGTAGCATTGGCAGAGCCAGCAGAGGGACTATGTGTCTGGGGTCGACGGAGGGTTTAAACTGCATTTTGATTTGCCTTGTCAGAGTTGGCCAGCTACACTATTAACTGGTGTGAAGCCCTCTTGATGTTCCATGTTGGTGAGCCTTTCGAGTCAACATTAACAGTGGGAAGCTGCTCTCTACCTCTGTGCAGCTAAAGATGGGCTCTTAAAAGTCATTGCAGAAGAACCATAATGAGCATCAAGTGAAGGACTTGTGCTAATGCTTCCCCCGCCGTGGGGGGACAAGATTGAACGGCAGCCGTAGGATTGTGGTTCAGACACAGACTCTGGACCCTGGCAGCATGGGTTCGAATCCTAGGTCTGCCACCTCCTGCCGTGTGTCCTTGGATAAACCCAGTTTCCTCATCCATAAAATGGGCATAAAGTACCTGTGCCACGGGAGTGTTGTGAGGATTATGAGTTCATACATAGGAAACACTCAAGGCCAGGCACAAAATCAGAGCTCAGTAACTTTTGACCATTGGGACATGCACTTCTTTTTTTTTTTTTCCTTTCTTTTTTTTTTTTTCCTTTCTTTTTTTTTTTTTTTCAGTTAGCCATTGTATAGTACATCATTAGTTTTTGATGTTGTGTTCAATGATTCATTAGTTATGTATAACACCCAGTGCTCACCCTCCTTAATACCTATCACCCTGTTACCCCCTCCCCTCTGAAACCCTCAGTCTGTTTCCCGGGGTGCATAGACTCTCATGGTTTGTCTCCCTCTCTGGTTTCTCCACCTTCAGATTTCCCTCCCTTCCCCTATGGTCCTCCTTGCTATTGCTTATGTTCCACATATGAGTGAAACCATATGATAATTGTCTTTCTCTGCTTGACTTACTTCATTCAGCAGAATCCCCTCCAGTTCCATCCATGTCGATGCAGATGGTGGGTATTCATCCTTTCTGATGACTAAGTAATATTCCATTGTATGTATGTACCACATCTGCTTATCCATTCATCTGTTGAAGAGCATTTCGGCTTCTTCCATAGTTTGGCTATTGTGGACAATGCTGCTATGAACATTGGGATGCATGTTCTTCTTTTCACTACATCTGTTTCTTTGGGGTAAATACCCAGTAGTGCAATTGCTGGGTTGTAGGGTAGCTCTATTTTTAACATCTTGAGGAACCTCCATACTGTTTTCCAGAGTGGCTGTACCAACTTGCATTCCCACCAACAACAGTGTAAGAGGGTTCTCCTTTTTCCACATCCTTGCCAACATTTGTTGTTTCCTGTTTTATTAATATTTGTTATTCTAATTGGTGAAAGGTGGTATCTCATTGTTGTTTTGGTTTGTATTTCCCTGATGGCTAGTGATGTTGAACATTTTTTCATGCGTCTGTTAGCCATTTGTATGTGTTTTCTTTGGAGAAGTGTCTGTTCATGCCTTCTGCCCATTTTTTGACTGGGTTATTTGTCTTTTGAGTGTTGAGTTTGAGAAGTTCTTTACAAATCTTGGATATCAGCCCTTTATCTGTAATGTCATTTGCAAGTATCTTCTCTTTTTCCGTGGGCTACCTCTTAGTTTTGTTGACTGTTTCTTTTGCTGTGCAGAAGCTTTTTATCTTGATGAAGTCCCACAAGTTCATTTTTGCTTTCGTTTCCCTTGCCTTTGGAGACGTGTCTTGAAAGAAGTTGCTGTGGCTGATGTTGGAAAAGTTACTGCTTATGTTCTCCTCTAGGATTTTGATGGATTCCTATCTCACATTAAGGTCTTTCATCTATTTAGAGTTTATCTTTGTATATGGTGTAAGGGAATGGTCCAGTTTCATTCTTCTGTATATAGCTGTCCAATTTTCCCAGCACCACTTATTGAAGAGGCTTTTTTCCAGTGGGTATTTTTTCCTACTTTGTCAAAGATGAGTTGACCATAGAGTTGAGGGTCCATTTCTGGGTTCTCTATTCTGTTCCATTGGTCTATGTGTCTGTTTTTGTGCTGGGACATGCACTTCTTACCCTGACTCAGTTTGGCCTGTGAGCCAGAGGGTAGCAGCAGATGGTCAGTGCTTGTTGAGTGTGTAAACTACCTAATCCTAATGCAGTATTTTATAGAGAAAATAGTATGGGGACCTGGGAAGAGGGATTTCTGGAAGATGCTTGGCAGTCACATGCTAGACCTGGTTTGGCATTAGACAATCTTGAACAGAACTCCTGGAGCCATTTTTACTCACACTTGGCATCTTATTTCCCACACTGAGCCTCAGCTTCACGCTCTGTATAATGGAGATAATGATGCCAATGCTGTCCTCATGTGCCCGTGAGGATGCAGTGAGATAATGTATCTGAGAGCCTGGCACAGTGTCTTCACCCTGCTTCCCTTCAGATACTGTTCTTTGGGGTTAAGACCTTGTGAAAAGGGGGGAGGCACAAATGTAATTCGGCAAACACTGTTGTATGCTTTATACAACCAACACTGCCTGGACGGTGCCAGGCCTTGCGTCAGGGTGCAGTGGAAAGGCAGCCAGGTAAGAAATGAGGGCTCCTGTTGTGAACGAAGGGCTGCACCATGCAGCGGAGGAGAAGGAAGGGAGCATTGGCAGTGCTCACAATACCTATCTTGACCCTCAACCTAGAGCTGCTTTCACACTAATTCAAGAGGATCTGTTGGTTTTGCCTGGCCTTTTGGTTTTGGGAATGACTTCAAACTCTATAGCCATCTAGGGACAAGGTTAGGGATAGAAGTGACCTATAGGAATTGGCACAGAGGACTTTTTTTAAAGATTTTATTTATTTGGGAGCGAGAGAGCACACACAAGCAGGGGCAGAGGAAGAAGGAGAAGCAGGGAGCTCAACGCAGAGCTTGATCCCAGGACCCTGAGATCATGACCTGAGCTGAAGGCAGACGCTTAACAGACTGAGCCACCCAGGCACCCCAAGGAATTTTCCTAATCATATGGTGGAAGTCATATAGCCCTTGTTACAGCAAACTGAAGAAGTCTGGAAACTGTGCCTGACCCCTCACTATACCTTCTCTTTCCCAAGTAGGGAGGGGAATTCCTGTGCTGTAGAGCTCAGCTCTCACGGGAAGACAGTCATTAACCTGTCTAAACTTTATGCTAATAGAACTTTCTCAATAATTGCTTTCATTAAGTATGGTTAATATGAGCAGTGCAAGTTGTGGCAAGATTAGCAGAAGAACAAAGTAAATATTTAGGACTTTATTTCAGGGTTCATTTGGGCTGGGCAAAGAGAAGATTAGTAAAAGCTGAATCTGATGGTATCGGATCCTGAAATATAGTAGACCACTTGACTGAAGTTCCAGTGGTTCCTCTTTACTGGCTCTCTTAATCCTAGTTGGGTATTCTCCAGGCGACGGTTATGAGCTCTGTTCTCTCATTACATTTTTGGCCCCTGTCAGAAAGAGTAACATGGTGCTGCCTTCCCTGTACTTCCAGGAATGTTGTGAGGATTAAGAAGGTGGCTATTGGCCCCTGGCTGTGACATGTAGGGAGGACTCTTGTTCCCTTAAAGTAGAGGGCTGTTAGTAGCCACAGAGTTGGCCAAGAAAGCCCATGATGAGTGCTTGCTCATGGCTGCACATGCTGACCTGTCATCTAAGGGTGCGGAGGGGTTCTCTCACCTGTGGTTTTCATGCCTCTTGGCTACCAGTGATGAAGGGCAGTCATTATCTCTTTGAGTCTATGTAAAAATAGGGCAGTATTTTCTTTTTTTTTTCTTTTTTTTCTTTAAGATTTTATTTATTAGAGAGAGAGAGAGAGAGAGAGAGAGCATGAGCTCTCTGGGGAGGGCCAGAGGGAGAGGGAGAAACAGACTCCCCGCTGAACAGGGAGCCTGACCCAGGACTCCATTCCAGGACCCTGAGATCATGACCTGAGCCCAAGGCAGACACTTAACCGACTGAGTCACCTGGGAGCCCCAAGGGTAGTATTTTCAAAAGGAAAGACTTTAGAAACAACATTTTTCTTTTATGTTACAAAAAAGGATAATGTCTCCTGTAAAAAAATTGGAAACGAAACAGTAAACCAGGTGAGGAGATAACAGGGAAAGGGAGTACTGTTTCCAGTTGGGCAGATTGTCAGGAAAAACCTCTCGGAAATGACACTGAACAGACACCCAAATGAGTGAGCGAGGGAGCCATGAGGGTACCTGAGGAAGGTTGTTCCATGCAGAGGGATCGGGATGCGACCTGGGCATATGCAGCGCACAGCCGGACAGGCTCCATGCTTAGGCTGCTGGGGTTCGAATCTGAGTTCCAAGAGTGGTATGACGGTGGCTGTCATATTTAGGGAGGTCATATCTCCATCTCCTCATCTGTACTACAGAAACTAGCTCATGGGACATTGGGAAGCCACAGGAAAACGTGCATAAGAAGAGCTGGCACACAGTGCTTGGAAAATACTGGCTATTATTATAATGATCAAAATGTAGTTTCAGCAAATGGTTTTAAAAGGCTGTCCGTGTGACTTTGTTCCATAGACCTTTTAACCAAAGCTAACGAGCTTCCGAGTTGTATTAGAGACACCAAAGTGGGGGCAAGTTCTATTCATTTCAACGAATAAGCTAAATATAGTCAAGACTTTAACAGAAGGATCACACATTTTGGGTGGGGTTTGGGCTTCTGGTCATGAAGTGGGTACAGTTGGTGGAGATCAATTTCTTGTATATATTTTCCTGTCTATTCAAATATAAAACCCTTGTTGAGGAATGTAGTGTTTGTTTTTTCCAGAAACCATCCTCAGGTTTGGGGATGTTGCTATGTGACCTCGAGTCCTCAGAAGACTGCAGTGAAGTTATTAGTCTTATGTGGTATTTGTGAAGCTTGACCTACATTGGGTTCTTGATTTTAGCTTGATGTGTCCTGAAAGATGGCACTTGGATAAGTAAGTCATAATGGTATATCTGGATCCAGGAGCCAGATTTTCTCACTGCTTGAGTCAACTATTCTCCCCTTGACTCGGGGTGAAATCTTGGTCACATGGAGTCATGGGGTGAAGGTCTGGCCCTACCTCCCAGTCTCTACAGACTCCCTTCTGTAAATGACGTTCGATCTCTGCCAACTGTTCTTAGTTTCCAAAGAGGAGAATCACACAGATCCCCCTGGCTGCTGGGTTCTCTTTGTGTGTTGCCAAGGCAGCAAAAACATGGACCTTGATGCAGGAAGGTCTCTGAGAAATAGGTGACTGGCTAGGGATTGGCTAGCTGGCATTTAGAAGATTTCAGGAGGTCAGCTGGCCACCAAATTGAGGGGTGCCGGGCTAGGGACTATGAGCTCTGGGGAAGGAGTGTAGGACCCCAGGACCCAGGAGGTCTGGGTTCTAGGCCTGCTGCTGTCAGACCTGACCGTGAGATCATCTGGTTTTTCTATTTCTTTTTTCATAGCCAGGTTTTCATAGACTTCTAGAAGTGAAAGAGATGAAGATGATTTAATCTTTTCTCCAAAGTGGGAGACTGCAACCTTCCAAAAGCCTCGGTGCGCGATCTTCCAGCCTTATCTGAAAGATCTAGATGTTACACAACCTCAGTGGGCCACATTTGCATTACAGTCTATGTTCCAGACTAGCAGACTATGGCCTATGGGCCAGATCTGGTTCACCGCCTATTTTTGTAAAGACAGATATAAAATAGTGTTGCCCATTTGCCTTCCTTACATGGCTGTTTTGGTGCTACTGCTGTAGACTTGAGAGGTTGCGGAAGCTGTGGTAGAGACCTTATGGCCCCCAAAGCTGAAAATACTCTTCCCCTTTATAGAAAAAAATTTTTTAAAAAAGTTTGCCGACCCTTGGTCCGAACAAATGGTGCTCCCTGGAGTGCAGTGCCCAGCCCATGGTCCTGTGGACTGGGGCCCTGGCAGGGCTCCACCCCTCTGAAAGATAAGCACCTAGATTCAGGGCAACTTTTGTTGGTGGTTTCACTTGCTGGTTTTGGCTTCACCTTCCAGAGCAGGTCCTACTCATCTTTGCAGATGTGGTCATGTGTCCTGCAGCATATTCGTCTTGAGGCCGTATGTCCTCACCACCCTTGGGTCTGTCCGTAGTCCATTACAGGTGGAGTGTCCTGATCCCTTCCCCTCCGGTCGCCCTCCGCTGAGCTTGCTCCAGTTTGCAGTACTCTCCACTTAACGTGGGAAGCCAGAACTCTGTTCGTTCTTCCAGAAACTCAGTAATCCCGAGCTTGGAGGAAAAGAGGGGCCTAGCTGTCAGGTTCTACACACTGGGCTTGTTCTCTGTAGCCTGAATATACAGCAACCACAGCATGCTGCAGCTGTGACTCCAGGACCGAACCTTCCAGTGTTTTCTGCATGGACTTGTGTTAAGCCCAGTTATCTCCCTATCCCTATGCCTCTTTTGCCTCCTGGCAACTCATGCTTTGTTTATATTCCCAGAGTATGGAATTTTCCCTTAATTCCTTTTCAATATTATTTTGCTGCTTTTCTAAATATTTGAATGTTATATTGACCCTTGAAAGTTTTTGTTGTCTTTTGAATTATTAGTTTTTTCTTCCAAATGGGTCATCAGTATTTCTGTTTTGGCTTTCAGTCAGCACTAGAGGCAACTTCCAAGTTGACAGGGGTCCAGAGATCAACATTGTTTTAGTATAACTGCTCACCCGGTACAAATACAGCTAATTAGTTAGCCTGTCACTTTCCCATCTTACAAAGATATCATGAAAGGGTTGAAGTCAAGATATCATGTCACAGGATGTTTCGCCTTTTCCCCATTTCTTGTCTAGTACCCTTTTAAAAAGGAACAGGGAGGGAGGGCAAGTATTGCATGGTGCACTGGGTGTTATACGCAAGTAATGAATCATCGAACTTTACATCAAAAACTAGGGATGTACTGTATGGTGACTAACATAATAAAAAAAATATCAAAAAATAAAGTTGACCTGCAAGAAAAAAAAAAAAAAGGAACAGGGAGGGAGTTGTGGACACTGTTAGTTTCGTTGGTATTCTAAGTACTGTTAAGCCATCTGTTTAATAATCTTCTCTAGAATTTTGCCAGGAATGACCAGGAGGCTTATTCTGACTTTTTGTAATCCTATCCTTTGGCACATTTAAGTATGGAGGAAACCTTTTACCAACTCTGGTTTTCTCAACAGTTCCTTAAGAATGGTGCAAACCTTCTCCATCCTTTAAATCTCATCCTACCTTGCCATTCTTTAGATTTTGACAATAGAAACTAAAGGCAGAGCTGTTGAAGACACTACGGAGAAGACTTATAGCATTATATGAAACAACAATGAAAATCATCACCTAGGTATGCCTTGTTTAGGGGTGACGCACTGACCTCCGTAAATGCCAGTCCGGCTAACACAGCTCTGATTCATTTACTTTCCAGCAGTATGGCGTGTTACTTCACTGCTACATGCTTCCTGTGTCTCTTGAGCCTTTATTTGTTCTTTGTAGAAGAGAGCTCACACATCCTTTCCAAGTTGGTCTGATTCCCTTTGAAACGGCCGCTTTCTTAGCAAAGGATACAGTTGTAAACCCGTGACAACGGCCAGCTCACCCTGCGGTATGGTCTTTGAAGCCCGTCTCTTCTCACCCATTCTCAGACCTGGCGCACGTGGCAATGTCAAGTCTGAGAGAAGGGGTCCATGGATGGATGAGTACACAGTGTCTTTTCCTGAATGTGCCTGAACAGATCAGATTTGTAAGTGTTTACAAAGCAGACCCCAAAAAATAGCCACTATGTATTGATGGGTTATTATGTCCCAGGCAAAAGTCATCATTTTGAAGTACATTACTCTTCTTTTTTCAGAGCAGACCTACAAAATAATCATCCCAATTTAAAAGCAAGGCGTGGCAGGGTAGGAGATGGTGGAAAATCTGCCCAAGCTGGTGAGAGCCTGAGCCAGGTTTCAGACCCCACTTGGCTTGAACCTGAGGTCCATGTTCAAAGATGCTGCCCACAGCTGGGATGATAGAATTTCACTGAACACCACGCAGAAAGATCACACACGGGGTGTTTTTAACAACACGCAGAAAGATCACACATGGGGTGTTTTTAAAAACGAGAATAATTTAAGCTCAGGAGAGAAGATAATCTAAGAGCCAGGAGCTTTTTGGTGGTTTGGATATGATCGTAAATGTTTCAGGTGCCAAGCATACTTTGTTTTGTAAGTTTTGATGTTTTTGGTTGTCTTTTTGTTGTCATGTATTTACCGCCCTTTAATTTTCTTCTTACCGTTAAATATTCCAAATGAGATCATTTTCTCTAGAGACATACCAAGAATTGTTTTCCAATTTTCTTTTTTTTTTCCTGCTTTAAAAATTTGAAATACAATAAAAATGCTTGATAGAGTGATGTAGAGTCATTGGAGGAAATTTGGAAAATAGAGAAAAGAATAAATAAGAAATAAGAAGGGCCTGTAATCCTGTTATCTAGAGCACATGACTGTTAACATTTGGTTATTCTTTTCTCTTTTTTTCTGTGCATGTAGCACATAAAAACAATACTCGTACTCTGTAATTTTTAAATCCTAATTTTTAAGGGATAATTCTCTCCTATCTTTTTTATTCTTTAAAAAGCTTTATTTTTAACATAACTACATAATATTTTATTTCCTTAACTAGATCCCTATTTTTAAATCCCCCATCCCTTTTTTCCTATTACAGAGATCATTGTAGTGAACATAAATCTCTGCATCTCTGATTATTCTTACGAGAAATTCTTTGGTATAGGATGGCTAGGCCTAAAGTATAAGCGTTTTTTTTTTTTTTTTTTTTTTTTTTTTTTAGGTTTCAATTTTTATCAAATTAGGAAGGGTACATCATTTTAAAACTCAAATAACATGGGCTCCTAACAGCCACCATCCCCTGCCCTGTACATCTCTGTTCCTGCCCCCAGGAAGTCCTGCTGACTTAGCTTCCCCAATTGCAAATGCCTTTAACTCCTTTTAGTTGTTTCTTCTAATATATATTTTCGTATTTCTCATTACCATGTTTATCCTGTTTTTCCTTACCTTGCAGTTTTCAGCACTATCTGCTGATTTTCTGTAATGGAAGCTGGGAGCTAAGCTTCCTGACACTACCCGCAAATCTCCCTCAGACTTTGCTATTCTGTACCATGCCAACACTTTCGCCCGCAGACACTTCCTCTCCCCATCCTCCGGAACCCTGATAGCCTGCTGTCGTTACTGTGAAATCAGTGGTTGGTGCTTACTCTGTAAAGACACTGCTTAGCCATCCAGTTAAATGAATTGCCTTTTTGATGCATCTTTTTGTTTTCTCTCAGAGTTCATAATTTACTGTTTGCATTTCTTAGCTTTAAGTCATTGGAGCAATGAGTATTCCCTAATCACTTTCAGGGTGGGTGCTGAAAATACCTCCACGAACAAAACAGACAACCATTCTTCGCCTTACCAAAATTCAGCCCTAAGTTTTTCCGTCAGAACCCGTCTTGGGCCAACAGATCAGAGTCTATCAGATACATTTTTTATTAAACACCTTTCTTCCCAGAGCTTTCTGTCCTGCTGCAGTCTGGCCTGGTGGCTTTCTGGACCTGCTGTTCTGTTGTCCTGAGGCTGCCTGTTCCCATATCCCCGGAAGACCCTTTCCCTTTTTCCATGCTGGCTCTCCTACTTCCTGGATTCATGTCTTCCTCTTTGTTGGTTTATTCCCTCATCCAGGTGAAGCTTGTCTTCCAGTAGTTTCCTCAGAGAGAGGATATAAGGGGAGAACATTTTTGAAATTTCTTGAATGTTGGAAAATACCATTTAAAAAAATTGAGGTATAATTGGCATAAAACATTATTTTAGTTTCAATCACGCAACTCAATGATTTGATATTTGTAATAAGTCTAATTAATGGAAAATATCTTTATTCTATCTTGAATGATACATTGGCTGAACGTAAAATTAGTTGAATGTAAAATTCTAGGTTTAAAATTATTTTTCTTGTGAAGACCTGTTTCTTTAACTTCTGGTTGTTAGTGTTTTAGGGAGTGCAGGGGCATTCTCATACCTGGATGTGACCCGCGACCCGCTCTGAAAGCTTGTGGAATTGGCTTTCTCCCCTGTGTTCTGACACTTCTCAAGCTGGTGTGGGTCGTATTTCATCCCGATTCTGGCCCTTTCGTTGGGATGTTTATGTCTTTGTGTGGAAGGTTTTCTTTTTTTTTTTTTTTTAATTTTTATTTATTTATGTGATAGAGACAGCCAGCGAGAGAGGGAACACAGCAGGGGGAGTGGGAGAGGAAGAAGCAGGCTCCCAGCGGAAGAGCCTGATGTGGGACTCGATCCCGGAACGCCAGGATCACGCCCTGAGCCGAAGGCAGACGCTTAACGACTGCGCTACCCAGGCGCCCTGTGTGGAAGGTTTTCTTGAGCTATTTATTTGATAGTCCTTGCTCCTTCCCCTACCCTACTTTTCCTTGTAGAATGTTAATTGGAATTTGCACTTACGTGATATTTCTCCTCTCTTTATGCTTAACTTTTCTCTCCTATTAACCTTCTGTTCATCTTTTTGCACTGTTTTCTGGAAGATTTCTACAACTTTATAGACAGCTTCTCTACTGAGTGTGCTAATTCTTCTATTTTAGTCTTCATTTCCAAAAGTGCTTGTTCTCTCAAGGTTCCTTTATTTGTTTTTTTTTTTTTTTTTTTTTAATAGCATCCCATTCTTGTTCTGGTTTTATGAATCGATCTATTTCTTCTCTTATCTGTTAGGTATTTATTCCAATGATCATCACATCATTTTTTGTTTTCTGTGTTGTTTCTGTTTCCCTTAAATTTTGTTAAATTTTGTTAAATTCTGTTTCCCTTAAATTTTGTTCTTTTTCTTTCCCTCTCTTTCTGTTTATGAGTGCATTTTGATTTCTCTCATGTTAGCCTGTTTTCTCAAATGCCTGATAACCTGCAGGTGTTACTTCATCTTTGAGGGGAGGTCTGTCTGGAATGCTGTGGTGGGCCATGGGTGAGGGTTGACCGCTACCAGGCCATCATCTCACAGGGAACCAAAATGGCATCAGAAGGCCCCAGATGTCTGTATTTGTCTTTTCTCTCTCTGGTTAGTTTCCTCAGAGATGAATCCTTCAGGGCCCAGGGGACCAGAAGTGTCGCTACGAAAACTGCTGCACAGCTGCAGACAGGAGCCTTGTAAAATTTGGAGTAGGGAACCTCACTTCCACTTCTCTATTTTCTCAGCTGTTCTAGGTCTAGAACTTTTTTTGGTTCAGGGTCTCTAGAGAATGAACCTTTGCCATTGATGACCCGAAGTCTCTAGTATAAGCATGTTAAGCCTTAATAGACATTACAAGTTATAGTCTCAACAATAAAATGAGTATTCCTGTTCTACATTCTCTAAATACTGGATATTTCACTTAAAAAAAAAACTTTGCTGGTATAATACATAGAAAATGGTATTTTACAAGTGTTTCTATGATCAGTAGCGAAGGTAGATGGTTTCCCTCCATTTCATGGGACTTGTACATTATAGGAACATCCTGTCCTTGTCTTTTTTTGTTTTTATTCTCTTGAGCACTCACTGAAGTTTGAATTCTGTTGCTGTTGTCTGGAAAGGAAGGCCTCCATTATTTCGTTTGGTTTTGTGTGATTGTCTCCCTGACGTGGCATTTAGCAGCCTTTCGTGGTTGTAGAGTCACAAAAATGCTTTATCTGGCACATGATAGGCATTTCTTTTCAGACAAGTCAGCATCACTTTGGGCAAAAGCCTCAATGCCCATCCTAGACCTGTTTTTGCCTCTTAAAGTGTTATATACGAATCAGACCAGTGGCCAGCAAATGACGACCCATAGGCCAGAATCTAGCCCCCAGCCTATTTGTGTAAGTCAAGTTTTACTGGAACGCAGCCGTGCTTATTTTTAGGTATTGCCTGTGGCTTCTTTCACATGATAGTGGAAGAAGTTGAATATTTGTGACAAAGACTGTTAAAATCTGGAATATTTATGATCTAACCCTTTAAGAAAAAGTTCACCATCCCTTGAACTAGAGGTTGTTTGTTGCTTAATGCCGTGGAAGTATTTGCAAAGGCTCATGAAAATTGATGGTTCCTTATTCTCATGAATAAAAACTAATAAGTGTGATTGTCATGCCTTCTGCAAAAACTAATGTTAGCTGATGTCGGCAGTCCTCTTTCTTCAGATGATAAACATGAGTGAAATCCTTCTGTCAGTCTCCCCTTTTCTAAATTCCCCAAGTACTCGGTTTCCAGGAATATTGCTTTTGTGGTCACATGCTACCCAAAAGCCACCCCACTTCCCTTTTCACTCTCCTTCCCTACTCCCCACACCTTCTAGAAATACCAGAGAGTACAAAAGGGACTTAACCTGCCCAAACCTCTCTTTGTTGCTATTGTGACAGCATTGCAAAAACAAATTGTGTTTAAAAAATAATAACCAGCTGACAGATGCTGGTGGTTAGCTGAGAGACTCTTCCTATGTTGAAACCACCAGTCATCCTTCATCTCACTTGGCTGTAGGACCCCAGCCTTCGTCCTCTGGCTTCGCCATGTCTACTCTTGGGAATGTCGCCTCCATCCCCTTCAGAATCCAGAATTCTCAAGGGCTGAGCTTCTGCCGGCGCTGAGCACTCTGGCTTGGCTGTCCCCTGTGGTATGGTCTTTGCTCGATGGGGCTGCTGTGTAGACCTGCCTCTACCTCTCTGACTCTGGGCTCCGTGCTCCTGGAGACTACCTCTCTCTTGCTGTGTGCTCCTGTCCCCTCTGTGGCTCTTCATGAGTCCATGCCAGTGACAGTGCCCGTTGGTCGTGACCTGGACCCAAAGCTGTCAGCTGCTGCTTCCCATGTACTCTCACGTGTGCTGTGTGAGGCAGGACGTCTTGGCAGCAGCACCCTGTGTATTAGTGTACAGAGATGTGACAGACTTGGGGATGGCATCCGGCTCTGTGTGCAGAAAGGGTGGTTAGTGCAGCAGGCCCAAGACTGCTATCCTTAGCAAGCTCTGCCGGCAAGGTGGTTGGCCCAGGACTGGTATCTGGGAAGTGGGATATTGAGAGGGTTCCTGCCATTCCCTGGTAGGAGCAGCTCACTCTGCCTAAACTGTGCAAACAATCTAGTGTATGCCGCACATGTGCTTTCCTTCCGGGAGTCGTGACGCATGTCACGTGTGAGTCCACTAAGAGAGGGCTCTATAGCTTGTGCCTGGTTACCTCTGGGCTTGGCCCCATGCCTTTCCCTTTGCTGAGTATCCTTTTATTCTAATAACTCTTGGCTGTGAGTCCTCCACCAAACTTGGGAGTGGTTCTGGGTACCCACCCCTGTTGTAAGGCTTATTCTCAGGGCTGCTTCTCAGAATGTCCAAATCTCTGCAGGCTTTGTGAACTTGAGACAGACTCTCCAGTGTCCGATCGTTCTATACATGTATTCTTCTGTCCATCCTCTCTTTAGAAAGCGTGTACTTGAAGCCAGTGAAGTGCTGTCAAGGGGAGCCGCCCCCACTGGCTTTTTCTTGGCCAGTTGCTGCACTGGAGTGGGTTCTCCTTTGACTCCTTGACCGTTTCTGGCTCGAGCTGTGTGTGCTTGCTTTCTCTGATTCTGTTGCCTAGTAAGAGCCCCTCACTTGTCTCTGGGGGTTTTGTGGGAGATGAAAGCAAGTGACAGACAGAGACCAATTCCACTTCACAGTGCAATAAATTGGGGCTGGTGGTTTGCTCATCCTCTTCCTTCGCAACCCTCTTCCTTCCTGTGTTCTCTTCACACGCAAAGCGGCATTCCTTCCTGTCTCGGATCATGTGCTACACCTTGGTTGGTACTGATATCTGACCATAAAAATGGTTCCTCTGAAACCTCTCCCGCTCTTCCTTTAGTTCCCCATTGGACATGTGGCCTCTGTGGCCGGTTTTGCTTTAAAAGAGGTGCCCCCCCCCCGAAAATGGCCGCCATCAGGCTGGTCAGGCATAACGGATCACCACCGGCTTGTCAGTTCTGTGGCTTTTTCTCTCCTTGGCATCTGCTGTCAGCAGAGAAGAACATACTGGAGGGATTGAACTGCAAAGCAAAACCAAATTCTTTAGCACTTTACAGTGGCGATAAAAAGCATAGCAGAGAACACTTCTCTCGGTGGAGTCAAGCTGAGCGAGAATAATCACTGGATGATTATGTGGGTACATGGAGTCTGAAAATTAATTACATAATTCAGTAAGAGTTTATTGAGCCTCTTAGAGCTGCTGGGGACATCATGCAAAATGAAGAGGACAAGGACATCATTTCAGGGAGCTTACATTCTAGTTGGGGAGTCGGGCAGTAGACAGGTTTGCATATGATAATAATGTCAAGTAGTGATAAAAGCAATAAAAAACATAAAGCAAGTTTAGGAGAAAATTATCTCGGACAGGTTGAGTGTGCATTTTCCATGGTTGGGGAGGGCCTAGGAGGGAGTGCAGTTGGAGCCCAAATCTAAATGAGCTGAGGGAGCCACTACCTGGAAAGGCACTAAAGACCGAGGAAGTGGCCAGCCTGGTGACAGTCCAGAATTCAGTTCCTTAGCATGTCCGTAGTCCAGAGTGAGGCCAGCGTGGCCTTAGTACAGTGAGCGAGGGCACGAGGGATCCGAGCTGAGGCGGGGAGCTTCGTAGGCCAAGTTAGGGTCATTCACTGGCTGCTGTGAGGATATTTTTATGCTAATTGTAATAGCAGCTGCTATGATTACTTGTGTAGTCAGTTTTTCCTAGAAGATTATAAAACTTGGGCCCTTCTAGAATAGTCTAATGTTTGTTATTTGGTGGTCACTCAGGCAGCATCAAGCATTGTTTTGTGTCTCCCTTGTATCAGCAGTCATAGAGTTTGGTCCTCTGGAACCTTTTATGACCATGTATCTAAAAGATTCCCCTCTCAAAATAATTCACACAGTAGGCTGTGTCAGGCCAGGCTGGGTTGACCTATGTGATTATATCATCTTTTTTGTTTGGAGTTTGGCATTTATTATTTATTTAATCTTTTAATTTGTTGTGTTCATTTAGCCAACATATTGGAGTTTGGCATTTTTAATTTGTGGACGTGTCAGGTGCACTTAGCATGAATGAGTAAAATGGAAACTTTCCTTCACGTTGGCGGGTAAATAGCGCCTCATTTAGTGAGCCGTTTTCAGGTTGGGTCTGTGTCTTTGGATCAGTAGAACAAGAAGCAGTACTGGAATGTGTCTCGGGTTCTGTTTGGAGAAGAGCAGTGAGCAGTGTCACATGCTCGAGGTGCTCCTGCCCTTCAGTGGAACACCGGAGACCCTACTCCATGTTCTTTCCCGTCCATGGTGTGGTACCCGGTAACAGGAGGGTGTGCTTCTATTGCCGGCGCTAATTGGTAATTTTAATTTCAGGGTATATTCAACTCTGGTTTCCTTACTTTTGAAATTAGGAGGATTTGGGTTCTCTCTCAACTCCAAACTTGTACAATTTTAATAGAATTCAGGTTACTGCCCCCTACCACTTGGCCAGTCGCGGGTCCCAGACATTATGGAGTGGGTTTTCTTCCTCTTTGCCTTGGGCCATAGCTGGTGGTTGAATTTCCATTTGAAGGTCTCTGTTCCATTAGCAATTTTTGTAACCAGTGGTTATACTGCAGACTTTCCATGACACGCAGGGAATCTTTATCAAAGCATGTGATTTCCTGCTCGTGCAGCTCTTTGAAAAGCCACTGTATTTGAGCCAGATACCTAAGTTGATAAGAACTGGTAGGTACCTGGAAGGCCATATTTCAGGGCAGGGTCTCCAAATAGCTTTCAGATGAAAGGGGTTAGGGTCCTCTACTCACCCCCCACCTTCCTAGATAATGTTCCTGGCTCAGGGCAAATCCACTGTCTTAACTGTCACAAATATCAAGCAGGCACGTCTCTAGGTGGGCGTAGGTCCTTAATAGACCTTCACGCATGAGAGGTAGCCTATTCTCATTTAATTACAATTCGTTTTGGGTACCACTGTGTACCCTGGCCCCTCCTGCATGTTTTTATAACATGTATATGATAATAAGTATTACTATCCATTGAGTGGAAAATATGTAGATTGAAAATGGGTGGTGGATTCATTAAATTGCAAACGAATCCGTTATAGTTGGTCACTTGGTTCCAAGCATTAGGAAGGTTACTCATGCTGTGATTTTAGTATGAAAAGTATGGAGGAAAATAATGCAAGCCTGCAGGTGTTAACATGAATAAGTGCTTTGCTCCTTTCTTTATTTTTTTTCTTCCCTCTTCTTCCACATATCTACCCCTGCCTTTCTCTTTCCCTTTGTCTGTTTATTCTTCCTTCCCTCTCTTCCTTTACTTGAAGAAGAGCCAAGCTGGAAAGCGGTCTGTATTGATAGTGGCCATACCCCTCGAAGCTAGAGTTGACTGACCTACAGCAGCTCCCGGGGTTGTGGCTATGGCTTTGCTAGAATGATGTGAGAGTCGCTTCTGTAGTCACTCTTGGTCTCTTCTTGCTTTATTATCATTTTATGATGGGTATTCATTCCATTTGGAACATCACACAGATTCTCTCCAAGTATTACAAGAGCCACCATAGAGGCCTTGACTGTGGCTCATCAGTGATGTCACTGGCTTCAAGCAAACAGGAAAGGGCTGTTAAGAGTCTCTGTGGGAAGCATGAGCAATACTGTTGGTACAGTGTTGATACCCAACAGGGGTGGTTTTGGGAAGCTTGAGTTACACCAAGTTGCAGTTGGTATTTCAGTCTCTGAAACCATAACATGACAAAGACTCCCGTCCTGCATCCAAGTTCTGCTTAAGGATAAGGGGGGATGAGTTGGGTAGTTTCATGACTTTCTTCCAAATAGTAGGACTCTGTGGGTTTATGATTTGTGGTGAGACCTCAAAATGACTGCAACTTTATTTGAGAGGTAGAAAGCAAGGCAAAAGCCTTTGGAGGCTAAGAGTGGTTCATCTAGTAATATTTGGCAGCCTCAAGCATGCATGTTAGTTCATATTTGAATTTTGACTCTTAAGAAAAATACTGTGATCTTTGCCATTTAGTCCAAGAGATGGGGTGGAGGAAGGAGGGAGTAGGAAACAGACTAAATTCATTAAATTTCATGCGGCATGGTAGGCAGAGCCGATTGTACTTGAGTTGCTGTAGTTTTCTGTATGGCTGTGTTCCAGCAAATTGGATGGACACATAATAGAAAGAAGAAAAACATCACACAATTTTAAAATCCACCACTATTGTATATAACTAGCTGAACCTGGGAGTCAGTTTCTGGAATTTGTGGGTACTAAATAAGCACTAAATATTAAATTTCTTGGGCTTTTATTGAGGGAGTGGCTGGCTTATTCAGTTTTTCTGATTTCCTGTTCTTAATATCCTTGGCATCAAGTTTTCATTGGTAGAAGGTTAAATATTCTTTTTTCCCCCCTTTGCAGCATATGACTAGAATTGAAGGTTCTTTTGCTTCCTCTTTTTTTTTTTTTTTTTTGTCCCTCTTTTGTTTGTCCCTTTCACTTTTTGGATTTAATTTTAATACTTTAAAGAAAAACCACTTATTCTTTATAGCGTATATGAAAGACAGACAAAAATAGAGAATCTATACAGCTGACCTTATTCTGTACATTTTGTAATCTAGTTCATGTAACCTCTTTCTTCCATTACTTACTGTACCTTGATAAAAGAGACTTGCTATTGTGTTAAGAAAAGAAAACAAAAATATGATTCAAATTGTGAGCTGTAGAATCCCAAAAAGGGAAGACAGATGAAAAGGGTCATTTCTCATAATATGAAGAAATTATGCTTTAACATTGCATAGATTTGTAGTTCTTTCTGAAAACACATTGTAGGTTAGGGGCAGAACTTCCAGTATGGTGGAGGAAGTAGCTTGGCAGATCTTCTCCAAGAAAAATGATCATGAAACTGGACAGATTTGTCAAATATAACCATCTCAGGACTTTGGAAATTGATGAAAGGCCTAGCCGAGTTGAGAAGTGATCACTCACAGAAAATTCATGAACTTTGTGTAAGAACATTGATGGTTGAGTTGATGGCCTTTTGCCTGAAGTTGCTGCTATTCTCGACCCCAGCTCCTCAGGGTACTTTCTAGCAGAGCAGGGCGAGCTGAGAAAGCCAGCAGATTCATTGACAGAGAGGGAGTTGACTTTATTTGGAGCAGAGAATAGCAAAATCCCATGTCCACTCAGTAACAGGTAGTGATCTTAGGGAACAAATGGGAATACCTCTGGCTTAGCTAAATTGAGGTTGCTTTCTGGTTTGGGGCAACTAGTGAACAAGAAGACTAGCCAGATACTTAGTATGGAGATCTGGGAAAGAAGACAGGCCTAAGTATCTTCTGTAAGCTCTTCACTAATCTGTGAAAGAGAGAACAGAGAGGGCCAACACTATTTGCTCTTCCTTAGCTGACTTTGAACTTGTGTCCACATACAGAGGAAACACAAGTGGACGCAGCAGAAAATAAAAGCCTGGAAAAATTTAAATATTGCTGAATATTGAGTGTGCTACTGACAAACCAATCTCAGACCAATACGGCTGACTTCTAAGCTGTGTGGACACAGGGGTGATCCCTAAGACTCTAGGCTTAAACATTTTAAAAACCAAGAATTAAAAACCTGAGCGCAGACATCTATCTCAACAGCTAACTGCCGTGGAGGAAACTCATTCCACAGGTTTAGTCTAGGTAAATTGCTAAACAGACAAAAAAAAGAGCAACAACTCTGGGGTTGGAGTGAAGATCAGAATTCAGAGCAGCTATAATATATATCCAAAATATTTACTTTTAGCAAAAATTTATGAGACCTGCAAAGAAACAGGAAGTGTTGAATACTCGGGGCGGGGCGTGGGGGAAGCAGTTACTAGAAACTGACTGTGAGTGGGCTGAGATCTTGAAGTTAGTAAGGACTTGAAAACACCCTTTAGAACTATAGGAAGCTGTGTTTTAAAAATTCAAGGAAAGTATGATGACGATGACACAATAGTTAGAGAATCACGACAAACAGAGAAAGTATAAAAAAGAACCAAGTGGAAATTCAAGAGTTCAACAGTAAAATAACCGAAATGAAAAAATTCACCAAATGGACCCATGACAGTATTTGAAATGTCAAAAGAAATAATGAGCGGACTGGAATGTAGAAATTATCCAATCTGAAGAATAGAGTATAAAACTAATGATGAAAGTAGAGTCTCCAAGACCTGTGTGAATCCAAGTATACTAATATATGTATACCGGGGGCCTCAGAAGAAGACGAGAGAAAAAAGGGAGCAGAAAAAACATTTGAAAAAATAATGGCTGGAAACCTACAAGATTTGATAAAGACCAAAACACTCAATAAACCCACAGTACTAAAACACAGAGATTCACATATAAACACATCATAGTCAACCTTTTGAAAGACAAAGAGAAAATTTTGAAAGCAGTAAGAGAAAACAACACATCCCGTCAGAAACAGTGGTCACTAGAAAATAGTGTGGTACAAAGTGCTGAAAGAGAAAAACCAAATAATTCTACTTCCAGCAAAACTGTCCTTCAAGAGTGAAGGCAAGGGGGAAATATGCTCCGGCAAATGAAGACTCCTATTTGTTGCAAAGTAGAGCCACCTTACATGAAAAACTAAAGGATGTATCTTTTACGCTAAAAGAAAATGACACCAGATGGTAACTTGAATTCACACAAAGAAATAAAGAGCACCAGAGAAGGTAAATCTGTGGGTAAATATAAAAGATTATGGATGGAGCTGGGTATGTTTTTCCTTCTCTTAACTTGTTTAAGATTCTATTAAAAATAACTATAACATTGTTGGGTTTAAAATACACATTGTGATGTATAAGTTTAAACATTTGTATTGGAAAGAAGAAAGGTTCCAATCAATAACATCAGGCTCTACACTAAGAAACAAGGAAAGGAGAAGAGCAAAGTAAATTCAAAGCAAGCAGGATTCAAGAAATAATATAGAGTGGAAATCAATGAAATATAAATCAAAACAATAGAGGAAATCAGTGCAACTAAAAGTTGGTTTTTTGGGAAGATCAAGAAAATTGACAAACCCTTAGCTAGACTGATGAAAAAGTAGATAAGGTTACCAAAATCAAATGAAAAGGGAACATCACTAATGACCTTACAGAAACTTAAAAGAGTATGAGGGAATACTATGAATAAGTTTATGCCATCATATGAGACAATTTTGATGAGATGGACAAATTTCTAGAAAGTCACAAGTAATCCATATGACTCAAAACTATCTGAATAACTCAATAACAAAGAAATTGAATTAGTGCTGAAAACTCTTCCTACAAGGAAAAATCCAGGCTTACATGGCTTCATTTGTGAACTCTATCAAATATTTAAGTGGAAGCAATACCAATCCTTCACAAACTATTTCATAAACTACAGGAGGAGGGAATACCTCCCAACACATTCTGCAAATCCAGTATTACCTGGTTAGACAAAGACATTACAAATAGACTATAGATTATGGACTCCTATGAACACAGACACAAAAATCCTTAAAATCCAAAAACGTCAAATCCAGCAACATATGAAAAGGATTATATATCATGCCTAATTGAAATTTCAGGAATGCAAGGTTAGTTTAACATTCAGTAAATATTAATATAATACACCATATTAATAGAACAACAGAAATCACATATCTTAATAGATTTAGAAAAGCATTTGAGAAAATTCAACATTGACTCATGAAAAAAAAAATTCTCAGCATAGTAGGAAAAACTTACAGGTAACATCATACCGAATAGAGAAGAACTGAATGCTTTTCCCCTGTCAGGAGAAAGGCAAGGTTGGCAAATTTTTTCCAGTAAAGATTTAGAAAAAATAGCCTAGGTTATAATAAAATGGTCAAGTCCCTACGTCTGTTGTTTTCTGTTTATCCAAATTGTTTAAGTTCATATAAGCAATTATTTTCTTTTAGAGTATGAATGTGTATGTCTTTATATGTTAATGTTGAATTCTGTGTATAAATAATATAATTGAAAATTTAGCATTAGAATATTATTTCCATTTGTAGTAAGTCTTGTCTCTAATTTTTTTTTTTTTTTTGCCAGCCCTAATAATGCTCAGAGAATTGCAGAGCTATTTATAAGGGAACTGGACATGAGGCAAATCAAATTCTGTTGTTACAAATCCTCATTTATCAAAATTTAACATCCACAAAATAAATTTCTGGGTTTCTAGATCTTGGAAGCTATTTTCATTGTGACAAAAATCAAGGACCACAGATGAGTTTGGATGGTCTCTAGGAGTCTGTTTCAGTTAGAATGTTATCAGAAGTACACCAAAGAACCGAATCCGGGCTGGGAGTAGGGAAGGGATGGTTTTCCGTGGTGCTGGGCATGGTTGGTTGAGTGTTCATGTGTGGATGGGGGCTGTTTGTGTTTGATTCACAGGGGCCATGGGCTGGAATTGGGGCTAGTTGGGTGTAACGTGTAAAAGCTGAGATGGCTGCAAGGCAGCAGGTGTGAGTACAGGTTAAAACTTGAGCTTCCTCTGAATGAGGAAGGCGGAAGAAGAATGGAATAACAGTGACATTTAAAAAAATGGTTCTTCCCCCTTTTCTTTGAAAGAGAGATGTCCTCATTTGAGAATAATATTTTTACCCAGGTCTTTTTTGACAGCACTTTTCCATCTTGCCCAGAAAAACATGAGCTTGTCATTTCTTCTTCTCCCTCTGGGGGTTATATTTGACCTTCCCCAGTAGCAGCACCACCATCACTATCTTTAATTCACAAAAACTGTTATCAATTGTGTGAGGTGTTGTTCTGTTACTCGGGGGAATACAAAAATAGACTGATACGTGGCCACTGACCTTGCAGAATTTAGTCTTATGGACTTTGCAGTGTTTCTGAGTTATGCTTATGTACACACACATACACACACACACACCAACTAGAGTACAAGGTGGACACAGGACAGAGTTTTAGATGGTGTGGTACAAACTGAAAACTTTATAAAAGTTCACAGGCTACCTGCTGGTACCTGTTTGAGCTGAAGTATTCTTGTGAAGTTTCACATAAAGGCAGAGTTTGAGTTAGACCTGCAGAGTGGGTCAGATTTTGAAAGTTACTTACATGACCTTCATTAAGCTGAACAGGTGGAAATAAGGTCTATATGTAAACTTCTGTAGCTCTTTGATTTTGTTTTATTTTTAAAAATGGGATGCATCCGCGTCAGGATCTTATTCAGCTTGATGAGCTACCAGTCTTGATAAGGGTAGGTGCACACTCTGTTCTGATCCACAGTGGTAGGGCCCAGCCAAACAGGAGGAAAAGCTAAAGGAACTTGTAGAAATTCTTTCCCTCTCTCATCTACTATTGAGATAATATTTAGATAAACATCTAATATTTCTCCCCTCATCTTTTATTAGGAATTTCAGACTGGGTGTACAGGCTCCATTAAAAAAAAGGGGGGGGGGAGAAAAGAAAGAAAGATACCTCTTCAAAGCTGTCTTTCTTTAACCCCATAATGTCTGACCGAAAACGTCCTCGGGCAGTGTCCCCTTCCTACAGCAAGCACTCACCCCCGCACATAAACCTTGTCTCTTCTCAGTATACTCCTCCCTGGCTTTCCTTTTGCCATTCATGGAACTGTGGGAATAGCTCTCATCTGGTATCATGCAATTTTTGTCATATAGTTATGGAAGTCATTAGTGATTATTTTATAAAATTTTTATTATCTTTAATAATATCGTCTTACTCTTATGATTCTTGGGAGTTTCATTCTGGGAAATGAGACATTTATTTTTTATGTTGCAGGAATCCTGGCTTTTACTCTTGTATTTTATTATCATTTAAATTCTTTTTTAAAGAAAATTCTAGTACGGTTAACATACAGTGTTCTATTTCTGGTGTACAGTACAGTGATTCAACAGTTGTATTCATTACTCAGCGCTCATCACAAGTAGTGTTCTCTTAATCCCCATCACCTATTTTGCCCATTCCCCCCCACCTACCTCCCTTCTGGTAACCATCAGTTTGTTCTATTTATAAGTCTGGGGTTTTTTTTGTTTTGTGTTGTTGTTGTTGTTGTTGTTTTTTGGTTTGTCTCTTTTGTTCTTTGTTCATTTGTTTTGTTAAATTCCACATATAAGTTAAATCATATGGTATTTGTCTTTCTCTGACTTATTTCACTTAGCATCATACTCTCTAGATCTGTCTGTGTTGTTGTAATTGGCAAGGTTTCATTCTTTTTTATGGCTAATAGTCAATGGTGCATGTATATATGTAACATATAGTGTCATATATATAACGTGTGTGTGTGTGTATACAAGAAACACTTGTTTCTTGTCTTCCTGATACTAGCCACTGAGACAGGTATGAGGTGATATCTCATTGTGCTTTTAATTTGCCTTTCTCTGGTGATGAGTGATGAGCATCTTTTCATATGTCTGTTGGCCATCTGGATGTCTTTGGAGAAATGTCTGTTCATGTCTTCTGCCCATTTTTAATTGGATTATTTTTTGTGTGTTCTTGTATAAGTTCTTTATATATTTTGGAGATTAGCCCCTTATGGGATATGTCATTTGCAAACATCTTCTTCCATTCAGTAGATTATCTTTTTGTTTTGTTGATGGTTTCCTTCACTGTGCAAAAGCTTTTTATTTTGATGTAGTCCCAATAGTTTATTTTTGTTTTTGTTTCCCTTGCTTTAGGAGACATATCTAGAAAAATATTTCTATGGTTGATGTCAGAGAAATTTCTCTGTGTGTTCTGTGTTCTCTTTTAGGACTTTTATGATTTAGGGTCTCACATTTAGATGTGAGTTTATTTTTGTTTATGGTGTAACAAAGCGATCCAGTTTCATCCTTGCTTCCTTTGTCATAGATTAATTGACCATATAATTGTGGGTTCATTTCTCAGCTCTCTATTCTGTTCCATTCATTGTGTGTTTGTTTTTTTCCAGTAAGATATTGTTTTGACTACTGTAGGTTTGTGTAGCATATCTTGAGATCTGGGGTTGTGATACCTTTTCTTTTTCAAGATTGCTTTGGCTCTATGGGTCTTTTTCAGTTCCATACAAATTTTAGGATTATTTCTTGTAGTTGTATGAAAAGTACTGTTGGTGTTTTGATAGGGATTGCATTAAATCTGTGGGTATCTTTGGGTAGTATGGACATTTTAACAATATTTGTTCTTCCAGCTCATGAGCATGGAATATCTTTCCATTTGTTTGTGTTGTCTTCAATTCCTTTCTTTAATGTTTTATAGTTTTCAGAGTACAGGTCTTTCTCCTCCTTGGTTAAGTTTATTCCTAGGTATTCTTTTTGGTGGAATTGTAAATAGGATTGTTTTCTTAACTTCTTTTTCTGCTACTCCATTATTAGTGTATACAAATGCAATGAATTTCTGTACATTGATTTTTGTGTCCTGCAACCTTACCAAAGTCATTCATCAGTTTTAGTATTTTTTCAAGATGTATTTATTTGAAGGGAGGAAGGGGTGGAGGGAGGGGGAGAGAGAATGCCAAGCAGACTCTGCACTGAGTGAGGAGCTCATTGTGGGACTCGATCTCAGGACCCTGAGATCATGACCTGAGCCAAAACCAGTCGGGCACTTATTCGATTGCACCACCCAGGCACCCTAGTTCTAATAGTTTTTTGGTGTAGTCTTCAGGGTTTTCTTTATATAGCGTCATCTGCAAACAGTGAATTTTACTTTTTTCTTACCAATTTGGTTGCCTTTTATTCCTTTTTGCTGTCTGACTGCTGTGGCTAGGACTTCAGTACTATGTTGAATAAAAGTGGTGAGAGTGGACTTCCTTGTCGTGTTCCTGACCTTAAGGGAAAAGCTCTGTTTTTCACCATTGGAGATGATGTTAGCTGTGGGTTTTTCATATATGGCCTTTTTATGTTGAGGTATGTTCCCTCTAAACCTACTTTGTTGAGGGTTTTTATTATGAATGGATGTTGTACTTTGTCACATGCTTTTTCTGCATCTGTTGAAATGATCATACACGGTTTTTATCCTTTCTCGTGTTGATGTAATATGTAGTGATTACCTTTTGATCTGCAGTTATGAGGCAGAAGTTACTTTTAAATCCGTATATGTGTTCTAGTGAACAGAATGAAAGTAAAGTGAGATTAACTCCTCACAGTATTGGTTATTCACTGTAACTTTTGCAGGAAACTACTCCCTGACCTTTTGGTTAACCTCCCTATGATTGCTAAAAAATGAAAAATTCCTAATTACTCCTATTTCCCTCGCTTAGACTATCTTCTCTTTTCAGTACTTATTTAGGAGCTTAGTTTGAGAGGAAGGAAGCCACATACTACAGACAGGCTGAGAGAAATCAGGGTCGCATACTATAAATT
Organism: Ursus americanus; assembly: GCF_024610735.1. Classification (NCBI taxonomy): domain Eukaryota; kingdom Metazoa; phylum Chordata; class Mammalia; order Carnivora; family Ursidae; genus Ursus; species Ursus americanus. Next base: position 16,857,370 of record NC_142127.1, read on the forward strand.
GAAGTCAAGTGATTTCTGTCAAAGGCTATGGACAGGGGAGTGAAATCACAGCCTTGCCTCGGTAAGTGTCCTTCGGGTGATTTTGTCCCAGGACTGATGACTCTTATTCCATGCGTGGGGCTCCATTTTAGAGCGAAGGCTGTTATTTAAACCCTTGTTCAGCTTTAGGCCAAGCACCGTAAATACTCCATTAACTAGTCCACTCCAAATACGGGACATCTAGACGCAGTCAGTAATCGAGAAAAACACTTTACCAACAGGTCGTACTTAACTCTGAGATGCCAGTTTCCAGAACAGAGATTAAATGTCAGTTCTCTCCATGCTTTTGTAACCAGTGTAAACTGAGGGAATCCCCAGTGAAGCAGGTAATATGGAGGCCACGGAAGGTACGATTATTTGAGGTGCTTTAAGATGTGTATTGGAGAATAAGCCTTTCCTCCTCCTGAAGGTGGTTTGGCAAAGGGTTAATAAACAGAGATTAGCAAAGGAAAATAACATTCCTTCATCTGTATTCCTCAATCACAGAGAAAGCATACATTTTTAAAGCAACTTAGCTTAATTTTTATGTGAGAGCAAAATTATGTATAATGCAAAGCACAGATCTTAAGTGTACCATTTGATGAGTTTTGATAAATGTGTACATCCGTAAAACCAGCACTGCAGGCAAGATACAGAACATATTCATCACCCCAGAATGTTCCCTCATGCCTCCTTCCACTCAGTCCCCATCCTCCCATAGGCAATCATTGTTCTGATTTCTATCACCATAGATTAATTTTGCCTGTTCTTGAGCTTCATAAAAATGAAATCATGTAGTAGAAACATTTTGTTGTGTCTGGCTTCTTTCAGCGTAATATTTTTGAGATTCACCCATGATGCTGTAGGGTTTTTTTTTAATCACAGAATAGTGTTCTACTTTATGAATATAACATAATTGATTTATCTGTTTTCCTGATAATGGACATGTGAGTCATTTCCAGTTTTGGACTAACATGAATAATGCTGCCAGAAATACACAAGGCCATCATCTCTTCTAAGTAGTAAACTATATTCCCGTAAGTTCATAATTTCCTCTTATTCTTTGAACATCTGTCGGATTTGTAGTAACACCCCTCTTTTAATTGCTGATATTAATCATGTATATTTTCTGTTTTTCACGATCACCCTTGCTAGGGATTCTACATTTTATTCATCTTCTCAAGGAACCAACTTTGGCTTTGTTAATTTGTCTCTGAGTCAGGATTAAATCGGAAAGGTAGAACACTTGGAGGGGATGTGTGTGTGTGTGTGTGTGTGTACGTACGTGGACACATTACTGTGTATATTAAGGGGATTCATTAAGGACTTTGACCTTACACAGTAGTGAGAGCTGGTTTAACAGTTTCTGTAAATCTTTGTGTCTGACACTGCAGCTTGAAATCCACAGGCCAGGCAGCCAGGAAGCGAGGATAAGTAAGAACCTCCTGGAACCACAAGGATAAACTGAAGCCCATGACGACAGAGTGACACCCTTGTGTTTTTGGTTTTTGCCTCTGACCTCGGAATGTGGATGTTCTCCAGAAGCTGGGGCCATTTACCTTGAAATGAAAGAGATTTGGAAAGGAAGTAATCATCACTACTCCACTCCCCAGATTAGAAAAAAAAAATCTGTAAACAGTAAGACCGACCGAAGGACTCCATAGGAAAGGGTTTGACAAACTTTTTGCATAAGGCGACGCTGCCATTGTAGTACGGAGCCGCCAGAGAGGAAGCGTAAATGGCTTTATTTCAATGAGGCTTATACAAAAGTAAGCATTGGGCCGGATTTGGCCTGTAAGCTGTAGCTTGCTGTCCTCCATGGTAGAGATTGCGATTTACTTTTTCAATTTCTCATGGTCTACCTGGGGTTAATACTACATTTAATTCCATTACTCCTGTATCCTTTGTCCTATTGTTAAATAATTTACATCTACAAATGTTTTAAACCTCACTATACCGTATTATGACTTTTATATTAGTCAATCGATAAAGAAATTAAGGGAAGGAAAAAAACGGTAGTCTTTTATATTTACCTCATATTAGCATTTATGATGCTTTTCTTTCCTTTCTCCAGTTCTAAATTTCCGTTTGAAGGCATTTCCTTTACAATGTGGAGAACTCTTTTATTTCTTGCCATGCAGGACTGCTTGCTGGTGGTGAATTCTCTCATTTATTTATCTGAAAATGGCTTTTTCTGGGGCCAGCGTTTTTCAAGGACAAAGATACAGAATGGTGGTAGAATATTCTAGGTTGACAGTTTTCTTTGAACACTTCAGAAATACTGTTTCTTTGTTTTCTAGCCTTCATCTTTTTCTGATAAGAAGTCAGGTGACATTTGTGTCTTTGTACCCTTTTATGTAATGTGTCTCATTTTTCTCTGGCTGCTTTCAACATTTTATCTTTGGCTTTTAGCAGTGTGATGCTGAGAAATTTAATTGTTTTTGTCTTTATATTGCTTGTGGTTCACTGAGATATTGGATCTGAAGTTAATGTTTTTTCACCACATTTGGAAACTATTTGACCATTATTTCTTTAAGTATTTTGTTCCCCATTTTCTCTCTTTTCTACCTCTGGGCATACATTTAAACAGAGTTTAGCCTACATGATATTGTCCCACTTTGCTCATTTTTCTCCTCAGTCTTGAATAATTTCCATTTTTTTCTAGTTCATTGATCCTTTTTTTTGCATCTCCAAACTTTAGTTAATTCCTTTCTGTGAATTTTTCATTTTAGATGATGAACTTTTCAGTTCTGAAATTTTTTTTTAATGTGTTCCTTTCTTTGTCTTTAGTCATATTTATAATAGCTGCTTTAGTTTCTTCGTCAGTTGCCACATTTACATCATCTTGGGATATATTTTTATTTATTGTTTTTTTTATTTTGTTTCACATTTCCCTTTCTAGCTGTATAATTATTATATATTGGACATGATATGTGTAGAGTGTCTGTATTCTGTTACCTTCCTCTGAAGAATATTGATTTTTGTTCTAGCAGGCAGTTAAATTACTGACTTACTACGTTGAATTTGCCAAGCTTGATTTTATAGTTTGTTGGGTGTGTCTGTTTCAGTTTTCGTCCTAGTCCTAGGAAGTATTAAATCCTAGGGCTGATGTGAGGGCTTTTTTGGAGTATCATCTGAAGACCTGAAATGTTAACCAAACCTCTCTGCATTGTTAGGATTCAAATTCAGACTCCCCTGCAGTGAACAGCAGCTCAATCTTTGAATGCCTTTAGAGCTTTCCATGGAGTCTCTCCTGTGAATGCTCAGTTACGGGGTCACTCAAGGATTTCAGGGTCATTTATATGCAGATTTTAGGGCTCCTCTTATTTAACTAAATAAGACGATATCCCTCCTTCTGGGAATATCCTGTGTCATTTTCTAGCTACCCTGATTGCCCAAACTTAATTCTAAGACTGTAGCCTTTTGCTTACCTTCTCGTCACCCCCGACCACCCAGACAGAGAGTCCCCATCGTGGGCAAAACCATATAAATGTGGCTGTCCTCCAGTGCAGTGCAGTTCACTTCTTTTAAGGATCAAATTCCTTATACTCTGTGCCCATTTTCCTTCTCTTCATTGTCTTGTTATTAAGTATTATCTGTAGGAAGATTAGGCCAGTATAAGTTTCTCTGCCATTGCCACCAATATATAATTTCTCAGCTTTGTTTTATAAAGAATCCCAAATTAAATTGATCACATAGTTTTTGTCAAAGTAGGACAGTTGAGCTGTCTGCCCCAGCCAGCAAACAGTTTGAGGTATTTCCTATGGCTGCTCTTTCTCCTGCCCCTCGGTATTTATGCCAGCTCTTTCTTGCTTTTGAGACAATAACCACCGTTTCTAGTCGGCAGAGAGCGTGTGCTCTCCCTCTGCCCTTGGCAAGGGGGTGGGAGGTGGGATCAAGTGAGTGAAGTTTGTTTTGGGTACTGACATGGTGGGATGAGTCTTCCAAAGGAGAACTTCAGGTAGTAATCCCACTACCCGAGGACAAAAACCCTCCAAGAACTGACGTAAAAACTAAATTCCAGTCTAGGAACGGACCACTTCCTGAAACAAATTCCCAGTCATTTCAAAACCTTTGTGTTTCATACTAGAAGGAATCTGCATTCACGTAATTACTAGCCTTTTCTGTTGAGTAGATGAATAGCATTTCAGGGTAACACTTAAAACATTTAAGAATATGTACATTAGTCTCTCAACTTCTGTAAGCTAAGTATCATTGTCCAAATTGACATGGTCTTAACACCAGACATGTATCCTTTCCACGGGAAGAAAAACCTGGTAGGGGCCAGGAGAGATAAAAGGAATTAAGTTAAAAGCCTAGTTTGAGAGACATCTCTAGCAAGCACATATCCAGCAGGCAAAGCATGTAGGTTTCATGCCAGTGGGCTAATAGATTTCATGCCACTTTGGGTAAATCAAATGAGACCTAAAAATTAAGCAGCTCTCAGCCTTTCTTTAAACTTACACTCAAGAGTTTGATATACTTGTAAGTGTTCTCAGTATTCTGGGACTTCAGCTTCTTTTTTTGATTATCATTTTTTTTTTCTAGTACCAAAAACTTATCGGGGTGTCATCTTAATTCCAAATTAACTTACAGTTTATTTTTCCATGCTAAAATGGGAGAAGAGAGGCTATAACCAAGCCACCAAAAAGAAAAAATGAAAACCTTGGTTCGGATGAGAGTGAAAACAAAAATTTATCTTGATCTCCTATTAAAAGAATAATCAAAATACTTCATTGTTGCCTGTAGATTTCTTGGGTGGCCAATTAGAATCTCTTTTCTTTACCAGCAGCTGCATAAAGGCTTGTGACAGGTGATTCAGAAAAGGGACATTATGTGATGTGAAAAGAACTCACCTATTTTTGACAGTTTGTACAATTTTTTCCTTTGTTTCAACAAACACATACGCACACACAAACTGTGTATATATTTTTCAGTTTCCTAACAAAACCCAAACTCCAAGCACCTTTGGCAGTTTGAGAGGAACAGTCAGAAATATGTGTGCTTGAGTCAACTGTTGTAGGAGAAAAGTAGAACCACTTGTAGTTGGAGGGGATAAAGAGAGGGACACGTGCTCCACGTCCCAGGGGCAAGCTGCTGTTCTTGGAGATCGGTGCATTATGTTTCTTTTCCTCTCCCAGTAAACCCTATGTGACAAGAGGACAAGTTAAGGAAGGCTGTGCCCTACCTTGCTTATTGGAAAAAGAATAGGTATAAAAATTGCCTTAGGCCCCCAACTTGAGAATTTGAAAGTATAATATTGAATTTTTAATGACTGCCACTGACTTCCCAGTATATTTTCTTAAGCATAAATTGATGACCAAGGATGCACCAAAATCTGTCAGTACTGTATCTTATTTTGAAAAATATTATATACAGAAACTTTTTTCTCTGAGAATATGACACCAGTATAACTTTTTTTTTCTTTTGTTTTTGATGTATAAAACTAGCATTCTTCCAATTTAGTGACTGTTATGCCCATTTATTGTAACTGGATATGTATATAATACACCCATGTATAATATTTTATGTCCCTTATATTGTTAAATACTGAAGGTTTTTTTTTTGCAGAAGAAATTATAGCAGAAATTAAGTATAAACTTAGAGAATATGGCATTTACATAGAAATGAATACATGTAGATTTATGCATAAAAAGAACTCTGATTATCCAAATCATATTGCAAACTCGGTTTTCTTTTCTTTTTTTTTTTTTTTAAAGATTTTATTTATTTATTCGACAGAGATAGAGACAGCCAGCGAGAGAGGGAACACAAGCAGGGGAAGTGGGAGAGGAAGAAGCAGGCTCCCAGCGGAAGAGCCTGATGTGGGGCTCGATCCCAGAACGCCGGGATCACGCCCTGAGCCGAAGGCAGACGCTTAACCGCTCTGCCACCCAGGCACCCCTGGTTTTATTTTCTAATCCCAGAGCTATTAGAATATATAGTATATGCTGTTGTGCTATTTATTTTAAAAGACTTGAGTTTTTTCCTTCCATAAATCCAGAGCATTTTAATCACTGACTGTATCTCACACTCTCCCAAACATTGTGACGTAAAATGAATCAAAGACGGGCAACACAGACACCAAGCCTATACAGACACTAGGACAAGTGTATTGAACAGACGAATTGCATGAATGAGAGCTAGTGTGGGTTATTTCAGTGTGTTGGAGACAGTCTCTCTTTCTCATGGCTTTGTCGCCCTCGGCATTCCACATTCAACTTCGAAGGTCACTCTAAGGGTGCCACGAAGCTGTAGATGAACACCAGGCTTGGTACCTGGCACAGAAGTGGTAACCCAAATGGAGAAGGTTTTGCTGACTCTATTTATTGCACGAGGAAACATAGACTCAGGATGGTATAGAACTAGGCCAGGTTATCAGTGGTAGAGGGATAATCCCTGCTGAGGTCTCTTAGACAACCCTTCCAGGCCTGCCTTTTATAGCACAAAGTCTTTACTCCCCTTTTCTACCATTTCCCAGGCTGGGGTTGGGTGTGGTCACATACTTGAGAATACCAACACACAGGAGTACGGCTCTGTCTTGGAACCTTAAACTGTGCCACCTGCAGGAGCGGGTTATATCATGGTCGAGAGGGCATCCAGCGTGGCAGCCTTGAGGGAGATGGCATTTTGAGAGAGGAATGATCTATCGTTTGAAGATAGGACAGGTTGTTACAGCTTTCTCACTTGAGAGCCCGATGCGCTATCCTCTTGGAAATACATGTGAAAATTTGCAAAGGATTTACCACTTACGTACAAAGTAGGCACCAGTGAGAGTTTAATTAAATGAAAATAACATTTTCAAGGGCAATTTAAGAAAGACATTAGAAGCTGCTACCAACGAAAAGAAGGGGTTGAACATGGTCAACTATCTTTATAAACCCTGTGTTGGAAAATGTCTTGAGCTTCCTGACCGGTGAAAGGCACATTTTGACTCCTTGATGCCTTACTTGAGGTATAAACTCTATTCATGAGGACGTTATGCAGTAGCAGCTTTTAAAGCGCACATGGTCAAATTTTTATCCTGCTGTGGCTGGTGCCCTCTTTTTTTTTTTTTCCTTTTGATTTCGCATTTTTCAGCCTATAACTTCTGTACTCAGACACTCTCAGTTACTTCCCCAGGCCTTTCTCCACAGCTACACAAGTGTGTGCGGCCACCCTCTTGTTCCCTGCAGTGGCAAATTGTGTTCCTAAGCTGGGATTCATGATTTTGTAGCCTGACATGCCAGCTTACCTTTCCAAACTTATTTCTTACCCCGAGTCTTCTGCTTTGGCTGCCTTGGCCCCCCTCCACTCTCCCCACCCGCTCAGACGTTGATGACTAATTGGTTACGCTTAGCCACTGGGGGTGGATATGTTTTCTCAGTAGAACACTCTGGGAGTTGGAGTATAAGATAAAAAACCATTTTCCGTTTCTGGCCTTTCCTCTTCTTCAGTGTCCCTACCTTATTTTAACATTTACTGTTTTCTGGTCCCTCACAGTGGCTGCCCATAAGAATCACCTGAGGTGAAGGGAACGTGAAAAGGGGCAGTGGGTGAACCACTCCCCAGATCGTTTAAATCAGAATCTCGGGAGGGTGGGGTACATTTTTAAAAGCTCCCCAAGTGATTTTAATGTACAAAGAGGATCAAGAAGGCCTGATTTGTTCTGTGACCTTGGCCAAGTTACTTCATCTCTCCGGGCCTCAGTGTCTTCTATGAAATGGGGATAACGTGCATTTATCGCTTGGGGTTCCTGGGAGGATGATGTGTGACATAATGCACGGCAATGAATTACAGAAGGAGGGTGGAGTCGGTACTCTGTCTGTGTTGGCTCTTGCTGTGCCTGTTCCTCTGTGTGCTTAGCTCTCACATTCCCTCCTGAATATTCCTAGTTGTCCTTTGAGGCCCGACCAAAATATCACTTGGCTGCTGATTCCTTCAGGTACAAACTAAGTTGCTGTAACAAAGAGACCCAAAACGACAGCGCTCAAGGAGGCAGGATGGCTTCTCTTTGACATGATAACCCACTAGCAAGCAGTCCAGGCCTGCCCCCGCATGGCCCTGCCCCCGCTAAGCCGCAGGAGAGGCCCTAACAGGTTGGCCGGGTGTTCAGCTCAATGTTACGGTGGTGTGAGGGGCGATTAGAGCTGGGAGGGTGGCAGATGGGCCGCGAAGTCCAGCTTCTTCCTCTCCTTGCCTGCGTGTCTGAGGGCTGTGTTGCCGGAACTTACTGTGTTGCACAGTGTGTGAACTACCCTTTCTGGCGTGCAAGTGTGCAAGCTTGAGTTACATTCTAGACTCCCTCAAGGTAAAGGTGGGTTTGTGTTCCTGTGTACCCTTCTCTAAAAGCATCACAGACTTGGTCATGTAAGTACAATATTTTGTTGCATGAGCCTGTGGCAGGCTTTTTTGTGTTTTGTGTGGTTTTGGGAACAGCTTTATCGAGCTGGAATTCAGACCATGCAATTCACCCATTTAAAGTGTACAGTTCTGTGGCGCCGTGTATATTTATACATCACCATAGTCACTTTTAGACCATTTGTATCACCTCAGAAAGAGATCCCGTTCATTTTCACTACCCCCCAACTCTCCTTCCCCCAGCCCTAGGCCACCACTCATCTCCTTCTCTCTGGGTAGATCTGCCTCTTCTAGACATTTCATACACATGAAACTATATAGTATGTCGTCTTTTGTGACTGCTTGCTTTCACTTAGTTTAGTGTTTTTAAGGTTCATCTATGTAGCATGAATCTATGTCATTACTTTTTACGGCTATATAATATACTCAATCACATGGATATGGCACATTTTGTCTATCCCTTGATTAGGGTTTTTCCCCCCACTTTTGGCTCTTCTGAATAATGTTACTGTGAACATTTGGGTGTAATTTTTTGTGTGGACAGAATGTTTTCATTTCTCTTGGTTGTATACCTGGGAGTGGGATTGCTGGGTCAGATGGTAATTCTTTTTCTAATTTTTTAAGGAATTTCTAGCCTGTTTCCCAAAGTAGCCACACCATTTTAGATTCCCACCAGCAGGGTCTGAGGGTTCTGATATCTGCACATCCTTGCCAACACTTGTTACTCTCTGAGCTTTTGATGATCTCGCTCTTTCCCTGGAAGAGATACTGATGTGGTAACCCCCTGTGGTTTTGATTTGCATTTCCCTGATGACTAATGATGGTAAGCTTTCTTCTTCTAGTGAATGACAGGTTTTCTGCCCACTCTGCATATGTGCTCCTAGGTGTGTGATACCCACCCTCTTTTGCTTGAACATTCCTAGAAATCGGATATGCTTTTATCAATAGGAATGCCTGGGAGGTTATCAGAATGGCGGGGTGGTGTGTGTGTATGTGTGTGTGTGTGTATGTGTGTGTGTGTGTGTGTGTGTGAGAGAGAGAGAGATTATAGACTCTGCCTCTCATACTGAAAATCTTAATACTAGGTTCCCTTTTTAATTCATTTTTCCAAGAACCGAGAAAACCTTATTAATGCTGACTTAAAAGCTTTATTTGGCAGATAATCCAGGAAAAAAAAAAAGGTGAGGGATGGTATGACAAAAGGAAGCATAAATAATCCAGGGTTATTTGGCTGTTACTGTTTTCATAGTCCTTACAAGTTCATTCTTTTTGCGTATTGATTTCATTCTTGAAAAGTACACAGAGAAACTGTACCTTGAATATGATTTCCTCGTTGACTTCCATTACGTCCACAGTATTTGTACATGGGCAGTACTACAGCTCTGGGTGCTGAGCAAGTCCACGAGGCCTTTGGAGGTGTAGAGAGGAGTGAGAATCTGTCATTTCATCCTTCGGAGTTGACTCTTGGGATTCCCTGTGCAGAACATGAAGGTGGTGGTGATGGTAGTGGTGTGTTTTTTGTTTTTGTTTTTGTTTTTTTTTAGATTTTATTTATTTATTTATTTATTTATTTATTTATTTATTTATTTATTTGAAAGAAAGAGCGGGAGAGAGGAGAAGAGCAGAAGGAGAAAGACAAGCAGACCCTCCCACTGAGCGCAGAGCTGGATGTGGGGCTGTATATCACGACCCTGAGATCACAACCCCAGCCAAGATTGAGAGTGGGATGCTCAACCCACTGAGCCACCCAGGCGCCCCAGCGGTGTGCCTTTTAAAACCTACAAACAGTGTGCTGGAGATCATCTTGACTAGAAGACAGAGGCCTGGGTGGAACGTGCAGAATGCCTTGTATGTGGGAGATACTTCATGAGTTTTCTATTATCAGTGAATGAATGCAGCACTTCATTTCTGTAAACCTTGGTTTTACAAATCAGGAACAGTCAACACTTCGCTAATAGGGCTTCAGAAGTCACTTGCAACCTTAAAAATTTTTGGTGCAATGATTGTATTTCTAGCTTCCTAGGTTAAAAATACATACATACATACATACAAAATACAATTCTTTTCAAGGTGCCTAGTATCTGTCCCTGGGGGTCTGTGAGGGAATTAAGCCCATTACCTGTTGTTGGTCCCCAGCTCCTCTTGGTGGGCAGAGAGCTTCCTGTTCCTGTGAACCCTGGGACTGGAATGACTCAGTTATAGAAATTAAATCACTTTTTTTATAATGCAAATGTAAAGTGGCCCTAAATGAATATTTGCCAAGCTGAGAATGACTGGTGAGGTCATTTTTAATGGGAGATTGTATTTCACCATGGCTGATTTCTGTCCGATTTATTGCTATTAACTCCTGAAGCAAGGCCAGCTGATGGAAGTGCTGGCAGGAGTCTCGTCTCCAGTCTCCAGGCTGAGCACAGAGATGGGGTCTGTTCCCAGCTGGCGCAGAACAGCTGGGCCACTGGTGTGCACACGTGGGCGCTCAGCAAGGGCCATCTGATAACAGGGGCTGCATGTTCCTATCAGGTGTTTCTAGAGAAACACTGCCTTGTCCTACACACAAAATGCAATCACTGGATACCCTTTATCTTTTGAGAGGAAATATGTGTGGGGTGCCTTTGGGTGGAATCGAGCCCTCGCTCCTGAAGATGATTATCTAAGCTACTGGCAAAGGAACTGGACCAGGAGACGGACCTCAGATCCTTCCCTAAAATTTCCTGGGGTGGACAGATGGTCATGTTGAGGTTTCTGAGATTTTTTTTTTTTAAACTACCGTTTCTGCTTTTTTCTTTCTTTTCTCTCCCCATCCCTCTAAAGTAGCTATGAGGGAATCAGATGCCCTTCACCTATCAGATGCATGTTCAGTTCTAGACACAAAGTTAATGGTATTGTTCTACAAGCGTGTTCTACTGTGTTCTACACTTGAAAAGTGCCATTTCTAATACTAGTCATCTTTGCTATAATTAAAACATGGAAAAGCGAGCCTTGACAAAGGAAGCTCCCTTCTTGGGAGCTTTCACTCTGAAATAACTATCTTCTGTGTGGGGCTCACCTATGAACACCTCTCTGTCTCTCTCCCTCCCTCCCCTCCACCTCCTCACTTTATCATCATCACCCAAGGTCATGGACTCAGGCTTCTTACGTGGGGTGCCCCCTAGAAGCATTAATACAATCGAGATTAAGGATGACACTGGACTACAGCTTCTTTTTTTTTAATTTCTAGATATCAGGGCTCCTGGGTGGTTCAGTTGGTTAAGCCTCTGCCTTTAGCTCAGGTCATGATCCTGGAGTTCTGGGATCGAGTCCCGTATCAGGCTCCCTGCTCAGCGGGAAGTCTGCTTCTCCCTCTGACCCAACCCCCTCTCGTGTTCTCTCTCCCTCTCTCTCATTCTCTCTCTCTCTCTCTCTCTCAAATAAATAAATCTTTAAAAATAAATAAATTTCTTGATCTCTTTTGTTCAGCAGTAGGGAGTAGTTATCATTAACTTTAAAGATTTTATTTATTTATTTATTCAACAGAGATAGAGACAGCCAGCGAGAGAGGGAACACAAGCAGGGGGAGTGGGAGAGGAAGAAGCAGGCTCATAGCGGAAGAGCCTGATGTGGGGCTCAATCCCGGATCACCGGGATCACGCCCTGAGCCGAAGGCAGACGCTTAACCGCTGTGCCACCCAGGCACCCCTATCATTAACTTTAAATAGTTAGTATAGGTGTTTCATGAGGCTACACAGTAAATAGTTGGTGTTTTTAAAGACACAGGACAGCCTGCCTCTCCGTGTATGTGTGTTGAAATGGGCAGCTAAAAGCTAAAGGTATCTTTGTACGGTACCCAGTGGATCTTGTATTTGACTTAAAATGCATCAGGATAGTTCACTTAAAATACTCTCAGATCAGATCTCACAAAACTTTTATTTTTTTATTTTTTTATTTTTCTGTATTTTATTTTTTTATTTAAATTCAATTAATTCACATAGAGTGTATTATTAGTTTCAGAGGTAAAGTTCAGTGATGCATCAGGCTTATATAATACCCAGTGCTCATTACATCCCATGCCTGCCTTAATGTCCATCACCCAGTTACCCCATCCCCCCACCCCCTCCCCTCAGCAATCCTCAGTTTGTTTCCTATGATTAAGAGTCTCCCTCTCTGATTTCATCTTGTTTTATTTTTCTCTCCTTTCCCCTATGATCCTCTGTTTTGTTTCTTAAATTCCACATGAGTGAAATCATATGATAATTCTCTTTCTCTGACAGACTTATTTTGCTCAGCATAATGCTCTCTAGCTCCATCCACGTCATTGCAAATGGCAAGATTTCATACTTTGATGGCTGTGTAGTATTCCATTTTATATATATATATCACATCTTCTTTATTCATCTGTCGAAGGACATCTGGGATCTTTCCATAGTTTGGCTGTTTTGGACACCGATGCTATAAACATTGGGGTGTAGGTGCCCCTTCAGATCACTGCATTTGTATCTTTGGGGTAAATACCCAGTAGTGCAATTGCCGGGTCGTAGGGTAGCTCTATTTTCAACTCTTTGGAGAACCTCCATACTGTTTTCCAGAGTAAGCCTTTCTTTTTAAATACCAGTAAGGTATGAACACTGGTAACTCACGTGGGGGTAGGCCACATCACCTCCCTGCAACAGAAAGAACTCTTCTTTCACTGCCGTGCCTTCCTGCCATTTTTCCTCATGTGGGTCACAAATCCCCGCAGCTCTGTTGGTGTGTAATCCCGAACTTGGCATTCTTGGTGCAGTGATTCTGAGTGAGGTACTTTCTTCTGTGGTACTTTCTCCCCTCTCCCCTCCTCTGGAACTTGAGCTTTTCATCCCTTTGCTACATTTGTTCGTTCATTTGATGAAAAGAATAGTCTGGAGCTGGTGTGTGGCAGGTGGTGTGTTGGGTGCTGGGCCCCAGCACAAGGGGGCCTGTCCTGCCTTCCGGGTGGGCTCGGCTAATGTGTGTCTCGCTCTGTTGTGTGAGGTCCCTCCTCCCACACGCCACGATGCGCTCCGTGAGGACACAGACCACGTCTCGTTGCAAGGATCTGGCCTTGACATTTCAGCACACAGCAGGCAGCACATTCTTGGTGACGTGGGCTGAGTTTGGAGGTGGATGCTGAGGATTTTAAAGTTTCTCCTTTCCAAGCTATAAGACGAGGTAACTGCCTTTCTTTTCAGGAGGGTACGGTTAATATAAAACGTGATCATGTATGTGTCCGCCCCCTTAGAAAGGCAGGTAACATCTCAGGGGAAGTTATCACCCACCTTCGTTTCCTGGTCCACGTTTCTGTTCTCATCATCTCTGAACCCATCTGTACCACTGGCGTCTGCCCACCCCGCTCTCTCCTTCCTTCCTCAGAACCGGGGAAAGCATGAGTAGATAAATCCTCTGTGTGTTGGGGCACCTGGGTGACTCAGTCAGTTAAGCATCTGCCTTCGGCTCAGGTCATGGTCTCTGGGTCCTGGGATCGAGCCCCGCATTGGGCTCCCTGCTTTGTGGGGAGCCTGCTTCTCCCTCTCCTCTGCCCCTCCCCACCCCCTGTTCTCCCTGTCTCTGTCTCTCTCTCAAATAAAATCTTTAAAAAAAAAAAAAGAAAGAAAAAAAGAAAGAAAGAAAGAGAAAGAAAGAAAATGCCATTGTCATTCTCAGCACGTCCCTCTGTCAACATGTGTGCACACATGGGGACTGTCTCCACATGGAGAACTTGACTGCAGCCTTGGCAGGAACACCTGCTCTGTGTGTGTTCATGAGCTCTTCTGTCACTTCTGATCCTCCTGCACACGTGTTTTTCCAGAGTCGGTAAGAAAAGTGTTTTCTTACATTAAAGCCAGTATTCGAGCCCCTGCTGCACTATGTGGGTCCAGATGACTGATAAAACAACAGGATTTGCACACCAAGGCAGTGTGCCGTCTCTGTAATACCTGGTTGCCTATGCCGTAGAATCAGTGCAGAGACGAAGTTTTTGGTGAAAGACACAGCTTGGGCCAGTTGAAAAGGGTAAGGGGCGAAACGGAGTCTTCAATAGCAGGAAGCGCTGAGCATCTTTGCTTCTGTCAACATCTTTTTTCCCCCTTGCCCTTTCACCATTACCAAAAAAAAAGACATTGGAAGAATGTTGGGTGAATGGTAGGGAGAAGCTTCTAGTAACATACTGTGGCAAAATCCAGTCTCCTTTTGAAGGGGCTTAATGTACAGTAAGCTAAGTCTTCCCTGAAAAGCCGTAACATTAATCTTTTTTGGCCTGAATTTTTGCTTTTTAACTGGCCTTCAAACTGGAGGCTCTTCTCTAGGTAGCAAAGACTTCAGTGTGCACAGTAGTACTAATAAAGACATTATTTACTGAGTTTTCGTCATTGTGATGGAAACAAAATGGGGAGCTGCCCCCTGAGATGTGCTGAAACTCCTCAGGAGGTGGGAGGTGCTGGAGGGTAGTGCTCAGTTTACTGGCAGTGAGATTACTGGTGGTCAGATTCAGGGAGCAGCTCACCCCTCCCTGGGAATGCTGGCACTTCCTGTTTCCCCCTTTCACAGATGCCTCCTACCCCAGAGCCTTAAGCCATTTAACTCCACTTCTTGGACGTCATTGTTTATTCAAACTCATCACTGTGTAACTAACGGGAGAGAAAATTGGTCATAAATTAATGGCACTGCCGAGAGAACCCTGTTGGATTAGCTGACAAGCTGCCAGGTAGAGAAGGAAAAACCTGGGTCTAGCACAGGTCTCTGTGCTCAGTCTCGTTCTCCCTGAGCTGAAGAGTCAGTCAGGGGAGGTGGAGCAGGCCCAAGATGTGTGTTTATTCAGTGAGCCAGCACTTACCGAGTGCCTGGTGATAGGGCGGGCAGATGTAACCTTCCCACAACATCCTCATCCTAGAAGGGGAGATGAGCCATGTGGAGGAAAGAATGGGATTTCTCACAGCCGTGGGAGAGATTTGAGCAGGAAGACAGCACTAAATCCTAACTAAATTATGGTTTGGCATGGGAAGGAGGGGTTAGGCCTGTTTCTTAAGGAGGTGAATCTTCAACTGGGTTGTTAAGAAGGAGTGTTAACCACGTGGACAAAGGGTAGGGGTAGGGGCTGAGGAATGCCTGCAGATGTCCTCAAAAAAGTCATTTCAGCAGGTCTTTGCAAAGACTGGGATCCTTATTTTGAGACTCTGTTAGCATAGCAAATATAGGGAGTCCATGTCTATTTTTGTAAATAAAGTTTTATTGGAACACAGCCACACCTATTTGTTCTCCTATTATATGTGATTGCTTTCCTGCTACACCCAGAGTGGCGTAGTTGGGGCAGACACAATGTGGCCTGCCACACCTCAAATATATACTATCTGGTCCTTTGCAGAAAAGGTTTGCCAACCCTTGGCATAACAGATTGTTATTCCTTGAAAGTCTTTTATGCAAAGGACCTGCGCTGTCAGCGACCAGGCTTTGATGGCAGGCCTTCCCAGACTCACTGGTTTATTTTACCAGCCAGTGATCTCTCTTCAGTCCATGCTACCACACCTCCAACTCTGTAGTCTCTAGTTTCCATACTTTCTGGCTCTGAATGCCTGGAACTAGAATAGTGCTCAGAGTGTGGAGAGGAAGGGGGGCATTTCTCCCTAAGCCCCCCTTCAATGTCCCATTACCCCAACGCCAAGCTGTGTCAGATTCTGCTTACTTTCTTGGAACCTGTGCTGCTTATTTGCTTGGTAAATTGTTGCCAAGCAAAATCCGAAATTAAAATACGGTCAGCAGTCATTGAAAAGTATCTCTGTTCTTTGGGGAGGCATCTGTTAGTGGGTTCTGGAGCTCGCTGTCCCCTTACAAGTGAGAGAGAAGGCAGTGGGGGCTGTAGGGAGATCTACCACCTCAAGCCTGCATTCATTTCAGAAACACAGAGGAAGCATTTCTAGAAGATCTGTGCTTTTGAAATAACTGCTCTCCTAGATAAATTGATTGTAAGTTGTGTGGAATTACATAGCAAATGCCAACTTTTTAAGTACCTACTCCAGTCTGTGGTCAGAGTCAGCTATGGACAGTGCCAGACTAGACTTTTTTACAAATATTAACTTAGTAAGAGCTGGATGAAACAGAGATGCACCTCTTTCAGTTTTACAGACGGAGAAGCAGAGGCTCTGACAAGCTAAGTGTCTTCCATGTTAACTACTAAATGACACTGCCTGCAATCCATGATAAGGAGGATATTGATTTTATGCTCTAGTTATCCACATAGCAAGTAGAATGTTCATGAAAACGCCGAATCAAGAGGTGACGAATCTCTGTTTCAGACTGTCAAAAGAACTAATTTTCAAGGACAGGTACAGCTTTTGTTTTAGCCCCAGCAGCTACCAACCTTGTTTAAATACCACTGTCAAATGATACTGTAGCTTGGGATCTAATTTCTCATGAGCACTTTGTATAGAAAACTGTTGGCAGTAAGTAATGGTGACATTTTCCAAGCATGTCTGGAAAATATTGTTGGTCCCCGAAGAGAAGGATGTAGGTTTAGAGTTGTCCCAGTTTCCAGCTGAAATGATCATTCCTAAACATCAGTCTGATCTTAACCATTCCCTTCTTAAAAGCATTCAGTGCTCTGCTGTGCTCTTAGCTTAAAGATTAAAGTCTTTATTAGGGCTCTTGCTGGAGGCCTTTCCAGTTTGGGCCCTACCTGACCATTTCAGTACCTCCCACTTTTGCATTCCACTCACAGTGAGTCCCTGCCTTTGGAGCCTCCCCAGTTCCTTCGACCCCATCTCTACCTGACCCCTTGACTGATGCACTCTTGCTTCATTTTCTCATCTTAGCTGAGATGTCACTAGATCCAGGAAGCCTTCTTTGAGCCCAGAGACTGGGGTGGGTGTCCTTCCCTTGGCCCACCCTAACATAATGTCTATTACACTGTTGTTCAGTGGTTTACTTATTTGTCTACTGTCTACCACTAAACAGGTAAGCTTTTTAGTTTCTTTTTTAGTTTTGACTCTGTCAGCAAAAGGAATAGGAATCCACTTGAGCGAACTAATAGAAGGGGAGTTTATCTGTGAGGAAGTATTTGAAGCAGTAAGGCGATCTCTTCAGAAATTCAAGGACCAGGTCCATAGGAGCTGTCCCTCACAGATGTGTCTGGTGGCTTTCTACTTCTCTGCACGCTGGTTCTGTTTGCCTGTCTTCAGTCGGCTGCTCAGCTCAAGCACATGTCCTGAAGCTGCTCCTGACCTCAGTTTGTCTGCGTAGCCTAGCGTGGCCCTGCCAGCCCTGGTGGTCCCTCCCAACCTCATGGCTCCATTACCTGGTCTCCGTTTGTGTGGATTCTGTTGCCCAGTTGCAAATTTCCCAGCAAGCGCTCTGGTTGGTGTAGCTCATCCTTTCCTGCGAGGCCACACGCATCGTGGGTCTCTGGCCATCCAGCAGGTGGGCTATCCTTGGGTGGGGTCCTTGCTGCAGACCAACTGCACCTATGGCCTCCTGGAGGGGTTCCACGGGTCAGAGCATGGCTCCCAGAGTAGACTTCCTTTTTCTGTTTCTTTCCCTGCCCCTTGCTTGCAGGGATGTTAGGTTTGTGTTTCATGAACTTTATGGTATCCTTTGTTCTCTTTCATCTTTATAGATATCATTAATGGAGCTCAAGAAAAATGTGTATTGCCTCCTATGGATGGCTACCCCCACTGCGAGGGGAAAATCAAGGTAAGGCAGAAGTAATGTCTGTTCATTCCCCTCATCTTCAGTGTGCAACGATAACCTCCTCCTTCCCCTCCCCTGTCTGTAACTCCCCAGTAACACAGATGGCAAGCAAGCCCTTTAAGGGAGCTCATTTCAGGGGAGCCTCAATCCTGCCAGTTTGGGGCTGTGGCCATGACAACCCTTGTCTGCTTATGCCAGCTCCATGGGGTTAGTCAACAATGGCTCTAACTGGTCAGATTGAAAGAGCCTGGGCCACTTCGGGCGCCTGCTGTGTCTTTGAAGCTGCCTTCCCCTCCTCCAGCAGGTGACCCTTCAAGGGCCATTGACAAGGGGCTGCCATTATGTAGAATCCCCTTCCCTCTCTCCCAGTCCCCATGCCCCTGCCATGAGCTCTCCAGATGGTGATTTAAATGTCACATTAGCATTTGCAGCTGAGTAACCAGAGACACTTGGACATTCTTTCACTCTTAACATTTTTTTTTAAATCCTTTTTATATGGCCTGCACTGAGGGAGACTACTCCTCTGCTCAGCAGTTTTCAGAGAGAAGTCTCGGTTCTAATATATGCTTAGGATGGTGAGACCAAACCCCAGAAGCATTTGCATGGTTCCTGTTGGGGACTCATGCGTGCCTTACACACCTTGCATGCCTGCATTCACACTTTCTGTACCAGGCCTGGTATTGGAGCTCATGAAACTGCAGCTCTCTGGGTAAAAGGGGTTTTGATGGTCAGGGGGGCGAGGATCCCCTTAGGCACTTGTTCTTGATAAAAGTCCCCTGGCCACTGTCTGTCATGGGCTTTACTGCCCGGGATGTCTTGCAGCCTTCCTGTACCCTGAGCACCTCTGCTAAGGCCCAGCTGAAGCCAGTGTCTCCCTGTGGCTCATCTGGGATCTGGGCATCTGGTGTCCTGACCTCAGCTCTGTGACTCTGAGCCACAGGCCCCAGTCTGAGCCACTCACTGCTCCTTGCCCTTCATACCCTTGCCTTCTCTGTCAGCGGATGTGCGGGGCCCCCTGTAACGGGCTGCTCATCGATGTCCTTACCTGGCTCTTATCATTTCAGTGGATGAAAGATATGTGGCGCTCGGATCCCTGCTACGCAGATTATGGAGTGGATGGGTCCACCTGCTCTTTTTTTATTTACCTCAGTGAGGTGAGTCCCTTCTTTGGCTCTGGGATGTGGAAAGGTGTGGTTAGTCAGTTTTGCAGCTGAGGCTGGAATTTGAAAAGTTGAGAAATGTGTATTGTTTTTACATGGTGGACCGGTGGTTCCCATCTTCATTATTTTCCCCTGCTCCTAAGTAGGATGATTTTTTTTCCTTGAGGGGAAAAACACAAGCTGATGTAGCTATTTATATTTTCTTCCCCTGGTTAAAAAAAAATCTAGTAAAGTACATGTAACATGAAATTTTCCATTTTGACCAGTTAGTGGGAATTAAGTACATTCATATTGCTATACAACCATCACCAGCATCCATATCCTGAACAATTCATCTTGCAAACCTGAAATTCCACCCATTAAATAGTGACTCCTCGTTCCCCCCTTCCTCTAGCCCCTGAACACAACCATTCTAATTTGTCTCTCTGATTTTGACTACTCTCACTACTCCTGTAAGGATAGTTTATACAGCATTTGCCTTTTTGTGACTGCCTTATTTCAGTTAGCTTGATGTACTCAAGATTCATCCATGTTAAAGCATATCAGAATTTCCTTTCTTTTCAAGGCTGAGTAATATTCCATTGTATTTTATTGCACCTTGTGCTTATCCATTTATCCGTTGATGGGTACTTGGGTTGCTTCCACCTTACAACTATTGTGAATAATGCCGTGTGAACATGGGCGTACACATAACTCTTTAAGACTCTGCTTTAGTTCCTTTGGGCGTATATCCAGAAATGGAATGGCTAAATAATACGGTAATTCTGTTCTTATTTTTTTGAGGAACCACCAAACTTCTGCAAAGCAGTGGCTCCGTTTTACCTTCCTACCAGCAATGCACATGAGGGTTCTAGTTTCTCCACATCCTTGTCAGCACTTGTTGTTTTTTGTTTTGTCATGGTAGCCATGCTAACAGTTGTCGGCGGTATCTCATTGCGGTTTGGTTTGCATTTTCGTAATGATCAGAGATGTTGAGCATCTTCTTCATGTGCTTACTGGCTGAGTTAGCTGTTTCTTACAAGCTCAGTTATTGACTTTAACCTTGCCTTATTTTCATTTCTACCCTTAAATTCAAATAGCAGCTTTTTTTTAAGGGTTGCAGGACATGTTATAGGCCACAAGGAATTTGTGTGTTACATGCTTCGATGACTTCCGTTTCACCTTGAGGAAAATGGAGGGGGTGGGGCAGAGTTCAGACTGTTTGGGGCAAGTCCAGGGGAAGAACTGAGTACGGAATCAGAAGCTGGCTTCCCCTCCACCCTTGAAGGGCAAACGCAGCCCTAGGCGCTTGTGAAAAGGGTGCTGGCTAATTTCAGACGGTGTACACTGTGGTGTGCTGTTGCTGTTTGACCAGTAGTTTATAACAGCTCCCGTGCTACCACGCGGCTAAGAGAATGCCTCCATTTTGAGGCTAATGACGTACTTTTGCCATAATTTTTTGAGTGAGACTCAGGCACCTCTCCTCTGTGTCACAAGGGGACAGGGGGCAGCTTTTGAGGATGGAGACCAAACCAGTATCTCCACAGGGCATGTGGTCTTGAATTCTCTGGGGTTTGTCCCTTTCCTTTACTTTTATGTTTCTTTCCTTTTTGAGAGCCACTCAGACTTTTTTTTTTTTTTTTAAATATGGTTGTGCCATGGCCACCCCCATGGTCATCATGAAGAGGCCTCAGAGCTAATGATAGTTACATTATCTCTTGGAAATTAAAAGCACAGTGAGTTGGGTGTGTGAAGCTCTTCATTAGCAGGCTGCTGGCAAATTAATTCTGTCGCATTTATTTGAGCGTGTTTTTGGCTGGGGTAGCCTGTGGCCCACCTTCTCGTTTCCTTCTCCAGAGGAGTAGGGCCTGGGGCCCCGGGTGAACCTGTGCTCCAGTGAGAAGTCACTTAGAAGCACCTTTCCTGCCCCAAGGAAAGGGTTCCTCCTTCAGTTTAATTTTCAAAAGTGTCCTTCCCCTTTCCATTTGATAGAATTTAGCCAGAGTCCAACTGTGCTCCCTGATTGACAAACTGGGCTAATTTCACGCCTTCCTGAGACTTTTCACGTTGGGCCTACTGCTGAGATACAGCTAGAGAATTACATCCCACTCCAGCCTTCCCTCCGTCTCCCGAGCGAGAGCCGGGGAGGTGTGAGAGAACGGTCCAGATGGCAAGGGACTGCGATTATTTGTGACCTAGTTCCCTTCCTGTGAAGCTGCCGCCCAGCCCCACTCGCAGTGGAGGAAGGATGTGGCTAAGATGAGAACGGGGAGCCTGTGGTGAGCGTGGGACAGATGGGGCTGTGGAAAGGTGTGAGGAATCATCTGCCCTTAACACTGGAGCCCGCGTGTCTTGTTGCAGAACCTGTAACTATTTTTCCTCCTTCCAGGGTGTGGAATGGTGCTTTCTTTGTCTTTCCCTCTCTCTTCTTATGCAGATGATCAGGGTTTTCTCTTTGTTCAGCTGAATTCAGTTCAGTTATCACTTATCAAACGTCTGTTATGTTCATTGGATGTCAGCAATTGGCGAGAACTCCTTTTCTTGGCACCATGATGTGCACTCAGGACGATGTGCACTCAGGACGAGCCTGATGGAAGAGGAAGAATGGATGCAGGTAGTGGAGCCAGAACAGGGTGGAGCGAGTTTCCCTGCAGACAGAACTAGGAACTTCTTTTGTAGTTTAAATCTGAAAATAACCTTGAAACTCTGGCCTTAAAAAAAAAAAAAAAAAAAATTGCCTCTTGGGGCGCCTGCATGGCTCAGGTTGAGTCTGCCTTCGGCTCAGGTCATGATCCCAGGAGTCCTGGGATCGAGTCCCTCATCGGCTCCCTGCTCAGCAGGGAGTCTGCTTCTCCCTCTCCCTCTGCTTCTCCCCCTGCTCATGCTCTCTGTGTCTCAAATAAATAAATAAAATCTTCTAAAAAATTGCATTTTATGGTAGCATCTTAATAGGTACTTTGTAAGAGTTGGAGGAGAATCTCAGCACTGTGGCCTCTTGGATGGGAAGCACGGCCTTAGAGCCTCATCCCTGAGGTCACGCTGTTTCCGATGCTTTCTTATCACTGCTTCTGGACAAGTGACTTACCCTCTTTGTGCCTCACGTTCTTCCTTTATAAAATAATGGTTTTCACTTTGTGTTTAAAGGATCCTGCTGTGATGATTCCCAAGTGTCTGTGGGAATGTGCGTGAGCCGGACAGATAGACGGCACTCAATAAACCCAATTGAGACCTTTACGGTTTTTGATGTTGTCATTGTTTGAGGACCGTTGGGGGGGGGGTCATTTTATGTGGGAACTTGATTTTGTGTTACAATTAGAATGAATTTCTGGTTCTAACTCTAATTTAATTTTAGATCCTTTGATTTCTGGTGATGTAGAAATGCAGCTCTTCCCACTGACTTCTCTCTGCATATGATGCTTGTGTTTGCTTTGGAACTGTGAGCTGGATCTCTGGGGCAGCAGTGTGCCCCTGCCGTCGTTAATCTGAAATGACCAGAGGTAGTTTTTAAAGCCAGTTAATTCTGTGCTAGTGTTTTTTTAAATCCTGGACAGCATCCGTGTCTTCGTAGTGCTGTTTTTGGTCTAGGTTTTTGTTATGCTTTGTTTTCCCTCTTGCTTTTTCTTAAAACCTTCCTCCTTTTGTTACTGGACTTAACTGCGTGTCCTACGCCACATTTCTCTTGCCATTGGGAAAGCCACGAAGAGAGGCATCTTCATTTGATTTACTTCCTCAACAGATGTACCAGTCACTTTTATTATTTTCTTAATCCTCATGGAAGAGCCAGTTCTGGTTTCCATTTATGTTTAACCTCAGGACTTTAACAGAAGCAAACCAAAAAAAAAGCCACAAAGTAACGATGGTCAGTCACCAGTTGAATCCAGGCATTGAGATTCCGCCCAGTCCTAGGGAATGGCACTCAGCCTTCTTTTTTCTTTCTCTCAGTTGTCTGTGTGCCAACTTCCACTGAATTACAGGGCTGTGAACTTCTGCTTGTACCATCACCAACTCGTAGTCTACACATCTTTCTTGGTAAATCCCAGAAGGAGCAGCCAGCAGTGTTTCTTTCCCCTTACGTTATACCCGAGGATGCTTGCGATGTGTCTGACGCTGGACCCGGGACTGCGTATGGTGTGAGTCCAGCCATTGCCCTTGTTGGGTGGAAGACAGTAAGAGAAGAATGACACATTATTGAGCTCCACTATATGCCAGACACCTCAGAAACACAATCTCATTAACTCCCGACCCCCAACCCTGAGTAATAGTCAAATCAGAGTGGCTCAGAAAGGCTAAGGGCTTCTCGTTTCTGCACTTTGCATTACTGTTGCCCCTTCATGTGAAAGAAAAACTGAACTCGGGTAAGTAAGTGATTTATTGCCTTTAGCTTTGCATTCAGTTCTGTGCTCCAGACCTATTGTGTTTGAAATATGGCTCTGATTTAGCTAGTTTGCATTAATGAATCTTCGTGGCTAGTTTTCGAATACTCAAAATTTTGATACCCTCCCCCCAAAAAGAGACACAACACTGATTCTCCTGAGGACGTAACTCATGAAAGCCAGGTGCTCAGCCTTTCCAGGTGGTGAGAGTGAATGAATGATTCATTAGGCAGCCTTGCATTTCCAGATCATCGGGCAGTTTATTTTCCGTATCTGTTTTTGCGAGCCATGTAACTACTCCTGTTATAGAGACAAGGCTCTATAAAGTAATTACTCTGTCATTGTTTCAGGTATATTAACTAAGCCCTCTGCAAAGCCTTTTACCGCTAACAGATTTTATGAAATTTAGAATGAATTTCTTTACCCCTGTTGCTATTACACTGGGAGATGGTGCTGATACACCTGACACCCACATATTTTTATCTCTTTACACAATTATTCTAGCAACTATCGTGCCCTTCTAGACGTCTTAATTTGTTCGTGCTGTTTTTTTAAACACTTCTGTTGCTATTGCACGTATAGTTGCTCGAAAATAAGCAAATTGCCCAGCAATCGATTGCCGGAGCTTAGGATATATACAAGCTGTTGCTTCAGACACCAGTTTGGACCGGACGAATGAGTGTGCGTGCTTATGTGCGTGTGTGTGAGTCCCTCATGAAGGAACAAAGGAAACAGTTTCATGCCTTCCTCATCAATCTGTGTCTTATATTTCAGGAACAACAGGCATAAAGGTCTTTGCCTCTTTCTGTTTTCCCTTGGCAATATGTAAAACTAATATTGGCTGAGCATGCTATTAACCTTGAGTTTAAATTCAGCGTACTTAATCCCTTGATTAATGCCAAGATTAATGCCCAACAGCAAAGGTTGAAAGCTTAAATGTTTGTGAATGCGAGCATGAAATGAAATCCTAATAACCAGTACAATGATCTGGATTTATGGGCTGTATTGGCTGCTAGAGATAACTTGGAAATGGTGTTGCATAGACTAATTTGTCAGAGTGGGCAGCAATGAAGAATTGACTGTTTCAGTTGCAAGAGAAAACCTGAATGAAGAAACATAACTAACATTTGGGGATGGGTCAGGCAGTCCTTTAAAAATATCCTTCGACTGTTGCCCGAGAGTACCAACACGTACCTTTGAAAGGTCTGGCCGTTTGAGATCGGGAATTCCCCTCCTGCGAGATAATCATTTCCGGGCAGTGAGGGAGGTAGCAGAGATTGATGAGCCTGTTCTTTTTACTTTCCAAGTTCAGCCTTTCCTTGGACCTTTTTCATCCATGTGTTTTCATTGCTCTTATTACCTGAGTTCTAATGCATCCTTAGAAAATGGATTTTTTTAAACAGCCCTGAGTCTGTCAGTCGCACTCACTGATCTCTCTGTTCTGTCCATTCAGACCCTCCCCTCTCCAAGTTTATCTTCTCGGTGGCCCCTCCTGTTTGTAAGTTTCACGTACTGCTTCACTGCTACTTGTACTTCGTGCTCGGGCTGCCGTCCTACAAACATGAGAAGGGCACATGACAGGATTTGCCAAACCCCACACAGCACCTCTTGGTTCCTTGAAACGCATATGGCAAACCGGGCCTCCGTGCAGTCATCTCCAACTTGTCTTTTGCAAACTTTTAAACACTGTCTCTTGTAATTCCTATTGCACACCAATAAAATAGCTGCAACATTGTTATATTTTGAACTTTTTTAACTGTGGAAAATTTCAGACATAGGAAAAAGAAGAGTGTAACAAACTCCCTTGTACCCATGATTGAGATTCAGCAATTGTCAATTCATGGCCAGTATCTTTTCATTTACTCCCCTGGCCCATTGTTTTGAAGCAAATTCCAAAAGTCTTAGGATCCGCAAGTATTTCAATATGTATCTTTAAGACTCCTTGAAGTCCTGTAACTACTCCCAGTGTAACTGATAATACCATCTCATATCTAAAATTAACATAATTCCTTAATATCATAAAATACCAGGTTAGTGTTTGTGTTTTCTAGGCAGTCTTACAAATTAAAGTTTATTTATTTGAACTGGGCTTCAAGTAAGGACCATATGCTGAAATTGTTGGTGTCTCTTAAGTCTCTTTCTTAATATGAGGTTCCCTTCCCTCTTGTTCTTCCCTTTGTTTTGCTTTTGTTTTTTGTTTTTTTGGTTTTTTTTTTGAGGAAACGTCTTCATTTGCCTTAGATAGGTTGTTATACTCTGAATTCTGTTGATTAGATCCTTGTGTTATTGTTTATTTTCTGTAAGTTGATAGTTAGATCTGACACTTGATCAGAGTCAGGGTTAATATTTTTTTGCATAACTTCTTCATGGATTCTGTTGTCTCCTTCTGTCAGGAGGCACGCAGTGCCCTGTGTCTCTGTTTTTATGATGTTAGCAGCTGTTGATGATCTGTGCCTGGGTTCATTAATTCATTAGGGGTTCCTTCTTAATATATCAGGAATATTTTCTTTTTTAAGATTTTATTTTTAAGTAATCTCTACACTCACTGTGGGGCTCAAACTTACAACCCTGAGATCAAGAGTCACACGCTCCACCGACTGAGCCCGCCAGGCGCCCCTCAGGAATACTTTTATGAAGAGCGTGACTCTTCGTCTGCATTTAGTTACCATGATGAGAGATAGCTCACGTAGGAACCCTCGTTCCCCTGTTGGTTTCCTAACCTCTTCCACTGGTTACCAGTGCTTTGTTTGTTTGTTTGTATGCTTCTTGGTTTTTATCCTTACGAAGTCATTGATTGAAACATATTTGTTATGTTCGATCTACTCCAATTATTTTCTTACCAGCTCTCAAACTGCCCCTTGTCTGACCAGTGGGAGCCAATTAATATTGTCTTCTGGATCCTTTTGACATGACCCTGATAGTTTCGAATGGTTTTAACCTATCTGGTATGAGAAAATCTTCCAGGTTCCTCTGACACAATTTCTGCCTACACTGGGAATTGGCCATTTATCTCAGGACCACTGGTTCCTCTCAGTGGGAGACCACAGTCTGGGTGCCAGAAGCCTTCATTGCTCGTGAGTTTTGTTGGGTGTTGGGGAATGTAACAATGAACAGAAAGAGGAGCTTTCCTCATTAAGGTGTTGTTTTGTAAGGGGAGACAGATAAAAACAAAAGTAAAATGTGTATCTTTTAGATTGTGGTAAGTGCCTTGGAGAAGTGTCAAACAGGAGAGGGTACTAGGAAGTGCTTATGACGAATGATGGTGTCAGTTTTAGATAGAGTGGTTGGGAGATGCCCTACTGAAACGATGAGAGGATGATATTGGAGCACCAGTTTGAAGAAAGTGAGAGAGTAGGAAGTGCAGATGTCTGGCAGAGGTGTTTAGTGGGCAGTGGCAACAGTAAGTGCAAAGGTCCTGGGGTGACCATCAACATCCAACAATAAAAGCAAGTGCAAGGAAACTAATCTCCAGGGAGATTTGTGTCTGTTTTGTTCACAGGGATAATGGTGCCTGGCATACATATTTATTGACTGAAATATGCTATTTAGAGCATTTTCAAAAAATAGGCAATAGATTTTTGTTTGTTCTGAGTAACTTCTCCCAGCTATCACCTTTCTAACCTTGAGAAAAATGTTGTGAAATTTGTAGCATTAAAATCTGCTAAAACATTAAGTTTGAGACATGAAGCAGGGGTATTTTAAGCACTTCTTTACAATTTAATATAATGCTCTTTCATATTAGGTCTATAAGGCATTGCAGGGACTAAGAGAATGGAATGAGCCAATTATATTAGAAGGCAGGGCTTTCTTGCCCATCTTTTATTCTCATTGTCACTTGAGCATTATTTGCCTGCATCTACGCTTGAGGCAAAATTGCATAATAACGCAGAAGAGGTACTCGGTCCCCTGTGTCTAGAAGGTGACTACCTCTATAAATTGGGTGCCTTTGGCTATCGGAGTGTAGTTGCGGCCCAGTGGGGCCAGTGTTGCCACTGTGCCGTGCACAGCAGAATGTGCACCCAGGGAGAGTTGGTTATAGGAAGCATCTCTGTGCATCCCTATGTGTTTGGCTACAGAGGAATTCGTTTGCTGCCTCTCCTGTGAGAAGGAAGATTGACACTACTTTCCCTACGGTGATTTGGGATGGATTTTTGAAACTCTGTGACAGCCTGCCATGAGCACCCGACTGGTTTTTGGCACGTGGAATACGTACTGTGGATTTGTTGAAGTGCTGCCCCTTCTCTAGCCCCCAGAGAACAATGTTGGATTGCCCCAGCCCTTGGCTCTCTCTTGCACAGGTTTGGTCCTGAACTCTCTGTCATAATATTCCTGCCTGCCTTGGTAGGGGGCAGTCGCCCAGTGTTAGAGAATACACAGCCGACTCCATGGCCTGTCTGGATACAGCTACCTTTGTGGCCTAGAGCTTTCTGCCTGGTTCCTCTTCAGTGAGATGAAGGGAGAGCCTGGCTTGCCTGCCTCAGTGTGTTGTCAGAAGGTTCTCATGAAATGACGACAGCGGCTAAGTGCCACCTAAGTGGAAAAGAGGATCACCATAAATATCTTCAGTGCTCAAGTCACATCCTTGAACTACTCATTCACCACTCCAATAATGATCAAGTCCCTACTGTGTGCCAGGCACTGTTCTCTGGGCGGAGACTAGAACCCTGAACAGGCAAATTGAAGCTTCTGTTCTCAAGGAATATCATTCGCATGGGGCACAAAATCATTTCCACAAGTGCTGGGTGTTCCAAGGGGAAAAAACAAGTAGAGTTAAGGATACAGAGCAGCCAGGTAAGTAGGTCAGGGAAGGCTTCTCTGAGGGAAAGTTAGAGCATAGTGTGGAAGTAAGGGAGTCACACATGGAACTCTCTGAAAGGAAGAGTGTTTCAGGGAGAAAGAATAACAAATGCGGAAGCCCTGAGGTATAGGGTTCCCAGGTAAAATACAGGGTACCCAATGATATTTGTATTTCTGGTAAGCAATAATGTTTTTTAAACTATAAGTAGGTGACAAATACTGCATGGAATATATTTATACCAAAAAAATTATCTGAAATTCTGATTTAACTTGGTGTCCTTTTTTCGTACCTCCTGGCCCCCCACCACACACACAAATTGGGCCACCTTTGTGAGATGAGAATGTTCTGTTTGGACCTGGAAAGAGGGTCTTGTATGTAGGGCAGGGTGAGCGAGACAGCCAGGGTTCAGGTCCCATTCTGTAGGATCTTGGTATAAATTCTGGGCTTTATTCTAAGTGCAAGGAGAAAGCCTCTGAAGGGTTTGAGTTAGCGTAGGACGTGATCCAATTTAGGCTTGAAAACAATCACTCTTGCTGCACAGAACAGACGTTGGGGGCAGGAGTTGCCAGCAGGGAGTTCTTACTGCTTTCATTGCCCTTACAGCACTGCCACACAGTAGGAGCAGAGCAAACTTGTTTTGAAGGATTTTCTATAGACGATTTAGGCAGTTATAGTCTAACATTGAAGAGTGGACTGTGCTGGCGGGACTGCAGGACATAAAGGTCTCGGTTCGTGCACATCACGTGGTGATTAAGCGCGGGGGCTCGAGGATGGGACAGATGGCACGTCAGTTGTCAGCTGTGGGTCCTCCTTGTGCCGTGTCTTCATCTGGCATGATAAGTGGCCTTTCCCAGGGGATTGTTTGAAGACCAAGTGAGGTTATGTGGGTAAAGTCCTTATTCTAGTGCTTGGTTCCTAGTACAGTGTAGCTTTTATTTGTATCTTTAGTCTCCCTCACCCTGCCCATTTCCTAACAAGTGATTTGGCCAAAATATTAATTAGCTCAGGTGTTTGATGCAGAGGACCAATCTAGAGAGCTGAATCACTTAGTGATTCACTTTTACCATTTGCATTGGCTTTTTGAGACTATGGAGTGGGGTAGAGAAAACTTTTTTTTTTTTTTAATGCATATACCTTCATGAGTAACTTCATTTGCTCTGTCATCAGCATGACAAATACACGTGTGTATTTGTATACAAACACACGTAGGTATGTGTTTATACATATTCATATGACTAGTCAGTGTATTAAATGAATAGATACATAGTCAACTATATCCTTTTGATATATAACCAACTAGCCTGGATAGGATGATGTAGAATTATCTTTTTCAGATCTTAGAGTATAATAGGGTTATTGAGAGGTTGGCCAAGGGGCACCTGGGTGGCTTAGTTGGTTAAGTGTCCACCTTTGGCTCAGGTCATGATCTCAGGGTCCTGGGATCAAGCCCCGCATCGGGCTTCCTGCTCAGAGGGAAGCCTGTTTCTCCCTTTCCCTCTGCCTCTCCCCCGTTCTCTCTCTCTCTCTCTCTCTCTGTCTCTCTCTCAAAAAAAATAAAGTCTTAAAGAAAAAAAAAAAAAGTCATCTGAGCCAACGCCTTCATTTGCTAAATGGGAAAACTTGAAAGCAAATAGTTTAAGTTTATATGCCTGGTTGTTGGTAGAGCTGGGCACAGAGTCCATTTTGGGTGATTCCAAATTCAGTGCTCTTTCCCCACTCAGCAGCTGGCTGTCCACCACTAAGCTTGTCCTTTAAGGGACACCGTAACGTGTTCTGGTCAGAAGAATGATAGACCCCAGGTGTCACCCAGCCCTTCAGCTCACTGGTGAGCTTACCTTGGCAAGTTCCCATCCCCGTAGAGCCCTTACTTCCTCACATGTCACCTGGTGATGGTACCCATGTCACATGGCCCTTCAGGGGATTAAATGATGTAATACATGCAAGCTTATTTGTTTTTTTCCCAGAGATCCTGACTTACTGTAAATCTTCAGTAAGTGACTGTCTGCTTATATAAGGTAACTCCTTTAGAAATTATTCTATTAAACGTTTGTTGTAAAAAATCTTATTGGGCAAATTAGCATAAAAAAGAAAATGAAAAGCACCCATAACACCGTCATCCAAAGATAAGCTCACCTTTCTTATGCATTTTTCTCATTTACTTTTCATGGCACTTACTATCTGAAAAATACAGCATGAAATTCTATGTGTCAGTGATCCATTAGAGCCAAACACTTCACATTAATCACGAGAGAAGAGGCCATAACAATGCCTGATCGTTATTCTTTCAAAAGAATAGAACGTTACTCTAAAGTTATACCAGTTACACATAAATTCGTGCATGTATATGTTAAATCTCCTACTAGTTTTTGCTTTAATTTGATTACTTCTTTGCCCTCTTTAAATTCTAACTGGAGCTGTATGTGTATCTACCAGTGGTTTCTTTTTTCTTAAATATAATGAATTGTCCATTCTACAGACCTTGCGAGTAAGTGTGACCTACATGAGTTGTGTAGGGACTTTGTTTTGACTCACATTGCTCATGATTAAGCTGCGAAACCTTCTCAGATGAAAGAAGTTTAAATCATTGGGAGGAGGCATGTCAAAAACCAAATTGGTTTAATTTTATATCTCTTTATTCTGGAAAGGTGATTTATAGGTCTCTCTCCATGGAATATGTGTTAATGTTCCAAAGTTCTAGCTTGGCTGGTCTTTTTCTGTTTTTCCTGCCTCTTCAGTTTGTGACCTCAGGATAGTGTGCTCAAAAGATGGGTCTGGGAAAGTGGTTTTGCCTTCAAATCAAAGGTTGTTTGAGTCATGGTTTGGCTCCTCTATTGATTGTTGTGTGCCTGTTGCCATGAACTCAGGTGGTTTTCAGTGCTTAGACGTTATATGGTGATTTGTGGATTATTTGAAGGCTCTCCGGTTCCTTCCCTGGCAGAGGTCTTGAGGCAGGGCTCCCCAGCTCCCAGAAGCAGGGCAAGGGTGAGAGTGGATAGTGGGAGGGTCCAGAGCCACATCCATGGTGCCTTCTCCCCACCCCCGGGGGCAGATACAAAATCCTGTCCCAGGGAGAGCACCAGGGGTCACAGCTGGAAAAGCGTGGCCGAAGATGTGGGCATAGGAAGGCTACAGGTCAATGTAGACCATGAGGGTTCTAAGAAGCAGAGAAGAGATGGTAAGAATAATTTGAACTAGAAGAGCTTCCAGAGCAGGAAGGCAGTGGGCTCATTCTAGGGTCCAGCTTTCTTGGGAGGATGCTGTGCTGGGGGTTTGGACTCATTAAATTGCCCTGCGTGAATCAGGCAGAAAACAAAATTAGGGATTAGGAAGTTGAGTTATTAGCCTTTGAGCAAGACTTTCCCTGAGTGTTATTCATGATGTTCTTATTTAGGAAAATGTTGCTCATTTGAGGGCTGTTGGTTTCAGTACTTGGAGTTATTGCCAGTACTGGCTTTCTTCCAATCTTGGTAGTCCTCTGAGGTTTCAGGAAAAAAATGGTTTAGTTTCCCCCCCCTTCCATGGAGAAATTGGTTTATGTATAATTTAATTATTTTGTTAGCCACTCATCCTATCACTGTGTACAAAAACAGCAACCTTAAAAACCCACCATCTTCATTCGGTGTCAAAGATGTTCATAATTGGTTTTTCCTCCATTACGAGTGAATATATAGCAGGAAAATTTCTTGCTAAAAAGCTAAAATGCACTGACTCTGTTTTCTGTACTTTCAGCAATGCCCTTGAAGCCTTGCAAAGTGTTACCTAGTGATTTAGAGTAACAAGAACTGAGATAAATGATCACTTTCAAAGAGGAATTAAAGTCCTGAGTATTCTGTAGGGAAGTCCTATTTTAGAAGATCCCCTCGGACAGTATTTTCATCTGAGTGAATTTGGGGAGGTTCTTTTGAGGGCAGAAGAGCGAGGAGGGAATGTACTTTTCTTTGTCAATATCTCATCTCACTCATGTCTTTCCATTTGGTTGACTTTCTTTATGTGCAGTCTTGTTTCATCTCTCCCTATTAGGCTATTTGTCAGGAAATTCTTTATCCTGACGTGTGGCTGTGAACATGTCGTTACTTAATTTAGTGTGAGGCTGATTTCAGATCTGTACCCCGCTCGCTCTCTCCTCCTCGTCCGTTTTGTGTGGGGTTGAAGGTCTCACAGTGGGAAATGCTAAGCTGCAGTCCATTGGAAGCCTTCATGTTATAAGTATGCCTTATAGCAATGTTTTATTTAGTCCATTTGCAAGAATTTAATTTGAAGTAAATAATTCACGCTGGCCTAAGATTCCAAGGTACAGATGTTTGCACTGCTGCTGGGGCCAGCTGAGGCTTCATCTGCTTGTAGGCTGCTTTCCCGCTGGTTTTCCCTCATTTCTCACATGTGTGGAGCCCCAGATATTGCTTCTCACAGTGATATTGCTGCAAGGTCTCCGTAATTAGACACAGCATCCAAGACAAGTTAGTATTTTCGTTTTTTATGAGTAGAAACCATTTCAGCTTTCCTCCTGGGGAGTCCTTTTGAGTCTCTGAAGTCATTCACAAATACGGTAAAGTCTAATTTTACTCCACAAGAAAAAAAAGAAAGGAGAGAATATATTGCTCTCTTCCTATCCAGGGATTCCACCCTCCCTCAAGCTTTGTGCCCTCCACTTACTGCTTTCCCATCATTTGCAGTGGCAGATGGCTTTATGCAAATCATGCAGTTATTTTGGTCATAGTCAAAATCACCTTGCATTAAGAGCAATTTCTAGATGAGGGAAACTGCTGTGTGTGTTTGAAAACGCACCCAGAGCTGGAGGGCAAACCATCTCGATGGAATCTGTATTCGTGGCAGAGAAGGCCGCAGCCCTGCCTGTGCCTGCCTTCTCAGCGGCCCTCCGAGGATGTCCCCCGCCCACTTGCTTCATGGATTTCCGTGGGTCCACCTAGCCGGAGAAATATTGCAGAAAAAGATATTTTCGATGACTGTTCCTTAGCCATCTTTAATACTCTCATCACATATGTGTGCACAAGGGATATGCCACCTTTGCACCGTATGGCCAGTTTTAACAAAGAGGCCAGCAATATTTGTCGCTGCAGTCTTCTTCTTTCTTTTACTGGAAATTGTGAACTTTGCCTCATTTTCTTCGGTAACCTTTTTGAAGTAATTCCTGTAAAATTGGGCATTTTCCTCTTTCCCCAACTCTCTAAACTTCTGTGCATTGACAGAACAATCCATCTTCTAGAGCAGCTCTCGCAAGATTACTGAGGGTTTTTTTTTTCCTTTTTCCTTTTATCTCTTTCTCCAATAGTTTTTTTACCATCTTCTTCCTTGAGATGAGATAGTGTGAAGTGAACAGCCAGAAAATGAGGGAAAGCCTTGATCAATTAGCCCTAAACGATCAGCTGCTTTCCTAATTCCGAGATAAGTGATTGAGCTCTGTGGCTCAAATGCTATGTGGTTTCCTTTCCAGACATGCTACAGCAGATAACTGATCATGCCTGTCCTTCCCTTCTCATTCCCCTGCATTCTCCGTCCTTTACCTTTCTGCTGTGAAACGCCCCCCCCACCCGTCTGGTGTAGACGCATGAGGCTTACCAGATGAAGGAGTCAGTCACTGTGAAGTACTTTGAAGGACAGATAGAAAGTATAATTGTGGGCTCCTTGAGACCTTTGCTATTGTTGTTCCATGTGAGAGATCGCCTGCGTCGGTGCTGCTCGCTGAAAGCATGAAAGTCTAATAGTAACAACCTCCTTAAATGCCATGCTCATCGTGTGCCAGGAATGGTGCTTGGTGCTTACTACGGACATTACGTGGTTTACAGATGAACCAGGAGACTGAGTGTCTCTCATGTATTTTTCAGGTTGAAAACTGGTGTCCTCATTTACCTTGGAGAGCAAAAAATCCCTATGAAGAAGCTGATCATAATTCACTGGTGAGTGATCTTTGGAAACTAGGCTTGTGATTTGGTTCTGATGCCGAGGGATACCTGCGGGGTCAGCTAGCCATGCCCTCGGTAAGCTGAAATCACGGTAGACTGAAGAACTTCTCTCCGCAGGCCTGTGGAAATTTGGGTGATGGAATTAGAATTAGTTAACCAGTAGTGTCTGTTCCTCAAGCAGTTCTCTGAGGGATCCTGAGTGATAGGCTCCTGAGAGGAAGAAGACCTGGTGCCAGACGCAGAGGCGCTCTTCGGTCTCATGAGGGTGATGGGTGAAAATCGTGACCATACCCATGTAGAAGCTGAGCTATGGGCTGCTGGAAACGAATGAGAAAGCAGTGATCTCAGCTGTAGGGGTCAGGAGAGGTTACAAAGAGACAATGACCCTGGAGCCAAATTTCAAACGATGAGTGAGTTCATAGCAGCTGAAGGAGAGAAAGGTGTGTCTGATGTGCGGGGGAAAGGTGCCCATACCAGAGCTTAGTGTTTTCAGGGAGTAGAGCACAGTTCAGTGGACAAGGCCATAGAGTGTTGGATGAGCTTTGGTGGAAGATGAGATGGGAAAGATCAGTAGGGACCGTGAAAGGTTTTCTGTGCCACACTAAAAGCTTATGTCTTTATTCTTTAGACTAAGGGTCAGCAGCCCTTTTCTGTAAAAGGCCAGATAGTGAATATCTTCATCTTTCCAAGCCAGGCTGTAAGGTCTCTGTTGGAACTGCTCACTTCTGACTTTGAGTGTACAGGGCAGCCGTAGACAGGATGTAAATGAGCAGGTGTGGCCATGTTCCCCCGGAACTTTCTATACCAGAACAGGCAGCTTGGATGTTCTGGTCCCCCAGCCCGTGTGCTGACCCGTGCTATAGGCCATGGGAATCTTGGGAGAAGGTTGGGTCAAGGAGGGATCAGGTAAGTGTTGAGAACAAAGTGCGTGACTGCTGAGGGGTGGAGTTAGGTTCTAAATGTTACGAGGAATAAATAGGAGTGCTACTATTTTTCTATTATTCCGATCACTGGTTGTACCCAGCTACATTGCAAAAAGGTTCTTCCTGGCTTTTAAATTATTCCGGCCTGAGTTTTAATTTTTATTCAGTTATGGTAGAAAAATGGCTTTTAAATTCCTTAAGTAATGGTAAACTTTTATTTGTTCGAGATTGGGACAAAGCTAGAAGATGAACATTTATTTCCCTGCTTAACTTTTTGGGAAGACGAGGGCTTTTTGGCACCCTACACAATGCCAGCAGCCTGTTAGGAATTGCCTTGACTTTTTCCAGGAGGCTGCTCCCTTGCAGTAGATCCAAGTGGCAATAAATTCGGGTGCAGAGAATTTCCAGGTACATTGAGCGTACTCATTGTAAACAAACAAACAAAAAAAGGCATTTTAATGTAACTCAGGGCTTTGCAATGACTGTGCTAGGCCTTTCTCAATTTCTGATTTTTTAATGATGTCCCTTACAGCAGATCAGCAGTCAGGGGCCTTTACTTTAATTTGTAATCCTGGGGCCTTGAAGTAAAGCTGTGCAACAGACAAGCCTCACTTTGGAAGCCTTGTATTTAATTGACTAGCTCTTTCAAGTTTTCAGATGTCACATCATGACAACCATTATGCCTTCTGACTTTTTATCTTCTGTTCATTTTTATTAAATTTCTGTTTCTAGGCGGAAATTCGTACGGATTTTAATATTCTCTACAGCATGATGAAAAAGCATGAAGAATTCCGGTGGATGAGACTCCGGATCCGGCGAATGGCTGATGCGTGGATCCAAGCAATCAAGTCTCTGGCAGAAAAGCAGAATCTTGAAAAGAGAAAGCGGAAGAAAGTGAGTTTCTGATGAATTCAGTTCAGTTAGATGCCAGTTTTCTTTTAAAATTCGATTTTGCTTGGAAACAAGACTAAGAGAAATGTCATGTCTCAAATGATACTCCCTCAGGGGGAGTCTGCTCAGTCTCTTGTACAGCCTTTTTTGGGCTTTCCTTTCCCCAATTACAGTAATCCTGCTTAGCAGGGACCAGCACACATGTTTCTTGGGGGAAGCCAAGCAGACTATCTGCCTGTGAGATTTTCCTTTGAACCATTCTGACTGTCCCTGTGGCATCGGGAAACTTAACCCTCTTGGCTTTACCCAGAGGAAAACTTGTTGTTATGTCATCACGGCAATCTCCTGGTTGTGGCATTTGTCAGTTCTGGGCTTTGCGCAACTGATGAGTTCCATTGCCGCTATGTTGAGTTGGTGCTTCTGCTTATGTTCTTGAGGGAGAGATACTATCAATTAAACTGGGGCCAATTTGTTTGAAGTTCATGAGGATTTGCTTAGAAAACCTCTGGGAATAACCCTGAGCCTGAAAGGTTTTATACTCTATGGTTGTAGGTTAAATGGCCTTGGCTTTAGAGTAACTGTTCGGACGACAAACAACAGAGCAAATTACGCGATCTTTAGTACCCATGTCTAAAACTTAATTTAAAATTACTTCGGTGTTCCTAATTTGACTAATTTGATATCCTCAAAGAAAGGAAATAAGGATGATGAACTTGCAAAACCCCAAGTCACAGTTTAGTGATTCCGTTTTGCTAAATCCCTTGAGTTTATGAAACAGCAGGTCCAAATGTTCAGGCCCCAGATAGTCCTCTGTAGAAGAGTATGAGGTCAAAAATGCAGGTGGGTTGTAAGAAGAAATACAGTATTTTTACGTAATCCTATGCAATAATCTCTAGGATATATTGTTAGGTCAATAAATACTAGATGGAGAACAGTGAACATTATTTTTAAAAGGAAGAGAGAATTTTATATTTTTATATACCTACATGTATATATAAAGATATGTACATGTACACACACGATGTATATATAATATAAATATATGCTTGCTCATATTTTTAAAAATAGAAGGATAAACTATGAAATTAAAGATAAAAAAGATGGACAGTGGCACTAGTTGCATCGCATTGTGGATGTACTTAATGCCACTGCACACTTAAAAATGGGGGAAGAGGGAATAGCATGGAGGCAATGGGTGTAGACACTAGACTTAACTAAATATATCTTTGTAGATTTCATACTAGAATCACTTGACATAGTGTAAACAAAATTGAATTACAAAAAAACAGTATCTAAAAATTACAAAGAAAATGAGACATGAGCTGACTACATATCCAGTTTTACAGTAAACACACAAAGAACTACACTTTTTAGTGACTAGAACACAGACAGTTCAGCATTTCTGACTGTATATCACAAAGGACAAAAAAAACCTGCAAAATAGCTTCAAAGAAGTTTTACTGAGTTTTGCTAAGTTTACACTTAGTAGGTGGTGGTGTAGAGATGCTCATTCTGAATCCCTTCTGCATATTGGAATAAAGCAAAGTACTTCTGTTAGTATTCTCAAGAAGTGCGATTTTCCGTGTGGGAGAGAGGAAATAACATCTGTAAGACTGGTAATGTTATGCAAAGCTACTCTGATCCTGAGCTTGAATGGGAAGGACCCATGTGAATTTATGATTGGTTTTATCCTGGAGGAGAAATAAATTTCCAGCTACGTCCACTGAAAAGGGCTACAGACAGTGACTAACTAGAGTCCCCTTAAGCAGCAGACCTTGATCTTTAGATGCCATTTCCACTAAATGGTCTAAGAGGTTCTTGGAAGAATGTTGGTCAAGGTCTGAGACCAAAGTTGTACATGATGAGCTGGGAACATCTGTCATACTGGAGAGCAAAGAAACTCTCAAAGACTCCTAGAATTGTGTCAGAAGAACTTACAAGCCAGTTTGAATGGCCTCCCGTTGGCAAGATAGGACAATTTGATGAGCCATAAGGATAATAACTACAGCTTATTGAAATGCATCTAATATACTTTTATCTATGATTTTATAATGATACCTTTAAAAAGCCTCATTGATGGTCATCAGAGTAGGCTAATGAACAAATTTGTTATTTTGAAAACATAAATGGCAAGAGTCAAATACTTACCGAGCTTTTTCTACGTCAGCCTGTACTTCAGCAGAGCCGAATCGAATAGTTGATTGTGGAGGAAGGGGGATAGTTTCTCTTTATAGAAGCATTACAGCTAATAAATGTAGAAGGAATAATAAAATATCACCATTTTGCAACCCTAACAGATGAACGCATCTAGTTAGTGACCAGTAGGCTGCTAACATCACCAGAGATCCCAGACGTTGTTCCCATTAGTGGAAGCACACAGTACTACCTAGGAAGTAGTGTCGCCAAAAATATCAAATATGAATTGAATCATGCCTGTGGATCTAATTACTAATTTACTATAAATACAAGGGGTAGAAGAATCTGTTCTATATAATCAGCAAATCCCGAAGTGTGAGAGACTCTACTGGAAATACAACCTTGTCTCTTTGACAAATAAATTAAAACTCTCCCCACCTCTAAAGGATGGGGTTAAAGAAGCCTAAGAAATAAATGAGGCAATTATAGTTTATGCACTTTATTTGACTTCTGACTGCAACAACTGCGCTTGAAAAAAGGAACAGTTGAGGAAGTGTAGACACTAACCGGATATTGACTGATATTAAGGAATTAATAGCTATTTTAGGGGTGGTAGTGGTATGGTTATGTTTTTTAACTGAAGGTCTGTTTCTTTTAGAAATACAAACTGAAGTATTTGCAGGTGAAAGGAGAGGGTCTTTAGGATTTGCTTCAACATAAGCTAGAGGGGTTGGAAGAAAATGAGTGTACATTAAGACACTGAGTTAGTAATTGTGAAATTTATGTGTGAGTACATTGGAATTGACTGCATTATCATGTCTGATTTTGGATATGTTTGAAATTTTTTTACATTAAAACCTTAAAAATATTCCAGCTGTGAGGGAAAAACCCAATATTGTTAAATGATATTTTATTGCCCTGGCTTACACTCCTTTAATTCTGATTTCCCAAATGTATCCTGCTTTTTAAAAACAGATTGTCCGTATGTCACGTTCACAGTCATAAAAGGGGCAGTAGTGAATTTCATTTCCTTCCATTTTTTGGTCCCTTCTAGAAAAATCTTACGCCATGTTGAGGTTTCATTAGAACGTAAACATCACTTTAGAATTGGTTGGTTGCTTTTGGTGTGTTACTGTGGAGTTTGTACTTGGTTCAGTGGGAATCAATATATGCCTCTCCTTTGTTTTTATGTGTTTTTTTTTTTCAGGTCCTCGTTCACCTGGGACTCCTGACTAAGGAATCTGGATTTAAGATAGCGGAGACAGCTTTCAGTGGTGGCCCTCTTGGTGAATTAGTTCAGTGGAGTGATTTAATTACATCTCTGTACTTACTGGGCCATGACATTAGGATTTCAGCTTCACTGGCTGAGCTCAAGGAGTAAGGAGATTACTTTTCAATTTTAAAATCAGAATACAAAAAAGAAATTGTAAACTCTTAAAGCCCTCTATTAGTGTGTAATTTCTTGTGGAGGAAAATGAAAGTGATAATTCACTAAATAGGAGATAAGAAGATTATTTTCAGGAGCTAAACACATACACTGTGAAAAGGATAATATGTTTTCATTGTAGCTGCAGGCTCCAGAGGCTTCATCTATGAATGCCAGAAAATTCAAACTAAGGAGCTTATTCTTTGCTATTACAGGTGCTTCCAACATGTGCAGCACAAAACATTATTGACTTTCCTAATTCCCTGTCTCTTGCTGAAATTCATACCATTCCCTACTTAATATCAAGCCTTCCAAATCTTAAAATAGGGCAGGTTCCTGTTTATAATTTAATTTGGATAAAATGAGTTTCTTGAAAGCCCTGATCCAATCCTCTTTCAGTAAGGCCAACTTTCCAGTCGGAGTCTGTTAACTCTACCTGGCTTTTCTATTTCCCTGAAATCTGCTTCTGGCTCTAGCCCTCTCTTAATCTCTTATAGATTGACACAGCTGGCTAGGCAGGAATGCTTCTCGCACCCCCTCTCCTTTTGGATAACTGCCCATGGAGACTTTCTTCCCAGCAGCCAAGTTATCATGTTGCAGTATGCCAAATGTTCCAGAAGAAATACCTCAAGTGAACATTCTAGAGATGGAAGGGCGTTAAAATATGTCCCCCACCCCGCTCCTACTTTATTGTCCACAACATTGATGCCCAGAGAGGTCTCTTGTGTTACGGCCAAGGTCCGCACACCTGTTGGGTGGCAGTGTTGAGATGAAAGCAAAAATATCAACTGTCATTTTTTAAAAAGATTTCTATATGCTAAAACTGTGATCAGGGCATTAGTTAAAATAGGAGCGTTAACAGTTAGGATAACCACAGTATTGATGGTGACTATAAACAGCTAGCATCTGTTGAACACCTACCATGCATCAGATACTGAGCATTTTACGTACTATTTATGCAAACTTGGAAGTAAGTGCTATTGCTTTCTGCATTTTAAAGATGAGGAAACTGAGTTGTTTAAGAACACATGGAAAACATGCGAGAGCCAGGACTGGAGCTCTACCCCTGTCTGACCTCAAATCCTGTGCTCCTGACCACTTTACTAAATTGCTCCTTTTGGATCTAGATAAACCCGAGGTCTTCTGAACCCCTAAACGCTACGCATGTCCCTTCAGCATGCTGCCTCCTGCTTGCTTTAAAACACATGGTGTACATAGCCCGTGAAGCCGAGCCATCCATGCATTCAGCAGTCATTCTCAGTACTTTCTGGGCACTGGTTCTTGCTATGGTATATACAGAGATGACCAGCATGTGTTCAAGGAAATGCCAATCTTTTGGTAATTACAGCTAATACATTGTGTAATAATTACACTAATTGCAATGTGATTAGTACTAATTGAGGCATGGATGCTAGAATGTAAGCCAAGGGAGTACAGAAGCAGTGACTATTGCTCACCATGGTGTATGTGGCACCTAGAATAGTGCCTAGCACCCAGTGAGTGCTCGTGAATAGTTACCGAGCAAATCAGTGAAGAGATGAGTCAAGGACTGAGTGAGTGGGTGAATAAATGGAAAACTGTGGGAACTCTAGGGGCAAGTGCTCCCTAGGGAGGTCAGAAAAGGCATATTAAGGGTCTACCAGGCAGAGACTTAATTTGTTGGTCAAGAAGTCTACAGAGTGCTTCAAGCACTGGTGACAGAACCAGGTGTGTTTTATTTAAGAAGATAATTGTGGAAGCAACATAAAGCAGTGGTTCCTGAATATGCCTGCACATTAGAATCACCTGGGGATCTTTGTGGCCTCCCAGTGCCCAGACCATATCCCAGACTAATTAAATCACAACCTTTGGGATAGGACACAGTCATGAGAATCTCAATGCCTGCAGATAATACCAGTATGCAGACAAGTTTGGGAACCACTGAAGACAGGGTCGACCAGGAGTCCACACATGCTGGCACCGTGGGGCAGATGCAGTCTTCTGTGTGTTTTTGTTATGAATCTCC
Source organism: Ursus americanus (assembly GCF_024610735.1). Classification (NCBI taxonomy): domain Eukaryota; kingdom Metazoa; phylum Chordata; class Mammalia; order Carnivora; family Ursidae; genus Ursus; species Ursus americanus. Next base: position 16,899,006 of record NC_142127.1, read on the forward strand.
CTCGGGAACACAGCCACACCCATTGTGGATGGATTGCCTATGACTGCTTTTGTTCTCTAAGGGCAGAGTTACATAGTTGAGACAGAGGACATGTAGCCTGCAAAGGTGAAAGTATTTACTCTTCGGCTTTGTGTAGAAATACTTTTAAATTCTTGGGAAGGAATTGGTTATACAGAACCTGGTAATTTCAGAGGGTCAGATGAGAGGAGGAGGAGGGTACCTGAAGGAGTGGCAGTAAGGAGCTACAGAGCAGAGTCCTGCTTCTAGGACTCGTCCTTCGAAGTAGGATGGCCAGACTTTGGTGAAGGATGGTTATGGGGTGTGGGCAGGGATAAAAGGCATCAGCGAGGACCGATTTCTGGGTGAATGGCAGTGTGGTTCAGTGAGTAGTTTTTATTCCTGCGTGTGAAGTTGGTGTACGATCAAGTATGTTGGCTCCCTGTGGGTGCAAGGAGGGGGGTTTGTATGGTTGGGTGGGGATATGGGTGGATGGAAGGAAGGGTAATGAAAAACTGTAAATCACAATGCCAGTTATGTAATAGTCAGAAGGGAAAATCTGACATAGGAAAAATTAGGAAACAGCACAAGACAGTATAGAAGTTTATATTGTAGCAGCTAGAAATTGAAGACCTTTAGGAGGTCAGTAGGGGCTGGAGTAAGGAGAACAAGTTCTATGGGGGAAAGCAATAGCCACTGAGTATCTGGGACACATTAGGCACTTTTCTTTTTAATACCTCATTTAAGCACCTGAAGAATCCCTCACAGGTTGCTATCTTATTATCTTTTCTGTCACAAATCCTGTTTTGTGGGTTGGTTGTTTTGTTTGTTTCCCATGAGGAGGAAAGACCAGAGAGGTTAGTGACTTGTCTAAGATCTCATGGCTGCTAGTGGAGCTAGGTGGTAGAGATAGATTCAGACCCAGCTCTTCCTTGGTTTCAAAGTCTGTGTGTGTGTGTGTGTGTGTGTGTGTGTGTGTACACAGGCCACCATTTACTTTTGCCGGAATCTGAATCCGGGCTCTGGATAGGCCTTGATGGGTGGGCAGAATTTGGATAGGCAGCACATTGGGACCAACCACGCAGTCCTCCCCAACAACATTCTTGGGTTGTTTGTTTGCCTATTAATGTTGCCAAGTGTTGTATCTTGAAATAAATTATTATTTTCTTTTTTTTTTTTTTCTCTTTCCTGTCCTTTTTCAAGGATAATGAAGAAGGTTGTAGGAAACCGATCTGGCTGTCCAACTGTAGGAGACAGGATTGTTGAGCTCATTTATATTGATATCGTAGGACTCGCTCAATTCAAGAAAACTCTTGGGCCGTCCTGGGTTCACTACCAGTAAGTGCTACCTGCTGTCCTAAGTTGGTAGTTTTTGTTGTTGTTGTTTTGTTTTTGTTTTTAAACTGGGGAACATGGTTACAGGCAGAAAAAGCTTATCAAATATTACCTTTCGGACTGAGTAGGTTTCTCATTCCTAAGTGAAATTCACATTCTCCACAGTGACTTTTTACTTTCAAAGGCTATTCATTATTTTCATTGATTTCTTTTAGTTATAGAAAGTAAGTGTCCGGCCACCTCTTTGTCTTCCTTAATACTCCTCATTCTTCTCTGTGTGCCTACATCAATCTCATTTGTTTAAGTAGCAATTTGGATAAAATGTGGAAAATGTCATTTCTTATGTTGCTCAGGTTTGAGATGATGACTCATTTCTCTTCCCCTTTTCCTCGTGAGTTGTCATTTTTGGAAGAGAAAGCTGTGAATACCTTGTCTGAATGCTGGGGTCTTGTACTTTTTAAGACAAGACCTGTGCTGAGGATGACCCAAGTGCACACCTTTATCATTTTGGAGAAGAACTCGTTGTTTCCCTCAGTATGGGTTTGGGACCACGATTTAGTGTTTGAAATGATTTTACATGGTACACAAGCATGGCATTAAATAACAGTGAATTATATAATGAAGTTTACTAATCTTTCAGTTTTCTTCCAGTCTTTCTAAAAAGGCTTAGTTTGATGCTGTGATACCTCCAACACATCTTGTAACACTTACATGCATTTTTAACAAGATGAGGGTAGCTGTCAATTTCAGCCTCCAGGCAAAGTATCCAGTTTGAATTTAATAATAATTTTTAAAGAAGAGAAATATGCTATTTTTGGTTATCTTCCCCTTACTAGAGTTGGTACTGGCTTTAATTTATGGCCTCTAAAAGTTTCCAATAAATGTAAATAAACGTATTTTATCTAATGGTGTCAGTGGTACATATATTTGGTTAAAAATCCTGAAGTTAGTACCTACCTGACTAGCTGAAAGTGAATGTTGACGTACAGTTTGAACCAACTTCCTAAAAGAACACTTGGAAAATCTTTCAAGTACCCTGACTTAGAAATCTCTCCATGTGTTTCTTTTCTATTGCTATTGGGTAAAATGATATTTTGACGTGTTCTTCTAACTTGACCCAATAATTGAATCCTTAATGACTTGAACTAGGTCCATTTCAGATTGGTTTATAATTTAATATTATTTATTAACTTTAATCTCCAAGCCTATGTCAGATTGCAAGTCCTTTAGTAGAAATTGAAAAGAAATAAAAAGTCAAAATATTAAGAAGAATCTCCAAAACATAGTAGAGCAAACGTCATTGTCTGTAAATTTTCTTGGAGTTTTCTTCCCAGTAGCAAAATTTTTTTCTCTCTGGGTGGTGCCATACTCAGGGACAGAGGGAAGGGGTTGATTGAGAAGAGACGGTGCGCTTTTCATTCTCTTTTGGATATAGTTTCATCAGAAAGCAAAATAAAAATCTTGGTTTGGGCCAGGATAACACTCTACCTTCTGCATCACATTATTCCTGGTTTGGTTTTGTTTTTGGTTTGTTTTTTCCTTGAAATCTTCATACATCACAAGCCATCACATTTGTTCTCAGTTCTGTGGAAATAGTCGTCTTTCTTTTTGGTTAATAAGCCATGTAAGTAAACGATCATTTTTTTTTTTTCCTTTTTAGCTACAGCATTAAAGAAGGAAGGAAGGGCAGATCTATTGTTCTCTGGCATTTAGCAAATGGCAGGCATCTGGTACAAAAGGACCAAGGCATCATGGGCATCCCTAGACTCACATATCCTCACCATTAAGAAGGGCTGTTGGGATGGAAAAATATCCTCAGTGGTAGGGTTTAGGTCAATTAAAAAGGATGATTTCATTATTAAAATGGTCACCACTGGTTGGTATTAGATTCTTGTTGGAGGAAAAGGCACCGTCTCAGAGGAATTTTATGGAAGGGTGTAGTATCTATCTTCCCTTTCTTTAATAAATTGTCTATGTTAGTGATATTAGTTGGCAGGAGGTCTGTTAGGACTTTAGCCCTGCTGTCTTTGTGGTGTGATGAAGCTAAGATTTCATCCAAAGACCAAGCAGGTCCTCTAGAAAATTTCTTGCCACATCTTTCCCTTTTGATGATGAGACACTGTCAGGACTCTCTGAATTCATCTTGGTCGATGGTACATGGTAGGAATTCCATTAAATGTAAAGGGGTCATCTGATCTTCCATTTAGGAGCAAAACCTTGAGTCCTGTTGATCTTGGAAACATATTTGTAAATTCTTTCCAAATTATGTAGGGACCCAAGAAATTCAGTTAAACATGTGTTCAGTGCCTACATTCAACTAGTATACCCCTCGGGGTTGCAAAACTCATACCCATTTCGCTTCTTATGAGGTCTTTGCTGAGTATTGAGGACACACAGGAAAGTGAGGGCAAATAGTGCGAGATATACCATGTTTTACATCCAACTCCAAAGTAGAAAGTAGGTCCTGGCAAGAAGTTGTCCATCTTACAGTAGTGTGGCTCAGAGCAAAGAGAATGTTCCAGAAGTCATTTGGCATTGCCGCAGCGATCCCTGTTAGAAGGAGGCCAGCTGCCTTGGGCAGCAAGGCAAATATCTTTTTAAGTCCTCTGTCTGTTCCTCATGCTTCAGACACACAAAAGACATTAGAGGACCTGCATCAATATTAACAACACAAACCCAGTTCCAAACACACAGCTGTAGGATGTGATTGAAGGAGGGAAACTATAATGTTAAACCTCCTCTGCCATATACAGAGATCCATCCCCTGCCTCTGGTTTATAAAACAAACCCAGGTCAGCTAAAAAATAGACAATTCCCAAACCCAAGCTTAAGTAGGAGGATGTAGAATTCTAAGTTTCTCAGACATTCGGTCATTCATGCTATAGCTTTCCTCTGGGAGGAAGCTCAGCATCACGTAGCACGGTATCAGAGTCCGGGCTTGCAGGCGTTAGGCTCCCACCAGGCATCGTGACTCATCGGAGTTTGTCTTAATTATCTAAATTTAAAATCAATAAAACTCCAAAGTTAAAAATAAAATCACACGCCAAAGCTAGAGAGGCGTATACCGTGTAGAGTAGATTGCACATGAGTCGAAGTAGCCAAAGCCTTCCAGAGGAAGGTTTCTTAGGACAAGGGTGGCCTGTCCCTCCCTGCTGTGCCTGCACAGTGCCTGTAATCTTTGAGGCTCAGCCCTGGCCCTTGGGCAGGAGCGGAGCAGCCCCACCTGTCCGTGTGTGTCCCTCCCTCCCCTTCTGCTCTCCAACAGCCCTGTACACAACAGTCACTGTCATCCCTACATGAACGCTGCCATCTTTCTCAGAAGAAAGTATGCTGGCTCCAACCAGTGGCTTTTGTATCTTATTTTAGTTAAAGAGTTAATTATAATATGGAAGGTTTTTATATAAGTTTTTAATGCAAATTTTGATACTAAAATATATCTAAGTTAAGGGATGGCAATGTTTTATTAAGAAAAGGAATACCCCAAGCTACTCAAAGACCAGGGAAAACACACACGGGTCAGTTCCTTGGTTCCCCAGCTTTCTTTTTCCTGGACTGTGGCCCCTGTTTCCGTCCACCTGTTGGTTGTCAGGCTGATGATGTAGGTATTCTTGGTGCTAATTGGGAAAATTGTCACTGTGATGGTAGCATGTTCCTCGAGAGCCACACAGGAGTCCAAAATAAGGAAACGCTTTCTGTGCTCAGCTTGTATTCCCTCCTGTCCTCTTTCTTTTCCTCCCTTCCTTGTCTGGACAGAGGGTGGCGATCTCGGAAGAGAAAATCACCACATGAAAGTGGTGATTTGCTATTGATTTTTCTGGAAAATCCAATCTGGTGTCTGCATTTTATTTTTCTGAATCACACGTTGATGTAAAAAAAAAAAAAAGTTGAGAGAATGCCTTTATCATAGTGGGAAAAGGAAGAAAGAAACTGGATCCGGTACTTACAACTCACTTGCCATTATCTGATTCTAAAATGTGGTTTTTAATATATATCTGCTTTTATGCTCATCGGTCCAGTAAGAGCCATTCAGAAGTATTGCTGATGTATAACCACAGGAAGCAGAGCTATTTTTATTGGCCAGGCCCAAGCTAAATTAACATCAGTGCTTTGAGAATCAGTGATGAATTGGAGGAATGAGTTAATTAATGTAGGAAGTTTCAGCATTGATTCTTGTGATTGGTCATTTTTTTGTGTGCTCTAAAGCAGTGATCGAAGGCTCTTTCTGTAAAGGGCCAATGTAGTAAATATTTTAGACTTTGCTGGTCATATGGTCTCTGTGGCAACCACTGAAGTTCTCTGTTATTGAGTGAAAGCAGCCATAGACTCTAAATGAACAATTAGGCATGGCTATGTGAAATAAAACTTCATTTCTGAACACTGAAAATGGAATTTCATCTAATTTTCATGTCACAAAATATCCCATCCCCCCCCCTTTTTTTTTTTTAAACCATTGAACATAAAGATCATTCTTAGTTCACAAGCCATACAGAAATAGGTGGTAGACCAGATTTGGCTGACCCAGTTTGAAGCCTTTGTTGGAAGAGCCAAATGAAACATCTTCAGTTTTACTCCTGGCTCTGGAAGAAAGCAGTAATGTTCCGGTACTGTCAAATACATAAAAATCGACACTGCCTCTTAAGAGGGATTCTAAACTCTACCTAAAATTAAATACTCTTATTAATCGATGAAAATGATCAACGATTGTTGAAAGAGCTAAGGCATGCCTTAGGCTTTACGGAGAATAAGACCTCCATCTTCATCCATTCAGGCTGCTGCAACAAAATGCCACAGTCTGAGTAGCTTAGAAACAACATTTATTGCTCACAGTTCTGGAGGTTGAAGTGCAAGGTCAGAGAGTCGGCATGGTCAAAGTGAGGCTCTCCTTCCTCCAGCTCTCGGGCTTCTCACTTTGTCCTCACCTGCTGGAAGGAGCAGGGGAATTCTGTGGGTGTCTCTCTCCCTCTCTCTTTTTTTTTTTTTTAATTTATTTATTTTAGAGAGAAAGAGATCAGGAGTGGAAAGGGCGCAGGGAGAGGGAGAGAGAGAATCTTAGGCAGACTCCCTGCTGAGTGTGGAGCCTGACGTGGGGCTCCATCCCACGACCCTGAGATCATGACCTGAGCCTAAATCAAGAGTGGACACTTAAGCAAGTGTGCCACCCAGGTGCCCCGGTGGGGTCTCTTTTATAAGAATACTAAGCCCATTCATGAGCTAACCACCTTCATGACCTAATCATCCCCCAGAGCCACATTTCCCAGTACCATCACCTTTGGGGGCTAGGGTTTCAACCTGAGAATTTGGGAGGGGAATACAAATATTCAGACCATAGCCACTTCTAAAAATGGTAGTTCTTTGTCTCTTCACAACTCTTCATTTGGCACCACTGTATGCTCGGCCCTAGCTAGGGGGATGGCAGTGAACATGGCAGTCTGCAATGCCAGTTCTCGTGGAACTTTGTGTTTTGCTGTTATTTGAGTGATCTTCTGTGACTTGTCAGCTAATCTGAAGCAAAATGTATGTGTGTGTGATGGCTCAGGCTCAAAAGTCACACATGGAGATGTTTGGTATATATATTCTACAGTCTCTCACTTACCACCCACTAGTGTTTCTGATGAAAAGTATTTGTCCATTTTGGGTAGTCCCTGCAGGATGGGTTAGAGCTTTTACTTTTTTTTTTTTTTTTTAAGATCTTATTTATTTGAGGGAGAGAGAGAGCACGAGTGGGGCGGGGGTGGGGTCGGCAGAGGGAGAGGGAGTAGCAGACCCCCCCACCTAACAGGGAGCCCGACACAGGGCTCTGTCCCAGGACCCCTGGATCATGACTTGAGCTAAAGGCAGACGCTTAACAGCTGAGCCACCCAGGCACCGCCACCTCCCCCCCCCCCCCCCCACTGCCCGAGCTTTTACCTTTTGAACTTTGGGGTCAGGGTTATAGTTTTACCTGCATTGCTTTTTCCTTTCAGGTGCATGCTCCGGGTCCTGGATTCGTTTGGTACCGAGCCAGAGTTTAACCACGCTAACTATGCCCAGTCTAAAGGCCACAAGACGCCCTGGGGCAAGTGGAATCTGAACCCACAGCAGTTTTATACCATGTTCCGTGAGTACTCACACGTCACCTCTGCTTTCCAGAATGCCCCCCACCGAAGATAAATGGGAAAAGAAACTAAATGGCTGTGTATTTTGGATAGTGATTCTCAGGGCTTTTAGCTGTAGAAACGTGTGCTGTGGAACCTTTCCCTTGGGAATAACTGATTTCTTTGTTGTTACTGTTGTTTAATTGGAATTGAAAGGCCATGTGAGCATTTTGTGAAAAGCCTGAAAATGTTCTAGAGAAAACATGTTCAACATGAAGTATCACTGAAAACCGTTTGGGAAAGGACTTCGGGTGGATTCTGGATTGGCAGACACTAAACACGTTTCATTCCGCCTGGATGCTGTGTAGGGTCCACCTGATGACTGCTGAGGAATGAGGTCTTATAGATTTCCCAAAAAAATAAGTCTTAATTATCTAAGCATCAACCCTTGTAAAGAAAAAAGTCAGGTTTTTTCCAAATGAAACTGTTTTACACTCTGTTCCATATTTAATCATCTTCTCGAGCGCTGGCGCCAGAATGAAATCTCACTCGCTCTTGCTCACAAGGTGTCATCGATGCCAACGGCAGTGATAATTTCAGGAGGTGTTACAGCAGACACCTCAAAAATGACGCACTGACTGACCCCAGTGTTAGGTGCTTCGCATTTTTCTGTTTGTCGTGTTCCCTTTCCTACATTCACCATTTCTTACTGCTGCTATCAATTTACTGCCTCGAGCCTCATTTTATTGATAATTAGCTGAGGATTGTGAAGGAAACTCCCAAATTTGATAATGATCATGCCCAAAATAAACTTAAAGTCCGTATGCGTTGGTGATGCGGTGAAGTCCTATTCTGGAAATGTTACACAAGTTAAACCTGACTTCGTTTGAATGCTCAGAATGGAGAATTCTCATTTTCCAAAGTTGTCAGAATAATTTTAATCCAGAGATTTTCATCCTAGAGTTAGTATCTAAGATGCGAATCTATTTCCTTTGTTGAGACCCAAGGGACCCGTGGCCTACTTTTCCCCTGTGTGCTTGCCTCTCCCCCTTGTATGCAGTCACCTAAAGATGACCCTTTTCTCAGGTTCACCAAACATAACAAAGAGCACATTGGGCTTAATTCTTGCATGTGACATATGAGACAGAAGAGTTATGGCAATTGGAGGGCGGTGACTTAAAAATGAGCTCATGGTCAAGGGTTCAGTGTTCTTTTCAGCTCAGTAGAATTTGCAAGAGCATATTATATGCATGGCACACATTGTTACTGCTCTTGGGGCTGTATCGTCCTGCTATTGCAGCACGTCCCGGGGGGCACAGTTTAGGGCACAAACTAGTATGTGGTGTGTTGGGTGACAGATGGCCGCGCAGCATGGTAAGGCGTGATTGCAGTTAGCGCTTGGTTTGACTTTATTGTACAACTTTCGAGGGTCTAGGATGAGGTGGTACAAAGTAAGGTGAGAAGTAACCTCTGCACCACGTCAGATGAAAACCGCTAGGCCTTTCTAAAATGGCCGGAAGAGCCCGAGTGATGCGCTGTATAGATGTCCTCTACAAGATGGTGTTGCCTTGTGTCCAGGGAGTAGAAACAGGAAGCGTTTCCAGAAAGTATTAGGTTCTCTTCTAGAATGTTGAAAATCAGAGTCCTAAAAACCTGTTTTGTCCTCCATGAATGGAGGATTTCAGCAGTGTTGGGTAACTGAATTGGAAGAAATGCATTGCTTAAAATGTAACGAAAGATGAAGACACGGTTTAATTCCTATTAACCTGGGAAGGGGTGAATTTACTCAGAATTCAGCAGGAGTCAGGGGAGAAAACTGATACATTTGACTGCCTTAATAAAAAAAAAGAAAAAAGAACCTGTATGGCAAAAACATAAAGCCTATCTTGGTGCATTAGTATCCTTTAATATATAAAGAGCTTTTAAAAACTGAAGGAAACGTTCCGTAATCCAAACAGGAAAATGGGCAAAGCCATTACTCATTCTGAGGAAAGAGAAGCTTATTGCCCCAAGCATTTGAAAACACATTACCCTCACTCACCGTAGAGAGAAATGCGTATTTTAACCGCACCAAGGTACCATGTCCCCAACATCAGGTTCACCAGGATCCCGAAGGTGGTAGCATAGCCATTCCAATGGTGAGGGTCCGTCCATCTTTTCCTGCCCTACTAGTGAGAATGCAGCCTGGTACTAACCGGGGGTGGGGGGGAACACGTATTTGTTGGATCTAGCAAAACTATCAACACATCTTCCTTTTGACTGAGCAGGTCATATCTAAGAGTCTTTCCCAAAGATAAGTGAGCAGAAATAAAAAATGGTGTGTGCACAGGTCATTTGTTGTGACACTGTTCGTAATAGGCAAAGAGTGGAAATAACCTAGATGTTCATACTAGGGGGCTGAGTGGATAACATGGTCCACTGGGAGAGGGGAATACTGTGAAACTGGAAGGACCAGTGAGGACAGTCCCCACTGCTCTGAGGGCAATGACTGGGATACAGAGAAGTAATAAAACCAGCAGGCAGGGCAGCTTGTCGACTTACTCCTTTCTGTGTAAGAGGGCAATGTGTGTGTATGTTAGTGTATATGAATTTGCCTGTCTTTTCAAAAGAAATAAAGTATGGATAAATAACAAGCCGAAGAAAATGACTACCCTGGAGGAAGGGGGTGCAGGACCAGGCAGAAAGTAGATGTCTCTTTAATGTACTTTATTTTAATTTGGGAACCAAGTAAATGTTTTACATAATGAAAGAAAGAAAGGAAAGAAAGAATTCACTAAAAACTGAAAACAGATTGAAAAAAATAAAACACGCCTAATGTTCTATCAGATTAGTGTGAATGTCCCACACAGAGAAAATAATTACTTCAAGTGACTTTAAAACTCAGTCTTTGGATCATATATTCATAGTGGGAAATATTTACGTTGTTATTTGAAACTCTTAGAGGTTTACTGTAGGAGCCCAGATTTTCAGTATACAAGAAGTTGGGTAGTATTTAAAGAATTTAAGTAAAGACTGTATCATCCTTGGCTTGAATAGGAAATATCAGTATCAACTTACTTTTCTCTTCAAAAAAAGAAATGTTTCCTAGCTCTGTACTTCGAAAAGGATCAGAAGTAGAGACAGTCCAGTAGCAAGGAGTATCCTCAGCACTCAGATTAGGAACCTTTTCAGTACCTTCCCCACGGGGATGCCTGGGTGGCTCAGTTGGTTAAGCGTCTACCTTCGACTCAGGTCATGATCCCAGAGTCCTGGGATCAAGACCCGCATCAGGCTCCCTGCTCAGCCAGGAACCTGCTTCTCCCTCTGCCTGCTGCTCCCCCTGCTTGGGCTGTCTGTCACTCTCTGACAGATAAATAAACAAAATCTTTCAAATAAATACCTTTCCCACTACAAGGAACCTCCTCAGACAAATAGTGGATTCCAGGTCTAGGGCAGGAAGCAGTCACAAGGGGACCTCTCAACATGCCAGAAAGCACGGAAGCTAAGGAAGACCACTGGGGTAGAGTCAGAAGGACATAGGAACCAAAGACCGGATAGTTTGAGAATCAGAAAGAGGAACAGCTACAGCGGATTGCAGTCAAACCAGTGACGGATACTCTGCGGGTCCAGGATGATCCTTCAAATGAGAGAAGCCCACAAAGTCCATCGGTCCCCCTTCGCAAGTTGCTAGGACACCACGTCATTACTCTGAAAAATAAAAGGAAAGAATCCAGCTTTGATCCTGCCTTTCTAGGGCAAGTTGTATTTGAAGGTAATCAAAAGTTGATGAAAGAAATTTGCTAATCACGAAGAAATCACAGCTAATAAATGCCAAAGGGATGAAGAATGAGAAAATCAGCATTTTAATTCTCTTAAAGAGACAGTAGAACAAGGTGGGGATCATCCGTGGTTGGTACGGCCTTCGCGTCACAGGTTGGTGGAAAGCTTTCTCATGAATGACGCTGCCTTATATGGAGAAAATATGGACATGAAGAGGGCAATTAAGCAGTTGGAGAACTTTGCTGTATTGTGATGTGTCTGGGCTGGCGAATTGGCACAAAACAGTGACTCCGAAAGCCTGCCCACAGAGAACTTGGGTGCCTCTCCAGAGGGGTCCTTTCCTACCCCAATGATGAAAGGGTGGGTCTGCTCTAACCCAGTCATCCCCACAGAATCTTCCATTCCCTCACCCTTCAGGTAACTGTGGCTATTCTCATGATCTGAAGGGGAAGATCGTTGGTTTGAGTGTAAAAAGGAAGTGTCAGGTTACATTTATGTATTGTTAATTATTTTTAAACACTGCATATTTACTGGTGTTCACTGTGTGGGTCGACAGTAATCATATCGGTGTGTAAATATGCACGTGTATTACACAGTTGGACTAGATCTCGTGCTGATGGGGTGCAAAACGGAAAGTGTAGACCCCCAGGAATAGAGTTGTTGTACTTGTAGAACTGTTGTCTTCCAGTCCAGCTGTCGTCTGACCAGATTTAGCGGTGTTCTGGCGTGTGTGAAGTGCAGAGAGAGGAGAAAGGGCCCAGCTGGCGGACAAAGAGAATAACACACCATTGCTGACGCGTCTTCGGGAGCAATGGCATGAGGTTGTGCTGACCAGAGCGCGTTTGCTCTTCAACATTCAGAGTTGAACACTTCTCACCTTAAAGCTGCTCCTGTTTCTCCTCTAACTCCTCTCCTCACTAAGTTGGTAGAGTTTCTACAGGTTGGAAAACCTGATTTTCCTTTATTGTTTTGCTCCAAATCTCAGAATTTCACTGCAGCCAGCCTCTTTGTGTATTCTGTTTGCATTTGGGCATTTTTGTGTCGGTATAGACTATTCCTGATACCTCCCGAAGTGGCTTCTATAGGGACCATCTCAGTGGTCAGGCAACGCTGAGTCCCTTTGGCTACATCTACTGAGTGATGCTTTTTTTCGAGAAGCTGAAAAGTCTAGGAGTTCCTCCCTCGTGGCAAGCGCCTCGTTCCTGCACTCACCTCTTGTCCACACTCCAGGCGGCCTGTGGGCTAGGCACTAAGGCCTTCCTCTTGCCATCAGAGCTGGCTCTTAAAAGCTCAGCTTGGACTAAGCTGTCCCCGCTCAAAGACCCCCGTGCCCTCCCATTGCCCTCCCCCTACCCCCCACTCCATACCCCTCCCCAGGTGCTCTCCCCGGCCCCACCAGACAGCCTGCCGGCCTCTGAAGTACCTGCCGGACGCCTCCTCAATCTTTCTTCCTTCAGATCACCCTGATAGCAAAATTGCTTTTTTTTCTTGAAGTCTATTTAAAAGACTTCCTTTATCGTTTCAGTAAAATTGAAGAGAAATGTTAACCCTATCACAAAAACAAAAAGCATCCCCCCATGGAAAAAGGCCCCCAAATTCTAACATAAGCATTATCATAGTTTTCACGGCTATATTTTTACGTGGTTATAAATACATAATAGAATTCTGGATCTCCTTTTTTTTTTTTTTCCTTAATAATTTTTTTCAAGGTTCTTTATGATTTCCAAAGCTCTTTTATAGTCCATCAAGTGACTAGCTCCTAATTTGTACCTATTTTGGGAAAATTATGTTGTTTCTTGTTGACAAGTAACTGCTGCTTTTTCTGCGCTTGACAGGGTCTTGGCTTGACCCTCCAATTAGGCATTATTTCCGTCAGCAGCCTTCGGTCTGCTATACACACTGCTTTTTCTAAACTCCCGAAGGTGGTCTGATTTTTCTCACTTCCCCAACAAGGTGCGTTACACCTCGATAAACAAATGCAAGACATTTGCCCGTACCATTTACGAGAGAAAACGAAGCCCTGAAGTCGACGACTCATGCCTCGAGGTAGCCCGTATTTGGATAGCTCTCATTCCCTGCACGACACCCTCTTTCACAGCCTCCTCTGCCTTATGTAAAAACAGTGGTGCCGAGACGTGTGTATGTGATCGTGCTTGTTCCTCCCCCTCGCTGGAGACCCTGGCTGAGCGCAGCGGCAGCAGAGTGACGAGACTCCTCACCCCAGCGCCCAGGCAGTGTGCTGCCAGACTTCTGGGACGTTCCGGGAACATTCAGCGGCCTGCTGAACCACCTCACTGTTCATTTCACCGTCCCAGAACATTGCCTGTTCTCTACGCAGAGTCCGTTCATAGTGGCTTATTTTTAATTAGTGAATTAATTTTTTGAGGACCTGCAACATTTTGGCTGTCGTTCACCATCTGAAGACACCGAATAGTTCGCCTTCTGGGTGCTCTCCTTCTGCACTTCGAGTCGAGGGCTGGGGAGGATTTAGCCTTTCTTGGTACGTGTGGACATTGGGGGCAGAAAAGACAGGGAGCTGTCATAGAGTTGAGTGAAGAACAGGCTGGGGGTTCTGGAGGTGTTCGTTGAGAGCCTTCCCATTTCACCTCCAGCCCCTCTCCTTTCTTTACACCATCTGGCCTGCCTCATGCTCTTGGCCTCCTCTTGGCTTTTACATGTCTTCCAGAGAGCCTTGTTTTCTCTGATGTGCAGGTCATTGTGTGTGTACTCCTTGGTCTGGAAGCCCCTAGCCCTCACCTCCAACACACACACACCCGTGTTCATCCTTCAGGTAGGTGTCCTGTCCTCTGGAAACCTTCCCTTCCCTGAGGCACACGCTCCTGTTCTGTGACTCTTGCACTGGTATTCTAGCCCCAGTCCCACCTTGTGAGCCTCACAAGCCTGGTCAGTGCTGAGTCCCCCATACCTGACGTGGGAACATCACTGGTGATAGGTATTCGTTGAATCAATGGGTAAAAAACAAAAGGACTCAGTTTTCCCCAACTACCGAATGGGGTTGGTTAAAACATAAGTCAGATCCTAACACTCCTATGCTCACAATGCCATGGCATCTCACTGTGGGGAAAGACCAGTCATCCCAGTGGCCTCAAGGCAACAGTGCTTCTCTGGCCTCATCTCTTACTACACGTCTTCTTGCTCACTGCTCTCTAGTCCCATAGCTATTTCTTAGGTGGGTCAGGCACACTCCTGCCCCAAGACCTTTGCATTGGTTATTCTATCTTCCAAATATTCTTCCCTTAGACTTCTGCGTTTGTTTCTTCAGGTTTTTTTTTTAAGCATCTTTTTTCTTTTTAAAGATGTATTTATTTATTTTAGAGGGAGAGAGAGCATGCCCATACCTGGGTGTGGGGGTAGGGGCAGAAGGAGAGGGATAGAGAGAATCCCAAGCAGACTCCCCACTGAGCACGGAGCCTCATGTGGGGCTCGATCACACAACCCTGAGATCACGACCTGACCTGAAATCAAGAGTCAGAAGCTTAACCAACTGAGCCACCCAGCTGCCCCTCTTTCTTCAGGTTATAACTCAATTGTTACTTCAGTGAGACCAACCCTAAGTCCCCCTTTTTTAAGTACAACTTTTTCCTCCCAATTCCCTGTGCCCCTTCCCTGCTTTATTTTCCTCACTAACTATATTACCAGGCAACACTTATGCTTCCCTTATTTTTATTTTATTTTTTCCTGCTCTGGAATCTGAGACATAGGGGTTTTGTCTGTTTGGTTTATTGCTGAAACTCTCAACACCTTGAAGAATGTGTGGCTTAGAGTAGGCATTCAGAAAATATCAGTTGAGTTAAAATGAACAATGATGCCTGTTCTATTTTAGCCCACACAACAATGTGAGGGAAAGTGAGACGTGTTGTACAAACTTAAAATTATAGAAGCTTCTCTGTTGAATCATATGTTGTACACTTAAAGCTAATGTAACATTATGTGCCAACTAGACCCCCCAAAAAGTTTTTTTAAAAAATCATTACAAAACCTTTAGGGCCAGTGGCCTTCAAGTTGCTTTCTTGTGTCTTCCCACGGAATGTGTTCACATGGTTGAGCTTTCACCAGTTCCAATAATACTGGTTGTAGTCATTGACGTTCTAACTCTCTGAATTTCTCCCAGAAGTTGGGGCTCGTGGTGTGGTTTATTTGCTTGATCAGGTTGCAATAATGGCTCATAGACCAAAGATTCTGCCTGACAAAACAGGACTTGTAGAAATGGGCTACTTTCCTTTCATGCCAATGATAAACCTATTGGCTTCGGCTAAGGATCACTTCCACGTGAGATTTTATTTTCAGGGCCTGACAAGCAGAGGAGCTGTTTGTGATTCCAACTGCCTTTTTGACCTTTGACTTCCATCAGTAGGACTCTTGCCTTTTACTTCTGTGCAGACCAGTGAGTGATGGGATCAGCCTTACAGTTCCTTTATCTGAGTCTCAGCCTTTAGGAGTGATGTTCTTCTGAGGAGTCCATTCCCTCCTAAATTGCTTTTTGACACTTGAGAAATTTACTCCCATGTGCCTTTTGTCAACAGTTCGGGCTCTCATCTTTTCAGCACAGCTGTACATAATAGTTTCCCTAGCTTGCATCCTGACCTCTTCTCTCTCTCTCTCTCTCTCTCTCTGTCTTTCTCGCTCTCTCAGCTCATCATCACCACCATTTGAAAAACTTCAGTTTGGGTAAAATTTGAAGTATAACATCACTGGCTGTGTAGTTTTTAAAGCCAAATAACTTCTTGTGTGATGTGACTGTATTTGTCAATACTTTTTCTATCATCCCAGTCACATCATCAGAATCAGGATCAACGTCATGAATATGATGGTAGCTAATATTCTTCCCCACTTTGTTAACAGAGTTTACAAGTATACACAAAAGGTGAAAGAAATGTACAGTAGAAAACCACAGCCTAGACTCTACAGTTAACAGCTTCCCTTACTCGCTCTGTGACCTCTCAATCCATATACCTGTCTGCTCGCCAGGCATCAGTCCACATTTTTTTGATGCATGAAAGAACACTTAACCCACAGATATTTCAGCATATCTTAACTAGAGTTCAGTATTGGTCACCAAATCAATTGTTTTTCTTTTTTATCTGTAGCATTGAGTTATTTTCTATTGGTCTCCCCGGATGAATACGAGCTCAGTGAAGGGAGCTTCATTCATGCTTGCTTTATTCACTAATGTACCCTCAGGTCTTCCCAAGTTGTTTTCTGGCTCATAGTAAATGCTCAATAAATGTGCTACTGTTGAGTCAATTGACAGTACTTGAAACCTGTGATGTGAGGATTTTACAACTCTATGTCACTGATTGGTTTCCCTTCATCCCATCTTTAGTTTTGTGACCTAGATTAAAAGATATGTTAGTTTATCAATTAAATAAATATTTATTGAACACCTGTGACCTAGTAAGCATGAGCTGCTTTGGCTTATGATTAATCCCATGAAGAACAGGCTTTAGTTTTGGAACTTTTGTGCAAAGAGCCTGATGCTGGGAGTAGTTTAGGCATGGCCTCTGCCGCTTGGTAATGTAGATCTGGCTACCTATAGAATTAATCATGCCAATTAATTAAGCATTTCTCATTGACTTAATCAATCGTGCATGCAAAGACTATTTGCTCAATTTCCTACAATACTCTGGGAGTCGGCATAAAACACAGTTCAGTCTCAAAGAACATACAGTCAGTCATTGAGATGATAATGTATGAAAGGGACTGTGTCTCTTCATGATCTAAGAGGAGGGCTACTTATTTCAGTGTCGGGAAGTTAGGGAATCCCTCAACCAGGAGGGTGAAGGGAGCTGAGCCTTCAATGGGGAGGAGGTGGAAGAACTGCCAGACATGCTAGCACGAGAGAAGATGGAAAGCATGCATTACAAACTCTGAGTAGGTCATCATGGAGCAGAGGTATCAGAGGGTGACCGGAAATGAAGCCGGAAGGACAAGTAGGCTGCCAGTGCTTCATCCTGAAGGAGGTGAAGATTTTCAGCTGGAAACTGACACAGTTCCATGTTTGTTGCAAAGGATGCCCTGTGAGGCAGCACAGAGGATGTGCCAGAGCAGGGAGCAGGGAAGGAGGAAGGGCAAGGCTGAAGGCACGGAGACCACTCAGAAATCCACTGCAGAAGTGAGGAGAGCATGATGGTCTACAATACTAGTCAATTTCGATAGTCAAGAATTGGAAACATCCTAAACGTCTCATAGGGTGGACTAGTCAGGATTTTGGTCTTGTTGACTTGGTTACATCCCTGGGAGTTGTTGACACCAGCTTTAGGTTGAGCTGGATTCGGGCTTGCAGAATATCTTTATTTTCTGCCTGTCTTGGCTTTGCATTTCTCTGGATCGGCATCCTTCTCACACGGGCACACAAATGACGTCTGCAGCTCTCGACTTCTACCCTGCCAGCTTGGTGACTATAGCAGAGACACCTGATTTCAAAAGTAGCTCTGACTAGTCTTGGAGCAGCTGAGATTGGCAGGACTTGGATCATACCCCCATCATTCAAATGAGCCGTGGTCAGGGACAGTCTTCTGTATCATGTGTCCATCCTTGGAGGCAAGGGAAGCGGGGACAGACAAGAGGTCAGGACTGGCACCAATCCAACCACATGAATGAAACAGAATCGCATGGCCTGGGAGAAGTGTGGTTCCATAAAGCAGTGCTGGCAGGCCAGAACCATGGGGCGTCCCAGAGTTCGTACACTGAAATACTATACCAGTTTAACAAGCAGTGATGAGCTGTGGGTATTAACACCCAAAGAAGCCTGTGGCTCACTTGTAAGTGAAAAAAGTTTACAAAAGAGTAGGTATAGTAAAATCCAGTTTTGATTTGAGTATTAAGAAAATCCATGGGTTGCCTCAGTGGCTCAGTTGGTTCAGCATCTTACTCTTGATTTCAGCTCAGGTCATGATCTGCAGGTCCTGGGATCGAGCCTCATGTTGGGGGGGGGGGTCCACGCTCAGCAGGGAGTCTGCTTGAGGGTTCTCTGTTTCTCTCTGCCCCTGCCCACTCTCACACGTGCTCTCCCCCCCAAAAAATAAATGAATAAATCTTATTTTTAAAAATCCACTAATAGTGGTTATTTCTAGGTGATATTTGATATCTTATTTTTCTTACATCTTTTTCTGTTGTCTGAAAAAATTTTACACAGAGGATGTGTTTCTTTTATAATCAGGAAAACCTAAATAATCATTTGAATAGGGCAAAAGAAAACTGACCTACTGCAGAAGTCTAGATAAGAACCAATGAGGCCAGAACTAAGAAAGGTGCAGAGGAGGAAGAGGGTTAAAGAGATTTGGGGAAGCTGACATCCTCAGGACTGGGTGAGGGCTGAGAGACAAGCCCAGACTGGCTCTGGGTTTCTGCCCTTGGTGATCTGCGGACATGGGGAGCCCCACCACAGCAGGGCCAGCAGACCACCTATTAAAATGAATATTTGCACTTTTCGGTGCAAGTGCTTAGGACTTAGTGGTGGAAAGGCAGACCTCAGAGTCTCAGGTGCTAAGAGAAGGATCGGTTTGACTGAATAAAGTTTTTGAATTACATTTGGAATGCGGACGCTATGACTACTTGGTAGAAATAGCATACACCTCATTTATTAAGTATTTGGTGAACTCTGTAAGGGCAGAAACTCATCTTGATTCTGTAATCTCTCAGTACCTAGCATTTAACTTGGTTTTTTTAGAAGGAGTGTTCTAAAATGGTTGTGGTTGAATGAATTATTCAAGCCAAACTCCCAGTAGTTCTTAAGTTATCACTGTAATCTGCTCAGGAAGTTCATCAAGCTGATTTGTAATCATTTGTAAATAGGTGCTTCCAAAGTACTTAAAATAATGCTTTTCTTAACCAAAAAAACCAAAACAGAAAAAAAAAAATCCCTGCTTGTCCTGAATTGTTTTAAGACCACCGTCAATGTTTAGCAGATCCCCTTCCGCGTGTCACACGTAAAACGAATCAGCTTGGCCCCCATATGTGTAGCATAAGTAACTCAAGAGACAGAGGTGATCTTATATGCATTTTTCCCCCTGGGTCTTTCATGTGTATTTTGGTCTACCTTATAACATTATCTTCCTCTGAAACATGTTTACCACTATAGTTCACGGAGCCCAGAAGATAAACTGTTTGGACTATGAGGCTGTATGTGAGGATGCTTTAAGAATCTTGGGCTCTGGGACCAGCTGGTCTGGCTCTGAATCCCAACGTTGCCATTTCCTAGCGTGCAGATTAGGTTAGTTTAAGTGTCCCGCCCCCACCCCCGCCCCGAACTTTCTCATCTGTACAAACATGTTAAAAGGTTGTCATGAAGATAAAAATCAAATAGTCACTATAAAGCACTTAGCACAGAACTCTGCACATAGAACTCAAATATTAGCTATTTTAAAACTATCAGATTTGTTGATCTCCTGGGACGGAGTGATTTCCAAATGTGCAGGATTTCCTGTGTCCCATTTATGATGAAATTTTTAAAGTTTACCTTGACATGTGAATACCTTCTCTTTGAAACCCTCCCAATACAGGTAAACTCTCTGTTCCTGTCTTCAGGCAGAGGAAAAGACAAAAGCTTGGGCTGAAATTAGATCTCCATGGAAAGGTCCTTTTGGATAGCATCAGCCTCTCTTTGTGACTTTTGACTTACTCTAAGTGATTTTAAGAGCGCATGTGTTGAGACCTGGGCCCTTTGAGACCGTGTCACCAGGCCGGTACCCAGTTGCTGGCCAGCTCCTCAGAAGGAAACCACACCAGGGCCCGTGGTGACTTCCGAATCACCTGTCGGGTAGCTTGCGGCTGAGTGACCCCCTCCTGGACCCCTGCCCAGCGTCCCCTGGGAAGACACACGGAGGGTGTGACCGGTGCTGGTGAAGGGTGGCGGTTGGGTATTTCTCCTTCGGTCATCCATGGTCCTTACCGGTGCTCGCAGGTTGCCCATTCCCCGCCTAACACCTCCAGACCAGAGAGAGGAATGGACATAAAGTGTTTCTGTGAAAACTCAGAAGAGCAGGTGTTTGTGATTGTTCATACGGTGTCAAAATTGATTCAGTGCCAAATTACAGTCCTGAAGCAGTAGAGGCCCACGACTTCTCACAAGGCGTTTGACACATCATGTGCTCCCTCTTCCTCTTCACTGTCCAAGCGCTGAGCTCCAGGAATCTTTGACACAAAAATACATGTGCATAGGAGTTCTTTTCTTGTGGGGCTCTGACGATTTTACTTTTGACTCTACCTTAGTATGTTGCATTTTTCCCACCTGTGACGTTCTTTTAAGCAGGAGAGTCAAATTTCACCCTTTTAGAGAAATGCTCTTCGAGGGACTAGATCACTGAATTTCAGAAACCAATATCTAAAGCATGGAGATTTAATCACCACATAACATTTTCCAAAGATAAAAAAAATGCAGTCTCAAAGTTTAAAGTGTCAGGTTCTATTTCAGAATTTTCACAGTTAACCCAAAGTTTTGCAAAGAGCTGTTTTAAGGTGCCTTATTGACATTTTGAATGCGCAGAGGCTCTCTTCCCCTCCCTCATCCTCCTTCAAAGCCCCTCACCACCAGCTCCTCAAAAAGAAAAGAAAAGCAACCATTGCCCCTTGTTGGCAGTAGAATTTATTCACTAATTTACTTTCCAGCCAACTGCAGCCATTGCCTCTGGGCACTTGTTCAAAAACGCAGAAATGAAATAACAGATTGGCCAGACCGAACACAACTCCCCAGTCACAACCCTATTATCTCCTCATTCTGTCACCCCCATTAGGCAGAAGCCCGGGAGACTGGATGGTGATAACACAGCATTTATGCAGCTCGTTCGTGTCCACAGTTCTCAGCTTTCCGCTGGTGGTATTCCCTCGTCCGTCTGCGTGCGGGGCAGAGGAGAGCGAGGACCAGGGCTTTAGGCTCCTAGGCCTTTCCACAGGCCTACCCCTGCCCATCTTTAAGGGCTCCCGCGCAGGCCTCCTGGGAAAGAACTCCTGCATCCTGAAAAAGCCAGAGTAAGACAGAGGAACCAACTTGCTCTGTGTGCTTACCACCTACCTGTGAAGGAGTACGGTTGAAGCCGCATGTGTGGATTTTTCTGAATATCAAGTATCTCTCCATTTAGGTTATTTATAGCTGCTCTATTCAGGGCAGAGTCAAGCAGAGCAGTTGCTTTATTTAATACTGTGGGGCCTCTGCAGGGTCATCTGAAAAACATTTCTCTGGACAGAATGAATGTGTAATGGCCTTCACATCCTCTGTTTCAGCTATAGAGGATTGTTTTCTGATTATTGTTTTCTTTGTGAAATTCCTCTTAAAACTATAGGCACAAGAGATAAATGTTGGGGGGGGGGTATGAGGTTGCTTCCCCTGCCCCTTGACTAACTATTAAAATGGAGAAGTTTTAGAACTCACATGATGAGCGATGCAGAGGAAAGTGCCTTTCTCTTGTCCAGTAGTCTATTCTATAGACTAGACACTGCTCCTTGGGGTGGGTGGCTTCTTGGGATGGCTCACATCCCAGTGAGTTTCACCTTTCATTCTGTCTTCATTCCCTCCATCTGTTCAGTGTAGCTCCATAATTATCTCTCTCATTAGCGAGTAATTCTTAGGGGAGGTGTGGCGTCGGGGTGATGCTGACTGGTTTTGCCCCCCAAACCCGCTTTCTCCGGCTGGCATCGGGTCAGATGGTATGAGGCTGCCCACAGCGGCCTTGTCCCCATGAAAACCCTTGATTCAGCCCTGCTCTGGCCATTTATTGGTCAAACCTGGATGGCAGCATCGCTGTCAGGAGACAGTGGCCTCGTGCTGAGCAAATAGGAGGGCAGACGGAGAACACACAGCAGAATGCTTTTTTGGACAGATGCATTTTACTGGGTGGGGGAGGGGTGGAGGAGGGCAGGATGTTGTTCAGCATTTAGTTCAGGTTAATGCATCCTGGAGACAATTCTCATGGAAAGTCCCCTGCCTCCCCCTCCCCAGGTAAGAAAGAATGGGGTAAAATGAAAACATTTAATTATGCGCACGTTGGCTTATATCAAACTCATAATCATTGTTTCTTCTTGCCAATGAAATCCTAACTACCCTGTCCTTTCCTTTCCACATCAGCTCATACCCCAGACAACAGCTTTCTGGGATTTGTGGTCGAGCAGCACCTAAACTCCAGCGACATCCACCACATTAACGAAATCAAAAGGCAGAACCAGTCCCTTGTGTATGGCAAAGTGGATAGCTTCTGGAAGGTGAGTCAGTCTGTGTATGCGTCGCTCTCTCTGAAACGAAGCTTGTTGGGTAATTTAATTTAACTTTGATCCAGGGAGTAATCAAGGCAAGTGCCCAGGGCTTAATGGGATCTGCTTAGAAGTAAACAAGATGTGCTGGGATTTGGTCGTTCAGCATTTGGGTATCTAATAAAGGCTGTACCTGCTTGTTCGCACAGTGGCTATGCAGCAAAGCCCTTCACTCTTTGCTGGGAGTGGTACGTTACGGCTTCTTCTCGTCCTGTACTTGCTTCTGAAAGCTAGGGCCCCACGGGGGCGGATATCTTTCTGGAGCAGGGCATTGCACAGAGAGCCCTTTATAGTGTAAGGGTAGGGCAGCACTCTCTAGGTGCGGCCCCGGGGAGCGCAATGGCCTTCACATCCTCTTAGCTGCGGTCAGCAGCCCCCCACTGGTCAGGGCTGAACTACCCTCGAAATGAAAACGCCTGCCCACCAGGGCTGACTGCAGGCACTTTGCTCTGGGAGACCTTGGACCACACAACATTCTTGGCCACAGCCTGAGACAGGTTTCCTAAAAGCATTGGACCTTGGGGCCTCCAGGATGATTTCCAGAGTCCATCTGGGGGAGGTGCTGTAGGAGAGGGTCCGGACTGGAGTGTGACCTGTTGCCCTGACCTCCAAACCTTTTTATATGGGAAGTCTGCCTTTGTATGCCAGTGCCATCATTTTGATTGAGGACGTGTTTACACAGGGCACAACAGTCTCCAGGACCTCAAAACATGCCTCTTCCGAAACATAAAAGTTATCACTTTCCAGAATGATCAGGTACTGGGGGTCTCATGTTGTTATGTCTCCTTTATTGAGGAAGTTAGAAATCCAAGCACTGAGTGAGCACAAGTGAGGTACAGGGTAAGGAGCTCCCTGCTGTTGGTTTTCTGACCCCACGTTCAGAAGAGGAAAAGCCATGCTGCCCTCTCTTTACTTCTACAATGCTTAAGGATGCCGAAGGGACAATGAAATCGGCCTATTTCCAGGGAAGCTGATTTAATTCCAGGTAACTGTCTTTGCTATAAACAGCTAGAATTCTCTCTTAGTTTAGTACAGTGATTTTCAGCATAGGACAGTTTCACCTCCAGGGGGCACTTGGCGATGCCTGGAGACAATTTTGGTTGTCACGATGGAGGGAGGTGCCTTTGGCTTCTTGTGGCTAGAGGTCAGGGATGCTGCTGACAGGACTGCCCCACAACAGAGGATTACCTGGTACAAAATAGCAATAGTGCCAAGGTTGAGAGACCTCAGCGGTAAATAAAGATTTATTTCCTACATATATTATTATTTCACATTTTCTTCTCTCGAGGAAAATAGAATCAGTCAAGACTATAAGTAGTTATTTAGGATGTTCCCATGAATTTACACACCTTTGCTTCCTTTGCATCAAAACCTGCCCTGTGTTAACGGAGCGTCTTTGAGCTGATTTTCAGCCAAACAGGTTCAAAAGGACACGTTGGGTGTTCTCTTTCTCAGCTCAGTCGTGAAGCAAATGAATCATGGCACCGGTTTTAGGAAGACATGGGCTCTTTAAAAAGAAAAAAAAAAAGCCTCACTCCCTTTTCTCCTCCACACTTGCTCAAAGAAAATAGTTTGCTTGTCTATATGGACTTGACCTTGCAATTATATCACTTCTGATTTGGACCCGAGTGCAGCTTCCTTTTAGGTGCCTCTGGCAGTTTTTCAGTTTCCCTAGAAAAACAAAATAATAAATTGGTTCTGAGAAGAAACCGAGGTCTCTTGGTCACCTTTTTTTTTTTTTTTTTTTTTTTTGATAAAGTAATACCACCCATCACTAAAAGATTGATTTTTTTGATGCCAGTCAGAATCCCAGAAGCGTTAGTCGTGCTGGCCCAAGTGATTTGTGGCATGATTTGGAAGTCCCTCTCCAGCTCCACAGCCGACCCAAGCTTCCTCTTACTGTGCGTCGTCCATGTATTTAAAATGGCTGAATGGCAGTGTGTCTACGTTAGTCTTTGTTCGAACACCCCAAATCTGGAGTGTTATTTCAGTTTTCTACATTATCATTGCCCAGTACTGTTTGATGAGAAAGGCCCCAAAAGGTGAAAAATTCTGTGGAGTTTTTACACAGATTTAGGACATGTCAAACTTCTCAACACAATATAGGATGTGAGAATTGTTACTTGTAGCAAAGCCTCCCCATGCCCGCAGTGTCTGGTGAACACACACAGAAGATGGGGGTGCTGTAAGCGTGATGCCCCTGCGCCCACATTACCCGAGTGGCATTCATCACCGACTTCAGGGAAGTTGTATATAATGTTTTTCCTATACCTTGCCCCATTGTCTCCCCACCCAGTCTCTTGTGCCTCTGACCTCTTTGGAAAGGGGGGTGACACTATGCATCCCGGGGGGATTGAGGTACTTAGTGGGGGCGTGTGGGCAGGCACCAGATTGGAGCTGACCATCTGGGGAAGCTCCTCCTTCTCCCTCAGATTCTAGGACTCTCTGAAATTCTGAAGGTACTTGCTGTGTCATCAATCCTATCCTATGTCGTCCCCTCTTCTGAGGGACTCTCCCCAGCTGTTGGGGCACTTGAGTGGGGGATGCCACCCCATGCCCCTTCCACCCTTGGCTGATTGGTTCAGAGGGCTGTCCTCTGACTCAGGACAGTCCAGCTCATTGGTGGTCAGCAGCCATGATTCTGGCTCAGAAAGCCATGCGGGATCCATGAGATTCTTCACTTGGCATTGGAAAACAGAGGGACAGTGAGCTATGGGGACAGAAATCAAAAGGACGTGTCCAGACTTGTGATGAGGCTGAGGCAGAAGCTTCCCAGGAGTGCAGGGATGAGGAAGCAAGACCAATTTGGAAAGGGGGAGGCTGCTGTTGAGAGGATGATGGAGCAGAACCACAGGGAGGAGAGGCGCCCCCTGAGAGAGGTGGGGTACTCTGGACGAGCCAGGTGGGAAGGACAGACAGAAGCAACCCATGCAATGTGGAGAGAAAGTAGCGGCCAGACTTCCCCAAAGCTTTCTTTTTTATAGATCATACATCCTTTTATCATGCTCTCTTCCCTTGCAGTATCCTGAGTGGTTTCTGTTCCTTGTGGTCCTATCAAGGATACATGTCTTCCCTACGTTGCAGATGCCTATCAAGAAACATTTGTTGAATGTAGAGGCCAAGAAGGAATGGGCTACCTCTTTAGCTCCCACCAGTTCCGCCCCCAGTTCATGACAGAGGTACCCTGTGGTCTTATCTTGCTGTTTTGGTATGAAGTGGAGAGGTGGGAGGGGACCTTGCTGCCAGAATCTAAAGACACCAACTTAGGAAGCATCATCGTCTGAGACCCTTACCATCAAATGAGAGTGCTTACAGCCTAATCCCAAGTACAGAGGTCTGTCTTAGCCCAGCAACCTGTGGGGCTGGGTTCTGGATACCTGCCTTCGGGGCAGTCTGATCATTAGCATCCACTAACACATGCCTCCAAGAAAAGTCTATCCAGTGTGGCTGAATTCAAAGCCCCCTTCACATACTGTTACTAAAGTCATAAGGGAATGAAAAATTAGTCAATTTTGTAAAATAAGACATTTAAAAATTGTGGAAATTAAAATTAATTGAAGTCTGGTTTAACTGTATTTATTTCCATACTTTCTTAAAAATAGTATCCGGAGTGTAACGGAATTTCGTATTGATGATGCAGGCCAGCCTTTTACGTATTTGCGATCCCGCTGTGAAGTCCCCACTTCTTACTGATGTGTGATTGCTGTGAAAGTAAAGGTCTTAAAGGTCTTGCTTTGAGCACCACTGGGGCATAAGCGTAGCCTCTGAACGACGCACTGGGGTTCACACTTGTACCTGCCCGTTCACCAGCGTGTGAGATACTTACCTGCGTTGAGCCTCAGGCTCCTGGCCTGTGAAATGGGAGCAGTGACAGCGACCACATAGAGCAGGGCTTCTCAGACTTACTGTTGCATGTGAATCACCCAGCATGTTGTGAAAATGCTGACTGTGATGCAGACCTTCTGGGCTGCGGCGGAGACTGCATTTCGCACAGGCACCCAGGTGGTGCCCTTGTGCTGTTGGCGATGTGCTGTTGACGAAAGTGCGGTTCAGGTGGCGCGGCCTTGGTGGGTTTGGGATGGCGTGAGGTGCTTGGCACTGCCTCACTGGCCAACCAGTGAACGCATCATTCGTTTTTCCCCCTTTACTTTTGGTTTCCTGCTACACTTGTCAGGCTGCCAGCTATCTTGTTTTCACTACTGTTGTGCCTGATTCTAGTGACCCCCGCCCAGTCTCACTTTCCACTAAGCACATTTGCAGGCCTTGCCGTTCCAGTCTCTGTGCCTGGCCTCTTAGAATGGGGCAAAGCTGTGGTAAATGGTGGACTCTGGGAGCTGACAGGTGTGGTCTCTTCCTCATCACTTGCTGTCCTGCTTCATACTGTCTGTGCCTGCTGAGCAGTATGGCAGAGTGGTCGAGGACACACACTCGAGCCATATGGCCCTGTGCAAGTCCTGCCTCTGCCGTCAGCTTCCTAAGCACCAGCAAGTTCTGTTGGCCTCTTTTCTCATGGGGATGATGACCATTGGGTTTCCCTAGTGATTGAGTTAGTACATGCAAGGTGCTTAGAACAGGGCCTGGCACACAGTATACCTAAAGAAATGTTTGCTGCTATTATGAATATCATTCCTGGGGCCAGATAGGCACAGAGAGGATTGATGGGAGCGGAGATGGGGGATAGAGCGTGAGGAATGGGCAAATAGACGCCTACCCAAAGATACTCAGATTCCAGTTTTGAACTGTGTTAGTGTTTGGCAAACTCTGGCTCTCTAGCCAAATCTGGCCCACCACCTGTTTCTGTAAATGAAGTTTTGTTGGAGAACAGCTACACCTGTTTGTCGCCTGGGGCTGCTTTTCCACCAAAATGGCAGCATGATATAGCTGTGACAGAGACTCTGTGAACAGCAAAGCCTGAAACACTTACTGTCTGACACTTGACAGAAAAAAATTTGCCAACCCCTAAACAACACCATGTCCCAAGTAAACCAAGTCTCTCTTGGGAGGACCCATTTGGCCAGCAGTCCCAAGCATGGATCTCATCAGAGGTCTTTTTAGCTCGTGTCAGGGTTCTTGATTATGTTCTGTATGATTGAGGCTGATGGATAAGCGGTGCATGGGAATATAAAGTGTGACTTTACCAAAACCCCTGTTACTTCATAACGAAGCCCCAGGCGTTGAGCGTGTCATTTCTTAATAGGCATTCAACAAAGTCTCCCGTTCATTGGATGACTAATGGCTTGGTGATAAAAGAGGGCCTCATATGAGTGTTAACAATTCTCTGAGCCTTTCGCAGCCATCATTTAGGGAGGTGCTGGCCGATTCCTTCTGAGGCGGCATGGCTGCGGCAACCCTCCTTCACCATCTTGGTTTACAGAGGAGGAGCTGATTCAGAGAAGGCAGAGGGCCTTGGCCGAGGTGCTGCAGCGTGCGACCTGACAGGTCCAGAGCCAGGATCAGAGTTCTGACCTTCCGTCTGGGGCACTTGTCTCCCTGCTGCCACTCACTTGAGGCACTGCCCTCGGCCCCTAGCCTGGAGGGTGGTGGTTCCATGTTGAGAGCAGGATTCAGAAGCCAGGAGCAAGGTCTACATGAGTGACTTCCATGTGCAGCAGGAGTCCTGGGCAAATACTGGCATCACAGGTAGGACATTGCTCCTGGCTGCTCACCACACAAATGGGGAGGTCAGCAACAGCCTTGCAGCGAGTTCTGCAGAGAGCAAGTAATAGGCCTATTGGAGCTATTGCTAGCTCTGGACCCCGAGGGCCTGGCTTGCCTCCGGAGGCCCTAACCTGCTTGGCAGCAACCAAAATCATCTAGTCTCGACTGAATTTGGAAAGCTTCTTTTTATCTAGACTTCAAAGACTGCGTGGTTCTAAAGCATCCCCTAAAATGACACCTAGTCCCATAACCACAGGCCTAAGAAATCGGACACTAGGCCTTCTAGAAATGTTGTGCAACCTTCCCCTCTTCTCTGTCCCTGACTTCCTAGCCTTCGTACTCTGTTCTCTGCACCCCAGCAGCAGCAGCAGCCAGAGTGGTCTTTTTAAAAATGTAAATTGGACTGTATTACTCCTTTTATCAAACCCCTCCAGTGGCTTCATTTTGAACTTGGCGCACCTTACTTTGGCGGTGAAATCCAGTCTCCATCAGATGATTTAGTGAGGCTGTCTACACGCAAGCTGCATCCGCGGTGCACGCACTTCTCACCGTCAGCTCCCCGGGCTCTGGCTGCGCGGAGTCCCACACACCGCTCTCTCCCCCCAGGGGCTGGGCCTCTCTAAGGGCTGCTGCCGGCCCTGGCTTGCCCCAGCAGTAGCCTCCGAGGCCCACCCTGTCCCACACGTGCACCCCCAACCAAGTCTCACCCCTCTCCGTCTCTATCACAGCGTCCTCTTCCTTTTAAGGATTTTAATCATTTTGTGATCATGTATTTCTTTTTCTGCCAGCCTCTCTTTAATTGTTAGGCTCTAAACTCTTTTGAGGGCAGAACTCTGATTTTTGCTTTACCCAACACAGAGCCTGGCACATAGTAGGCGGTCAGTAACTACTGGATGAATAAATCCCTCTCCTCTTGATTTCATTAAATTTAGCTGATTTATATGGGACTCCTGAGATATGCCTTGGATTGTGTTTTGCTTTGGGTGCTGCCCTGTGTTCACTGGTCCCAGGACCACAGGAAGCAGGGATTTAAGGAAAAGACTTGGTGCCACACCTGTGCCAATTATGCAGCGCACACCGAGGTGTCAGGAGGTTTTCAAAACCCCTGGTGAAATTAGCAGTGAAACGGCCTGGAAAGAGAATGCCGCACAGGGAGGCTGGGGGCCCGTCTTGGGGCAAGCTTTGCTGGCATCTCTGTGATTTGGGGGCAGGCACCTCCAGCCTCCCATTTCTGCACTCATATGAAGGTATTAGGAAAAAGGAATGAATGACTGATACATACAACACGGCAGACCTCAAAATCGTGCTGAGTTCAAGAACAGGTCATAAAAAAGAATCTGTACTATATGATTCTGTGTCTATAAAACTCTGGAAAATGGAGATTAATCCATAGCGACAGGAAGCAGGTGGGTGGTTGCCTGGGGAGGGGCGAGAAAGAGGGGGTGGGCACGTCCACTGTGGTTGATGGTGGTATGATGGGCTCACGGCATATCTATATGCCAGCACGTATCACGTTGTATGCTTGAGTTACATGCAGTTGATTATATGTCCATTATACCTCGGTAAGGCTATTAAAAATTAATCCAAGTTAGCAAACAGTGACCTGTGGGGTAAATCCGGCCTATAGCCTGCAAGCTAAAAATGGTTTTTATGTTTTGAAAATGATAAAAAGAAAAACCAAAAGCAAACGAATATGGGAGAGACCTTGTATGTTCCCACAAAGTCTAAAATGTTTGCTGTCTCTTCCTTTACAGAGAAAGTTTGCTAACCCCTGGATGAGAACAATAATTTTTCACCTGTGTTCTTTAGAGCCCCGGGGACTCGCTACTATGGGAAGTCAAGGGGCAGCCCCACAGTGGCCCCACCTACGACAGCAGCTCTGATTTATCTGTGGCATAGGTTTGGATTCCCAGTAGGACTTCACTGGGAAAAGTGTTTAACTGCTTTAAACAACAAAAAACGTTGACAGTCTCTAGACTAGTTGACTTCTGAGTCTGAGATAGAATCCCATTCTAAAAACTATGTAATTATCTAGCTCACTAATTTGGTTGACTTGGGCTTATTTAAATTAATGCAAAATTGGAAATGGGAGTAGTTTGGAAAAATGCCATCTTATTTTGCAGTAGGAATTAGCTGCTCTTAGTATATTGTTTTAATGAACCTCCTGAGACCTTTGTAATTAAAGAATGTATTGGAATCCTTGAAACGAACACATTTTTGTAGGTAGGTTAAATCTTGTCCTGTTTGTTTTGTTTTGTTTTTTTTGTGCAGACTTTTCTTCCCAGATAATGTAGAGATAAACCAGATAAATTTAAACCTACCTTGAGTGAAATTGGTATACATTTTGAAATAACGAAATTGGAATCCGTTCTATTGAATTTGCTAGAAAATCTAATGTGATCACAGCTCTTGGTTCTGGTTCCAACCAGAAAAGTATTCCAAAGTATCTCTGTCTCTCCCCCAATTTATTCCCTTTGGGGGAAAGCTCTGGTAGAAAAGACCTTGCCAGGATCCCTTGGAGGCTATACTGACCAGAAGCAGGAAACAGATTGCTTTTCCTTGGGTGGAGGTCTGTGTGCTGGTGGTGGTGTAAGCCCCTCCAAGGCAGACACTCGGCCATCCACGGTCACTTGTGCATGGTTTCCTCTCTGGCTCAGTTCCTAGCACAAGTTAAAAGTGCAGTCATATCACATAGCCTTTTCCCCAAATTGAAGTGCAAGCTTGGGGCTGGGGGAAGGGAACAGGGAAAAGAAACCAAATGCAAAGAAAAATATCAGAAACAAATCATTGGCTTTTAAGACTCCAAGGATTATGGTGCAGGACACTTAAGGACCATTCAAGAATAGTGCTGCTTGTGTGCTCACTGTAACTGAACCCTGTGTGGCCTCCATTACAAGCACATCAGTGTCTGGGAAGCAAATGAGTACAGGTTTGAACACTACATTTGGAGCTCAGGGAAACTGTGGGCTGCCTCTTTCTCCTGTCTCGTCCGTCAGCCTTGTGGTCTGTTTGGTTGAGCAAGCTTTCTGCTATCATCTTAAACCCATTGAGGTTTCTTGTCCATTGGCAGAGAGAGCACATTCTCCATGTCATACTTCTGTTTCGGCCCGGAAACATTGATTAGAGACCGTCTGGAGCAGTCGGAGGAGCCCTGGGTGGAAGGGCAGGCGCCCAGATTCTAATTTCAGCTGCACCACTCACTGGCCGCGGGTCCTTGGAATTCGTTTGCCCTTGGGTCTTGCTTTCCTCATCTGTAAAATGAGGCAGAGGACTGGATGTTCTCTTGTTTTGCTCCCTGGAGTTCCATGATTCTATAATCTAAACTCCTTCTTGGCCTTCTCTAATTCCTTCAAGGGCAAGGGCACAGAGAAGATGGCCCACAAGACAACTTTATGGGCCATCAGAAATAGGGCATAGGGATGATAATTGGGCCAGGCCAGGCACAGAGTCCATTAAACCAACTGTCCGAGAAAAGGATGAGGTTGCTGTGACTTAGCATCCATGCGTGTGAAAGAGATTTAAGGGACTCATTGACAGTAAGCTCATGTGAGTCAACGGTGTGGGAAGCTGCCAAGAATTGATAATGGACCTGCAGTTGAGGCACCACATGGAGAACAAAGAGCCAGTAGTTCCCGTCCATTTGAGAAGACCTCGCACCCGCCAGTCCCTGCTTGTGCTCTGGGTATGTTGGGGCCCTTCCTTGCTGTGTGCTCATGAGGCTGGCAGTGCTAAGAGCGTGGACTGTAGGGCTAGACTGGCGGGGTTCCATCCTGGCTCTACATTGCTGAGCTGTGCGGTGGCAGGCGAAGGCCCGAATCTCCCTGTGCTTCCGTTCTCTCATCTGTACAATGGGTGGTAATAATAGTACCTACTTGAGGGTTCCTATGAAGAGCACATGAAGTTAATAATTATGAGCTCTTAGTTTGCTGTTTCTACAATGCCTGGTATTCATTAATGTCTGTTAGTTTTTGCTGTTACTAATATTATTATCTGGCAAATTAGAGCCTTTGGATTGAAAGGAGTGAAATGTGGGGAGACTCAGAGCCATGCTTTATGAAGGTTGGTGGAAGAAACAGACATGTCTGGCCAAGAAAAAAAAGCCTTGATTGAGTTTGTGGGTGGGTGGGCGAGGACTCCAAAGGGGTGGCAAACAAATTAAGAGTAAGATTTGCTCTGAATGGCCCTCGAAAGGGTGGGAAATGGGCTGCTGGTGAACTTGCTGAGCTTTCAGAGAATAACAGAGGAAGCATAATTCCACTCTCAGCCACCTGGGAAACCGTTAGCCCCCTGTTGCTGGTGACTGTAGGGACCTTGGGAAGGCTTTGGGAGAGGTATCACTAATGCCAGGAGGACGGCACAGTACCTGAATTGTAAGACTCAGAGGTTCTGCATTTGTAGAATGCAAGTGGAAAAGGGCAAGAGGAAGAGAAACAGGATGGAACACTTATTCATGGAAAAGTGAGGAAAAGCTTATTCTGGTGTGATCCAGAAAACGTGTTGACTAGTTGACCGATCTTTTGTCAAGGCACAGCTTTATGCCTAAAGTGACGAAACAGCCTCGGATCCCACAGACCAAATCTAACTCACAGACATTTTTCTTTACCCAGCGCAGTATTTTCTAAATGGGGGAAATTTTCCATTTGGGTAGGTTCATCTGAAAAGCCAGAATTCCCAGCTTGTCTTGAGAATGCAGATGGTGTGGCAAATTGGACTCTCATTCCTCATGTGCCAAACACTGGCTGGAGCTTAGTGGTCGCTGCCCCGATGTATGGGTTAGGGGATGTTCCAGGGATGACAGTCCTTCCAGGGCCTTCTCTAAACCCTGTGTTTGGCCCTCAGAAGTATTTGAGTGTTGGACCTGTACTGGGGAAGAAGCCATTTTTGTCTAGTCCTCTCAGAGAATAGGTTTCCTCTCAAGGGGTAAAGTTAGAGAAGGAACTTTGCATGCAATCATGAATTCCATGTTTCATCCAGGCCAAATCATCTTTTGAGTGGCCTGTTCGGAAGTCCAGCAAATTTCGAGGCATGAGGGTAGGTGGAGAGGAAGACCCAAGTTCCATTTTTCCTCTTGCAGCTCCAGCAGGAAGCCCAGGTTCTGAAAATCTTTGTTAGACGCCGAGACTTTTCTTTTTTTCAGAGCCCAGCCCGTGAACCCTTTCCAGTTCACAGCCTAGCCCTGGTACGAGCTGCCAGAGCTGCTTCTGCCAAGTTGCCTTGAGTTTTCTTCTTTGGGTTGGCAGTTGGGGTTGGCATTCTTTGGAAGAATGCATGGCATTAGACTCTATCTGGGACTTGGAACCTGTTAGCTTATTGCTCTTGCATAATGAAATAAAGTCTTCAGGTTTCTTCCCACCTGGGAATGGAGACCTCTCCTTAGACTAGAACTCACGTGACAGATCCTCTCATGGCTACAGTCTGAAACAGTAGCTCTCTTGTGAGCCCGTGCGGACACCTGGTATGGTCCTTTGGAGTGGCATTGATTTATTTAGTCTTTCCCTGAAATGAATTCCAGCCTGTGTTCCAGAGAATAGACCAAAAGCTTAAGTTGGTTCTTAGAATCTAGGTCAATGTTAGACAAATTTGCCTGATTTTAAGTTCCACCTGGAAATCTGGTAAATATCCAGATGCCGGGGACCCTCCCCCGGCTTGTGTTACCAGAGTCTCCAGGCAGTTGTATGTACAACAAGTGCTCCAGGTGATGCCTTTAAGAAGGCAAATTTGGGAAACACAGGACTAGCTAGTCACCCATTTTCCTAGATCAGAAAAGCGTTCATTGCTTCTTTTCCATGCACGTGTATGGCTGCCGTGTAGTCAACAACCACCCCATGCTGTGAGTTACACTGACACCCTTGTTTTATGAGGCTGAGTTCTGGGTCTGGTCCCCTGATTCCCAGGGCAACACACCAGGCTGTCCCCCATGGGCCTGTCCCTCAAGGACCTGCCGTTTTATTCCCATGGTAGTAGCAAGTCCCCTAGATTAAATCCCCGTAAGGGTACAGTCAGCTGACCCAGGTTCCAGTGAAGTCTCAGAAATGCTTGCCTTTTAGCTTAGTGATTCAGATCACAATTTGTAAGAATTTGAGAGGTTACACAGCGCTTCCGTGTAGCCGCATGAAACACGTATCTGTTTTACAGGTGGTAAAACAGAGCGTGAGAGATGTTTAGGAGAAATGAATCCACCTTAAGGTATGGATGAGTGATAGTCTTTTTGGTGTCATTCCTTTGATGACAACACTTAACACTTTAGAAAAGTCATCGATGGTGCAAAAGTTTGGTTGACGGGGGCTCCTGGATGGCACAGTCATTAAGCGTCTGCCTTCGGCTCAGGGTGTGATCCCGGCGTTCTGGGATCGAGCCCCACATCAGGCTCCTCCACTGGGAGCCTGCTTCTTCCTCTCCCACTCCCCCTGCTTGTGTTCCCTCTCTCGCTGGCTGTCTCTCTCTGTGTCAAATAAATCTTAAAAAAAAAAAAAGTTTGGTTGACGAGTGACAGAATTTTAAGCCTTGTCTCAGGTGGTTAGGGAGGCGTTTGAGGGACCTCAGGGTGGAGAGTAGTTTCCTTGGTGCCCCTCTCAGGAACAGCCAGCAGTTGCCTCCTCTGTCAAGGACTGGCAGTCCTCCCAGAGGCGTGAACGGCTGAGTGCGAATGACTGCAGCTGTGAGAAGAAAACATAGAAAAGTATCATGGGTGAAAAGAGGGCCCTTGTGCTCAGCAGAGGGTCTCCTCCAAAAGCCAGGACTGGCTTGGGTAGCGGGAGGCTGAGGCAGCCTGCGAACATCCCGAGGGCGGGGTGCTTCTGGAAGGTTCTGAAGCGCTGCCTGCCTGCTCTAATTGTGCTGGGATGAGTTCATTTGTAACTCTTAGTAAACACAGCTGTTGTGGTTGTAATTTGCCTCAAGGCTTTTTACTATTACTCCAGCCCTAACAGTTTGGCAACCGATATGGGAACAATGGTGATTAGGGGATGGGAAAAGAAGTTGTTGTCAGAGAACGAAGAGAGACAAGAGCAGTGGCTGTCTGTGGACAGAAGCCACTGAGCGAATCCAAGTGTGTGAAAGCCGTGCTCTGTGGACAGGGAGGCAGCATCCCAGGTGGTGACTTAAGGTTCTTAAGTAACAGGGTGGGGAGGAGCCAGGTGATCCCGTGCAGGAGGGGTTTAGCCAAGCATCACAAGATTGTTTGTTCAAAGGGGTTAAGACCATTCTTGGAGAGAGAGAGAGTCCTAATCCTCTGACCTTAAGACAATCTGAAAGTCTTGGCTTTCTGAATGTGATGGGGCACAGATGTCTAAGAATAACTGAAATAGTGTATTGATTATGATAAGTTTCCTCCTATTGGACATTATTAAAGCACAGCTTATAGGAAAGCTGTTTCGGCTGAGAATTCTAGGAAGAGTCTGAATTCTTCCAGAGGCAGAGTTGCAGCTTGCAGAGACATACCTGTACTCAGCCATGCCAGGCAGCAGTTGGTTGGGCCAGGAGGGCAGAGAGGCACTGTTGATTCCTGAGATAATGAGAACTGGGGCAGAACTGGGGGGGGAGGGGTGTACCCACACACCTCCCTGTAGCTTCTTAGCCCCTCTGGAGTGGTGCAGTCCCAGGGGACTTGAGAAATTGCCAAGGACACTGCCACCCTCCCAACTCGAGGAAGCCTTCCTGGGGAGAAGAGGAACTCCGATGTCTTCATTCTTCCTTTGATTCAGGAATTCAAGTCCCCGGGGCTGCCCCAGCTCGGTACTGGGAGAATAAAGTTCACTCCGCATCAGCAGTGCTGGGGAGGAGTCCAGACCTACCTGAAAAAGGACGCCTTTAAATGAGGTCCCTGTGGTCCTTACGTCAGCACTTGTTTGGAAACTCAGCAAAGAGAACAAAATCATGGCAGTGGAGAGAAATTAGAAATGTGGATTTCTGGCTGTTTCTGGGGGAGAAGGCAAAGTAGTGGTATTGTTTTACAGTGGAAGTAAAGAAGCAACTTAGAAATCTGGGACTGGGATTCAGGTAAGCCAATTGAATGTGTCGGGCAATCGTAGGAGTTTGGCCTCTCTCTGGTTCTGTCTGCACTGCCATGGAGAAGGTACGTGGGGTGCTGGTATGAGTGGGCATCCAGGTGGCTTCCCATTCCAGCTGGGTCCTGGAGAAATAATTTTTGATAGAAACTTAAACCATGGGATTTACACTGTGGAACCTTCTACATCACCGCAGAGCCATATCATTGAGACCCCGAAATAGGTCCTGCAAGGACAGAGCTGGTTGATGGTGTCTTATGTGAAAAATACAGATCGGGAGCATATTTTACAACGTGGCCCTGGTGGTTGGGAACAGAATGCACCATTGTATTACAAGAAGAGGTATGATAACATTGAGAAACAGTGATAAACCAATTAAGAAAAAAATTTTAAGTATAATGCGTGTGTTTCTAAGATCATATTTAGCATCTATATACAATTTCATACTTAAATAAAAATCACATAAGCAGCATATGCTCATAAAATCTGGCTGTGTAGCCCTAAGTACTGAGAGAGTCCATCTGTACTCCAGATACGTCAGGACTCCCCTCAGGAATCCGGGTCCAGCCTCCAGGGACAGCCGCGCTCCAGGGAACACTGAAGCTCTCCCGCTCAGCTGGAACGTGTACAGCGGGCTGGCCTTTGCTTCGCCCTTCCCTGACTATTTCTGACGAGCTGGAGCTCCTTGGGGGAAGTGATGATGGTTAACTGCCAATATCTGAGCACTTCCTATGTGCCAGGCATGATCCCACGAAGCAACTCTGTTAAGTCAATACCGGTTTTAACCCCATTTTCAAGTGACACAACCAAAGCCAGTGGAGGCGAAGGTCCCACCGGTAGTAAATAGCTGAGTCAAGATTTGAACTGAAGGGACATATGCTGTAGCCACTCCTCTGGACAGCCTCCCAAGGAATGGGCTCTGGCTCTCTGGCGACTTCTTCCTCTTTCTCCTGCGCATCCCCTCAAATGTTAAGGGGCTGAATTAAATCCATGATGGTGTAGGACAGATTACACGAAATAGTTCCATAGGATTCTCAGTGGAAGAGCCAGTGACACTGAGTGGGTGAAACTCCTTTGTTTTTGTCTCGAATCTGAAGACCTCTAAAGGTAAAGTCGGGCTGTTGTTATTAGTTGTTATGATTCGTTGTAATGATTCTTGTCTAGGACTAGTTAGGAGCTGGCTTGCAGAGCAGGACTTGCGGAGACATGTCTGCCCTTCAGGAGCTTGGTCAGAGAAGCATGTGAGAAGTAGGGGAAATTGAAAAATGAAAGCAAATACTAGGCAGTAGAGCCCCATGTGGTTTTGAAGGACAAGTCAGGGGTTTGCAGACCAGACTCATAAGGCATGAGTGCTGTTCCACATGCTGTCAGTTTGTAGAAATCCACCTCATTTCCTCAATTAAATCAACAGGCATCTCCTCAAGTGGGAGAGAGAAGAGAGGGCCAGTGGTGGTGGTTGGTGGGAGGGAAGTGGTCTAGGAAGCTTTGAGCTAGGTGTTGTCATTCTCTGTCCGGGCTGCTGAGGGGTCCTGACTGCAGAGTGGGAGTCTCGGGGGCAACCGTATGGGGTCCTGCAGCT
The DNA here is from genome assembly GCF_024610735.1 of Ursus americanus. Classification (NCBI taxonomy): domain Eukaryota; kingdom Metazoa; phylum Chordata; class Mammalia; order Carnivora; family Ursidae; genus Ursus; species Ursus americanus. The sequence goes on from NC_142127.1 coordinate 16,936,676, forward strand.
TGTGCAGCGCACAAGCCCGGAGGACACCGTTCTCGTGGCACAGTATGGAATGAGCAGTGTACACCCCTGTCCATCCAGGCCAGTTGGTGATCACTCCTGGTCTTCAGAGCCTGCTGCGGTTTGGCCAGGCCTCCAGATGGTGCCAGCATGCTTGCCGTGAGGAGTGCCAGGCAGGCAGGACCTTCCTAGCAGCCTTGTCAGACGGCACACTTACCTGCATTTTACCAGTACGGCATCAGGGCTGGGGAGACCTGGAATTCAGAGCCATTGCCAAAGAGAGGCTGTGTCCAGTTGAAAGGCCTCCTCTTCTTTTTTCCGCTCTTTTCTCTCTCCCCTCCCCACTTTTTTCTTTTCCTTTCCTTTCTTTCCCCTCCGCTTCACTTCTTTGTTTTCTTCCTCCCTTCCCTTTTTTCTTCCCACTTGTTTTCAAAAGTTTGGTTCGTTTGCTAGAATCCATGTACATCGTTTGCTGCAGTTGAGCAGAGAATTTGTCCTAAATCAGTGTCGTCTTATTTTGTTATTTGTAACTCTGTGATGATATTTTTGTGGAATGAGTTGGCATTTGGACCATTTAAACCAGTGACAATTTGAGTAACAACTATGAGAAGCAGAGGTGTCACTGCTTTTGTGGACGAATCCCTCACGGTTGGGACCACAGAGTAATTGCTCCTCAGGGACCTCTAAGCACAGCACACCTTCTGGTCTGGAAGAGCCTTGTTGATGAGCCATAGGTAGGAGGCAAATGAGCCCTCCTCCTTACCCAGTGGCTTACTGGATGCAGCTGGAACCAGCAGGCCTCCTTCTCTCCTTAGTTAAGGCCAGGGTCCAAAATACTAAATTGGTTTTGCTTACTTATATTTTCTGCGAATGTGCTGGCTCTTGCAGAGTCATAATCCAAGGGTAGCCCCCCCCCCCAACATGAAACTCAGTTGGCAGCCAGGGCGGGTCTTCCTACTGATACCATCTGAGGTGAAGTGAGCTCACTAGACCTAGACAGCTCCCAGCTCTGACTAAATCATGTCGGTGCCTAAGCCATGTCCTTACCCTTCACATGGGCTCGTAGCACCTGTTATGCCTACTTTGTGGGGTTGACATGAGAAATAAGAGATACAGGTGAAAATCCTCATTAAACTATCCCAAGCTAGACAGTGTGCCCATGAACTATTCTTGGATCCACCGGAAGTGCATTCAGCTGAAATGAGCAAAAATGCCTCACCAGCAGTGGATCAGACAGGTAACAAGGTCTCTCTCTCATAACAAGGTCTGGTGGTTGGCAGCCGGGGGCAATGGCAGCTTCTCCACATAAGAGTCACTAAAGACCCAGGCCTCTTCTGTCCTTCTGTTTTGTTGGCCTGCTGCCTTCTGGTCACAAGGAGTCCTGCAGCTCTAAGCAAGCACCACATCTGTGGTCAAAGCAGAACAGGGGTAAAGGGACCAAAGCCAGACATGTCTATTCTTTTATTAAGAAACAGAAGCTTGGGGGTGCCTGGGTGGCTCAGTCGTTAAGCGTCTGCCTTCGGCTCAGGGCGTGATCTGGAATAGAGCCCCACGTCGGGCTCTTCTGCTGGGAGCCTGCTTCTTCCTCTCCCACTCCCCCTGCTGTGTTCCCTCTCTCGCGGGCTGTCTCTCTCTCTGTCAAATGAATAAATAAAATCTCTAAAAAAAAAAAAAAAAAAAGAAAAGAAACAGAAGCTTGGGGCGCCTGGGTGGTGCTCAGTCTGTTAAGCATCCAACTCTTGATTTTGGCTTGGGTCGTGGTCTCAGGGTCATGAGATGAGTCCTGCATTGGGCTTTGCGCTCAGTGGAGAGTTGCTTAGGATTCTCTCCCTCCCTCTGCCCCTCCCTGCCCTGTGTGCGTGCGCTCTCTCTCTCTCTCTCTCAAGTAAAATTTTAAAAAATTCTTTAAAAGGGTGGGGGGGGGGACAGAAGCTTCCCCTGGTCCTCATTCCAGTGTGTTTCTCATCATCGGACCCAGGTCACTTGGCCATCCTTGGCGACAGGGAAGGCCGGGAAAGTGGAGGAGGGGACAGTTGTGATTGGCTTATCAGTCAAATTCACTGTGTCCTCAAGAGTGTTTGGATTCTTATAAAAAGGCTGAAGGTAAGAGAAATGGATTTTGTGTCTGTGGCACACTTACTGCTTTCTCTTTTCTCAAAGCCAGACGATATATGGATGGGGAGCACAGCAGAGACAGTACTGGTAGAGATAAAGTAAAAATCCTGTGTCCTCTGGGGGCTCTGCCTTCCCCAACTGATGTGACTTGGTTTTTCAGAAGGATCCCATCATCAAACCTGAGAACTTTTTTCACAGTTTGGTTTTTCCTCCTCAACCTATTTCCCAGTTCCTATTTTCTAGATCAGAACCACCACCAACTTCTCTTATACAGAGAACTGGCTAATGCTCACACTGGCCTTATTGTCAGATGTGTGTCCAAGCAGGTGCCTCAGGCTTAATTCTATCACAGTCTTCAAAAAAATCCACGTGGCTCCTACACCCAGCGGACACCTAGCACTCTTTCTACCCTCCACTCCCTGCCACTGTTGGCTTGCTGCTGCTCAGCTCCACGTTCATCCTTTCTAACTGCTCTGTGAAAATAAATCTGAGCCCTAGAAATATCTCTCCTTTGCAGCTGGCACCAGAGCACGGTCAGTAGAGGGTGCTGGAAAGACATTGCAGGAGGAAAAGGATTTTGCACCTGGTTCTCCAGTGGCTCCAGCACCCAGGTGCTGCAGCTGCAGAGGGGAGAAGGGGACGGTGGTGCTGGGCCAGAGGGTGCGAGCTCGGGGCTTATCGTCGGAGAAGCAGAGCCTGTGGCAAAGGTTCTCATTTTTTTATAGATAGTCTCTCTCTCTCTCTCTCTCTCTCTCTCTCTCTCTCTCTCGTTTACCCTTCCCGAAGTCAGATTTAACAGACTGTTCAGCCTTAGAAGTGTGTGTAGAAAACCCTCGAGGCAGGACAGAGCAATTCAGAGCAGGGGCTTTAGAGACACAGCAGGATTTGTTGCGAGGCTCTGCCACTTACTTGCCGTGTGCCCTTCTACCCGACACCTCACTCATGGAAGCCTCCGTGTTCCCAGCTGTAAAATGGAGAGCATCACAGTACTGACCCGCAGGGCTGTCTGGATTCCTTGAGATAATTCTTACCCACGAACGTGCGTGGTACAGTGCCTGGCACATAGAGGTTTCTGCACGAGTGCCAACGTGATCATGCGGTGGCTGTTGGTGAGCCCCCCCCGCCCCCCCGGTGCTCAGTGGGTGGCTGGCCTGGGTAGTTCCTGAGTACTCAGCACCCCGAGGCCTCGCTCCCTTCAGGGCTCCCTGCCCTGCCTCATCCGCTGTCCACTCTTGCCTCTCTTCCCAGCTCGTTTGTTCCAGAGCTGCTCGCCGTTCTGTGTCCCTCTACGTAGGCTTGTGCTGTAATGAGTGAACGACAGTTGATGAAGCCATTTAGAAATGTTTGCTCAGGGCCTTGCAGAAATACATGTGCATTTGGTCTGAATATTTTATTATCTTGTGGTGCCTTGCTACGATTACTTGTCTCCAGGGTCAAGTGTTCCCTTCTAGTTCTGTTCTTTCAGAAATGAGATCGAAGGAAGCATAGTTCTAGCTGTGACCCAAAAGACAGATGAGTCACGGCTCAGGAGCAGACGCAAAGATCTCCGTGTAAGCGGCTTCGTGTCCTTGTGGGGGAACATCTGTGACTTTCGAGGGCTCCCCTTCGCCCGCTGGGGGTGGAGTTCAAAGAATTGGATTTTGTGCAGGCCAACCAGCAGACAGAGGTAGCCTGCTGGCACCTGGAACCCAGGGAAAGTGGTTCTCTGGGCGGCTGCTGCCTCTTGATGGGCCGGGGTCCCTCCCAGGGAGCAGCTGGGGTGGTACCTCTTAGCATCCTGAGGGCAGGTGCTGAGGGCTCTCGTTCACATGTGCGTCCCCAGCGCCCAGCCAGGCTCCAGCCATGGGAGGAACAAAATAATATTTGAAGAGAGCGAAATGTGAGCATGTGGATCGGTGGACCAGAGAAGCGTGCTGTTGATTCCACGAAGAGCAGCTCCAGCCTTTGTCAGTGAAAGGGGGAAAAAAAGAGAGTAGTTTGGCATCCTAGAGCTGTGTTCTATGGCAAAGGGATTAGGCCGTGGGCTCTGGACTTGGTCCCGACCCCATCAATTGCCCTGAGGCCCCGGACACATTTTAATGTCCGTAGACCCAGCTTTGTCCTCTGTAAAGCAAGAATGACACTGACAGTGCTTGGGTCGCAGGGCTTTAGAGATGAAATAGGAAGGTCAGGAAGGGCTTAATTTAGTGTCTGCCACATAGCAAGTGCTCAAGGAAGGTTTGCTGGTAGCTTCCTTCCCGTTACGTCAAGGAAGGTGTCATTCAGACTTAGAGATTCCTAGCACTAAGAAAAGGATTAAGAGATCGTTTTCCGGTCTGCTTTTTCCCAAATCTCTTTACCCACCCACTTTTTTAAACTTCATCTTGCAAACAGGGATAACAGCAAGCATCTCACAGGATTTGGGGGACGAGTCAACTAGAAATATACATGCGGCATAGTTCCTGGTGCATAGTGAATGTGCAAGAAACGGTAGCTATTATTATCTTATTACATCTTATTACTCAGCACCTAAGACTCATAGTGTATGATTGCACTTAAGTTAGAAAACTGCTTTATGCCATGACAATGCAGGTGCACCTTCCCCCGCCTTGCTGTGCTGCAGGCAGTGTGGTTAGGAAGGCGGGGCGTGGATAAGCGGCAGACTCCTCCCCTACTCCATCACCACCCAGCACTGTAACTTTCAACAAGCTGCCTGTTTTTTCTGAGCTTCGCTTTGCTTCTCTACCCCCTGGCAGGTTCTCTGGAGACCTCCTAAGTGTATAAACATTGGTGCCAAGCTGGAACGGGAGCCACTGTGTTTACGATTCTGTCTTCATTCAGGGTGTTTTCACTGCTATCTATATGGTTTGCTGTTGCTGTCTTTAGTTATTTTGGTTTTGCCCTGCCCCAGACAAGTGGACTATATTCTATATCTCTAACTTTCCAGAGGGCAAGAACCTTGGTTCCTTGATTCAAAATACATGTGTACTGGATGCCAGACATTGTTCTAAGGTCTGGTACTGCAAGAGTAAAGAGGCTGGAAGCTTGCCTTCAAGGAGTTTGTATTTTAATAAGGAAAAAGAAGGCAATGCATCACTAAATAAAATTACATAGTACAGTTAAATGTTTTATAAACAAGAATAAAACAAGGCAAGGACATAGAGAAAGATGGGATCCCCCCCTTTTTTGAAGAGTGTACTTCTTTTTAATATACCCCTGCCCCTTCCCCAGATTTTACAAATAGAAGAGCCTCTGTCATTTTGTGCAGAATTGAGTTCTGATTTCTTCTTGAGTCATGGGAAAGTTGAATTCCTGTCCTTGGCCTGATTACGATGACCTTATAGAGTAGCTGTGGTTCCAGGTACCCAGGTATATGCCTAGAAAGAGTGGTTGGGTTCAGAAATGCCAAAATTTTTCGGAAATCTTGCCCAGGCTCCCAGATGAACTTCATAAGGTCATAGTGGTTTCAGACCTTGCAGTCAGCTCTTGTGAACTTGGCCTTTGGAGGTCTGTTCTCTTAATCATTTCAGTTTGCAGTTCTAAGTTGATTTTAGCTGCCTGCATTCCCTGGGCCCTTAAGTATGAATGTAGGTCTTTTATGGTAAAAAAAAAAAAAAAAAATTGTATATTTTTAATGAAAACTGTTACTAGCCTATAGGTTATAGGAATTCTTGTTATAGGAAACAAGTTTCGGTTTTCAGGGATGTAGAAGAGCCAACATGAGCTGCCCCATCTGTAATGTTAGCCCTGGAGAGTTGTGGTGGTCCTCAGCCCTAGCTGCTGCTCTTAGGTTACCTAGAGAGCTGTTAAAAATACCAGTGCCCAGGCTCCACCCCAGACCAGTTAGATCAGAACCTCTGTCAGCCCGATAAAAGCTCCCCAGGTGATTAGTGTACAACTAATGTTAACCACCACTGTTGTAGAAACTTCTTTGTATCTTATGGGAAGGTTCAGGCTGCCAGGCAAGCTATTTCAAAGGGTGGTTTTCAAATATTAACATGCATTAGAATCACCAGGAACTCCACAAACCAGGTACCTCCTCACAGGTTTGGATGCAGTAAGACTGGTGGATGGAGCCTGAGGAGCACAGATACTTGAGATGATTTGGGAACCCAACTTAGATAGAGGTTTTCAGCTTCTGAACCTCCCCCCGCCACCATCACCCCCATGATTCTAAGGTGTTCCAAGGTTGAGAACCACTGTACTGGAGAAGTGAGAGGAGTGTAAAGGTCTCTTGACCAACCTCCACTTCTCAAAGATCTGGTTGACCTACATCTGCCATTCTCTGTCAAACATGTCGAGGCCTACAGCCCGTAGAAAGTTGGAGCTCGGTCACCTCAGTGGCTCAGTCGATTTGAGTGTCCAACTCTTGGTTTCTGCTCAGGTCGTGATCTCAGGGCTGTGAGATCAAGCTTCTCATCTAGCTGCCTGCTCAGCAGGGAGTCTACTTGTCCCTCTCCCTCCCTCTCTGCTTCCCCCCCCCACACACACACACCACATGTGCGCACATACACTTTCTCTCTCTCTCAAATAAATATGTATTTAAAAAAAAAAAGTTGGAGCTGCCAGGCTGCCCTCTGCCAGTGGCCATGACCTTCTGCACCTGTAGTTTGAGTTGTATGCACAGCAAGCATCACGTGTGTCTGCTACAGAACCTGTTATGCCACCTGCCTGTTTGGTAATTCCATAGTCTCATTAACTATTACATAAACTGATGTGAAAATTAAGAACAGTTACTTCTATACAAATATGACTGTAGCTTTGGAAGAATTTGATCAAGGTGAGTCTTCTAAAAAAACGGATTTGCTGCTAAATTGTGGATGGTTGAGAAAACAGTCAAATAATGGGAAAATAAAAATTTTGAGGCTACATTTACATTGCTCTGCAAGTACTTTTATTTTTTTTTTAAGATTTATTTTGGGCGGGGGGGCGCCTGGTGGTTCAGTTGGTTAAACATCTGCCTTTGGCTCAGGTCATGATCCCAGGGTCCTGGGATGGAGTCCTGCATCGGGGCGGGGGGGGGGGGGGTCCCTGCTCAGCGGGGAGTCTGCTTCTCCCTCTCCCTCACCCTCTGCCACTGTGCTCTCTCTCTCTCTCAAATAAATAAATAAAATCTAAAAAAAAAAAAATCGATTTATTTGAGAGAGAGAACATGCGCAAGAGCAGGAGGAGGGACAGAGTGAGAGCGAATCCTCAAGCCGGCTCCTTGCTGAGTGCAGAGTCTGCTGCTGGGTTGGAGCCCAGGATGCTGAGATCATGACCTGAGCTGAAATCAAGAGTTAGTCACTTAACCGACTGAGCCACCCAGGCGCCCCTGCTCTGCAAGTACTCTTAGGTTTACATTACACTTGGAAGAAATTTACTGATTGCATTATAGGTTTAGGTTAAAATAAAACATTCTTGGTATATAGAATGTTTGGTATATATCTCACTGTTATCTGCTTTAAGGGATTCTATTAGCTGATCAGCTACTTCTCCCTCTTATGTTGACTAAGAAACAGTCAACAGTGATGTCCATTGTTGGGTGAGAAAAGCTGTGATTAGCGATTAACATATTAATACAGCACCAATTTTCTACTTGCTTATTTAAACAACAGTACATAATTTACTGAACTTTCTAGTTGTCTTATAAAACAAAATACCTCTAATTTAAATCAAACACTGAAACGAGAAATTACCCAAGGACCTATTACTAATCTAGCTAGTGAGCTGTACTTCTTTAAAAGGTTTGCTTTTGAAATTTTCCTCTTGCTGGCTGCCCTGGACTATTTTCAGTACTGCCATTGTCCACTTCAGCCAGCTGGTGTCCAATTGTTATTTATAATACAGTGGTTGATTTTATCCCTAACCGATCTCAGAGCTCTGAACCAGGGGTTGGCAAGCTGACCCAGAGGCCCACCACCTGTTCTCATATGACCCATGAGCTAAGCATGGTTTTTATGTTTTTAAGTGGTTGAAAAAAGAATCAAAGAGTAATTGTGATATGTGAAAAATACGTGTGATTCAAATTTCAGTGTCCCATAAAGTTTTATTGGAACACATCTGCACTTTTTTTTTTTTTTTTTTTTTTTTTTTTTACTGTGAATGGCTGCTTTCACCCGCAGTGGCAGAGGCTGATAGTTGGAACAGAGACTTCATGGTCCACAAAGCCTAAAATACTTTTTTAATTCAATTTGAACTTAAAAAAAAAATTCACCTATTTCTTCTACCTCCTCCACTTCCCACCTCTGATAACCATCACTCTGTTCTCTGTGTCTGTGAGCTTTATACATACATACACACATATATATCTCCACATGTAAGTGGGATCGTATGATCTCTGTCCTTCTCTGTCTGACTTATTTCACTTAGGATAATGCCCTCCAGGTCCATCCGTGTTGTTGTAAATGGCAAGATTTTATTCTTTTTTATGGTGAATATATTCTGTTGTATATCTATGTATACATCTTTATCCATTCATCCATTGATGGACACTTAGATTGTTTCCATATCTTGGCTATTTTTAAATAATGCTGCAGTGAACATGGGAGTACATCTTTTTGAATTAGTGGTTTTGTTTTCTTTGGATAAATACCCAGAAGTAGAATTGCTGGATCATATAGTACTTCTATTTTTAATTTTTGGAGGAACCACCATATTGTTTTCCATAATGGTTACACGAATTTGCATTCACACCAACAATGCAAGAGGATTCCTCTTTCTCCACATCCTCACCAACACTTGTTGTCTTTTTGATAATAGCCACTCTAACAGGTGTGAAGTGATAACTCACTGAGGTTTTGATTTGCATTTCCCTGATTAGGGATATTGAACATCTTTTCATGTACCTGTTGACCATCTGCATGTCTTCCTTGGGAAAGTGGCTATTCAGATCTTCTGCCCATCATTTAATTGGATTGTTTTTTTCCTTTTGAGCTGTATGAATCCTATACATATTCATATATATATGAATATGTTCATATATATATATATATATATATATATATATATATATATATAATTAAGCCCTTCACAGATAAATGATTTGCAAGTATTTTTTCCCATTCAGTAGGTTGCCTTTTCATTGATGGTTTCCTTTGCTATGGAAGCTTTTCAGTTCCGTGTTACCCCACTTGTTTATTTTTGTTTTTATTGCTTTTGCTTTTAGTGTCAGACTCAAAAAGCATTACCAAGACCTATGCCAAAGAGCTTACCACCTACATTTTCTTCTAGGAGTTTTATATCTGCGATCTTATCAAATCTATAATACATTTTGAGTCAGTTTTTGTGCATGGTGTAAGAAGTTTCATTCTTTTGCATGTAGCTCTCCAGTTTTTTCAAGACCATTTATTAAACAGACTATCCTTTACTCATTGTATATTTTTGGCTCTTTTGTCATAAATTATTTGACTATATATACATATACATATATATATAATATATATATACACACGTATGTATATATATATGAGTTCTCTGGTCTCTTCCATTGATCTAGCATGTTTTCATGCCCATAACATACTGTTTTAATTACTACAGCTTTATAATAGAGTTTGAAAACAGGGAGCATGATTCCTGTAGCTTTGTTCTTCTTTCTCAAGATTGCTTTGATTATTTGGGGTCTTTTATGGTTCCACACAAATTTTAAGCCTGTTTTTCTATTTCTGTGAAAAATGCCACTGGAATTTTGGTAGAGATTGCACTGAATTTATATATCGCTTTGGGTGGTGTGGGCATTTTACCAGTGTAACGTCTTCCAATTCATGAGGACCACATATATTTTCATTTATTTGTTTCTTCTTCCATTTTTTTTACTAACATCTCATAGTTTTCACTATACTTGTCTTTCACTTCCTTGATTAAATTTATTCTTATGTATTTTATTCTTGATGAAACTATAAATGGCATTGTTTTCTTCATTTCTCTGATAGTTCATTATTATTATATAGAAATGCTGTACATTTTTGTATATTGATTTTATATTCTGCAACTTTACTGAAGCTGTTTATTAGTTCACAAAGCCTAAGATGTTTATTATCTGGCCTTGAAGAAAAATGTTGTGGACCCCTGACCCAAATGGCAGCTCTGCCTGAGACTCTTGCTCTTTCAGTGGTCCTTCTAGGCAGCCAGGGCTCCTAGCCCTACATTCCCGTTATCCTTGTGGGCTTACTGGTGGCCTGCCTTTAAGGTAAATGTGTTGAATGTAACTGGGTCAGTTTTTTGGGGGTTCTTTGTTCACCTGTTTAACTCTGGCAAATCCTTTGGTGTCTAAAAACCAAGCTCTGAGTTCTGGAAACCATAAAATATTTGTAAAATCGTATCTCCGCTTTTAAAAAGGCAAATGGTTTCATAACTCTTTGATTTTGACAAAGATCCATTTATTTTAAATTCCCAAAATTGACTTTTGGTGTCACCATTACATTTCTGAAGTTCGATGTACATGTACTTCTGGTATATTTTGATATTTGCCTTCCTGAGAAATCCCAAATTATGAGATCACAGACTGAAAATAGAACTTAGGAGAAAAGCAGAGTTGAGCCAGACCACTGCAAATCTAAACAACTTTGACTTACAGCCATTATAAAACAACAATCCTAGTAAAAATGGTAACAGAGTTTTAAAAGACACATTTAAAGCCTAAAAAGTAAATACCATAGTAAATAGATAACTTGACCCTTAAACACATCCAAATCCAATGAGCTTGCTTCGGTAGTGGGGGACGTTGGGATGATTTGAGGGCACTGTGACTTCATGGAAACAATGCACAGTGAGGGGCAAGAACCCCATGGGAGCTCTTCACGACAGAGCCCGTGGCCACACTGAGCCAGGAGGGAGAACAGGCGTGTTGTGTCCCTGTGTGGCCTAATGCGCTCAGCTAAGTGAATGTATTTTGCATTAAGCTGCTCTTACTAAGTCTACAGAATATTAATGTGCTGGGGAAAAATAGCATGGGAACCGAAGTGACTTCTGTGCCTCACTGACGTCATTCCCTGTCCCTTCCCTTCATGTATGAGCTTATTGATGTTGAAGAAACTTGCATTTTCGCAGAACTGACTGTACCTTCTCCTTTATTCTCTCTCACGTCTTTACTTCTTCAAATAATATTATTCATGAAGCAGCAGGATGGGCAAGAGAATCTGAATCCCAATAACTGGCCAAAAAACCAAGCAGATTTCAAATAAGCATTAAAAATTCAGGTCAGCATTTATGTCAAGATAGCATGACTACACCACAATGTATAGTAAATCCAAAGAAAATGGGTCATAAAAGGGTGTCTGGAATGCCATTAATCACTTAATCCTTCTGGTGCCACTTCAGGCCCCTCACTTCTGGCTCCCAATTTGGGAAACCCTCAGCTGCTAATTGAGTAGTGTGTTCAGATGGGCTCCCTTATGTGCAAATACACGTCCAACAAAGACGGTGGGAGTGGGGGGCAATAGTGTTTTTAATGTCACCAGAATTTGAGAGAGCAAGGTAAGCCTCAAAGATTAGGTAATAAGCATACATGTATAATTTTTTAAAGACACATATACGGTTGGGTACTTATATATCAACATAGGTATAGGGCACGACAACAGAAAATGAAAAATCATTAACAATATGACACTAGAGAAAGATAATAAAACCAGTGATGATGAAGAATATTGAGTATTCTCAGGAGGAAGAAGAAATACAGAAAATTAGACTTTGATAAATGCTTGTTAAAAGGAAGATAAATCTAGCATTTTTTTCTCAGGGCATATAAAATGAGGTCATATTGCTCCTAATAGGTGGAGAAAATATGGAACAGCTAAGCTGCAGCTATGCTAAGCAACACCAAAGCCTCTTGGAAGGTGAGATAAGGTGTAAGTAGTGCCTTGTTATCAGCCAGAATCACATCACAGTAAGCTCTGGGAACATTTTGGGATGCTGACAGAAATCCTTAAAAGGATGTCAAAGCAAAAATTTGTTGCAAAGTAAAGTAACGGGTTATTTTTAAATGTGCAAAATTAGCTTGTGACTGGACTACAGAGAATCGGTTCAGTGTCAGGGTATGAGCAGCTGTCAGAGGCAAAATAAGAAATGTTTGAACAAGCCATTGATGGAAAATGCAGAAGGGAGGAATAACCTCAGAGGTGTTAGAAGAAATGCCATTCAAATGAGTGACTACATAGATAAAATGTTAGTGTTAAAGTTTCCCAAAGTTAGAATGTTGCGATGGGTGAAGTTTATCTGTAAATTAGGAATTGAATTCAAATGTGAATATTAGATTACATACACATACTAAAGAAGAACTTGTTAAACAAAAGTTTTGTTTTCCTCTCATTTACAAAAGGCAATTTGGGGCTGCTTTAGTGGCCTATCATCAGGGACCCAGGCTGTTTTTGTCTTTCTACTCTGCCACTTAATAATGACACCTATCTTCAAAGTTACCTCTTGGTCCAAGATTGCTGCTGGAGCTCCAGCCATTATGTCCTCAGTCCACTTAAGATGCAGGAGAAAGACGGGAAGGATAGGAAGGGTGTACTTCCCCTGCTGAGGCAGCCCACTTTAAAGAGTTCTTTTGGGAACTCTCCCACTCTTTACCTTACTTGCTAAAAAGAATGGAAAATACGGTTAGCTGGGATTATTGTTGCTCCGGCCAAAAGTAGGGTTTTGTTGAAGGAAGAAGAGGGTAGCCACCAGCTGCCTCTACCACAAAGTGTTTATGTGCTGGGTAGGGGGAAGCTATATGCCTAGGAAATATGCCTGCATGGGACACCTCAGCATAAGCAAAAGTTGGGATGAAAATGAAAATTAAAAAGCAGCAAAACTGTATCAGAGTAGGATTATGGCAGAGACCACTTAGCCAGATATAAGATACATATGATGCAGTCTCTTTATCAAGCTGGCACAGAAACTTGCTTTCGTACAGCAGTGGCAAAGAGCTATGTTCCAGTCCTGATTCTGCCATCTTATTTATTAGATGACCCCACACAAGTTTCTTGATCTCTGTGGGCCTCAGTTGGTCCATCTGTAGGGTGGAAACAGCAGTCAGTCGCTCTCTCTTAAGGTGGTCATGTGAAATGCTGTGTAGAAAGGTGGTCAAGTGAAATGCTGTGTAGAAAGTTATGAAACAGGGGCGCCTGGGTGGCACAGCGGTTAAGCGTCTGCCTTCAGCTCAGGGCGTGATCCCGGCGATCTGGGATCGAGCCCCACATCAGGCTCTTCCGCTATGAGCCTGCTTCTTCCTCTCCCACTCCCCCTGCTTGTGTTCCCTCTCTCGCTGGCTGTCTCTGTCTCTCGAATAAATAAATAAAATCTTTAAAAAAAAAAAAAAAGTTATGAAACAGAATTGCATGCGAGCCAAGCACACAGGGGCATCACACCTACTGCTATGGCAGGCTCAACTCCTGTTGAGCCAGGAGTCCTGTTTAGCTCTGAGTAAATTACATGGCAAGCTCTTGACTCCTGCCACCATGCGCACAAGGGAGGGGGAGGAATCACACCCATCCTCGTGACTAGTCCTGAACAACACAAAAGAGTTCTCTGTGGAAGGAAAATAGAAAGGAACAGGGAGAATGGGGGGAAGCAGCCCCCCTGTAGCTGTGGAGGGTGGGGTCTTCAATTATGTACCTAAGAGCTCCAGAGCCAGAAGAAAAATAGGTCTATGAATGGAAGACTGTGAGTGGAAGGCCCCATCAAAAGACGGATAGTTAGGCGTTTGTCAGAGAATCAGGATGCTTTCTACGCAGAATTCCGCAATCATGGCAATCCTATTGGTGAGAAATTAGGAGACAACAAAATTGGATTTTAGAAGGCTGCACAAAAAAATGAACAAAGGGGGGAGGCAAAGAACTGACGTAAGGTTAGAGCCATCTAAAGCTCCGAAGCTGCGACCTCTTCCCCCCAAGAGTCAAGGACAACAAAAAAAGTTCTCCTCACTTTTGAGAGTTTGAAGAGAGCTTTTTCTCAGAATAGATTGTAGCGACTCTTCTTTAAATGGAAAATGTATCCATTTATCATGGAAAGCTTCTAGTATAATGAGCTTCCATGTACCCATCACCCAGCTTCTTGACAGGTACCAACTCCAGCTCCTCGTGGCGTATCTGTATCCCCCGCCCTCATTATTTTGAGGCAAATCCGAGGCATCATTTCATCCCCCAGGATTTCAGCGTATACCTCGAAATTAGAAGGACTCTTAAAGAAATAGAACCACAATACCATTGTCACACCTAAAAATCACGAGTAGGAAGGTCTTTATCTTGGATGCACAGCCTATGTTCCGATTTTGGAGATGGGCCCATAATTCCTTTTCATTGTCTTCAGTCAGGACGCAGACAAGCGCCACACACTGTGATTGGGTCTGTTCCTGAACTCTCTTCACGGGAGTCTGTTTGTTAAAGAAACCCATGTATTTGGAGAGTTTCCCACAGTCTGAATTTAACTCCCTACACACCTGTGGTGGGGTTTACTCTCCGCCTCTCCCCACCTTTTTTTAATTGGTAGCTAAGATATTACAGCTTGATCATATGGAGGTTTCATTTTTGTGCAAAGCCACTTCATAGGTGCGGCCGGTCCTGCCATCAGGAGACACCGAAGTCTGTTTATCTTACTTCCCTGGATGTTCTCAGTCATCAGGGCCTCTTAGCCGACATCCGTTAGTTCATTAGTGCTTGCAAATGGTGATCCTCTCATTATGTGTCTTTATGGACTCACTTAATTTCAATATATTTGATGTTTCTGAGTCTGCTGAAGTTATTCTTACTGATGTTTTATTGACTTTTAAATTCAGCCTATTTAAATTTCATAAATGCTAAGTTTGGGAACATCTAAAAAGTCACCTAAGGGAAGAGACCCCGCTAACATCCGCACCGCGCTAGCACCCTCTGCCTTTTCCAGAGCGGCTCCTTTTTCAAAGGAAGACTTTCTTGCTTAAATTTTTTTTTTTTTTTAAGTAGAATGAAGCCTTGGCCTCTGTGCTACAGCTCCATATGCTTTACCAGCTGAACCAGCAGACCCACCAGCTAGATGGTACTCCCCCCCCCCGATTAATTTTTTGTCCTGGAGACCCCGAGGCTAGCAGTCACGCACATATGGTATCTAATGGCTTGGTGGGTAACTGAGTTAATGGTGTGTGAAGGTGACCTGAATAAATTTGAAATCCGAACTAATGTGGAATATGGCAAGCTGCTCCTGTAATAAATTTGGAGTGCTTGTGTTTTTGCCTAAGTGGGTGTTAGGGGACTGTTGGAGAGAAAATACGGAGGCCTGAGCTCAGAAATTCTGCCAAGGACACAGGAGACCAGATGCCTCCTCTTGAGAACCTTTTTAATGAAGACGTTCACTGTCCCCTTCCCACCTCCTGCTGGAATTTTAAAAATAAGTGTCACTCCCCTTTTAGAATTACTCTTTCTCTCTGAGAACAGCAAGTGACCAAGGCAGGGTAGGCCTTGGTGTGGTTTCATCAGTTTTTCTCAACACTTCCTTCTAGGAACGATAGATGTCAGCAGAATTTGACTTGCTTGCTCCATTTCGCTGAGGACAAGTGGGTATTTGCAAGCTTCTGCTGGGATTGGACTGCCCCTTAGTCCTCAGTTTTACAACTGAGTAGGACCTCCCAATCCAAGGGTATTAATTTATTTAAAACATATGCAGTACCGTAATAATGTTACATATGTTATAAAAACATTGAAAACCGTAAGTAAACA
This sequence comes from Ursus americanus, assembly GCF_024610735.1. NCBI lineage: Eukaryota > Metazoa > Chordata > Mammalia > Carnivora > Ursidae > Ursus > Ursus americanus. The sequence continues at coordinate 16,952,416 of NC_142127.1, forward strand.
TTTTCATAATTTTTCCTTACATCGCAGTGAATCTTCCTGTGCACCCCACGTCGTGCAGTCCCCTTTGTTAGATGAGGGACTGTATGAGGTTCCGGCAAAGCCCTAGTGCCCTCCGAACAAACCAGACACCAAAAGCAAAATTCAGCTTCAACTCATTTTTATCATCAGAAGAAACAGAAAGAAATTAATTATTTTCAGCACATCCGTTCTGTTGTTTTCTGAAACGGAATTTTGTTTTGAATCCCGTGGCAGGCCCACATAATCCTCTCAGAGGGAGGGCTTCTCCAAGGAGTTCACTCTGACTCTGTTTCCACTAGGATCTGTGTGGAGTTGACTGGGCTGCCACCGAGGACAAATTTAAGTCCCAGGATGTGCGTTCTAGTCTCTGAGAATTAAATCTCCCCCCACCCCTGAAATCTAAGACCATGGTCACTGATTTTTGCTAAAAGAGTCCCTGCAGAGTTCCTTTTAAACGTGCAATTCTTTGGGCCCAGATCTGCACTACAGTGGGCCACTTCCTCCCCCCACGCCTGCCAGGTTTGTTTTACTGAGTAAATATCACTGCAGTACCGTTCTGCCTGCTCTCAGACTGTGGCTACTCCCTGTCTTGTTTCAGACCCTAGAGGTCTTTGCTCTTGGACTCCTGACTGTTTCATTTAGCAGATGTTTACTGAGCAGCTTCTAGACTAATGATTGGAGGTATATTGACTAGGTTCCCCCCTCCGGGGAGGCGGGGGCTTGGAAATAAAGAAGAGTAGGAGACACACCCAGTTCAAGCAGTGTTTAGCAGGGTGGGAGACCCTGCAGAGGAGGGAATTAGGGGTCCATTGGCAGGTGGGGTGGGGGCAGGTGGTGCTATTAGTGATCTGCTTAAGGAAAGTGTCAAAAAGAAGTACCCCTCTGAGTACTTCAAAAGGAACTAGGGACTGCCTAGGATGGTCAATGGCAGGCGGCATTTCTAAGCAGGAGGGAGTCTCTTAAAGACTGGAAGCAACAGTTCGTGAGCTGTGATTATGGGATAGAGAAGAAAGGCTTGACTCGTACAGAACACAAGGTTTAGGAGTCCTGAGAAGATCCTGACTATGGCACAGCTCTTTGTAGTTCCAGAACCACTTGTCCACGTCGTCTTATGTGCCCTTTGTGCTCTCTGGAAGGGGGAGTGGTTATCACCCGAAGAATCTGGGTGCAGGGGCATCTGGGTGGCTCAGTCGGTTAAGCATCTGCCTTTGGCTCAGGTCATGATAGCAGGGTCCTGGGATCGAGCCCTGCATGGGGCTCCTTGCTCGGCAGGGAGCCTGCTTCTCCCTCTGCCCCTTTCCCCTCTTGTGCTCTCTCTCTCTCTCTGATAAATAAAATCTTTAAAAAAAAAAAAAATCTGGGTGCAGGTGGTGAAGACAGGAGCACATAGAGTCCAGACTGATCCCCAGATCTGACTATAGCCCCTTTTCCTGTACTCCCCTAGGAAAAGTGGCAGTGAACATTTGGTTTGGGGACAGACCTTCAGAACTCAGAGCCTGGGAAATGTGAGAGGGTGGAGAATGGCATTGATAGAGTGGGAGCAAAGAGTGTATGGAAAGTAGGAAAGATGTTTTCCAGAATGATAGTTGATTATGAGACCTCTTTATTCCCCAGTGTATTTTAGTTGTTTCTGTTTTCAAGCCCCTGACTCTAAATTAGATGCTTTAGCTGCTTTTCCTTCTAAAAATATTTATTTGCCACATTTTAGATTCAAATGTGTATGAACTAGGCTGATCACTTTTATTTTGCTATCTTTATGTTTTAGAAAAAGGAATGAGGGGAAGAAATTTCAAGAGGTGTGATTTATTTCAGGGAGAGGGAAGGGGAGGGTACTTTTCACGTCCCTCTTAAAAATCAGTCTTTCACATAAAGAACAGTAGTTAGCTGTCCTTTGAAGGGAACCCTCACCACTGTGCCAAAATCAGAATCTCAGTCTGTACACTGTGTCTTCCTTAAGACGTCCAGAGAGATGATGCCTGGAATTTAGAGCGGTGTTCTTAGTTTGATTGGAGCAGGGGAAGGAAGGGGCCCAAGAGAGACTTGTGTTTTAAATGGCCTGGTTTATCACATGTCAGGTCCCAGCCTTTACAACAAAGATGTGTTGACACTTGCAATTCTGAGGAGAGAGATTATGCACATTATTACAAAGTGACACATCCATCATGATGGCGTCGTGGGTATTAATGGGTATGGCACTCGGCTGAATGCCTTGGAGGGGAAATTTACCACGCACAGGCCTGAGGCACTAGAGCCTGACAGGGACAAGGAGCAGAAGCAAGGCTGTGCCGGCCCGCTCAGAGGTGGGGATCCTCTCGGTCAGGCCCGGCGTCAAGGACAGTGGACCCCTTGGGGAGCGAAGGGTCTGCCCTCTACCACATAGAGGTCTGTGCCCTGTCTCTGACATGACGTGGTGCTGGGTGGAGCTCCTTGAGAGGCACAGGGGGGAGTGTGGTTTGTGAGTGAGGGTGTGTGTGTGTGTGTGTATGTATGAATGAGACAATGTGGTGGGAATTGTGACCCCTTCACACAACAATTTAAAAAAATCTCATTTGTTTCTGTGCATGCGCCTATGAGATAATAGAGCAGGTGTAATAGTCCCTTATTTTACAGATAAAAAACCCTGAAACTTCTGTAAGAAGTTAGTCACAGAGCTAGAATAAAACCCCAGATTGCTTCATTCTCAGCCCCACGCTGCCTACTAAAATTTACACAAATGTGGATGGATGCCCAAAAGAGCCACATTCCTTCAGGTTAACGCGGGGGTAGCCAGGGGCGGGGGGGGGGGGGGGCTGGCCTGCCAGTGGAGAGGCTGTCACAGGCAGAGACCCGTTCTCTCCTCTCTCACTCTAAATAATGAAGTGGGACTGCTGACAGGTGACCCAACTCTGCCATCCATTTTGGCAGACAGTGTTTAGACAGTGTTTACCCTGAGCGCCCCCTGCGGGGAAGAGCCACCAAGCATAAGGATCTCCAAAAAGTCCTCAGTCCTTGTGAAGCAGTGAGGTTTGCCCTGCACATAACCATTCCAACAACGAGCACTTCCCGGCACACGAAATTATCTGTTCCTTGGAGTTGTCACCCGTCCTGTGCAGACTCTGTGCAGACTCTGCAGGCGGGGTCTGGGACGGCACCAGAGGCACGTCTGTGACCTGTATGAATCTGTTTAGTTGTCCTGGTGTCCCAAAGAGGTGCTTTTATTTTATTATTATTCATTAGGGCTCCAAAGAGAAGAACACCTCCAAATACTATCGTAGCATCAAATCGTTAGTTTTCTTAGAGCAAATTAAGCATTAAATGAAACCTTTTCCAGTCCCAGGCTGTGTGTTGCCGTGTTTCTTCACAACATGGTATCCTGGTTTGGTTTTTTTTTTTTTTTTTTTTTTTTTTTTGGTAATTCAGAATCAAATTAATAGAACCAGTATTCCCCCCCACCCCGCTTTTGCAGAGTCCAGGGAGAAACACGTGATCGTCAGTGCAGTGTAAGCCGCTGTCTTTTGTGTGGGGTGCAGCAAACTCAAGCTTTCCTTCTTATGCGGAGCTGGGAGAGGCTAGCGGGAGGGTGAGGCCTGGGGGGTACCCTCTCTCTAGAATGCAAGCGAAAGGTGTGCATTGTCCTGTGGAGGTGGGCTCAGAATCCGTTTTCTCTTCCCGGTTGCCGCCCCCCCCCCAAACATGGCCTTCTCCAATTATCTCACTTCCCAGACCTCAACGTTAGTTACTACATGGGAAATGTGCCCCTTTGGGGCTGCCAACTGTGATTTTGGACATAGGTGTTATTTTTTTTTTCCCCATTTGTAAGGTAATTACTTGTGGAAAATTTAGAAATGGCAGGAAAGCAATTACTTTTCATCCCAGCACGCAGCGATAACCAGGTTGGATATGTGTTCTGCCTGTCACTTTGTGTGTTCTTATTTGTGTATCTTGCTTCACATGAAAGAAACAGTTTGAAATTAATAAAAAGCGTTCCTCGATAAACTGTAAGTAAAGATAGGTGGACAAATACGGCTACACCGTCCATTACCGTGAACGTAGGACAAGTTGATTTTGATGGAGTCTGTGGCAGATCTACAGAAGCTGGCACGTGAAAACAGAAGATGTGATGTGGCGCATTACTGAGAGAGACCAAAATGGAGATTTTTTTCCCTTTTTATAGAAGAATATATTAAAGTTATTAAAAAGGATTACTCTTTTTTGTTTTCACGTGGTCATCTTCTTTAATTCTTTACTGACGTATACAAAGCTCAGAAAGGAAGTTGTCCGCTGCACTTTTGTCATTATTCATTTCATTTCATAGTTACTCCTGACCTAAAGGCAGGGGTGTTAACAAATGATCACCTTTGGGTGTCAGAAGCTCCAGGCACTCCACGCATTTTCAGTTGGTGGCCAGCCTCAGTCTGATTCTTTGGGGGAAGTGGAGGTGGAGAGTGACTAGTTTTCTAACGAGCTTACTAACTAGCACTCAGCACCCAAGGATGGGTGAGCTGGAGAGGAGGGGCCCTGGGTGGCCATCAGCAGCCCTTGCGCCTCATCTCCTTTGCAGATTACTGGCTCTGTAACCCCTGAGAAAGCAGGGAGGAAGGTGCTTTAAGTCGTAAATTTATTCTTTTTTTAAAGATTTTATTTATTCATTTGAGACAGGTGCAGAGAGAGAGCGAGCATGAGAGGGGGGAAGACAGAGGGAGAGGGGAGAAACAGGCTCCCCGCTGACCGGAGAGCCCAATGTGGGGCTTGATCCTAGGAGCCTGGGATCATGACCTGAGCCGAAGGCAGACACTTAACCAACTGAGCCACCCAGGCGCCGGTTAGTGGTAAATATAAAAGTCATGGATTTTCGGGCTCATGTTACAACTGAGGAACTTGAAGTTGCAAAAGATAAAGCAGGTTGTCCATGCTGATGTAGTTAGTTCTGGGTAGGCTAAAGCTTGTACCCTGGTCTCCTGCCTCCCAAACACTTGACTCTGAATAGCCTTGCACGTGATCCCCCAAGAAAAAGACTTTCTTCAGAGAGTGTGAGAGGTTCACCAGGGAGAAGGTCGTTCCAGGTCAGACCTGGGGAGTGAACTTCATGCACAGTGTTGGCTGAGCAGTGTGAAGTTTGACAGCTGCCACAGGGCAAAAGTGTGGTTTCTGAGGAAGCTTTCCATCCCTGGACTTTTGCAAAGTGAGACAACATTAAGTGAGAGCGGTTTACCACCTTTTTCTTTGGACTCCCTGACCCATCCAGCCATCTCTTCCATCTCTCTGCACTTTTACTGCTCAGAGGCCTCTTGCCCCGGGGCCTCTTGCCTTTCTCTGTCCTGCGCACTGACAAAGGGAGTGACCGGAGTCCCCTGGCCATGATCTTGCCACCAGTGTGGTTGGTGGAATGACAGAATGTGGCCGTTCCTCACCTCTTAGTGAAGTGAGGCTCACCTGTAAAAGCAGGCTCTCCACCACGCACTTCTTAGAAGCTTTAAGTTCCAGACTAGTCATCCACACCAAATTCAGACCTCTCTTATATGCATACCCCACCTGGACTAGTAATTGCTTGGTATTTTTAATGGGCTTATTTTAAGAATAATTATTTTAGTTTTATCGTAAGTGATGAATGAGCATGATATCCCATGGGTACGTTACTTAGTTTTTCTAAGCCGCATGTAAATAGACTTACAACTATTAAAATTAAAAACTTACCCGTGCTCCACCTAAAATCACCTTGTATATGTAAACATTATGTTGAAAGAGGGAGCTTCTGTTGAATTCAAGAAACAACTTTTTTCTCCCTTGAACTCTACAGTTAGTCTTCCCGTTGGATACAGTTTTGGGCAGGTCCTATAAAACTTGCAAATACAAAAAAAAAAAAAAAAAAAAAAACCTCTGTTACTTTCAGTTCCAAGAACAGTCCAAGTGCAATAATTAAAATACCCACTCTAGTTTAATAGTGGAAACTCTGAACATCATCTCAAGTTAAGCTCTTTTCCTTCCTCTTCTAAGTGCTATTTTGCCTGAGAAGCCTGAAATGAAGGTGTGGCTCCCTCTCGGGGCTGGTTTCCAGCAGCCCACCCTCTCTGTGGCCCCTTGGACAGAGCCCTTCCCCGAAGGATTCAGTGGGGCACCTTTCTGTGTGGTCCACACCTGCACCAAGGGAAACAATCATCTTTTCCTTTGAGAAACAACCCTGGGAGCTCTGGCCTATTCCCAACGTCTCCTTCAAGGCATCCTCCCAACCCCAGGCTCCCACCGTGAGGTGTTTCAAAGCTTGGGTCTGGCACTAATCTCTGTGTCCCAGAGGGTTCCCAGGAATGCACGTGAAGCTCTCCCAGTAATCCTCTAGAGCCTTGTTCACCTGATTACGTAGAGAGGGAAACGAGCCAACGGCTCCCCAGGGGTGACCTCCCTCCTCCCCTCTCAGGGTGTGGGGAGGTGGGCTGGCTACTCACTTTGAGTTACTTGGTATCTGTTGCTTGGCGGATGGCCTTTGGGACTTCAGTTTAGTTGGCAGGAGAAGCCCGGTGATCATACCTGTTACACTGCCCACCAGTGTGAACGTGATTCCGAGTCGTTCCCTGGACACACAGAGGACAGTCCTGCCGAGTGGCGCCTTCTCCTCTGCCTTTAGACTACATCCGATTGTTAGGTGCTGGCCTAAGCCCAGCAGGATCCCGTGTCCTCCAGTCTGTAAGGAGTGGATGAGACTCACAGGCCACCTCCATTCAGTCCGTAATTCACCGACCCCATGCAGGCTCTCCAAAAAAATGCAACCTCAGTTTGGCCAAGGCAGCCTCTTGGTTTCCTTTTCCTTCCATTGTGACACCTGGAGGGGGTGGCAGTGGCCTGTTTTCCACCCGTCAGCCCGTCTTCTGAGCACAGTAGCGTAGCTGGTGGGCTTTGTTGCTCTTGGCCCACAGCGATCAGAGCAGAGTGAGGGGCACCATCATCTGTAAGTGACTGCATTTGCATTGGGGGGAGTGGGGGTTGTGAGAGAAGCCAGCTTTACAATTTGAAGACCTCCTGCCCTTCTCAAAGTAGAAAGGAGAGTTCATTGCTTTCACAAACTGGCTGGCAGGTCCCCAGGGTCCTTTGAGAGGCATTTGTTAAATTGCAGAAGGCTCCCGTGCTAAGGCAGAGAAATCCCTGAAACCTGAAAGTGCTGGGAAAATGGGGAAGCATGCTAGCTAAAAAACCAGGGTTTGGACAGAAAGATTTGGGGGTGGGGTGAGCGTGGGTTCAGGTTGGGCAGCGAGGTGAAGGCTCTAGCCATCTTGAGACTCATTTCTAGTTGTCCCATTTTATGGTCTGAGGGGTAGTGTGAGTGCCATCTATTTTTAAATAAAGGTATATATTTAAGTAGCTTTTATATACATTTTATTCCCAATTTAAGCTCAGGACATATAGAAACTGTCTAATATAATTGGGAAGTAATATTATCCAATATTTATAGATCCACCAGCAATAACAGGGCTGATTTACTCTTTCCACATTAGCCATTGAGCCTCAAAAATCTAAATTTCTTGTGAGAAATCTCAGCCACCTAACTGGACAATAGAAAAGAAGTCAAGTACTGGTGAATATTCTTTCCTTTCACTCATTCCACATCCATTCTTTTTGTCCTCTGCCCAAAACTCAGCAGTAGGTAGGTTCTAGAACCACTCATATCATACTTAAGTGTGGCTTACACACAACCAACCCATCGTGCTAGAGGGGTTGTAGTTTATACCAGCTGAGGTCTGATCAAGAATAAGTGTGGGGCTCGGGACAGCAAAGGGGAGCAAATTCCCTTCTTTTGGTTGGCCAGGGACCCATAGGGGGCCCACAGGCCAGGCTGGAGACAAGAGCACAAGGTTCCCCTTATTATTCCCACTGTAATTGTTGAACATCCCCCTTTCTCCTTGAAAGGTCAGGATTTAGGAAGGAAGGGTCAGGGGTGGCAGGCTTGGAGAATCTTAGCTTCCCAGGGTCTTCCAGAGCCCTAGGAAGCCTGAGTGAGACACAGCAAGGATCCCCCCCCCCACCCCTGCTACACACACACCTTAACCTTGGGTGGTTACTTGCAATAAATCAGCCAAGGACCTTAAGGTCTAATTATTCTGTAATGTAAATTCTTTCTGCTTTAGTGCTGAAATTCAGAGATTTGCATTTTAGAACTTCTAATCTTGGAATAAAAGAATTTTTCATTCTGGTTGAATTTTAGACTTCAGGAACAGGCTGATGAGGTAGTTTTTTTGTTTTTTGTTTTTTTAAACCGTCTCTCTCCCTCCTGTCCTTCTACCTCACAACTGCTGAGAGAGCTAGGTTATAAGGAAGATGACTCAACTCTGAAATACATCTTGTAACGTCTGCAACTCTCGTTTTTATTTTCATCAAAATACACCCTGAGGTAAAGTCACGGACCTTAAGCTCATTTGCTGGGAGAAGGTTTTGTTGGGGAAGGATCTGGCTCCTGAGGCAGGGTGGGAAGATGGCAGGACGGGCTAGAAGAGCCAAGTGTGAGGGAGCCTGAGATCCATCTTCTCCATGAGCCCATAAATGCGCTATGCTTCCTGCACCCTCTCTGTTTGCTCATCAGCCCATAACTCTTTCCTGAGCTCCTGCTCTGCCCCAGGCCCCCCCAGGCCCGGAGCCGCCAGCGTCCTGCCCTGCAGAAGTCCCCAGCCCCACAGGGCGGGCCGGCAAGGACAGTGCAGCCCAAAGAGACCAAACAGGAAGTGACTGTTAAGAGATAAACTGAGGCATGTTAAAAAGCTTAAGAGTTTATTTGAATAAAATCAGTTCGAATGAGTTAGCGCTAAACCGGAAGTAGTGAGGAGCACTCCCCTGACAGTAGGGGATGGAGGCCAAAGACTTAGAGGAGATGTGGAAGGAAAGAAAGGAAATTATTGCATAGTTGCAGTTTACAGCCTAGTGAGCTGTTTGTGACTGGTTGTCTCTCCAGTGTTTTGATTTCATAACCTTGAGGTGTTTGCTGGCTTCGCTTTATGTAGGCCACGACGGCATTAGAGCCACCCCCGTCTAATGGCCTCCTTGTTTAATTAATTTAGCAATACTAACGGCACCGAACAGGCGGCAGCTCTCTTCACCGGCTGAGCCCAGGGATCTCAGCTTGCGGACACTGGAGGGGGAGGAGTCCAGGAGAGAAAAGGAGGAAGGGCAGAAGGGCGTTTCAGGCCAAGGCAGCAGCGGGGGAGATGTAGGTAGACCTGACGCAGAGGAGGAGGGGAGACAGTAGGAGATGAAGCTGGAAAGCCTGTAGAAGGCCGCTGTATGAAGGGCCTTGTGTGCGTAGTGAACGAGGTGGTCTCTCACTGCCATGAAGAGCCTTGAAGACTTTGTATAGGGGGACAAATTCTTCACTTCTGGACACCAGCCCTGAGGATGGTGGATTGAAGGGGTGAGGGACTAAAACTAGGGTCTCGGCCCAGGGCCTCCAGAAAGCAAGGCCCGAGGCAGATTTGAGTACTGCTCGTTATTGGAGAAAAAGGTGCAAGCCCAGGGCAGCAGGGCTGCAGGAAGAGGGAAGTGAGGCCGAGAGAAGTACAAGGTGATGTGATGGCGCCGACGATCGTGCAGTCTCCTCCTCCACCGGGAGCCACACAGACACCCAGACACCGCAGCATGGCCACGGGCTGCTCGGCTCCTAGAAGGTTTGCGAGGAGGAGCTCAGCTTTGGTGTAGTCTGCAGAGGAGAGAAAGAGGGCAGTTTTATCTGCCCTGCCTGCCGCCTTCTGTGTCCTGCTTCTCACGGGCTTGGGTCCACCTCTCCGGGAACTACTGGGCTGCTTTTCAGGGTGGCGGGCCCCGGGATGCTCCCCACCTCCCGGCGTAGCTTCCTCCCGGTCCGACAGAGCAGGGCAGCCTGGGTGGCGTGAGCACCCACTGGGCAGCGAGGGGAACTGGAGAAGGCTCGGGAGGATGTGTCACCGTTCAGACAGGGCACTCAGCTCCGAGACCGTCAGCAGTTCACGGAGGGCAGGTAGATGCAGTGAATGGAGGAGGCCGGGGTACAGAAAGATAGACCCACAAGATCTTGGTTCAGCAGAATGGACCAGTGCAACCCCGAGCTTTCAAGGAGTCACGTCACAGTAGGAGTTAGTAAAGCGTTTCCGGGGTAGTTTTGGGCAAGGCATCCTCTATGGACTTGTGTTTCTCAAAGTATATGAGTCATCACCATATATTCATAAAACCGCGGAATAAACCAATTTCTGTATTTGTAGGAAAGGAAGTGGAGGCTACTACATTAAAAATGATTAAAAATCCGTGATGGTCGGGATGCTGGGTGGCTCAGTTAGTTAAGCGTCTGCCTTCGACTCAGGTCATGATCCCTGGGTCCTGGGATCGAGTCCCCGCATTGGGCTCCCTGCTCGGCAGCTTCTCCCTCTCCCTCTGCCCCCTCCTCGTACTTGCTCTCTCTCGCTCTTTCTCTCTAGTGCTCTCTCTCAGTTAAATAAATAAAGTCTTAAAAAAATAATCAATGATGGTCAAAATAAAAATCCGGTCACAGTGTACTTGTCAGGACTCTTACTACTGACATGGTGACAACCCAGCTTTCCTGGCTCCGGCCACAGCAGGGACTTCCCGACTCTGGGGACCCAGGGAAGGGCCGGGATGCACCTGAGACATAACCAGACCTGTGGTTCAAGACCCTGCCAGAACACGTACTGTCTCGCGCTTGGCCTTCTCCAAGCAAGGACTTCATTTTTCTGTCTGGAGCTCGGCCTCCGTGTCATGGGCCCTGTGCTCGATGTGGCTGCACAGCTTTGCAGCTCACCGCTTGGACTCTGGGGAGGGACTGGCTCGTCCACAGCCGTCAGCTCTTCCTAGGGAGGATGCCTAGGGCTCAGCACTCACCACGTGCTTTCCCCGGACCAACAAACTCTGGGCAGAGCTGTAGAATCATTTCTTTCGAACGATGAGAGGTCACAAGGCGCCATGTGGATGAGGGGAGTAGGGTCCGGGAGAAAGGATGTATGTGTCTGAAGCGGGGAGCAGGGTAACGCTGGCGAGATGAGCATATAATATCCAGTGCAACCAAAAGCTCAGAATACTGACATTTGCCAAAGAACATTCCTTTACCCCTGATTCACTGGCTGGGAAAGGAAAGAGCTCACAGTTCTCCACTTGGGCTTTCCGCCTCTCCCCCTTGCTGTAGGATCGCACTAGTATTGCTTTAGATTGAATTGTTGTCCTAAAGCTCTCTATTTGAGCTCTGAATAGCTTATGACCAGTTCTGAAAATGCACCTGCCTCCAGCTACAATCGTAAGCATTCACAGACACAGGGGAAAACACTCCTCCTTTGCTCCAGGATGTTCTGTCCTTTGCCTTTGCATCTCCCCTTCCCCCCACCTCCAGATGAGTTTAGGTACATTTGAGTTTTAATCAGTTTGATTGGTTGTTTTTAATGGGAATTTAAATTGAACTAGAGGCTGTTGAACAGCGTTCTGGGGCTCCAAGTTGCTCAGCTGGGACCGGAGGCATTTCCCTCAGCCCCCAGAAAGGGGCGGTGGCCTGCCTGGGTTTGGTAGTCAGTGCAAGATGCTTTTGACTGGATCTCATTAACTTGCAGGTGATAGGGTTTGGGGAGTAGATATTTTTCTTTGACCTTGGTCTCTTAGGTCAGAGAGGGAATGCTTTCTAGGGAGTGATCTGAATCCAGTTCTTGGATCAATAAGATCCGACACTCAGTTCGTGGGAACACCTTCACCCCGCCTGAATATCTAAAATGAAGGGAGGGAGGGAGATGCTGGAAAATGTCCTCATCCCTGCACATTCACCTCCCCACTTTTGTCCTTCGCATGGGTTGGGAAAGGCAGGCAGGCCCATGCTTACTTTAAGAAACATCAGCACCGTATTTCTTAAACCCAAAAGGTAGTAATGTACATCGAAGAGAGAAGGGGATCCCTTGAACCTCTCTTCGTGGTGGGAACTGAGCCTTCCAGGGAGGTGCCAGTGGTGCTTTGAAGTCCTACAGACTGGTTTCTGTTTGTTCTTGATTGCATACATTTTAAATTTTTCTATTTTAATTAATATATCAAATACCCACACCCAAATATGTAGATGTTAATATTTTGTGATTTTTAACAGGGAAATTACATATTATAAATACCATTAAAGCTCGTCCACCTCCCCAGGACCTCCCTGCCCCCTCAGTAATCTGTGTCAGGAAAGTGGAGTCTGGCATCCCCGTGCATATTTTTGTACTTAACTACAAATGTCCATATGTAGGAACACTGTCCATATGCATAGCATTGCTTCGCATGGTTCAAAAGTGATGCTGAGCCATACAGATTGTTCTGTGGTCAGTCCCAAAGCTGCTGCTCACCTGTAGAAATCTTGGACAAGGTGCTTCACCTTTTTGAGCCGCAGGGAGTTGTGTTAAGGTACTGGTTGTAGTAATCCTGGCACCATCAAGGTGGGCAAGGATCAAGGCCTATTTGCTATTATGGAGGCAGAATCAAGAGGGCCTTCTGTCTACTTTGATGTGTGGAATGACAAGGGTTTTCTGGTGCAGATTAATGTCAGTCACTGAGATGAGGAGCACATAGGGTGACGCTGGTCTGGGAACACAAGGCGATGGATTCCCTTTTTGACCTGTTGGGTCAGAAGTGCCCACAGCCCAGCAAGGTAGACAGGTTCAGGAGACAGCTGGACATTTGGACTTGAAATTCAGGCAGCGGTCCTAAGGTGGAGTTGGCTCTTTGGATTCCCGTAGCACCCAGGGCACATTACCTTTGGGTAGGGAGGCAGCTCGATGTGGCTGACTCCAGTGTACCTGTCCCTGGGACCCGTCCTCTGAGTCACCCTCACCAGATCTCTGCAACACCCCGCACAAGTGGCAACAAGAGGCCTAGGCTGAATCACCTAGTTGTCATGTTGGCTTCAAAGGTTAGTTACGTTGGAAACATTTGTTTTCCTCTAATAACCTGTTTGATTTTCTCGTTCATGAAATTACATAAATCCTCTCTGAAGGTAATTTCTACTTTCAGACTTGACCAGGCCTTCATGTTAATAAATTCATAGACTTTATTATTAGCCCCTGCATATGCTTCTTTTTATTTGCCTGAGCTTGCCCCTCCCTCCCTCTGTATTTCAAGGAGCCCCACCTTTTCTGGAATTGATGGCAGTACACGTGTTGTATCCTGTATAATGTTCACTCCCCAGGCATTGGGTCTGGGAATTCTAATCTTAGGTCTGTCTGAAGTGAGTATCCCCCAGGACAGGAACCAGGCAGGCCATTCACTGTTCTTTGTCCCTCACTGCAGACTGAGTTCAAGGACCTTTGGTCCATCTTCACTAGTTAGCAGCTGGCTTTTCATAGGGAAGCATCTCTTTTTGCTCAAAGGAGAGATGCCTGCGCAGTCCCTGAACAAAGCCCAACAAGATATCCTGACAGGCCTCCTCCTGGATGATAGGAATCCATCCAGAGTAGCTCAAGCGAAAATGTGGGGTAGAATGGGGGAAGGTTTGGGCAGCTGCTATTATTATAGTTGGAAGGATCCAGATAGATCTGGGAAATTGAGGATAGGGAACAGTTGTGGATGCAGTGGGACCGGGTTTTCTCTCTTCCGTGTCCCTGTGCTTGCTTTCCTCAGTGGCTCCCACCATCATCTTTCCTCCTTCTTCTCTCCCTCTCATGCCCTGTCTCTCTGTCATGCTTGGTCTCAGTCACTGTCTGGCGCCCTCTGATTACCAGCTGTCTGTCTCGGTCTTTCCCTTTCCTCCTTTCAGCTCTCACCTGGCTCTCTTTCCACCTCCACCCCCCAAACTGGCAGCTGCTTTCCTCAGAACTTGTATCTGGCTCGTAATTGTCCAGACTCCAACACCAAGTGACCTTTCTGCTCTATAGCCCACAGTCATCTGACAGGAATCTCTCTGTGTACTGGATTCTGAGCTCCTGAGAGAGGGTCTGATTGGTTCAGCTCACCCTCCAGAGCCTGGCCACCCTGTCCCAGGCTCCTGGACAGCCTAGAGATGGTATTGCCCTCACGTCAGACACAGCCCAAGCTGGTCAGCAGTGGCAGGGCACCAGGGTTACAGACTTCCCTCCCTACCTACCAGGGGCTGTGGGTGAGGAGGGAGTCCCTGAGAAGGGGTTTTGGGGGGACAGGAGTTACCAGGTACATCTGGCACAAGACCTATGTCCTAGAACCCCTCAAATTAATATATATCATGGAGGCGATGCTAAATTTGACTCATGCTATGAATGGGAAGCCAGGGTTTAGAAACTCTTTCTAGTCACCCCTGCATTAATTCAAGGGCATACATCTCTCAACTGATGAATTTAGCATCTTCCAGCTATACCAAACATGGCATGAAATTAAACTTTGAGGCCACATGTTCACTTTATGCTGATATTAGAGTGCAAGCATGGACTTGGTTGCTTCTGAACAAAATCATCTTGGTGCATAAGATGGAGAATGGAAACAAGGCTGTTTTTCCAGCCATGAAGACTTTTGATATGTGATTTGAAACATGCATCCCCCAAACTGGAGAGTTCTCTGTAATATTCTCCACCAGGGCAACACATGGCGGAGGGCAGGCCCCAAACCCAGCTCAGAACCCTGTGAGGAGGCAGGCAGGTGCTGCTGCCCTCCCCACAGCAGAGCCCCTTCCCCTTCTCTGAGCTCTGTGGCTGCTGGTGCCACACCCCTACATCCCTTGCGGATCTTTAGTCATAGAACTGGCTATTAATACATTTTCCTGGAGTGTGTGAAAACGGGCTTAGAATGAGAAAAACTTGTCCCACTTTTATACAACTGGAAAACATTACAGAACTTGAATCTTTCAAATTTCAAAAAAAAAAAAAAAAGAAAGAAAGAAAAAGCAACCTATAAAATCCAGCCTGTGTTCCTTAGTCACACGGAAACGTGAAGAGGAAGGGAAAGTGAGTCGCTTCCTCATCACAGGTGGTTTTGATTTAGAAAATGCGCCTCAAAATTCAGTACAAAAAAGAGGTTTTGTTTTGCTTCTAATAAAAATAAAACTACTTTTGAATAGTTCAGGGTTCATCAAAGCTTACATTTAATCTTTTTTCCATTTTTGTCTACCTGGAAATGCTCATTATCTCGCCAGCTGCCTGGTCAATCAATGTATATTGTGGGAAACTCTTGTCTCCCCCTTGTCCCAAGTAGGTGGGATCCAGTTCTGACAACATGCGTTAATCATCACTAGAAATGCTGGCAAGAGCTGGGGATGTTTGCATTCCTCGGGGACAGCTTAGCATCTCCAGATAATATTCCAGTCCAACTGACTGCCTTCTCTGGGCTTTCCTTCCCCAAACTTCCTCCCCCATAAGGCAGAGGAGCCAAATGCAAAGTGTTGGGTCCCTGGTAATTTACAAAGCGAGGATAATACTTTAAAACAATTGGCCTTGAGCTATCGTTGGTATTCAGTAATATATCGCTACATAATATGTTCCTTCTTGCAGAATTGTACAGCGGCAGTATAACCATGTTTGCCCTCAAAATCCAGTCAGATTACTTTTGAAAGAAATATTATGGGTTGGATTGCCAAATTCTTGCAATCTCCAGATTAAGAACTCTATCTCTGTGGCCTCCAGCTATGAGGCAGGTTGTTACAAGAATGAAAAGAAAAAAAAAATGCCTTCCCTTTGTGTCCCCTCTTTAGAATAAGAAAATCTATTTGGACATTATTCACACTTACATGGAAGTACACGCGACTGTTTATGGCTCCAGCACGAAGAATATTCCCAGTTATGTGAAAAACCATGGTATCCTCAGTGGACGAGACCTGCAATTTCTTCTCCGAGAAACCAAGGTAGGTTTTTAGTGATTTTGTAAAAATCCATCAGTGATGTTGTTTACAGTTTGTTTCTATTGGTGTTGCAGATGGGATCAGAATCTCTCGTGCTGTCTTTTCAGTGCTGTAGTAGCTTGTTGGGTCATTTCCAGGTAGTGGTTTTCTAGATCAGCTGTGGCTTAAAAGTTAATTGTGCAAAGACGTTGCTACAGTTTAAAACTTACTTATGAAGGACCCATACTGTGCCAGGCGTCAAGCAAGGGGCTGGGGATACAGTGTCATACAGAAAAGGTAAGGCGCTGTCTTGAGGGTCAGACACGGTGGTAAAGCAGCACCTTTCACAGCACGCCTGGGGTGCATGGCTCCCCCACCTCCCTGATAGCTCCATTCAAGGAATCGGCCCCCCAACTGGCTTTTCCTCACGCCTCCTCATTCAAAAAATTTGTAGTGGATACTGAAGACGTTCAAACGGGGAGAGTCCCTTTGGGCCCAAGGAGCAGGGAAGGCACTGTGAGAGATTTGGAGATGGACGATGGGCAGGGCGTGCCTGGCGTCAGGAGAGACAAGGGAGACTTACGTGGTGAAGGCAGAGAAGACATATTCAGGAGGGAGCCACAAAGCCGTCCAGCTGCTCTGTTGCTGGGAAAGAGTGGGAGGAAACTTTGGTAAGGGGCTGAGGGGCTGATTGTCACAGGCACAGACGGACTTCAGGCCCCATGGGGTAGGTAGCTGGGGGAGCCACTGATGGAGAACTATTTTAGTGGCGTGATGACCCGGTGCCTGTAGTTCTGCCGTGAAAGTACCAAATGAACTTAGGGACCAAATGAAATAGGCCAAAGTTTGGCTTTGAAGAGCCAGAGGTGTTGCAGGGAATGTAAGAGTGAAGAAAACCAGTGTGATCCCTTCCTTAGAGCACAGGCCAGCTTGTTATCCACAGTGGCTATCTCCCCTCTGGGCCCTGACAGGCGGGGTGTTCGTTTGTAAGGTAGGGGGAAGGCTGAGGGGGTGAGAGGCTCTGTGGCTTCAAAGCGATTTCTCATCATTGTGTGACACTTGGATTCCGGAAAGTATATTCACACATGCTGCCCCGTTTGATTCTCACAACAGCCCAAAGAGGTAGGTGGGGAAGGTGCTGGTTTTAACTGCACCGTAATCAGAAGAAAGTAGGCTAGAGTGTTTGGCTGGCCCATAGTCACTCACTTTGCCTGGGAGGCAACCCTAACTCATGATCGATTGACTGATTGATTGATTTGCAAATTAAAGCCCTGCTAGGCCCTTAAAGGCACCATCCTCATGAATAAACACCCAAACTAGAGAACACTTAATGGGCACTCACCAGCCAACAGAATATGTACCTCCTTTCTGCCTCAGTTTCTCCATATGTGAATGCATTTGATCATTTCTGCCTCTAAGTCATTTGGTGATGCCAAGAATAATGTAGTTGGATAAATTCTTTATCTCCTTAGCCAAAGATCTGATTTGTACTAATTAAGATCTCATTTCGTTGCAAGGTCATCTGTAGTCCAATGAGTGTTCGTGGCAACACAGGAGTGAATGTGTTCCCCAGTTTGCACTCTCAGCTTCCCATTCTTTTTCTGTCTTAGGATGACATTTTAGAATCGTTAGAATGTCCGGGCCCTTTAGTGGCAATGCTATTTTTTGCCATTTGCCTCATTTTACTCTTCCCCACATCAGATGGTAGGAAAAGCTCAAGCTCCTTTAAAATTACATTTGGCAGCGCTGGTTTTCAACAGCGTGTCATTACTGTCTCGCGCACTCCTATTAACCCAGCCTCGTGAATGTCTTACTCAGCCGTGGAAATTTTAAAAGAACTCTAACTTCCCCTACCATCCACTTACCCTGTCAGAGAGTAGGAAATAGGCCGAAGCTGAGGCCCCTGATGTCCCAGGGAGGGAAAGAGAAGAGGCCATTGATGTTCGAACCGTGGTGTGGGAGATTGCCTAACAGCCAAGGACTGCGGCCTGAATTTTGAGTGTGAGGGGCACATATTTATCCTTGAGAAACTGGTGCCTTCACAGGATGTCACTGATCCCATTTTGTATTGCCTGTTCATCTGACTGGAATATATTAAAGCACTCCGAGTGGAATTATGGCTAAAACAGTTGGCAAATACGATGAAAATGAGGCCGTGTATTGTGGAGGCTCCCCTCATACCCAGAACACAGCAGCAGGCCCTGAAATGAATGGATCTTGGGCTTTGAAATAATGACACTACAGACCAGTCAGGCTTTGCATTTATAACCCTTTCTGCCTCTAACTCCTTCCTCCATGTCTCTGAGCAATTTAAAAGCGATTTATTCCAATCCACGTTGAAAGTGGAGAACCGGAGATGGAGAGACGCAAATGTCGGTAGACTGAAGGGAATCCGCGCACTCCTCAGACTCACCGGAGAGGGAAGCGAGTCTGGTGCTCCTTCAGGTGGGCAGCCAGGTGGAACTGACTGATGCTTAATCAGCTCCTCACTCATAATTTTTCTTTATGAGCCGTCTTCAGAGCCCTGCACCCAGGCCCAGGAAACCCCACGCTTGGCAGAATTCTGCCCCGGCATGCCACAAGGGCCCACGTGTCATTAGCCAGCTCCAGCTGCACGGAGCCTCCGAAGATGGAGGAATTCGGCGTGACATTAAAATTGGGGCTAAAAGAGCCTGGAAGTTGTTGCATCTGAAAGACTCTACTAATAAGCATATACATTTGGACAAATTAATTATTTATCAGAGGACCAACGACCAGGCTTTCAGTGCAGCAGACTGCAGGAGTGCAGTTGAAGCATGCACCGGGTAGCATGTTTTTATTCCAGGGGGGACGGGGGGGAAGACCTCCTCTCTTTTAATGTGATTTCTTTCTTCTCCTTCCTAACCTTCCCCCCGCCACCACCACCACCACCAGTCTTAGCATGGGAAGCTCCTTCTATAGAAGGGGCAGTCCCATCCTACACTAGACTGGAGGAGCATTGGGAGTGAGGCAGAACTGGTACCTCCCTTTCTACAGTGAAAGCTGAGAGCAAATTCTGGCTGTGGAAAACAAGGGCAGAAAGCTGCGCTATTCATGCTGTGGCTGTACCCCTTCTCTACCCCAGCCTCCAGCCGTCCACCCTCCAGCACTTGGGCAGGTCATGACAGCCCTGTTTCCTACCTTGTCAGCTCATCAGCTTGGCGGTGGGACTCACCTGGAAGCCCGGGCAAGGTTGGAGGATATACAGTACATACCGTCCTGTTCCATCCCATCCCCATGTCTGACCCCCCACCAACCGTGACTTTTCCCATGAGCTTGGATGTGGTTGAGCATGCTCTCAAAAACCCAGGGCTTGAGGTGGCCACCCCATGGAGCCAGACTCTCATGCAGCTGCAGGATGACAAGAGGGGCTTTGCCTGTTGTGTTTACAGGTATATTTTCAATGCTGATAACAGGGCCTGGCTTGTAGAAGGCCTGCAGATAATTAGAAAATGAAGGAAAGAGGATGAAATCCATTAGCCATCTGGGATCTTGGGACCATGCCCGTAAGAGTGATTTCTTGCTTTGCTCATGAATTACGTACCTAAATCACCCAGATTTCCACAGCGAGCAACACTGTCCTTCTGACAGCCCATGCCTGCCTCTCCACTGTATTACCCACACATCACACAGGTGTGGCCTGTGAGAGACAGCCCAAGCACTAACCTACTGATGGAGCAACCCATCTTCCATCTTCCATTTCAGACACAGAAACATTCGCCCTCAGATAGTTAAGGAGGCTTCATCCTTGTGCCCGATACCAAAAGTTACTCCCATTCCAGCCAGATGGGGAAAAAAAATTGGATACACACGTACTCCTCTCTCCCTCTTCCCCTCCCACGTACGTGTGTAGGACGCAGAGTGTATAGTGAGGTGATTCAGTAACTTCTCTGACTTCAGGAACGAAAGCACAGCCGCACACTCAAATACACACGAAAACGTTCAGCATCTCCTCATCCTCACAGAGACTCTTAATTGCTGGAAAGCTCTCATCTATTAGTATTTATTCTTCTGCTCATTTTTCTGACAAATGTGTATTCACTACTAAATACATTCCAGGCCTTACTGCAGGCATTTTTGCTACAGGGATGGCCAAGGCAGTTTTGCCCACGAACGTTATACAGATGTGGTAGAGGAGGTGAACAGGTAAACTGGGGACTATTGCAATGTGGAAAGTACACAGGTAGAAGTAGCAATAATAAAAAAGCGGAATACCAACGTAAAACTTCTGTGATGCTGTAAGTGGGGTCAACCACTTGGTCGTGCAAAAGGTTGCACTGTGACATGTGATGTCCCTTAAATAAGAGCAGGAGGTTGCTCTGGAAGACGGGAGCCGAGTATCAGCCACGTTTGACCGTGGTGCATCATGTTACTGCGGTGCACACAATCACGGGGATTTATTATAGTAGTACGAGCCATTTTCTCTAACCCTTATCTGTGCCCTCTCCGTGAGTTATGTCTTGTCACAAGAGCCCTCGACCTCAGCACCGTGAGAGCCCATCCTTAATGCGACGGCGAATAAGCCTGTTGTGCTGCCTCACGCCTTCTAACAGTAAATAGTGTGTGCCGGGCAGCTAAAGAGGGTCAGCATCTACGGCTAGAAACTTATCCAGATATTTCTCTTAGCCACCCCCCATCTCCAAGTTAATGCATTTATAATGCAAACTGCAGTGCGTGGGATTTTGAACTGGCATTTCCAGATGACTGAAGTGGGTGAACTTTCGGTCTTGGTATTGTTGTTTGTGTTGTGTTGTATTGGTTTTGTTTCTGAAAGACCACTTGGGTAACAAGGATAGTCTGGGAGTCTACCCAGTGAGCTGGTCTCTAGGAGATAGCCTTTTACATAACAGCTAACTCTGACAAACTTTGAGCACTCAAACATACTTGGTGTGTACCATTGTCTTGTCTCCTTTGCCCTTCTAGCTCTTTACAAAAGAATCTTCTTATAGTTTAGGTTAGGGATGTGGGCAACCCATGAGAGGGTAGAGCCAAACCTAAATAGGAGAGATTTTGGCCACTATTCTCTTTCTTCGGCATCGAGTGCGGAAGGACAGACACGTGTCCAGAGAAAGACCCTTTAGGCTACGTGAAAGCACCACCTCTCAGGAGAATACATTTCCTCCATACTCGGCTACCATATAGATTCTTTTTAAAACTATAAAGTTACGTTACCAAAAATAGGAGGATTCCCAATCATTACATGAAGAAGAAACAAGGCTTAGCAATAGTACGTGGCTCCTGGGACCGGCCTTTCCATGAGGCGGCCATGGTAAACCATGTCTTCTCACTCTTCTGATGGATGTCCCTCCCCTTTTCTTAGTCCAGGTACTTTATGGAATTGTGAGAACTTGTAAATACATATGCAGGTGCCAAACGTCTTGTAAAACCGACAACCACAACTCACACACACCTAAGCTCTAGCTAACAATACAAGGTCATGTGTGTGCAGCTGCGTGAAGTTGGGTCTAGATCGCAGCTCCTGTTGAGTGAATGTTCAGTTCAGTGCCAAAGCTTGGAATGCATCGTTTCCATGAAATATCTCATTTAATCCTCGCAGCAGTCCATGAAATAAAGCACTATTATTTGCACCATTTTACATATGACAAGACAGTTTAGAGAGCTTGTGTTCCCTTGACTAAGGTCCCACAGCTGGAGAGAATACGCTATCAGTGGACCTCTGCTAATCCATAGGAAGAGGCATGTAACCATTTCCCACAGTTACAGAACTAGGAAGTGAGGCCGTGAGGATTTGAACTTTGGTTGACCTGAGTGTAGACGCTGTGTTGTCAGTTCCACATTGTCCTGACCACTTTGTGCCAGTCGTCAATCTGTTGGAGAAGCTGATTGAGTCATTGCTCAAACCCCCTCCCGAGCCACTCCACCAGTTCAGCTAGCGCGCCGCTCCTCTAGCTTGTTGAGCGCCTGTCTTCTATCTTGGATCATCTTGATGTTCCCCGTCAAGAGTGACTGCAAACTTACCAAATTCACGTGGAGCCTTCCTAAGAACCACTTTTATCCATGTTGAAAGGATTCCTTGTTCACCACTCCAGTCGGGGTTTAAAACAATTCCGTTTCTCCCTTTCACACAGGGTAAGACTCTGAGTGGTTTTCCCGAACCGTTTGTGGGCGTACGTGTAGGAATGTCCCAATCCTGTGCCGTGAATAAGATCTGTGGTGCTTCATGCGTTTTCTCTTGCTTAGTATTAGTTCAGAAACTTAATTGTAGAGCATATAATCCCTGGGTTTAGAAATGCTTATTGACGACGGGGAGGAGTTGCAGCCATGACGATGTTCTGTCATCTGGAATAGCCTCATTCGATTCGGGGCTTCTGAAGGGCAGATGAAGTGTAAATAAAATATGCCCAGTTTCCTTTTGAAAAGTGAAGCCCCTGCTTGCATGCGTTCTTGTGATATGTCTCTTGCCCCCCCCCCCCCCGCCCCGTCCCGTGCTGAGGGTGTCTGTAAGTAGCACAGTGCTGGGGAAGGAAATTGAGTGTGGTTAAGGCACCGTCGTGTGCCACGGCCATGGGACTCAGGAGTTCACGGGCTACCCTTTGCTGGTGAGCAGCTCTCTCTGCCTGCCCTTTTTGTGATTCAAACCTCAAGCGTGCTATTTGACCTTCATACATCTGCTGCATTATAATGTCACAGGTAATAAGTACACAGGAAGCAAGACAAAATTGCTTATTGACAGAAGTGACAAAGAACTGTTATTTTGGTATTTCTGAGTTGTGCATTTCCTGCAATCCTAATTAGCGTGACAAGAAAACTCATTGCCAAGAAATTGTATGGTATTTGCTTAAGTTTCATTCTCAGATTGTGAGGCTTTGGAGAGTTAGCGCGGAATGTTGACTTTCTGTGTACTGAGATATTTTGATGCCAGCAGGGCAGCCGAGATGGTGCAAAATTGTTATTCAGATATAATTAAACCTAGGTCACATTCAAGTCCATTAAGCAACAGTCTCAAATCCTTTTAATTATTGGGTTCAGATTGGTTGGTCTGAAGGAGCTAATTAAATTTTTTCCCAGTATTTTCTATTTAAATAGACAATCATTGTGCGTCCTGCATTTCCTCTAAAGTTCTTGGCAATTTAAGGTTGATGAAGGTATCAGCACTTTGTGGCAGGCCCTGATTTTCAGAGGTCAGGACACATTGTGGGCTCCAGGTCTCATTTTAACCCACAGAGCCCCCCATCTGCATCTTCCAGCACCTTTCTTCTCAGAGTCAAAAGGATCTGGAAGCCCTGTGCTTTCCTGCACCCAGCCACCACCTGAGAGAGGTCACCTTCCCCTGGAGAGCCTGCATATCCTCCCCAAAATCTGGTAGGGAGGGCGGATCACAGAGCTCAAAAGCCTGAAGGATGGTAACCGTGGATTCTTCATATTTAATAAAGCTGTGATGTCTTGGGACGAGTCCTTCCCACTCTTGCCTTCATTTCTAATGCTGCTGTCAGGCATCCTCTCCCACCCCCACCTCTGAGCTGCATGCTCAGGCCACACCCTATATAGCTAAGTTCTCTCTAATAATCTCACTCCTATCAGCTACTTAAGAAGAGTAAGATCCAGGGGCATCTGGGTGGCTCATTTAGTTAAGAGTCCAACTTTTGATTTTGGCTCAGGTCATGACGTCAGGGTCATGGGATTGAGCCCTTCATGGTAGTGGAGCTGCAGGCTCAGCGGGGAGTCTGCTTGAGATTCTCTCTCTCTCCCTCTGCGCTCCTCCCATGCATTCTCTCTCTCTCTCTCTCTCTCCTCCCCCTTTCTTTCTCTCTCTCTCTTTCAAATAAGTAAATAAAGTCTTTAAAAAATAACAATAAGATCCAGAAACAGGGCCTCCAAATGGTGGTGGAGATGCCCCTTATATTCTACATCTTCCAGGCTCCTGCTAACATGATGTTCCTCACCCATGTCCCCAGTGGTTCTGCCCAAGGGACAGTGCCCAGAGCCGGCAGTGGGAGCCCTGCTGGCCACTCATGGCTGCTCTCCTCAACTCCAGTGGATGTCTCTGGCAGTATATTTGGTCATCTTAAAGTTTACAGGAAATGAAAGGTTATTCCTCCAAAACAAAGGTTAAGTGCCCTGTTTTGGGCAAAATAATATACAGTCATGGATAGGGAGTCTACCCAGAAAACCTGGGATTTTTGTTTCTTGTCCCAGAAAAATCCCTGTGGGGGCTACCGTATGTGCAGCGTGGGCCATGCTCAGTGTTCAGTCCCAAAACTGAGTGCCCAGCACAAACTTCCTGCATCTCTCAGTGGTGCCCAGAGAACCCAGAAGCAGGGACTCAGGTCTCTCCACATGGAACCATTCTAAGTAACCGTTCCATTTAGGCAGCTGCAAAGACCGAAGTGCTGGGGAAAGGGCCCCAGGAAAGGAGAATCAGGCCTGCTGTGTATCCACTTCACCAATACCCTTCATGCTCAGGGCCTGGCTGTGTGGGTGTTCCTCAGCGTGATGGCAGAAGGGAACGGTGCCGTGGGGCCCTGTTATCCTTTGGTGATTGATGTGCCTCTGGAGGCTGAGTGATCTCAGCCTTGGCTCCTCGGTGCGTGAGGGAGATCTCACACCTCCCCAAGCCCAGACTTGGACCCTGCCATCGATAGCTTCCAGCCCTCCAGCACTGTGAAAGGTCCCGAGGGGAGGAGCTGCACTGAGGCATTTCCCTGAGATGCTGTTTCAGTTTCGGACCCAGGAATCATTGCCAGTGAGCTGCAGCAAGGCCCCTTTGTCCCAGCAGCTCGGAGCTAGGGTTTGCATGAAGACTTGGAGAGTGTGTTTTTGCTGCCATCTATTGTCTGCCGGAGGGAACGCATGTGGCGTGCTTGCTGAGGAGAGCTGCCTGGCCCATGGCGCCACTCATCACCCTCTCCCCTCCACTGAGGGGGAGATAAAAATGAAGTTGTTGGTGTCCCCCAGTGAAAACTCCATTATGAAAACCTGTGTTTACTGACCTAGCATCATTTTAAAGCAGCACCATTTGAACTGTGATCAAACCGCCAAGTGACCTTTCTGTCCCCCTGCCCAGCATCCCTGAAAGGGCCTGTTGTTCCTTTGGTTCAATGAAGAAACCTTCTGTTTAGTTAAGCAAGTGTTTTTCCAGTCATGTCTCCTGGTGAGTTACAGAAAGATTATTGTTGGGTCTTGGTTTTTGTTGTCGTTTTTTATTATTTTAATACCCCCGCCTCCCTACCCCCTCAACTGCCCACCTCCACCCCACCCTCCATGCTCATTTCTTTACTTTTTTTTTTTCTTTTTTGCAAAGGAGGAGAACATAATGCGCTGAGCAGCTTCGTGAGCCTGTAAAGGTCCCCAGTCCTATTTCTCAGTTCCTGACGTGAGCTGCCTTCTCTTCACCCCGCCCCCCAGGGTCTGGGAACCTTCCAGAGTCTCTGAGGCTTCTACATGGGAATGAAGCACAGAATATCCCCCTGTGAACCAGGGACGCCCGTCCTGATTGATGTGTTTATATATGGTGTGCTTTTCTGTCTTACAGTTGTTTGTTGGACTCGGGTTCCCTTACGAGGGCCCAGCTCCCCTGGAGGCCATCGCAAATGGATGTGCTTTTCTGAATCCCAAGTTCAGCCCACCCAAAAGCAGCAAAAACACAGACTTTTTCATTGGCAAGCCAACTCTGCGAGAGGTAAGCGTCTATAAAAAATCCTCCTACTTTCAACAGTATGAATACTAGCTACTTACTGAATGCTAGGAGCCCATTCGAACCTCCTAGCCTTGGACAGTAGGTATTGTCAACATCATTGAACATAACTGGGTGGAAGGAGGGGGTTGGGCAGGAGCTCAGGAGGAATGGCTGACGCTGTCTCCTAACGAGGTTGTGGCATAGCCAAGACTTAGATCTTCTGTCTCCCCCGCCCCCACAAACTGGCATCTTTTCCCTCTGCCTCAGCTCTATTCTAATTCACACAGAACTCTCCAGCCTTTTCAGTGGCTGAGCTCTGACTTCTTGAGTATCTAGCATTCGTGGAATAAGGAGATCCACTGGCTAATAGGCATTTTTGAAAAACGTGCTCTCCACGATGGGCTGTGGGAAAGAAAGAGTAGGCCATGGGGTCCTTCAGTCAGAGAGACGCGACATATGATGGGCACCTGAAGTCACATGCCTGGTATTTTTGGCCACCATAGGTAGGCACCATCCTGAGGCGTAATCCTGCCATTGCTCACACTGTTGGCAGAAGCCTTATTTGAATTGCTTTCAGAGATGCTCTTAAAAAAAAACCACAGCAGGTGATGACTCCCCGCTGGAGGCAGTTGGGTTCGATTTGGGGCAGTCCACAAGTCCTGCAGAGCATGGGGGTGATCAAGCTGGCGTTACTGTATCTGGTCAGAAACGGGTGCGTGCAAGAAACCGTAAGAGTGATCTTCTTATTTCTGTGGCTCTGTGGGCAGCTCCCAGGGAGGAAGCCTCTCCGAGCCAGCGTCCGGGCAGGGCCCCTGGCCCTCCGGGGGACGGCACGGCTGGGCGGCCGTGATGTAGCTGCCGTAGAGCCCACGGTGTTCAGTTCTGCTACTCTCAAACCTTCCTGGGCCGATTGTCCCGAACCTCCCTCCCCCAGAAAGAACACGAAATGCATTTTCCATGATCATTCTTCACTGATCAGTCAGAGATCTTACCAATTCACGGAGCTGATTACTTTGGAGAATTCTTTTTTCTGACTCTCCCTGTAAGCGGTGAAAGGGCCAAAGGAGGTGGAGGGAAGAGGATTGAGATCCACAGGTAACCCTCGGAAAGAACAGCCTGTGGCCCACACAGCCTCTGACGAGGGTGACTGTGTGTGTTGACTAGCATGCTTGCTTTTCCTTCTGCTGATTTAGTACATTTGAATTCTTCCTTTTGGGCAGTCGTTCCTTTGGGGGAAGTCATTCCTCAGCAATACTTAATGCATCACTGTGTGCCAGGCGTTGGGGGAGGCGCCAGGGCACGGATCAGGAGCGGTCAGCCTGGCACGAAGAGCTTATTCTTTGGAATGATCTGAAGAGTTGCTCCCCGGCAGTGAGAACATCGCAGTTTCAGAATCTCTGCTCTACCGTGTGACTTGACTTCTTTGGAACTTTTAGGATAGACTTTAGGATAGAAAATTGGGGTCAGTAGATCATCCCTACATTTTTAAGTTAGGTGTAAGAAATCTCTGAAGTTTTTCTGCCCACATTGTGAGAATTATTTGTAATTTTGTTCCTTTTTTTTTTTTTTACTTCTATTGTGATTAAATATACATAATTGAAAACTTAGTATTTTAACCATTTTAAGTGTGTGGTTCACTGGTATTAAGTATATTCCCAGTCCTGTGCAACCATAACCACCACCCATCTCCAGAACTTAGTCATTGTTCGAAACAGAAACTATGTTCATTAAATGCCAACCCCCATTCTCCCCTCTCTCCCCTCTCCACAGTCCCTGGTAACCTCGCACCTATTTTCTCTCTAAATATACCTTTTCTAGAAAGTACCTGATGTAAGTGAAATCAGACGGTATTTCTTCTTTCCTGACTGGCTTGTTGCACTTAGCATACTGTTGTCAAGTTCGTAGCACGTGTCAGAATCTCATTCCTTGTAGAGGCCTGGATAATATTCCATTGTATAAATACAACACATGCTATTTATCTGTTCATCTGTTAACAAACACTTGGGTTGTTTCCACCTTTTCTCTGCTGTGAATAGTGCTGCTGGTGAACATTTGTGTACAAGTATCTGCTTGGGTTCTTGCTTTTCATTCTATGTACAAGTGGAGATGTTGGAATTGACTTTTTATTTATTCTGAAATAGTTTTAGTCTTAGGGAAGAGTTGCAAAAATAGTACACAGAGTTTGGGTATAATACCTTCATCCAGCTTTTGTAATGTGCTAACACATTACAAAACTACAGTACAATTATCAAAACTAAGAAATGAACCCTGATATCACAGTGTTGTCTAAACCACAGAGTCTAATTGAACTTCGCCATTTTTTCCACTGATATCCTTTTGTGGTTCTGAGATCCAGTCCAGGACCCCACATTCCATTTACCCGCCATATCTCCTTAATCTCCTCCAGTCTGTGACAGTTCTTCAGTCCTTCACTGTCTTTCACAACCATGACACTTTGAAAGAGTACCAGTTGGCCTTTTTGTATACCCTTGCCTACTTTGGATTTGGCAGATATTGTCTCTTGGTTACTTTGAGATGATGCATTTTTAGCAAGAATGTCACAGAAGTGGTGTGGCCTTCTCAGTATGATATATCAGGGGAAGGGGGGCATGATGTCAGTATGTCTAATTACTGCTGGTGGTCACCCTGATCACTTGGTTCAAGTAGTGTCTGCTGGGTTTCTTCACTAGAAAGTTACTATTTTTCTCCATATTGAAAAAAATATTTCGAAACTTTGCAAATATTCTGGTTCTCTTCAAACTTTTGACCATTTATTTTTACCATGTGTCAGCGGATCTTGCCTACAACATTTATTATGGTAGTTCTAATGGTGGTTTCCTTTTTCCCCTCAGTGTAGTTTTTTGAATACATGAAGAGTGGAGAAACCTGTCTGTTCTTACTGTTCTTTCTATATATGAGCCTTTGGGAAATGATCAGTCAAAAGTATCTTAGACTACATTGGCAACTGGCACCTTTTTGTTATTAGTCATTCTAAAGATTTTGATGACACTTTGTTACAACTGAGTATTTTTTTCCTGAAAAAAAATTTAGGACACTCCTACACAATCCATTTCCTAGTGAATGCTGTAATGTCACCGAGATCAGACCAGTCAGTATGAAGTTATTGGGGAAAGGATGTTCATCATTTCCTGTCCGTTGTCATCACTTAGTAAAGTGCTTCTCATTGAGGTGGTGGAGGCTTTTCATTCTTCGTGGCGTAAGAAGAGAATAGGCATTAGAGCTGCCCCCCAGGTGCTTGGTTCCTCCCATCCCTTCAGATGATTCCACCAGGGCTTAAATGGTACTCTAGTTAGAATGGCACCGTGGGATGCTCTCAGTAGTTGCTGAGTGAGTTGACCTCACACAGATGACTCCATCAGTCCTGGTCTCTCACAGGAGGGCTGGGATGCAGAAAGTCATTTGACAGATGTGCATTGTGTCCCTACAGGGTCCGTGGTACTAGCTCCTGCATGGGGGATACTTATTAAGACACATTTCCTGTTTTCCAGGAGCTCGGGTTTTGATACGGAAAGAAATAGCTAAGTCGATTGAGGAGGGAGTGTCAACTTGGAATTGTGCCAGGTGGAGAATGTGCTGGGTTAACTGAAAAGGGGATGGTGGCAGAGCTGTGCTGTAAAGGAAAAGGAGGAGGGGGAGTTTCAAGCTTAAAAGGCATGAATGTTGATGAGTTGGAGGGAAATCCCGAGAAGGTCACATTGCTTTATGCAAGAGGGCAGGTTCCATCTGATGTCCATATCCTTCTCTGCGGGAGACAGTGCAGAGAGCCAGCTGGGAGCCAGCAACATCACACAGCTTTGGGAGGACCCAGTGAACTCAACCTCAAGGCCAGGTGGGCCACCCATTCTGCTCTTTCAGCTCACAAAAGCCACAGAATCCCCTAACCAAAGCCATTTCATTGGGAGAGAGCTATCAACAGTTCTATAGATGCCCAAGGGTCAAAATCGATTATTCTTTCTTTTACTGTGCAAATGGAAAAAATTTAACCAAAGTGGACATAATTACAAAGCTATTTTTTCAGCCTCTTGCTAGTTTTTCCAGTTAAGCAACAATTGATCCATATAAATCAATCCAATAAATTGCATATATGTCCCTCCTTTGGCTTGAAGAGAAAAAAGTCTAAATTTCTATACGAGAATTTAGTTTTATTTTTGTCTTTTACATTGGACCAATTTTTAAAACCACGATATATACTCAAGGGAAACAATTTCATATGCCTTAAGTAACGTGGTTGGTTCAGGTTATACTTTTAATGTGATATAAATTGGATTTTTATCTTTATATTTGGAGGAAACACATTAGTAGGTTCTTAATCATTATTTGGACATTTTGTAAACTATTAGAAATTTTGCGGCTTCAGGGTTTTTTTCCATAAAGAGAACTCACGTTCTCCTTAGACATTTAATAGCCGCTCTGAAATAATGTCTCATATTTAATAAGATTTTCATTACTTTTACAAACTATACTCCAGTAAATTTACTGATTGATACACAGTGAAGTAGCTCAGATCAGATGGTTCTCAGTAAATTAACAGGGAGGAGCATAGCTTTGCGAGGGGAAATAATGAATTACAAAATGCCTTACTCGTTAAAATTAAGTAACCCTCAGTAAATGTAAATGAATAAAATGATAATGGCTCAGTGTTCTGTATTTTCCAAGTGCTTAGGGCAAACTTGCAAATAAGCAGGGACCTTAAAAAGGGGAGGGGAGAGCGACTGCCAATTTGTAAGTGGCTGCATAGTGACATTGACGGCAACTTTAATTTACCCTGATTCCATTGGAAGATTTAATCCGTTTGTTCTCCGGGCCACCAAGTGAAAACAGTGTGACAATTGCTTGTCTTCAGAAAAGCTCTACTGCAGGCATAAATTCAATCCTGGGGTTTTTTTGTTTGATTTTTTTTTTTTTTTTCGGCAAGTTTTAGGAGTGTGATTAAAAGACTGGAGTTTACTTCAGGCTTCTTTTCGCCTTTGTCTTAAGAACACAGTAGATACTGTAAAATTGTCATCTTCCTTTCCATCAAAAGCTCATGCACTGTTAAGGATCTCTATTTGAATTTGCTCTGCTACTTCCTGGCTGTGTGGTCTTGCAGAATTGTAAACCCCTGTAAATCTCAAAATCCTCATTGATACACAGGGAACGTGATAAAGAATGTCTATGCGGGCGATGTGCACAGTGCCTGAGCCAGCCAGGGGCTTCACAGATTTGTGTTGAATCTAAAATGTGTGCTGAGGGGGGAAGGAAACAACAGAGAAATGGATGCTTCCCCAACTCCAGGAGGCTGCTGGGGTCACTCTGTGGGTTCTATCACTGACCACGTGGCTGAGCAAAAGAAGAGGGTGCCTGTCAGAAGAATGGGGAACTGAACGAGCCAGCGAGGGGCATGATTCTGGCAGAGGAGGCAAGAGCAAAGTCTAGGATATTTTCTCCTCAGAATCGTGATTTCCAGGGGCGCCTGAGTAGTTCAGTCAGTTAAGCGTCTGACTCTTGATTTCAGCTCAGGTCGTGATCTCAGGGTCCTGAGATTAAGCCCTGCATCAGGCTCCTCACTCTGCAGGGAGTCTGCTTGAGATTCTCTCTCTCCCTCTGCCCCTCCCCCCTTCTCTCTCTCTCTCTCTCTCTCTCTCCCTCTCTCTCTCAACTCTTAAAAAAAAAAAGAGAGAGAGAGAAAGAGAGAATCATGATTTCCATGAGAGGGTAGCAATGACAGCTAGGAGCTGAGGCCCAGTAACTTAAACTCTGGGTTTCCTGCCCTGAGTAGCGTAATGTGTGCACACAACTGGTGAGGTAGGATACAAAGAATGGTGGCTAGGAGTGAGGTCGAGAGGGGTCAGTTAAATCATCCTATCCTCTGTGTATACTGGAGTCTGAAGAAAAAGAGAACCAGCTTAGCCTCTAAAGCAACGGCCTCAGCCCTACCAGACCCAACACCTGTTTCTCCCACAAATATATTTTAAGATCTACTTTTGTGTCCTGAAATAAAATTCGTAAATAATATACCCTGCCTACATATGCAATTTCAAAAAAGAATGATTCCCTAGCTCTAACATAAAGGAAAATAATTTAAAGAAAATACATATTGCAGTATATATAGTCAAGAAATATTATGCCATACCCAAGAACTAGAAAGTAGTTCTAGTAGAAAACATGTCTCATTCCTCCTTACAATGAGTAAGTTTGTACTTAAGAAGAATAAAACATTCAGCTGAACATGGTTAGTCCTTATATGGTAAGGGCTTATGGTTGCTTATAAGTGATATTATAAAGAGAAGCTAAGTTAAAAAGTGTCTGTACATATATATGTATACATATATATGCAATCGCCAGTAACGTGAGAGCTGCAAATAACAGACTGATAGGGTATGTTGTAATGGAGACTCGCTTCATCTGAGTGACATTGACTCGGCCGCCCTGATTTTTCCAAAGTGGTAACAGCTTATGGGTGAAGTTCCAAAGAAAACAGAGTACAAACATCCCTTGATTAACATGGTAATTACGTTCCTGGGAAATTCAATGTATATTAAAACCGTGCCGAAGAGTTGAATTGTGTGAGCCCACATGGAGGCCCAGCGGGGCAGGTGGAAGCCAAATGGGAAGTGGACGGCCTGCCTCTTGCAGGACTGTAGCGCCTCGTGAGGGGTCTGCAGCCCCCGGGTCCTCAGCCGTGGGTTCACAGATCAAGGCAGCACCCCAGTCTTTGTGAGAACTGAAAACGCTCTCACGAATGTGCCGAAAGCTCCCTTCCCATTACTCCCTGAAAGGGATACAGGAATAAAGGTGGAAGCCAGTTTGGGCAGTAATTTAGCCGTCAAAGAAAGGGCCCTTCAAGAATCGAGAATCACCAGGTTCCATCCTGGGTTTCTTTGGCCTCCCTTTGTTCTTAAAGTAAAACCTCCGAATTTAGAGCTTTGCTGAATCCAAGTTGTCTTTATCAGTATTAAGGCTCCAACATGATGCTAATGATTCGTCCTGAAACCATTCCAAAATTCTCTGTTTCGGGTCGTCTTATTTCTCTTTCTTCACATTTCGTATGTACTGTTACTCGTCCTCCTATGACTTTAAAGCTTTTGGCTTTATTGTAATTTTTTTTTTAAGATTTTATTTATTTATTCAACAGAGATAGAGACAGCCAGCGAGAGAGGGAACACAAGCAGGGGGAGTGGGAGAGGAAGAAGCAGGCTCATAGCGGAGGAGCCTGATGTGGGGCTCGATCCCATAACGCCGGGATCACGCCCTGAGCCGAAGGCAGACGCTTTAACCGCTGTGCCACCCAGGCGCCCCTGGCTTTATTGTAATTTTTTCATGCTTACCTATGTGTCCTAACCTGTGTTTTGTAACAGATACTAGTTTGACTGAGGTGATGTTCAGGGCTGGGATACGACCAAGAGTTAAACGTTTCATTGTGTCTTAGTGCAGCTTTGGGGGTTGAAGCCACCTGTAACAGCCACCGTGTCACCTGGTTTTGACATTTCTAAGTGAGGTTCAAGATGTGGAGCTATCCCTCTTTTATTCTCCACTCACGGGGCCTCAGGAGGTTTTGATCATCAAGGAAGGACAAAAATGTCTTGTTAGCTACGCAAGTACAATGCCATAAAAAAAGCATAACGCTCCATCTAGCACAGAAGGTTTAAAAAAAAAAAAAGTATTCGTGAGACTGAGGGGCTTTGTCTTTCTCTTCCAGCTGACATCCCAGCATCCCTATGCTGAAGTTTTCATCGGCCGGCCCCACGTTTGGACGGTTGACCTCAGCAATCAGGAGGAAGTGGAGGATGCCGTGAAAGCAATTTTAAGTCAGAAGGTTGTGTCTTTTATTCTGTTTTTCTCCATCTGTACTGTGAACCAAAATGTGTGGAAAGCCTCACGAGCCCTGTGCTTGAGTAATTAGAACATTTCCATGTCAGCTTAACTCTGGGATTAGAAGAGCCACAGTGTAGGATTTGTAGAACCCTCCCTGGGGAGGGTTCATGGGTGCTCTGGCGGATGGGAACAGAGCTTGTGCCCCTGTGTGCGTGGAGTCTCCAGAACCTCTTGGCATGACTGCTGGGTCCCAGATACAGTAGGAGGAGTTTGAATTACATCTGTTTCACTGCCTAATGTTGGTCGCTCTCACAGAGATCAGAAAACACAGACTCGCTCCCCTACAAAAAGGTAAGAATGATAGGAACTACTAAGGAAATACTGGGAAATGTTTTTATATAGCACTTATTTATTTGACTTTTTGTACCTAAACATCTTAATAGAATTCTGTGTAAGTAACTGACATCTCTGGGTTCTCCTGATCAATTTCGCAGACACTTATTAAGTACCTGCTATAGGCAGAGCAGCCTCTGAGCCACCTTCACAGATACTTACTACCGTAAACATAACCGAGCCTGGCTCCCTGCCTGCAAGAGGCTTACGGCCCAATAGGGATGGGCCAGGTTAACCTCTCCCAACCCCCCGACTGCCTTCCACAGTCTGGGTGCGCCCTGCTGTCTGTGCTCCTCCTACTGGCACACTGTTTACACTCTCTGAAAGTTATCTAGGAGAAGCAGTAGAGGCACGGTTGTAAGGAGGACAGGCGGGAATTAGCTTGGGGTTGGGGCTCCAGCTCTGCCACGTATGAGTAGCGTCCCCTCAGGCAGTTACTTAACCTCTGTGAGTAGCAGTGCCCACTATGTAGGTATTTGTAAGGATTCAGTGAGATAAGGAAGATAAAGCACTTCATGGAGCGTCTACCACATGGCAAGTGTTCAGTTGGTATTATCAAATCGCTGCTCGTGTTGCACATATAATAGTCTTATTTTTGTCATCAGCAGTCTGGAATTACACTAGACTGTCAGCAACATGAGGGCTGGAAATATGTCTCTCTCGCTGCTGTATTCTGTACCCAGCATAGTGATTTACCTAATGGATTACAAATCCATAGGTATTTGCCGAATGTGTGCAGTGCCAACAACAGCAGGTAAAAGATGGAGAAGTGGATGTCGGGGGAAGCTTTCTGGAAAATGTAGCACTGGGTTAAGCCTTTTAGGACGAGTAGGAGTTTGCAAAGCTGAGCTGATAAGTGGACCCAGAAGGACATGGGTTCGAGGCACAGTGTGAGTAAAGGGGAAGAGGCTGAGTAGAATGTGGCCCCTCTAGGCTACCTCAGAATGTCTGCCACACATCCAGAGCCTCACCACCAGGGAGTCATTCCTGTGGAGGCTGATGCTTCTATCTTTTTCTCTTGAGTCCCTGAGTCCCTTAGGATATTAGTTCCACTGGGCTACCATGACAAAGAACCACAACCTCGGTGGCTTTAACAACAGAAATGTATTCTCTCTCAGTTCAAGGGACTAGAAGTCCAAAATTAAGATGTCACGGAGGGCCATGCTCCCTCCAAAGCCTCTAGTGTGGGAGCCTTCCCTGCCTCTTCCATCTTCTGGCGGCCCAGGCTTTCCTTGACTTGCAGCTGCGGCACCTCAATCTGTGTGTGTGTGTGTGTGTCTGTCTGTCTGTCTGTCTGCCTGTCTGTCTTTTCCATTCTTGGAAGGACATCAATCATACTGGATTAGGGCCCACTGTAATTCAGTAGGACCTCTTCTTAACTTGATCACATCTGCAAAGACCCTGTTTCCAAATAAGGTCACGTTTACAGCTCCTGGGAATTTGGACTTGCACATTTTCTTTTTGAGGGACATAAATTCAACCCACAACACTTGGATAAATGCGCACACCCTTGAAAAGGAGTAATTTGAAAGGTAACGTAGAGGCAGAAAATCTTAGATCATGGAGTACAAAACTTTCTGGCGATAGATCCCTTCTGTCAAACCACAATCTAATGGGAATGCCTGATACAGAAAGAAGTGTAGTACTGAGTGAAGTACTGAGTTGTATTTGCTCGTTGCTACATGAGATTGACTCTCTTCACTCCATGGAGTCTCCTGTGCTCTTCATTTTAAAACTCTGATCAACCTTTTTCCACCTTATTCCAAAAATTATCCAAGACCACGTGAGAAAAAAAATAACAGTAGCTCTTATGTAGAGAGAACCTTTTTCTACACATCTACAATCTCTCTGTATCTTTATGAGCATTTTCTCATTTAATCTTTATAAGCGTTATCTCACGTAATTCTTCTACAGATAAAAAGATTGAGGTTTAAAGAAATTTAGTAATTTACCCAAGATCACACAGCTAGTAGTAAAACCTGGACTGGAGCCTAGGTCTTTTTGACTAGTGTGTTAAGATAATATAAAATTTAGGAACGAAAAGAAATATGGAAAGAAGTAAAGGGAAAGATAAGAGTGGAAATGAGAGCTGACGTAAGTAATGAGATTAATACAAAAACTAGTGTCATTAAAATCCTTATGCTTGTTAGAAATGGGTCAGTATTTAGTGCCAAGTTTTCTCATATTTAATTACAAGATTTTGAATTACATGACACTCAAAAAGGCAAGGTAACATGAGCGTCATTATGGGAGGAAACAGTTATTAAAACCAGACCTAGAGATGGCCCAGATGTTGGAATTTATTAGAAAGGAACTTCAAAATGCTAAGATAAATACATTAAAAGGTTTGGTGAAAAGGTGGAGAGTGTATGTGAACAGATGGGGAATTTCACACAGAAAGCTCGAAATTTTTTTGCAAAGCCAAAGGAAAAAATGCTAGAACGAAAAGTGTATCAGAAATGAAAAACTCTCTCAGTGGCCTTATCAGCAGAGGAAAATATCAATGAACTTATCAATAGACTTATCAAGAGAAATTGTCCACATTGAAACAAAAAGAGAAGAATGAAATTAAAAAAAGATGGGTCCTATGGTATAATATCAAACAGCCTAATTTATGTATAACTGGAATCTCAGGAGGAGAGAATGGCCAGAAGACATATTGGGAAAAGATAATGGCTAAGAATTTTCTGAAATGAATGAATGCCATCAACCTGCAGATCCTGGGAGCTCAGTGAACTCCAAGCAGGATAAATATGAAGAAAAACAAGTATACATCATTGCCAAACTGCTGAAAACAGAAAATTAGGGGAAAAAATCTTGAAAGCAGCCAGAGAAAAATTTATTACATTTAGGGAGAATAACAATATGAAAGACCACCAACTTCTCCTCAGAAATTATGGAAACTATAAAAAAGGTCCCTTGGAGGCAGAATGTGTAGGGCCTTTAAAACAGGTCATGCTAGGAATTCTGGATTTTAAGTATGATGGGAAGTTTTGAGCAGGGGAATGGCATGACCTAGTTTACATTTGAAATCCTCAAGAGAAATTGCAGAATGTGTCTGACTTAAAATCCCATGAGACAGTCGGGACCCAACTCCCTGTCTTCTGGTACCTTCTAAGACCATCTCTCATTGAGTGATGCCACGCCATGTCTGTCCAGGGTCAGCTGATCTCTGACAGCAGTTCCCTGTAGGAATTGTGCTCTGACTTAGGACAGTGAGTGGGTACTAGAAGAGACAGGACATCTCACATAAAGGGAGGTAAAGAGAAAAGGAAAAGGTGGGAAGATAGTGGAAGATTTCCAGGGCAAGCAGGAACTACACAGTGCAGCCTGCAGGCATCCTTTCTGTGGCCATGTGAGTAGCAGTCCTTTTCCCATAGAGCAGGATGGCCAAGAACATTTCATCTGTTTCTCCACAACTGGCCCTACTTGGGTTTCTCCATAACTGGATGTGGTCTAGCATTCCCTTTCATTCCATTCCCCAAGCAGGCCTTGACTTGTTCCTGAAGGATTATCATACGAAAATTACCACAGGCCCCCTGCCCCAGTCCCCACAATAACTCCTACCTCAGTGGCTTGCCAGGGTTCTTTTATATCCAAAGCCAGGAGTCTGGAGAACTTTCCCACACAGAGGGCCCTGTTCCTGTCCACAGCAGGACGGCTAGTGGAACCCACTGGCAGGGGTGGTTTAAGAATACAATTACCCCTTTTTTTTTTTTTTTTTTTTTTTTGCTTTGCTTTTCCTTTATAGGAAAATCATTTGGCTTCATATTATTTAAAACAGTGAACGGGCCACAAAGCAATTAATGAGTCAGCATCCGTTTGGTTAAACTGGGTTTGGTTGGTAGCAGGACGTAGGAAGAGCCATTTTTCTGTGTTTATTGCATTGAGCCCTTTGAATTAATTCATTTCTATTTCTAAAGGATGTCCTTTGGAATAAGTTGTAGGAATGGTCCCTGAGTATTCAGCCTGCTTCCCACCACATAATTGGATCTGTTGATGTCATGACAGATGGCCACCAATGTTCATTTCACTCCAGAAATTCTGCTTGTCACCACATAAATGAGCCTGATATGCCAAGACCTCCATTGTGGTTTCTTTCTGTTCTTTCTGTGAACCTTTGAGAGGAGACATATCTGTAGGCCAGTCATAGTAAGCCTCTGGAATCACCCACAGGTTGAGTAAATAAATATCCTTAGAAAGAAAAGAAAAGTTTTGCCTTTGGTGTGAAGGGCTGTGTCTGGGTTGAAAGGGCAGAGCACATGCAAAAGCTTGAGGGGAGAAGGGGCAGCCTTGCAACATTGAAGTCAGTTTTCTAAGTATTTTGAGCTCTTCTGAGGTGACCTAATGACGAACGAGATGACCTGTGCTCTCGGGGAATAGTCCTGCCCTGATAGTATAATACTTATGGCTGGGCCTCTTTTAGCTCCTCTGGATGGATGTAGCCAGGGAGGGCTGAGATAAAAACTGTGTGCTGCATTACCTGATGGTGGATTTGAAGATCATTATGAAATTAATAGTCCTGGTTAAAGAAGAGTTTCACGTGTAATGTGTGAATCGACACACAAAGGGAAGAAGGTACGCTGTGACCAGCTGCTTGGCTGCTCACGGGAGGATGTCTTCTCTGTCAACTGTTCCATTTTCCACAGGCCTCAACTCACAGGTGTTCTAGCCAGCTCTCCATCCTGTAAATTTGAGACCGGCAAGAGTGGGCCTAAGCGGCAGCCTTCTATCCTGTTGCTGGCAGGTGCTCTTGGGCTCTCTGAAGCTGTCACAGTCTAGATTGCTAGTGATTTTGTCCCAAGTGTAGAAGTGAAATTTCTATTTCAGATTGGTAATGCTTGCTGGATGCCCCCAAAACACAAGCTTCATAGTGTTGGCACACACGCTGTGCAGCAGAGATCAAACCCACATGTCTTCCCCTTCCCCAGGTGTCCAAATAGTGATCACATTTCCTCCCGCGCCCCAGAGAAGCACCTTCTGGAATTTCCTCCTGCCTTCAAGTAAAGCTTGGGCTCCTTAATATAGAAATCCTTTTGTGAAAATCCAGTGACCCTCTTCCCAGCCTTGTCTCACCGGCCTTTGCAACCCCAAGCTCTACCCATCTGCTGTTCTTCTTACGTGTCTAACCTCCTACTACTCGCTCTACCTGGAATGGCTTCCACATCATGGCTTGCTGGAATCCTAGCTGACTTTAAAAGCCCAGCATGAGCAGAAGTCTGCTTTGACCTTCTAGCCTCCTGGACCCCTTGGCTGAACTCTTTGTGGCACTTTGGTACTGTGTTTCTGCCCCACAAGTTCTTTAGGTAATGCTAACATCACTTACGAGTGCAGACCAGTGCTTTTGTCACCATCCTGGGTCCTTAGCCACTTGTCGTGTGCCCTTCTCATGGCATTGAGCATGCCTCCATTCAGCAGGTGTTTGCTGCATTCCTCCGTGAGCCACACAGCCCAGTGGCCATGGAGCCTGCCCTGTGGAGCTTAACCTCTAACCAATGATACTCCCCACCTTTTGTGGAATGCCTACTGTGTTCTAGACACCAAACTAAGCACTTTATTTTTTTTTTCACATAACCCTCAACACAGCTTAAAAGAGGTAGATTTTTCTTCTCACCATTTTGCACATGAAGAACCTGAGGCTCAGAGATGGTGGGTGATTTGCTCAGGGTCCCACAGTAGCAAAGAGCAGAGTGAGGTTGTAAACCCATGTCTGTTGACGTCCGAGTACATAGTTGTAGCCCTTCTTGAAGCAGCTGAGTGTGAGTGAATCGGGAGGAATGGGTAAGTATCCTAGGTTCTCTATCCTCTTTCATGGTACCATGTTCTGTTTCCACAGATTGAGCCATACATGCCATATGAATTCACATGTGAGGGAATGCTACAGAGAATCAATGCTTTCATTGAAAAACAGGTAAGGCTCTTCAAAGGTCCTTTTATCCCATTACCCCAGGGGGCTCTCATGAGCAGCTAAGAGCTCATCATGTTTCTGTGGTTATTTTCATGCTTTGGAAGATTCTAGAAGCTGGATAATGGCTTGATGGAATTTTGAAACATTCACTGTCATGCTGTCACAGGGGTGTCACACTGTCAAGGGACTTAGTGTGTCCTTGGGTTAAGAATGTTCTTTATGGGGGCACCTGGGTGGCTAAATCAATTAAGCGTCTGCCTTTGACTCAGGTCATGATCTCAGGGTTCTGGGATCGAGCCCTGCATTGGGCTCCCTGCTCAGTGAGGAGTCTGCTTCTCCCTCTCCCTCTGCAGCTTCCCCTGCTCTTGCTCTGTCTCTGTCTCCGTCTCCACTCTCTGTCAAATAAATAAATATAACCTTAAAAATTTTTAAAAAAATGTTCTTTATGATGGTGGAAGGTCAAAATGGAAACTTCGAATGGGAGAAACTGGGTGGTCAAGGTGAAGCCCTCCTAAACCATCAGACCTGTGTACCGAATAGGTTCTGAGGGACATTACGAGAACTTGGGTGGGGAGGGGGACAGAGAGACGGTTCAGTGATCCTGCCTGATCTTCATTTCTCACCCTAAGAAAGGCAGGGGCTGAAACCAGGAAACCCCTGGTTTCTAAGCATTCCTTTAATATATGTTCAATAATTCCAAATATGTTAGGACGTTTTAGTGGTTTTCAGATATCTTTTCAAACACGACCCCTTTTCAAATGAAACTTTACATGAAGCCTAAGTATAAAACAGATAAAAGGAGGGTTTCAGTGCTGAAGTGGGGGAAGAGGGCCCAAGAGTCCACCACCCCCAACAGAGCTTGCGAACTCTGGCTGGTGCTCGTGGCAGTAAAGGCCAAGAGCACCATTGGCATCTTTCCGTAACATCTTAATTCCTTAGTCTTCAAACGCAGCTCAGAGCTACAAATAGATTCAGAACCCCTGTGGGCAGGGCAGTATGAACTCCTTGACCACATTTCGGGAATGGGGGTCTCCTCTTAGAAGGCAAAGCAGAGTGTCTTGGGATGATCAAAAGATCTTTACACAATAGGAGATGAGGAACGTGCAGGCTAAAATAGCAATGGTGTATTGAAAATGGAAGTGGGTGTAGACTGGAGATCCCAGATAGGTTTCTAAGGGAAGGTTGGAGGCGACAGGCTGAAGAGCTCCAGGACAGTCCTGGATGCTGCTGTTGGAGAGGGAGAGCGGTGGGCACAGGCTTCAGGGCAGTGTGTCTGATATTCTGGATGCCTGTTCGTGGCCAGAGGGCATGCTCTGCAGCCCCGCCAGCTGGTTCGCAGTTTTTTGGTTGTATGACTTAAGTGTGTTCATCAGCTTCTCTGGACCTTAGTTTCCTCTCCTGTATGATAAGGATAATAACAGACTTCTTAGGGCAGGAAGTGCTCAGAACAGACCTGGCACATAGTGCTCCGTAAATGCAAACTAGTACTGTTGATTACTTAATAGATGATATTATGTATCCTATCACAGTGTATAATTATATTGTGATATCATATAATGCAATATACTGTGACTCATCCAACTTTACCACAGAGCTAAGCATCTGAATCATCGCTTCATTCAGTCTTCATGTAGTGCCTTGATTGACAATGACCACATCAGCATCCTAACTCGAGCAGCCTTTTACGTGCAGACTTCACGGCAGTGCGTACCGAACACGTCCCAGCACGTTGTCTCATTCGGTCCTCACAGTATCCCGGGAGGTGGCAGGAACAGCCCCACTTTCTGGATGCCGGGGACTGAGATTTGCGGTTGTGGGCTCACATGTCATGGACTCTGGGTTCAGTGCTGGTTTGGTCTGAGCGCAGGCGTGGCCTAGTAGCATTGCGGGGCCGCAGGCGGGGCAGGTATCCTAGTGCTGGACCTGTCATCTTCAT
This sequence comes from Ursus americanus, assembly GCF_024610735.1. Lineage (NCBI taxonomy): Eukaryota > Metazoa > Chordata > Mammalia > Carnivora > Ursidae > Ursus > Ursus americanus. Next base: position 16,993,868 of record NC_142127.1, read on the forward strand.
TCACCTGCCCGCAGGTGCCGAGAGGAGCTGTGGGTTCTCCTCTGGCAGGAAGTTTTAAGCTATCACAGCTCTTACCACCATCACAGGAATCGAGCTGAGATTGTACCCCCTGGGTCTCCATAGCTGCTTCTGAAACTCACTTCCTCCTCTCCTATCTCCACTTCCTCTCGGGGAAGACGGTTCCTCACCACCACGTAGAAAAAGACTCTATCTTTGAAGCCTTCTTTCCTAAGACTCTTGAATCCCAGCCAGTCCTTAAAAGTTCTCATGTGGCCCATTGTCTGTAAATCTACCACTAGCTTTGCTTTCCAACAGGAATTTCGCATTCCCCAGAGTGACCTGGCTCAGTGCTCCGTAATGCAGGAGCACGCCTGGTCCGTTCACCTCCATATCCCCAGCACCCCGCCCGGCATGCCATAGGTACACAGCAACTCCCATTTGAAGGCACGAAAAAAAATGAGAGCGTGTGCATGTGCTTGTGCTTTTCATTCACGTGTCCTAGGAGCCAGGAAGCTCATCTTGGACTTTGATTTGGATACATGCTAATAAAGCTGCCTTTGCACATGAGCTCCTCAGCAGAGACTCCTGCAGAGCCCTGCAGGTCACAGAAATCCAAGGCTTTCTCTTGCCTGCTATGGTTGATTCTCCCGTCCACTGGGTAAGCTGGAGCGTGCTGTGGACTGGGCTGGGAGGTCGGGAAGATGTCAGGGGACGAGTCCCTGTCCTCAGGTAGCTTCAGGCCTCCCAGAGAAGCCAGTCAAGTCCACAGGCAATACCACCCCCACAGGGTTGGGCCCTGTAACAGTGATATAACCGGGATGCTTAGGGATCGCGCCACTCAGCCTGCAGAGGGGGGAAGCGGGAGATTTGGGGAAAGTGTGTCCAGCAGCTCCTGACAGCAGACTGAGGGGGTTTGAGAAGGACTGTACAGGTCATAGACGTGAAGGACTGTACAGGTCAAGACGTAAAGGCCCGTGGGGGAAAGAGAAAGCGTGGTGAGTTATCGGAAGTTTAGCGATGACCGAAGAGAGATGATGTGAGAGGCAGAGCTGGAGGAGGAAACACACCATGAGCAGATACTCAGGCTCAGCCAGAGCATGCAGACTTGATTCTGGGACCACAGGAAGCTCAAGAAAGGTTTTAATGCAGGGGGAGGGCAGTGAGACTGTCAGTATTTTAGGAAAACCTAGGAATCTTGTGTGGGGGGCATTTCCTATTCAACATTCTCTCGGTGCTGCTACATAAGCCAGAAAGAGGCTGATTTTGAGTTTATCCCAGGCCTCTGTGGAGGGTTTTGTTGAAGCCATAATGTTCCCCCAACTTCAGAGAGGGGATGGGAAGTCAAGACCCCATGGATTCACAGGTTGGGTCTTCAGCCTCTAACAATTCTCTCCAGGCCTCAGTATTTTAGAGCTCAGGGTGTTCATTATTTTTGCAGCTAGAGTATCATCAAAGAGCAGGGAGACTAGAGTGAGGGGTGTTTCTGGTCTGAACGGAAAGCCTGGAGCTCTGAAGGTGGGGGAGGCAGCTCAAGCTTCCAGTCCCTTGAACCGTAGGAGCGCTGCAGCCCTAATTAGGCTGATCTCTGCCTTCAGAGTCTTCTGTGTGATCTGCAAGGGGAACAAGGAAGCTTTTATCTCAGAACCTTTTCAAGGTTGTCCATCATGTTCACCCAAGGCTACAGGACCCAGGGGAAGCCAATTGACAGCAATTGAGAAAGCCCCAGGCTTCAGTGTTCCGTTGAGCGGGTGACAGCTGGAAATCTACCTCACACCCAGCCAGCCCCGGGCTCACTCCCCCAATGGGAAAGAGTCCTGGCTTGAGGGAAACCACTCGCTTTTTTCCCTTAATGCCCCACCTGCACACACCACCGCTGCTTTGCTGTACTGGTAATGTTGATTTCGGTTGCGCGCTCTTCCAATTCAGCACTCTGTAAGAAGTGTTCTCTCCGGCAGCGAGGGAGGAACTCGGGGGTGGTGCCACGGCAAAAAATCCCGTGTAATCTCAGATCAAGAGCATTATTCTTCCCTAACCCGAATGTCCAGGCCTGTTAAGGTTCTCATGATGCATTTCTTGGGAAAGATTTAGGTATTTGCCTCAGGCCAGACTATTAGAACAGGTCTTTTGAAGGAATGGCAATGTTCAGGTTGCTTTCTGAAAACCACGTGTATATTCCTGATTCCTATTTTCTTTACTTCCTGTAAAGATCCTGTAAATGTACAGAATGATTATGCTCATTTTATTTTGCAAAGAGCTGTGTAATTCATGTGAAAAGCATTCTGGCGATATGGAGGGAAAAATGAGTTAACCTCAAGACCCACCGTGGAATCAGCTTCAGATCCTGGGAAACTGGCTAATCAGAGCCCATCTTGAACTCCCTGGCGAGTGTTGGAGATGCAAAGACAATGAATCCGGATAGTCCAGGGTAGCAAGGAGTGGTGGTGGAGGAGACAGGTTGCAGGGGAAGAGGAAGAGGAAGAGGAACTGAAAAGGGGACAGGGTTGGCCCTAGTTGGGGGAATGTTTGCTCTTTGGAGAAGTGGACAGCTGTTGTTAACCTAGCCAGTCCTGATCCCAGAGACCCCAGCTGAGTAATACTCCGGAGTCAGGCTCCACCCCCCACTCTCTGTGATGTTGGGCAAGTTCCTAACCTCCCCGTCCTGTTGCTTCCTCTGTGCGTGGGGATAACACTACCTACCCCAGAAGGTTGATGGAGGAATCAATAGATTAATGCAGGTTTGGGCCGAGAGCAATGCCTGACAGAGAGTAGGTCCTCGGGAAGCCTCACTACTTGCTGCTGCAGGAGCCCAGCCTCCAACTGAGGTGTGCTTTTTAGAGAGCTTCATTGAGATGTGAGTTACCATAAAATTCACTCCACGTAAGGACACAATTCAACAATTTTTTAATCACATTGATAGAGATGTGCCTTTACCACCCAGGTCCAGTTTTATAGCATTCCCATCATCCCGTTGGCAGTCTTTGCCCCAGCTCCCGGGCATCCACGGATCTGTGTTCTGTCTCTGGAGATTTGCCTTTCCAGGAGATTGCTGGCTTCTTTGACTCCGTGTCATGTTCATGAGGTTCATGCACGTTCATGTATCACTACTTCATTCTTTTTTCATTATTATTATTATTATTATTGCTGAATAGTGTCCCACTTGTGGATCGACCACTGTTTGTTTATCCATTCACCAGCTGACGGACACGGGTGTCGTCTCCGCCTTTGGGCTGGCGTGAAGAGTTTATGAGCGTTCTCATGCCTGCGGGCGTGTGTTAGAGGATGTGGTGGGTCTGGCTCGCTCCTTTAGGAAAGAGCTTGTTGGCTCGTTGATTGGCATGTGTGGAGCTCATGCATGGAGATGGGTCGCTACAGCCACCTCCTGGGTTGCACCTGTGGAGACACAAATCCACACCCACTGCTGGCCGTCAGCGCAGCGGCCACCTGGGAAAAAAGGTCACTCCTTTGAGGACAGCACAGGCCGAGAATGGGAGATACCAACGGGCAGCTGAAATGTTTTTAATCCAGTCAGTATTTATCAAACACCTTTTCCTGCCAGACCCTGGATCTCTCAGCTGTAACTTAACAAATGTGTCCCTTACCTCCCATCCCAAATAGCTGGCCGAATTTGGCCCAAACCCCAATTTCAAGGCCTAGAAACTTTCCCTTCCTTTTTCTCTCTTTCGTCTTTTTTCCCCCCAAATTCCTGGCCTTACTTCCTCTAGATCCTGCCCCCAGACCTGGGTCTGCATCTGTCTTCTTGGCTGCACAGTTTCTATAGAAATCCACTTGCACCTGATATGTCCTGGACGTAGTAACTCTGTTAATGGTTTACCCAGGACTGGGTGGAGCTGGAGGGTTTGTGGAGGAGATCCCGTCACAACCAACCAGGAGAGAGGGGGCAGGCCAGCGCCTCCACCCCATGGGGAGGGGCGGGGGGCAGCGCCCCATCATCTTCTCTGCTCTTTGGCTGTTTCTGGGAATCCCATTTTCTCCATGCTGTGACTTGGCCTTTGTGACAGAGGCAGCGCCCTTACTTCTGTTCCACAGTCCGTTTTCTTGACTTGTGCCAACAGTGCTTTTTCTCATAAAGCTGTTGACAGTAAACCTTTCTTATTAGAGTCACTGGAGGAAAATCTCAGAATAGTCAAATTTAGGGGAATTCGGTGACTAGTCGAAATAACTGTTAGAGAGGAATGCAGGTGTTCTGTGTTCTAAGTGAGCTTGTTAACCTGCTTGGAAATTATTACGTCTCAACCTGGCTGAGAAAGCCTCTCTGAGGTAGAGTATTGCCCCTTTCTACTTTTTTTTTTTTTTTAAGATTTTACTTATTAATTTGACAGAGAGACACAGCCAGGGAGAGAGGGAACACAAGCAGGGGGAGTGGGAGAGGAAGAAGCAGGTTCCCAGCAGAGGAGCCTGATGTGGGGCTCGATCCCAGAACACCAGGATCACGCCCTGAGCCGAAGGCAGACGCTTAACGACTGAGCCACTCAGGCGCCCCTGCCCCTTTCTACTTCTTTCAAAGCTCCAGGATGCCAAAACCATTCGTTTCAGTTCAACAGCTCCATATTGTGCACCCGCTATCTGCAAAGCTCCGTGTTTGTGGGCAGTCACTAGCTCCTCTTCAGCCTCCAAAACCCAGCCCAGAAGTCCCTATTTCCTGGAAGCCTTCTCTGACTGCTTTCACCACCACACTACCCATCCCCACAAAGTTAATCGTTTACCTACTCTACGTGGCCTTTACATCCTGTTTGAACATCTGTTTTCTGCTGTTCTGTAGTTCTTTAAATGTTGGCCTCAACATTTAACAGCCAGAGCTGTGCGCAGTGACTCCCTGGGACCTTCTGGACCCCGCCTTTGCTACTTCTGGCCCCCACCACGCACACTCTGTTCCTACCACGTAGAGTTCCATGCTCCTCCGAAAGCCTGCTAGACACTTCCTTGTCACAGCCTCTGATCCTGGCTTGCCTCTGTCTAGAATGTTCTTCCCGGGTAGTTGCATGGCTCACACATTTATTCCTTGAGTCTTTTCTCAAATGCCCCTTCTCAGTGGTACTTTATCTGGACGCCCTCTTCCCCAGCAGTCTCAATCCTTTTTCCTCACCTCATTCTCTTCTAGAGCACGTACCACCTTTGAACATATTTTTTTTTCTTTCTCATTGAACATAAGGTCTATAAAGGCAGGAGCTTGGTGGTTCCTTTTTTTTACCAGTACCCAAGGGCCTAGAAAAGTTCCTTGCATGTAGTAATAGTAAGAGCCAACCTGTAGGTGGTGGTGTTCACATCAGGTGCTTTTTTTGAACACTTAAGTGTTACAGTAGGTCTGCGGGGATGCCTGAAACCTCGGGTGGTGCCAAATATATATACTACGTTTTCTCCTATCTGTACGTGCCTATGATAAACTATGTAACTATGATAACTAACAATAAAATAGAACAATTACGACAATATACTGTAATACAAGTTATGTGACCGTGGTCTCTCTGCTGATGTCTTACTGTCCTGTGCTCACCCATCTTGTAATGCTGAGAAATGATAAAATGCCTGTGTGAGGAGATGAAGTACGTGCTGTGACGTAGCGTTAGGCCACTGCTGACCCTCTGACAGTTTGTCAGAAGGAGGGTCGTGTACTCTGAGACCACAGTTGACACAGAGAGCTCAAACTGAAGAAAACAAAACTGCAAAGGGGTTGCGGGGGGTAATTCTGAACCCTTAGGCTTTTCTGCTTCTCAGCAAGTCTTTTGTTGAATGAACGGATCAGCGGTTGGGTGAGAGACAGAGGAGGAGACGAGGCAGGTGGGCATTGCCATATTCGCCTGTTCTGAGGTGGAACAAAGTGGAAGGCCTCTAGCGTCCCGTGAACACCCAGTCAGGCTGGCACCTAGGCGTGAGAAGAGGCTTATGTCTGGGGCGGCCAGTTCAGTTGTGCTCTGCGGGTAGTTGGGCAAAGCAATGGCTTTCATAGACCAGTTGTCATACCTCAGCCAGGCTGAATTGCCCTCTGGACCTGGTAGCAGATAAGGGTCTACCTTGGAATATTATCTTTACCACCTCTAGGTGCCTTCTTAAGAGTCACCTCGTTTTCTCTCACCAGAATTCTATAAGGACTGAAGGACCTTTGTAGATGGGAAAGCAGGCAGCGAGCTTGAGGGCTGTCTGTGGGTGTCTGTCCCCCGCCTGGAGGCCAGAATCGCACCCTCACCCCCACACTGCCTCCTGCCTCACCTGGCATCATGCTTACCAGGACACCTTCAGGCTCTCCAGGTGGTTCACGAAGCCTTACAAAGGTCCTGCTGCTATTTGCACTATGTCTTATCCTCCTGGCCCCCAAAACAGACTCCTGAGAGGATGCCAGACCAGCCCACGGTGAGCCATGAGCCAGGGCGCCTCGGGCCCAAAAGCTCACGTAAAAGTGAGCTGATAAGCCTGCCTGTTGAAGGGAACCTTGAAGATGTCGGCCGTCGTGGTTGACTAAGAAATGAGCCAGTGGGGCAGCTCCGCCCGGCAGCACAGCCTTGAGGGCACCTCCCTTCGTGCAGACCCCACAGTGCCCTTCCACACAGGAGTTGCTGGGCTCCATTTATCCAGGGCTGCCCCGGCCTCGGCCAGTGCCGACACTACAGTGCCTAAACCCTCCCCGCACCCCATCCAGGGCAGAGGCAACCACTCCGTGGAAGGGTGAGAGCAAGGAGCTGAGCGTCCGCGGAGCACCTGCTGCTGACCAGCCTTCGGTCGGTTCCGTCAGCTCAAATCCGGGCCTTCCGACTTGAAGCACTTTCCCTGGTCTAACAGCAGAACCTTTCTCCTTGTTTCAGTTTTACCCATTGGACTGCTTCACATACCACACGAGGCCGAGAATGAATAAGAAATGGTTTCTTAAGGGTCCACCAGACGGCACAGCTGTAGGGACCCTACCCTCAGCTCTAACAGCCTGTAGGTGTTGTCTGAGGAGAGACATTCTGTGTTTTCTTACAAGCTGTGAAAGCCAGAATTTGAGCCTTCGGCTGCCTTGGGTTTCTAGCTTCCCAGCCTCATCCAGGGGTGAGCCACGCTGAGTCCTGGAAGCAAGGAGAAAGATTCTCACATGGCCTCTAGAGATGCACTGTGTAATCTGATTTGGCTTCCTGTATGTCCACCCGTTCGGTATGCCCAACATAGGCTTTGGCATTGCATTTAAAATCACCTTATTACAATACTTAAAGGCTATAGACGTTCTCAGATGGCTTCTAAAGAAGTAGAAGCCAAGTTGCTTGCATTAGCCAGCCAGAGAAACCGAAAAGCAACACTTAACCTTTTCCAAATATCTGTGCACCTGCTCAGCTCTGATCAATAACTCCATTGATCGTGGTGTGTTTTCCTTCGTCCTGTTTGGTGACAGTCATCCCCATGGGATGGACAGAGTACCAGAGGGCAGCCAGTAGTAAGCTTCTGTACGCTGCCAGGTAAGAGAGCGACAGCCACCAGTGAACACTGCGATCCTGTTCATGTAGTCATGGCGTCACCCTTAGTAACAACAGCCAGTCCATGGTTACAGTGTCGCCCATGGCTGAGCAAGCGCATGGATTGTGCTCAAGATCGTCGTGAATCGGGTGCCTGGGTGGCTCAGTCAGTTAAGCGTCTGCCTTCAGCTCAGGTCATGATCCTGGAGTCCTGGGATCGAGTCCCGCATTGGGCTCCCTGCTCAGTGGGGAGGCTGCTTCTCCCTCTGCCCCTCACCCCACTCATGCTCGCTCTCTCTCTCTCAAATAAATAAACAAAATCTTTAAAAAAAAAAAAATTCGTCATGAATCTGAAGAGTGAGATAGCGTCTTCCCACCTGGTTCCTGGTCTGTCTGTTGTGGCGCCCAGGGCTGTGGAGCAGGACGCTCTGCTCACCCTCCCACCATGCATCACTTTCAGAAGGTTAGGCTGGTCCTCATGTCTCTAATCCAGTGCATTTCTGTCATCTCTGCATTGGTAGGCTCTGTGGAATCTTCTGTTTCCAGCTACTGTGAATCCATGTTCAATCCATGTTCGAGATGTCTCAGCCACACTCAGTGAAAGTGTTTCTGTTAGCCCCCAAACTCACTCTCAAGGAGTCCAGTCCCCTCACTGTAGAGTCATGTGAGGTGGAGGACCACAGCGGGTGTGCCTTTACTTGGTAGGGTCCCCATCACTGATCGGAGGATACTAGAATGGAACCCAGCACTGAGTACTCAGCTACCCGCCAGTCACCTTTGTCAGCATGTAACAGCATCACCTCCTTCGGGAAGGAGGGAGGGAGAAGCAGGAGCCATAGGAAGTCATCAGTATTATCATCTTCATTTTCCTAATGAGGTAGGATGGGGCCTCACAGCCAGCTGCCTGCAGAGCCTAGAGAGCATTCCCTTTGCTCTTTTCTGTTTTCTTTTGCTCACTAAAAGTAATAAAGCACAAATTTAAAAAAAAACAAAAACGTAAGCAATACAAAAGTGCCCTCCTGGATACAGCTCTGGCCTGCTTTCCAAGGCTGCACCCACTTCATTGCTAAGGGACCGGGCAGTGGCAGGTCCCACCTGCAACTCTAGGCCCACCTGCAGTGCTCCACGTGACCAGCCCAGAGTAGGGGCGGGGGCATGAAACATTCTCTCTCCGGGTGCCAGTTCTGGGAGCCCAGGGCCCTGAGATTACAAATCCGCTCCTCATCTACACAGAGCAAGGAAAGGAAACATGAAGAAAAGAAAATATTCCAGAAGGACATTCATTGGAAAGTGAATTTCTTTACCTCCAGACCATGTTACTTCGTTCCCTTCTCAGTGGCTCCCGTACCACCCAGACAGATTCTTGTAGGAGCATATGCACGTTAATAAGCATCTTTCCTGCTTCTCCCCCCATGCTTGACACAAATGGAAACACACTATACACCATCCTTCACCCTGCTTCTTTCAGCGCTCGGGATGTCCTGAAGAGGTTTCCGAGTCAGCACGTGGAAATCTGTGGCGTTTTGGAGGATTGTTTGTGTTTAAATAGTTAACTAGTGAAGTATTTCAGTTGATTTCAGATCTCAGATTATTTCAGCTCTCTTGCACCTTAACAGTGCTGCTGTGATGTTCTGTGTAGGTTTCTTTGGACCCGTGCGTCCCCATATATCCGTAGGGTGAATTCCTACCAGTGGGATTCAGAGCTCAGGATCCTGAACAGCTCTGAGCACTCCTGAGGGCTCGCCCACCCCCGAAACAGTGCCGCGGTCCCGTCTCTTCAGGTGTCCCGCACAGATAGCACTTCTGCAGGTGGTGCAGCCCGGGGGCTCCAGAAGTAGGCTAGGATTCCAGATCTAACAGGCGAGCGGAGCTGGCTCTGGCTGTGGCTCGTGCCTGAGTCCCCACCGCGGGCACCTGCTCAGGGCTGCCTCAGGCACAGCCGGAGTGAAAGCCTGGGTTGTGGGTCAGAGAGCTCCCTGCTCCTCGTGGGCCCTTTGTCCGGCCCCGCGCGGTCCGTGTGCTCATCCCCCGGGGTTCCCGCTCGTTGAACCACACAGACGGCTTCCTGGCCCACCCTCATCACACCCCACTGCCCACCCTGGGTTTTCCTCGGACGTGCTAGCTTCCTGAGCTCACGTCCTCAGGCTGTTTCCCTAGCTGTTGAATTAGTGCGGCCTTACAACCGTTTAAAACTCACGAGCCCTGAGCCCCGACCAAGGCCCTGACCCTGCAGTGGGCTCCCCCACTTCCTGAAGCCAAACTAGCACTCGGGAAACAGTGTCCTGCTAGTAACTGCCACAGTAGGTAGATGCTGCAAAAGCCTTTGGAATTGGAGCGAAGAACAGAACGGCTGGTGAAGGTGGGCCCGGAGATGGACCTTCAGGGGTGGAGGCTTCAGATAGCGAGACTGATGGCGCTGGTAACGAGCGGCTACCCTTGTCATTGTAGGACTTCTGCCACGGACAAGTGATGTGGCCGCCCCTCAGTGCCCTGCAGGTGAAGCTTGCTGAGCCCGGCCAGTCCTGCAAGCAGGTGTGCCAGGAGAACCAGCTCATCTGTGAGCCTTCCTTCTTCCAGCACCTCAACAAGGACAAAGACCTGCTCAAGTAAGTGCTGGGGGTGGAGAGCACTGGCCCAGCCTCCAGCTCACCTCTGGGTCAGAGCTGGGGGAAGCAGGTTGCGACATGGTCCCCCCCCAACACACTCCGCCCCACTCCCCCAGAAAGTTAGACCAGCAGTTTTGTTTTAGGTGGATGGGATTTAGAATTCGAATGGGGGTGTTGTGTTTGCAGAAATAAGGCCGTGTTTGGGATTGGAGATTGTGGGAAGGGTTCGGTTTGTTCATGTCATACCCGGGAACTGTGGGAGTGGAGACGGGCACAAAGCACAGCCTGGAGGGCCCCACCGCTGGGCTCCCCTGGCAGAAGCCAGGCCTGCTGCTAAGCCCCAGCAGAGCCTGAGCAGTGCAGGTGGCAGGCGAGACTCTCCAACCCTGGAGTGCGAAAGGAACAAGGAGTAGGGGTCGGGGGCTGGCATTGAACTACCCGCAGCAAGTTCTGTTGCCACCTTCCCCTCCTGTGGCCCCTGTCCCGTCTTGCACTTGATTCCAGCACCCTTGGCACATGGAGCAGGGCAGGGACAGGATCAGGCCTGACTGCCGGTTCCTCAGCAGGGAGGCAGGGGCGGCACAGGGACCACAGGCTGGAGCGGCGCCTGGATGGGGCCTTCTGGATGGCTTGAGTCCTTCCCCTCATGCCTGCATTACTTGTGGTGATCCCATCCGTTTCCCTTGGCATTGGCAGATCCCAAATTTCTACATGAGGTTTCTTCTGGCCTCTGACCCGTGACCCCTGTCAGTGCTAAATCTGCTCCCTGTTTTTATCACACCCACCCTGGGCCTCCTCTTACTTAATTACCGAGCCCCACACCCCATAGCTCTAGTTAAGAGACTTGCTGTCCCAGCCCTAGATGTTCAGCGGAGCAGTGGTACTGTGCAGCCCTGAAGAGGGGATTTAAGAAATGCAGTGTGCTCGCTGCCCGTGGCTAGCCCTTCCCCCGTTCCGGCTTTATGCCCTGTTACAGCGGTTGGCCACTGTGGTCATCTGTGCACAGAGGGCTGAGCTGGCTCGTCCTGTCTGTACATCTTCTTATTCTCAGGCATGGTATAAAACCCTTCTTAGAGAGAGAGCTTGGCCTCTCGCATCTCTCCTGCGGGAAAGTTCCCCTGAGTAGGGGGTGTGGAGGATGCTGGTTTTTCCCATTCTTTTTTTGTGAAGACTGAGCTCAGAGGCCACCTTGATTCCACTATCAAAACAAAGGCCAGAAAAGAGTTATTGTGGTGCCCTCCTCCGTCACCAGTGAAACTTTGTGAGAAGGGGTGGTGGTGTAATACAAAAGGAAAGATGGTACTAGAAGCTTCTGTTTCCATAGCACATATCCTGAATTTTGGAGTCCTGGGAGGGGCTTCCTACTGGCTCCTTTTGGAAATAACTACTGTAGCAAGGTAGCTTTTTGAGAACCCTGAGTCTCTCTCTCTCTGTTTATCTGAAAGTCTGGGTTCACTGGGGATAGACTAGGGACAGTGCACACACAGCTGTCTCCGTGCAGTCCCCATCTCCAGCTCCGGAGGGGAGGACACAGGAGAAGTTGCATCCCGGGAATGGAAGCCAAATGAGACTCCTCTACAGCACAGCCCTTCCTTTCCGGCCAGGCAAGGGTCAGGGCTTCTGCCCGGGTCCAATGACCAGGGCCTGGCTCAGATAGCTTAGGGCCCCATACAGCTGGCTTGTCGCTGGAGCAAAGGTCTAGGTCCAGTAGAGGGACAGAAGGGGGAGCCAGTGGGTTAATTTCCTCTATTCCATCCGTTTTCTTCCCTGCAAGATGGGGGACCCCACGTGATGGTGAGGTAATGTGCCACTGGTGCCCAAGACGGAGCAGAACGGCCCCTTCGTCCAGAGAGCCTTGGGCCCTGGAGCAGGCTTGAGGCTGCCAGGCCAAGACCAGAAAAGCCAGTCCCCTCTCCCAGCCTCCTGTCCACCTCCTCATACCCTGCAGAGCCCATGAGGGCAGAAGGCCTCGTGGGGCTGTCCCGTGGCCAGCCCCTGTGCCATGGGATTGCTTCACAACCCTCTCCCAAACCCCACGTGGCTTTGTGGGTTTTCTCCCAAGGAGGCGGCGATGAATGCTAATTCTGTAATAAAGCTATCTGAAATTAATTCCCTGAATGTAAGAGCCCTATTGAATACCTTGTTCCTGCATTTGTAAATACTGATAATGTTGTAAAGCCCCAGCTATCTGGTGGTCTACTGAGTGCCTCCTCCATGTGAGGCAGTCCTGGCTCATCCATATTCATGGCCAATTAGCGAAATGAGTGGCTCCTACAAGCCCATGCTACTTTTTCTTCTCCACCTGGGGGGCTGGTTCTCAGCTTAAGCTCCTTTTAGTCTTTGGGTGCCCATGACCTTGAAGAACCATTGAAGAACCTTGAAGAACTGTCTATCCCCACTGTGTAGTAGGAATTGTTATCTCATAGATCAGGCCCTTTGGAGTGTCCCGTGCCATCATCTCAAATCAGGGGCAATCAGGCAGCTGGTCGTGGAGTTCCTGTTCACGCAGGGCATGGTGTAAGTGCTGGAGAGAACATCATGATTCAGGTGTGCCGCCGCAGACCAGCGGCGGGGGGGGGGGGGGGGTCCAGAGGCAGAGGCCCCAGGAAAAGCCAGAGTCCAAGCTGGGAAGGCCCCACAGGGAGGACCTTGGCTCCATAAGTAGGAACATGTGTTCGTGTGACACTTTATTTGTAACTTTGCTACCTTTTCAAGTTACAGCTTCTAAAATATTAAATGATTGAGTTTGGAGTTTCTTTTTGAAGATGGGAATTCTAAACCATGAAGTCTAGACCGTGAGCATTTTGGCACCTGAGTCAGAGAGGTCATGAGTGAGTCTGGGGGACTTGGTGGATTCAGAGTTGGATAAGCAGGGCAGGGGCTGAGGGACGGGGGGAGCTCAGGGGCAGGGAAGAGGGGAAGCGTAAGACCAGTAGGTGGGGTCCTGCTTGCATCCTTTCATCCTGTGTCAGTTTGTGTCGTCAGGAGGGAGGAGTTCTTTCTATCCTCTCAGGATGTAGGCAGCCCCATGGGAAGGTGGGGCTTCGCCTTTTTATTCTTGGTCAAGAGCTATAAATGTAAACCAAGGGCCGATGGGCCTCAGAAGCCCCCTCCCGTCCTGTAAGAGGCCAGCTGGGGAGAGGTCAGCTCCACAGGGCCCTACAGAAAGGAAGCAGCAGTGTGCTAGGGGTCCCTGAGTGAGAGTGAGAGAGTATGTGTGGCAGGGGGTGGGAGGGGGGAGAGACAGACATCACAGAACAGGAAAACAGAAACAACAGCGTGCATACTCTGCAAAGGCAAGGGACCCACTGGTGGGGAATGAGGGCGCTGGTTTCCAGATACACTCCAGCAATTGAGGAAAATCCCCTAATCAGAGGGAGTGCTCCCTGGGGGCACAGTGGTTGGATGGCTTCCACAAGTGTCTGTAGCCCTGTGTGCCCCAGAGCCCCCTATCACCTGAACCTTCAGGGAACTGCCCTTGACAGGTTCCGTGTCGTGCTGGGGACTGCCTGCACCCTGAGCTCTTTGTGGTGGTCTCTGGACATCATCCCTGGGCAGGCCTCTTCCGCAGCGGCCTCAGCTGAGATGTGTTCACAGACATGTGTACACGTCTGCTCACCTCCCGGGAGCACGTGCCTGGAGTCTGAGCTGGGTGACCAGGGGCAGGAGCAGGAGGGTTTCTTGATGGCTCCTGACAATTAGACCCTATGGGATCTGAGAGTTGGAGAGCTTTCCACACCCCTGGTTAGCAGCGTACGAGGCAGCAGGCTTGAGTTAAGACATAGCAGCTATGTCTTAATTTTGCTATAATTAAATTATATATAATATATATAATATATATAAATAAATTATGCTATAATTCACCTAAACAAAGAAATAACGTAAGCATAAATCTATATTGTAAAGCTCTGTTCCCTCTGGAATCCTGTAATGCACAGCTGAGTTCTGGAGAACCCTTTCTGTGGGTAGGCCAGTGGGGGTATCCTGCAGAGAACCTAGTGGCCCCAAATCTTTTTTTTTTTTTTTAAGAAAATCCATAAATCCCCACTTCCTGCCCTTGTTTTCATGGTCCGTGACCTTCACGGTCTGGGTGCCCACATCTCCCAGCTGGCCCACCAAGACCAGAGGTGTTAGGGCATTTAGAGATGTCACGGAGCTCCCTGGTGACTGCAAGAGCAGCCTCCAAGTGCGTGCTGCCCTCCCAAGCACCGAGAGCTGGGCAGGTAGGCTCAGAAAGGCCCCAGCAGATGGGCTGGGAATTGCCCCGTTCATGTTGGCAAGGGCAGGCACGGGCCAAGCGGTTCGTGGGCTGGAGGAAGACGAGAGGGGGCAGGAGTACTGGGGAGGAGGATGCTTCCCCCCCCAGCGTTTGGAAGCATTCCAGAGGCAGCAGGAGACCTAGAGTTCCCCCATCTGGATCCCCACCCTGTCAACAAGAACGGAGATCTCCGTGAACAAAGCGACATGGAGATAATTGGCATGTGTGTACATGCCAGCACAAGGTGGGGAGGGCGGTGGCAGAGCCCATACCCTGTCTGCCCAGCCAGGGCGACCACGATGATAATGACGATGGTTGTGGTAACGGCAGTAGTTACCATTTATCAAATACTTACGCGGAGCTACATTCTGCCAAGTGCTCTATCAGCACTGATTTAATTTCTGCCCCTCCCCCATGAGTTAAGGATTATTTGTTCCCACTCTACAAAACTGGAAACCGAAGCAAAGAGAGGCTCATGGAGACGAAGTCAGGACTCAAACTCAGGGCCGCCCAGCCCCCCTACACCTTCTTCTCTGAACCGGTCCCCACCTGGCACATTGGGACACCGAGCTGGACACCTGCCGAGGCCTCCTTGCTCTCAGGGCCACAGGGTGGGTGGGACCGATGTACCCCAGGCCAGAGGAGAAAGGATGTGGCTCTTCTTTAAGATAACAGGCTGGCCGTGTTGGTTAGCCCTGCAGGCAGTGGCCCCAGTCTGAGTGAAGCAGCAAAGCCACAAGGGTCTACAGCCCACAGACCTTCCAGCTGTGGGGAGACGATGGCAGGAGGAGCAGGGGTGCGGGTGTGCAGTCAGGGCTTGGGTTTGAGGTCCTGCTGTGCATGTCCTGAAGCCTCAGGCACTTATCCTCTCAGGAGGGGGTGGGAGGGAGCCTACCATGGCCATGGACCCAGGCGACTACGGAGGCCCAGAGAATTGATGCCCCAGGACCCTCCCCCTCCCCCAGGAGACCATCTGATGGCTCTCCAGCAGGAGACTAAGGCCATGTCACATGAATCCTTTTAAACCGCCAATAAAAATATTAAACGCAGTTTTTCCAAGTAGTTACATAATGTATGTCTTTGCCCCCGTTCTCGCTCCCCCGCAGGAACCGTTGTTAAGGCTTTAGGTGTAGCCCTCTCGAGGTTTGAAGCACACGCACACAGGTTGAGCCGCTCTGCATCTTCTGTCACTTGCCTTCCTCAAGGACAGCTCTTGCATTTCTACCTCATTCTTTCTCAAGGGCTGCGGAGACCTCTCAAAAAGCACAGATGTGCTGCAAACTGTTCAGCCCTTCCCCACTTGATGAGTATTCAGATTATTTCCATTTTTTCTTCCTTACGATGCTTCGGTCGGTAGCCTCGAACACACACACCTTTCTTGAGCTGGACTCCTGGTGGTGGGGAGTGGCTAGGTCAGAGGGTGGCTACCATTTCCTTTTTATGACACGTGCACCCAGCATGCTCCGCGCACCTCAGAAGGTGGGCCCGAGGAGCCAGTGACAAGGACTGTCCCCGCCTCTCCAACCCTTGTGCCTTTCTCTTCCTCTTCAGGTACGAGGTGACCTGCCAAAGCTCAGAGCTGGCCAAGGACATCCTGGTGCCCTCCTTCGACCCCAAGAACAGGCACTGTGTCTTTCAAGGTGACCTCCTGCTGTTCAGCTGCGCGGGCGCCCACCCCCGGCACCGGAGGATCTGCCCCTGCCGGGACTTCATCAAGGGCCAGGTGGCCCTCTGTGAAGACTGTCTATAGCGGCCCCTGGCTCGGCCCCACACTCACTCTGGGGGGGAAAACAGTGGCTCCGGCCCCAATGGGACAGGGCCAGGGGGCAGACATCATGTCCTTCAGGGACTCTTGCCAGAGCCTGAACTTTATGCTGGAAGGTTTCGAATTAGTATTGCTCCTTCTGCGGTCCGAGCACCACAGCGGAGTTCTCCCCAAAACAGAAGGAGCAGATGCCAGGCTGGGAGCCTGGCTTCTCCCTGGCACAACTTTGTTTTTATTTCTTGAGGAGACTGTGTCACTGCAGCTGCTCCAAGGTAGAGAGTCTCAAGATTCATTTAAAACAGAACCAGAGGAGGAATGGAGCTTGTCAGAAAGAACTTTATACGGGAACATTCCTAAACCCAGTAACTTATTTATTTGGGAGGGAGGGAGGGGGAAGAGGGGAGGGCAAAGAGGGATGGCTCACATGTCTTGTTTCTCTGATTTCCCACTGTTTACCGTCCACCTTCACTGTATTATTACTCCTGTCTGCTTCCGGAAGGAAGCAGGAGGGAGACAGGGTGCACTGTGGGGCCGGTGGCTCACTTGAGGGCAGCTGCGGGGACCTAGCTCCTCAAAGTGGATGGTGGCAGAACAAAAGAGAATCTTGCGTGTGCTTGACAGATGGCAGCTAGAGGACAGGCATCTCCTGGGCATGAGGGGACATGCCTGTGTTGTTGTCCTGAGAGCCCAGCCAGGGACCAAAGATGGGGCCGCTTTGCAGTGAGAGCTCCTTTCCTTGACCCTCTCCCCTTCCCCCTCCCTCCCCCCATCACACATACCCACGCAGGGACGCATACACCTTGGCCCTAATTTCTGATGAGGATCCCTTTAGGAAAAATGCAGGATTGGGGAATTGACATTTGTTAGTTTATGGTAAATCCACCCTCCCTCCAACGCCATTGAAAGGAGGAAAGTAGAAACATGGGTCACAGTTATTTACTCCTGAAGAGGGTTATCCGAGCTGGGTGTGGACAGGCATGAAGCTAAGAACTGGTGATGACACCAGAGCTGTGCTCCAGACAGGTAAGGGCTTGGGTTCTGTTCCTTCTCAGGGCTGATGTCACCAGAGTCACAGGAATGAGGCGCTCAGTGTACCTGATGTTGGCAGGGGGGGCAGGGGCAGGCCAGGACGAATGTGGTGTGTGGTCCTGGCCCATCACCCGTGGGTGTGAGTGTGTGTCTTGCGCAGGGTTGGCTCTTACTCGAGGCTTGAAGATTCTGAGAGGGATATTCTGAGTTGGCAGGTTGGCCCAGTCGGACTCACGGATGCCCCCACTAGCCCCTGGAGTTCCTTGTCTCTGCCAAGGCGGGAGCTCCCCACGCCCATCCGGCCCTGCTTCAGAGCTCGGGCTAGAAGTGTGTGTGTTTCCTGTGAAGCCCCTGGCACTTCCAGCCTGCTAACAGTGAGCCCTCTTCTCCTTCTTGCAGAACATCCCAGTCATGAGTTGTGGCGTGATCCACCCAGCCCTCGCTGGTGGTTCTGAGTGCCTTGGTCACCTAGCACCACGCTCCACCCCTGCAGCTCTGTGCTTCCCGGCACCCTGGCTGCCATCGGGACAGCCAGTGCAACCTCGGCCGGGCAGAACGGTCGGGCAGGGCTGATGGCTGGGTGGGCCTTTGGGAAGGGAGCTAAACCAGGAATCCTGCTTCGTGAGGACCACAGGGCATGTGGAGCCTTTAGGTATGGCAAGTTAGATTGTGCCTGCTTCTGGAATCTTCCCTAGTGCATAAATAGTATCAAATGCACAGCCAGCCTTTTTATTTCTTAGACTCTCAAGTGGGTCTGAATTTCACCTCTAATCCCAGAGAAGGGAGTGAGGAGCAGCAGCCAGGGTCGCCCCCAAGCTGCGGGTGACAGGGAGGGTTCTGACAGGGAGACCTGTGCCCTGAGCGTGGGTGCAGGGGTCCCCTCAGGAACTAGCTGAAAGCACCGTCTGCCTGGGCCAAGCAGCAAGGGCTTAAGTCCAGAGGGAATCTTGGCGTTAAGGTGTGTGTGTGTGTGTATGAATATGAATATGAATGTTCCTGCAAGTTTTGCAAGGGCAATTTCCACTGTAGGAGAAACACTGCCTTCCCTGTAGTTAGGAACTGCTTTTCCCTATGAATGGGCCTCTGGATTTCACCCTAGGTTGTGGGAATTCCCCTGAGCTCCGAGGGCTGCAATTCCTGGGCCAGTGCCGCCCCCTCCTGGGCTCTTCTGGGAGCTTCCAGAGGTGAGGATGTCATGCAGGCATTGGGCCAGCAGGGGGAGCCTGCGGGCTAAGACTTGATTCTCTAGCTTGGCCAGATTAACCCATTTTGCAGAGCTGTTTCAATAAGCACAGGGACTCAGAAGGAAAGGAAGCTGGAAAGCACGGTTCCAAGAAAGGTGCTGTGCAGGCCTGGCGCTCCAGAAGCTGCAGGGATTGTTTGTGGCTGTCCTGTTTGCTGAGCTCAGGGCCTCTCCACCTCCCCATTCCTCTCCTCTCCATCAGGACTCAGGTCTAGCAGTCCAGCCGAGCACTTTCCCACCCTTGAAGATCGCTGTGCCCCACCTCCCCCGCAGTCCATTAGTGGCCAGAAGAACCCCGACTTCCACAGGTGGGGCTTCTGCTTCTGGGGCAAACCCACACTCCATGTGTCCAGGGCATTTTGAACAGAGGCAGCAACACCCTAATGTATAGCAGCTCCCAGGGCACCACTGCTATGGCCCAAGTCTGATCAGTGTCCACCCCCTCCCCAAGAGGAAATTGGGGAGGGGGCTTCCATCTGTCCTGTGTGGAAGGGGCACGGTTCCTGGATGCCCTGGGAGAGGACTGTGCCTCTCAGAGTATAGCTGGGAGCCTTTGGTGGTTTTGCTACTGCCAATCTGAACAGAGTCCTACACCAATTTTTAATTGATTTCCACAGGGACAGAGATCCTAAGTCAGGATCAGTGTCTTCCTGTGTCGTAAGCATACCTTGCCTGTCTGTACGTTTTTGTCCATTTTTTCTCCTAAGTGAACTTTGCCCCCCCTTCCCCCGTGATCCTAAATTCTTAAACATGAGGGAAATTTATCTAATTTATTAAGAGAAAGCTTTCCTTTGAAACATAAACACTTTCAGGAGTGAAAACTCCCGAAAGGGGAAGCACACTTCTTTTAATGCCAGTAAAAGCCTCCTTTATTTCATGTATGTAATTTGATTTGCACATGTACAAATGGAGACACTTTTTTTGCGTTTTTGCCAGATTGGGTTTTCATCACTGCTTTAGTTTGCCTTTTTTGCGTGTGTTTGTTTGCTCTATGTTTTGAAATATTAAGAGTGTTTCTTTGATATTTATTGTTTTTCTGATGTGCCTTTTCACTTTTCTTTGGGGTTGGTTTTTAGAATCTGGGTACCATGTAAGGAAGATCGCAGACCCCTCCAGTTTGAAGATAGGACACATCCTTGTGTCAACAAGGGTGCTCAGGCTGGGCACCAGGAATACCTTCCCAGCCCCCTAGGCCACAGCATCTGTGCTCTTACACCCCCCGTGAGGCCAGGAGAACCCCCAAGAGAAGGGCTGGCTTCCTCCCGGGCTGCTCCACATCTTTGGATCTGAGGGACTGCTGGTCACCAACGTGCCAACATGCCTGTGCTCTCCACAGCTCAGGCACCCGGTGAGGTGTGGCTGGGGCAGAGGACCAGTCCTATCTGAGAGGTTGCACTGGGAGAAGAGCAGTCCCCACTGAAACACTTGATCTGATTATCATAAAGGGGAAAGAATATGCACCTCTGTTGTTTCCTTAGGGAACGCAGGTTTATTTTAGTAAAGGTGATAAAACTGGATGCTGTGTACAGGTGGGTTTGTGCTTTAGAGACCAAGGCAGGCCACCCCATTTCTCCAAGGTGGTTTACCTAGATTGTGTGTATAATTGGGACAAGTACCACCCTTTGCCATGCCCCCAAAATCCTTGATTTAAAAAAAAGAAAAAGTCTTATTTTGTTAACGACAGGCTCGGTTGTGTTACTCTCCCAAGCCTGGATTACTTTATTTATTTTAAAATATTTTAATTTCCCCATTGGCTTCGTTCTAATCCCATCCATCCCTGTAGGGCTGCCGAGCATCTCCGTGGGAAGAGATGGATGGACAGAAGTAGATGCAGACTTCTTTAGGGAGGTGGGGATTTCCTCAAGCAGAGGGTGAGTCCTTTCATTCCTGTTGCTTCAGCACAAACTGGAAACTTACCTTTTTATAGCAAAAGGCCAGATTAGCTGTATAGTCTCAGATGCAGAAAAAAATTACCCTAGCTTTTTTAGCACTTAGGGTGTTTGTGAGGATTCCGTGTTTAGCCGTGTCTGGCACATAGTAAGCCCTCGTAAATGTTAAATATTGTTTATTATTAGCATTTCATAAAATTTGAGAAATAAAGAGCTAAGTAATACCTACATGAAAATACTCCTCCAAGTTGATGGAATGTTGTAGGAATTTCTGGTTTAGGATGTTAGGATGTCCGAGTCCCGTGCCCCTCCTGCTGGTTGAAATGTTACTGTACCCCTGAATGCACGGATTTGCAGATATGCCTGACTTCAGCCCCAGATGCAGCAAGGCTGTAAGAATGTATAAACTGGAGATGAAAAGGGTGACCCACATGCTGGATCTCACCCCACTGATGTCTTCTGGACCATTCTAGGGTTGTTCTTTGTAGAACTTTTTGAGCTAGAATTAAAATAAGTTCTATGATTGTACCCCTTAAATCAAAGTTAACTATATTCCTCTGAAATGAAATAATAAAGACTTTGTGTTTTATTTAAGGAGAAAGGAATGACCAGTTGAACCTTCTCATTCCCCAAGAAGTCCCTTTGCTGATCCCTGCTGGCCGCAGCGGCCCCTCCACAGTCCAACCCACAGGGATCAGATTCTGGGCTGGTTAGCGGTCACGTGTTTGTTTCCGCCCCATTTCCCTAGAAGACCCACCTCTCCCCTGGGCCGGCTTGGCTAGCCTGGGGACTCCAAGACTATCTGACCACTCAGGTGGAACTGTGGTGGGCAGAGGGGTTGGGGGGTGGTCAGAGTGTCTTCAGAACCACTCCCAAGAGGCTGCTCATGGTTCAGTGATGTTTTCCCAAATCACCTAAATACCAGTTTGCTTTTTGTTTTATTGGGATTTAGCCTCTCTCTTCCCTGTTGTAGAGTTTTCTATCTATCTTGGCACTATTCTGGCTAGACTGCAGTTGGGAATATGGAGGAGTTTGCTGGAGTCCGGGGTCCTTCAAAGTTCCTTTAGATTCTTTCTTTAGCGGAATCAGCAGTCTTATATGTTTGTGGGCATAAGAGTGGAATTCGCCTTCTTCAAAGCACTGTTCCCTCTAACCCCAGATTCTGTGGCGCCTTAGGACCCCCCCCTCCCCCGGCAGCTGGTGAGGGACAGCCGGGGGCCCATGTCTGGGGGGCAGGTGCTCAGACAGGCGAGCAGTGCCGCGGGCCTCGAAAGCCTTGCCGGAACAGCAGGATGGGACCTTAGCACGGTCCGCCGCCTCCGTCAAAGCCAAGATGGAGCAGAGCTGGGAAGCAGTTTGCTTGCTGTCATGCCCAAGTATTCATGGGACAAGAGCAGAACAATCGCTGCCAAAGGAGAGGGTGACATCCTTTCTACTGTAGTTAGTTGCTGTCACAACCTTGATGTCCTTAAGCTAATGGCCGTTTGCGTGTGTGTCTTCAAACAGCTCCTGGTACAACCGTTTTCTACTGTTCACTTCTGGGGTTACGTGGTGCGGGAGTCTGCAAATAAGGTGTCGCTGTCCAAATGTACTGTACCTGCATCGAGAACACTGCTTTGGTTTCCAATGTTGTAGAGAAAACTAGGGAGAACTTTATTTTTCAATAAACTTTTGTTGTGTGACAGGTGGCAGTGGTTTTTGGGGGTCTGGGCTGGGTGCAGGGTCCCCTACGGAACAAACCCAGTGGCATCCGCTGATGACGTCACCACTTGCAGACACCCTGCGGAAAATGCTGATGAGAAGGTAGGTGTCAGGAGTGGGGAGGGAAAGGTTTTACTCGCGAGCAGTCTTTCCCAATGGAATTGGAAAGAGGACTGGTAGGTTGGGGGAGGGGGGAGTGCCCTGGAAAGAAGGAAGGTCAGGTCCATACCCACACCAAGGGCTTGTCTGTGGTGATCCTGGAGGGCCATGACCAGCCTCTTGGAACTCCTGACTCCTGCCTAGAACGCAGATACCATGCAGTTCCCATCATGCATCTGTGGGACCCAAGTCCCAAAAAGTGCCAGAAGAAACGAGTGCTTACGTTTGGGGGGACAGGGGTACTACATCGAAGCTTCCACAATGTATGCTAGACAGAGTGAGAAAAGAGATCTATCGAATCTTGCATTTTGAGAAAAGAGATCTATCGAATCTTGCATTTCCCAGACCCATTCAGTTAACATCCCATGCAACACTCAACATGCTGTCTGATGAAGCCACGTGGGACGCATCAGATTGAATCAAGGTCAGTGACGCCTCAAAACGAACCACCTCCCCTCAGCGAGCCAGAGACAGCCCCCCGGGAGCTGGGGTGTGGAAGGCAGGGGCGGGGCCCGGGAGCATCATCCCGCAGTCCCAAGCACCACCAAATAAATGTGCAGCCCCCCACCTCGCAGGGCCTGCGGCACCCATCAGGACGGTTCTTCCCCCCCCCCCCCCCGCCAGGCACAACAGACCCCCGTCCACAACAGAAAACCTGCCCAGAAAACCCGGTGAGCACGCTCCAAGATAACCTCCCCGTACCATACAAAACAGGTAAAGGTCTTTATTGGTCAGCCACTGTCGCCCGGACGAGCAGCAGCGCCAGAGGTACAGAATGTTGTGTGCTGGGGGACATTTGTACAGAATCTATGCCTAACGTTACATCACCAGGGAACATCGTGTTCCTTACAGAGGGGCAAGCCATCTCTCACAGACTGTAACGTACCATTACCACTTCACACAGCATATAGATATATGCATATATGGAGAGAGTATATAATTATTTAAACTGTCGTTTCACATCTCTCAAAAATGGATCCTGTTTTTACATGTAGGTTCTGAATGTACAAGAAAGGGTCATGTGCTTAGTTCAACCATGCAAAGCTCATACGTGTGTCACTAAAGTACTTTAAAAATAGAATGGTCTCCTTTTGGACAAATCTGTTCAGAGTCAGGATTAGTAAAACAGTATGAAACTAATGAAATACCTTGATAGAAATTAGAAAGTGATCTGTACGGATGGTTCTGGGCATGTCAAGGGGCGAGGGACAAAAGGTACGGTCTTCCCTTAAAATCTGCCAGGAGAGAAGAGACTCTGGAATGGGGGGTGGTGGGGGCCACCGGGGGTCCAGAGGAGGTGGGTCTGGTCAGTTGCTATCCATTTCAGGCTTAGAGCACCACAGAGGAACTTTCCGCCAAGTAGAGATCTTATCTTACCCACAAGAACCTTTTTTACTGCAGAAAACAGTAAAGGTCAGTTCTCACTGGAGGTGGGGAAACCTGTCCCCACTCCTGTGCACGTTGTCCTAACACAGTTGGCGGGGGCAGAGGAGCAAAGGGGAGCAGTGCAGACTGACCTGCCGGGCAGACCTTGTTCCCATGAACACAAACTTGCCAAAAAAGAAACTGGATGTTCAGTGAAGTGTTGGCACCATCTGCCTGTGTGGAAACCTCGCAGTCCTCGCGGTCTTCGGATGCAGGGCAGCCAGCTTGGGCCTCGCCGGCCACTCACTCAAACATCTCATAGTGGCGGGTCTGCCTCACCCTGGGCACCATGTCGATGAGGAGTCTGCAAAAAGGAAACACAGAGGTCACCCCCACGTGGGCCTCCTGCAGCCCTGGGGCAGTAAGCAGAAGGCTTTTTAAAAACTATATATACTATAAAATTCAACCTTTTAAAGTAAACAATTCTGTGCATTTCAGTATATTCATAGGTTGTACAAACCATAACCACCATCTAATTCCAGAACATTTCTATCACCCTGAAAAGAAACCCCATACCCACCTCCAGACATTCCCCATCCTCCTGTGCAACCCACTGATCTACTTTTAGTCTCTCTGGCCTCTTCTGGATATTTCTGCTATCTGGAATCACCTAACGTGCGGCCTTTTGTGACCAGCTGCTTTCATCGGATACCGTGTTTTCGAGGTTCATCAGCACTGCGGCCTGGAGCCATACTTCATTCTTCTTAGGGCTGAGGAATACTCCACTGGATGGCCCTACTACATCGATCATTCATCCATCTTACAGACACCGGGGCTGTGTCTACCTTTGTCTACCATCAGTACTGCTGCCGCGGTCATTCGTGCACGAGTCATTATGTGGATGCGTGTTTTCTCCTCCGGAGTGGACACCGACGAGTGACCCCTGCTGGGTCAAACGCGAACTCCAGCATTGAACACGGTGAGGAGGTACTCAGCCGTCTCCAAAGCAGCCGTCCCATCGTACATTCCCACCAGCAACAGGGTTCTAATTTCTCAAACTCCTGGCCAACTCTGACTGTCCATCTTTCTTATTATAGTAAGCTATCTTCATGGGAGGCAGAAAGTGCTTTAACAGTCAAAAACCCAGTGCCTTTTAGAAATGGTTCTCTCGAAGGCCAACCCCAGCCTGGATGCTGGAACGGAGTCAGTGATGTCTGCACAGCGCTTCTTGCATGAGAGGACTCAGGCTGGGTTTATCCTTGAATGTAGCCCTTCTGCAGTGACACATCCGCACTGGAAAAAATTCTCTGAGGGGGTCTGGCGGAGTGGTGCTGCTGGGCCCTGCCCCCTGCAGCATCCCATGGAGCAGGTGGCAGGAGGCGCTTGACCACAAATGTGCCTCCCCAGGGTGTCATTACAACCCTCGTTAGAGGTAAGGGAAGGGGCACCAAGGGTGAAAGCACCACAGAGTGAGCTATCAAGGCAGCAGACAAAAGTAAAAGACTGCCCGCCACAAAAATACCAGCCCCATGCTGGGGGTTTTCTGGCGGCTTTTCTAGTCCTCTGACCTCACCCTGGCTCAGAAGGGTCACGGGCAAGGCGTGACGGTCAGGAGTGGCAACGCGAGCGCTCGTGGGCCCCGGGGAAGCGAAGACAAAAGGAGAACTTACTTGACGCCGTAGGCAAATATGGTGAGGCCGATGAGCACCCCGATGCTGCCGTCCAGGTACCAGACCGCCGCGTTATGTTTGAACACCTCTGCGCTCAGCAGGATCGAGAAGCCCATCACGCCACCCACGAGGGAGTTAAACCCTGGAGCAACAGCAGAGAGAGGCTGAGGGCAGGGCCAGGAGCCCTTTCTCAGCCCCCAGTGAGACTACCCACATGCCAGCCATGCCTCCGCATCCCAGGCTCCCATCCCTGCCGAGCCTGCGGGGGCCGGGGCACTGTGCACACGGGAGACATTCAGATCCTTGGCGACTTGAATGTCTGCGGGGCCATGGACCGAGCCGGGATCTTCTCAATCCTGTGAAGTCCGATGATGATCCTGCTTGGCCTGTGAGAGCGCTAGGTTACGCAGAGAGAGATGAAACACCGAGACCAAAGGTGACGCAGGTGGAGGACAGGGGGTGGGACTCACCCTGCTCCCATCTCCTTTCCCTCCAGAGCGCCCGTCAGCTGAGGATTTTCACTCTCCAGGAAAGGAAATGCTGAGTCTAGAATTTGCAGCAAGGTGGCAGAAAAGGCAACCGAAACAGAACTGGAGCTAAGGGGTACTGATCAGCCTCTCTCACACAGGGCACATCTGCTCCCCACTTCATTTGAGCTTTGCTCTTTCAAGAGCCACAGGGGAAAGAACAGCTTAGAAAGGCTGCTGGGGGCCCACCAGGCGTGAGCTGCAGGAGTCCTCGCCCGCCCCCAGCAGACAGCGGCCTGGAGAGAAGCTGCGGGCCCACGCATCTTCCCCACGACAGGCCCCCCCGGCGTTTCTGGGGCAGCCCTACCAGCTCCACTCAAAAGTGCTGGTGCCAGGTTCAAGCAGGAGGACTGGGACCGAACCACCTCAGGTTCCTACGTGGGGGGCTGTACACCAAGGAGAGAGGGTTCAGATGAAGGGCAGGGGAGTGTGGAGTTGAGCGAAGCTTGGGTCTGATCTCTTTCTCATGACCCAGAGGGTGGACTCCAGTAGGCCTCGCCCCCTGAATGGGACCGAGCTGGAAGTGGGCCGACGAGGACTGATGGCCTCTGAATGGGACCCTCCTCTCTTCCCTCAAGTCTGTCCTCTCACCACTCCAGCTCTCAGCTGATGCCACGACCTTGGCCTGCTTCGAGCACGTACTCCAGACAATATGTCGTCTTCCCAACACCAAACCAACACCCACCCTGCCTGCTACCCTCCCGCCCATCCCCCCCACCCCCGCAGCTCTGTTCCTGCAGACAGCCAACTCCTTCCTATTCCTGGAATGCTGTGCGCACTCCTGAAGCATTCCCCCTGGGAGAAACCGCCCCAGGCCCGCAATGTCCTTCCTGGACCTCATGACACCCCCCCAACCCCGGCTCTGCCACCCTTCACACAATTCCTGGAAGAGCTGTCTCCCCAAGCCCCTCCCGCTCTCTTCCCCCCTCCCACTCCAGCACCACCGTCCTGAGGTCATCAGTGACCAAGCTGCCACCTGCCCGGGTTCATAACCTGCGCTCCTCTTCGCATGGCTGGTGTCCTCTCTCCACTCCAGCCATCCCTTCCCAGTCGCTGCTGGGTCCTTCTCTCCCCTGGGGGCTCCCCTGTGCAGTGGTGGGAACTCCCCCTCCACCAGCCCTGCCTCCGCCCTCCCCCCACCACCACACCATTGTCTCTCAACGTGCTCTTTGGCCTGACCTCTCTGCAGAGCTGCACCCACTCAGCAGCTCAAACTGAACACATTTCAGTTTGAAAAAATCTCAGTTTCTGCCCGCAAACACCTCAGCCTGTCACTACCTTCTCTGTAAATGGTGCTGCCGAGGCCAAAAATCGAAGAGCCCGTCCTGGACCCCAAATCATCAATCCCAAATCTAACCCGTCTGGCAGGTGATCCTTACCAGCTGCTATCTCCCAAACTCCACCTGACCCCAGGGCACCTGCCCCTTGACTGCACCCCTGCAACAGCCTCTCAGCATCTTCCCTGCTGCCCCCCCATCTCCCTCCCTCTCTCCCTAGACAGCAGCAAAAGGCCTCCAATGGAAAAGCTGCCATTTCTGAATCACATCTAAACTCTTGAAGGCTGACACGAGCTGCCATGAGCAGCCCCTCTGCCTCTCCCATCACGCATGGCCCTCCTGTCCACTGCCCTCCACCCACGCCACCCCTGCAGCTGCCAACCCTGGGCTCCCAGAGCCTCGGGACTCACCCCCAGCCTGCGCCTCTCTTCCCGGGGTCTCCCACACTGCCTCCTTCCCGGGCTAAACCCACGGAGCCCTGAAGGGATTCCTCCCTAGCCATCCACACGGTCCTGCCTTCGCTCATTCTGCTGTTGTTTCTTCCCCAGAGCTCTTCACTTCCTAGCATGGTATTTCTACTTTTTTTCTTTTTACAAACATCCGTTTCTTCCCCAGTAGAAGCATAAGCTTAAGGACAGGGATTTTGTCTCTCTCGCTGTATTCCAAGTCCCAGAGCAGGCTGGCACTTCTCAGGGGCTCAGTTGATGGCCACGTTAATTAACGGATTAACAGATGGAGGGAAGGAGGGCCTGGAACATGGCTTCAGGTGTGCTAAGAGAGCTCCTACGTAGCAGCAGCCGGGCTGAGCTGACAGAGAGAGAGAGAGAATGGAAGCCAGCCCTGCCCAGGGTCCGTGACAGGGCCCTGGAGGGTCTGCCCTAAGAGGGAGGGTTAGAGTCCAGGCAGAGCGCTCACTCCTCGACTGCGGGCTGGAGCCTGAGGCGCCCTGGAGAGTCAGCCTCCCCACTCCCTTCTCCAGGCTGTTCAAGCTCCAACCCAACTTCACCTGAATAAAGGTGGTGGGGACTGGGAAAGGCAGACACCTTCACCTTCCTTCCATCTGGGGCCCACATCCTCCAACAGGCAGCCCAGGGAACCGCAGTGAGAGGGAGGCCAGGACTTGCCAGGAGCCGGGAGCTGGCAAGGGCTCTTCCAGCCGTGGCCCTGACCTGCGCTCTCGTATCTAGCTGGGCCATCCCTGCCCACCACCTACAGCACGCGCCCCCACCCCTCACCCACTGAGGTCTCCTCTGACAGCCGGCCAGCCTCAGAGCTCGCCCTGGGTGCCCTGGAGACAGCAAGAGAGCAGAGGTGGAGTGGTGACCCTGGCTTCACCAGAGATGTGCCCCACCAGCTCCAACTCCCAGGTCCAAATCTCCACGTCTTCCACCTCTAACCGTGGAGGCGAGGGACAGGCAGGCCCTGCTGCGTGTTGCCTCCCGGCTTCCCCTTGTCCAAGGGGCCCCTGGGGGTTGGTTTCTATAGCTTCTCCACGCTCACCTAGCTTTGGACAATGACGAAACGGGCTCAGCATCCTTTCAATGTCCACTCTCCACGCAGCTCCTGCAGCAGACTCTTCTAAAGTCTATGTTTCAAAAGCATTAGGGCCCACCTGCAGCCTTTCGCCATCGCCATGGAAAGCTCTGTGCCAGCTGAGTCCATCCCCGGCCCTGACGTACAGAACTCACTGGCCCTTTCTCCCTAACTACCCATGGTTTCGTCCTCTGCAATCCTATCCTTGGGTCTGCTTCCACACACCCCCCCCCCAAGGGGAACAGCGGGTCCTGAGAGGTGGGTGCCGTATCTCCCTCCTGTCTTCTGATCCATCAGTCTCCTCTTTCCCTTCTCCAATTATGAGAAGCTGGCATTTACCCTCTTGCCTCTGGCGGTCCTGAGTCTTCCTGTCCTTAATACATGGAATCAGGACAGTCCTCTTAAAAAGAAGAGAAAAAAAAAAAGGTTCTGCAGCCACAGCTTTTCTCAGAGGGCTACCAAAATCACCAGCAGAGTCCATTACTCTGTCCCAGGCTAGCTGGGCTGCAGTTTACATCTTGGGCATTCTCAGTGTTGGGGGAATTTTAGTTCAGGGGGACTAGAACCAAGGGGAAGACGAGGAGGAGCTGGCCATAGCCCCAGGGCAGACTGGAAGCATGTGCTCCCCACTCCAACTTTATCAGCAGCACAGGGGGGCCTGGAGCCCACGGAGAAGCCAAGCCGGTGGAGCTGAGAGAGGATGCAGAGAGCAAGTGCGAGTCCCCCCGCCGGCCACTAGGTGTCCGCTCAGCTCCAGCAAGTCACCCTGCCCGCAGCTAGGACAGGGCTGATTCCCCTTCCATGTCTAGTGGGAGGGGCTGCCCCTAGTGGGCTCTGCTCACCTTTGCCAGTGACGGAGCCTGACACAGCTCAGCTTTGCAAGCCCGCACAGGAACACGGCACCAGCACCCAGGGGCTAGGCAATAATTCTGTATCTGCCAGGCCACATCCTTCAGCATGGAGAGCCAGCCGGAACCCTGCGCTCACAGCCCTGCCCCCCCGATCTCCCATCTTCACCTCCACGGCCCACAAAGCCCTGTGGGTCACCGGCTTCTGGGCACTATCCCCACCCCTCACCCAGCCTCAGGGAGGCTCTCCGGATGAGAGGCTCTGCTGGTCTGGCTTTAATGACTCGGGAAGGATCTGTATAATTGAGCACATTCATTTTATGCAGAAAGTTCTAACTGAAGTTCTTCCTGCGCTTGAAAACCGGCAAAGCCTCTTGGGGTTTCAGAACTTGAGGGACTGAGAACAGTGGGCCAGGCACCTGCACTCAGATTTCCAGCTGTGGCTGCTGGCAGCTCTGGAGCACCGCTGCTGGCTCCTGGTTCGGAACTCCCCCAGGACCTCGCCACGATCCCCCTCTGTCCGATTGGGACTAGTAACGTGCTGTGCAAAATCCTTTTACCTTAAATAACACAAAGCCAGCTTCAGCCTAGTGCTGACAGCCAAAATCGCATGTTGACCAAATATTCAAAGCAACAAAACCAAATCAGACAAGATTTACTGCACTGCATGGCACAGAGCGGGAGTGTCTGGAATTTGCCCACACCTGTTGTCCCACTTTCCCTGAAGGTCAGCTTCCTGGCTGTAAGGACACAACCCAGCCGGACCCAGGTCACGCACAGCTCCTGCGTGGGAAGGGCCACCCCCCAGGTGACGGATAAGGCCCGCCCTCCCTCCCTGCATGGAAAGCAGTTTGCTGAACTTGCTTGTGTCTTGGAGAGAAGCCCTTGGCTCGCCCCCAGGCCAGACCGCGAGAGGGGCATTCCCAGGGCAGCAGCCACAGGGGATGCCCTCCAGAGCCAGCCCCTCAGAAGACCCCCGACATTAAAGATAGGCAGGGCTCCTGAAGCCCATCCTGCCCCCTACTCCCAAAGGGAGGGAAGGAGAGAGAGGAGATAGTTACACAGGGCTCCCCACGTCAGCTCATCAACGAGGGAGTAAAACTGGGAGCCCAGACAACACAATTAGCAGGAGGCCGTAACTACTGCTGCGCCGTCTGCTGGCACCCCCACCAAGCAGAGCTTGCCCACCCCCGGGGTCCCTTACGGGTAATGGGCTTGGGTGTGGAGTGCCCGCCTACAGTAATGCTCTCTGTCCTCCTGGGTCTGTCTCTCATCAGCCCCCAGGCACAATTCAACCCTGAGCGCTGCCCGATTTACAAACACTGCCACCGCGTCCTCAAATCCCCCCATCCTCCACCCCGCTGCCCTCGCTCTGTCCAGGCCACCGCCACCCCCACGGCTCCGCAGACTTCTCCCGACTTCTCCCGCCTCAGCTCTCCTTTTTCCTCCGCTCTGTCTTCCACCCTGATGGCCAGAGGGCTCTTTAGAAAACATTGATCATGTCACCATGTGTTAAATATTTAACAAAACCTCCAGAATCCTACTGTAGACTCGATGTCCTGCGGGATGTCTTGCCCTCTCACCCCACATGCCCCTCCAATACCCCAGACTCTCTCCCACCACGATCCCCAGCATGGCTCCCCCCACTCTCTGCATGTGGGCGGAACAGTTTCCACTCAAACCATCCACTTCCCTTTGTCACGACCCCTCCCTGGTTCAAGACTCTGATGGAAACACTGCTTGTGTGTAGCTGGTTTTGTGGGTGAAGATTATAAAGTCAGAGGTTATTCATTAGGGGCGCCTGGGTGGCTCGGTCGGTTAAGCGTCTGCCTTCGGCTCAGGTCATGATCCCAGGGTTGTGGGATCGAGCCCCACATTGGGCTCCCTGCTCAGCGGGGAGACTGCTTCTCCCTCTGCCTCTGCCTGCTGCTCCCCCTGCTTGTGCTCTCTGTCTCTGACAACTAAATAAAAGCCTTAAAAAAAAAAGTTATTCATTAAAAAAATACTTATCTTTGTGGTCTTCTCCGTACACCATATAAAATGGTAGGAGGTGAGAAGGACATGGAAGCCTGAATAGAAACTTAGCATCTGGAATATCCGACAGGAACTAAGACTGCAGTCAGGGCAAAGGGCCCCCCGTTCTGAGGCCCACGCTCGTGCTGGGAGGGGCGGCTCTGACTGCTGGGTCCATACCCAGGCTTCTGGGGAAGGGGCACCTCTGGGTGTCCACTGCAGTCGAGCGAGTCGATAAAATGCTGATGCCCTGCAGGCCAGGGGGCTCTGTTCCTCAGGGCCTAAATCAAGACTGAACGAGGAGCCCGGATGAGTACCCACCGCTGGGAGCCCAGAGCGCTGTGCTGACAGGTGCAGCCGCCCTCGGGTTCCAGGTGAAGAGACCTGGAGAGGAAGGCACAGAGCGGAGAGCGGCTGCTGGAGAACCCACGGGCCAGCCAGGCCTCCGCTCTCTGTTCAGGCCTCT
The DNA here is from genome assembly GCF_024610735.1 of Ursus americanus. Classification (NCBI taxonomy): domain Eukaryota; kingdom Metazoa; phylum Chordata; class Mammalia; order Carnivora; family Ursidae; genus Ursus; species Ursus americanus. The sequence continues at coordinate 17,025,656 of NC_142127.1, forward strand.
GGGCCCTGGCAGAGCAGTGTCCCTCAGAGCAAGAGAACAGCACCCCAGAGGGGGCTGGAGAACCGACACAGACACCTGGCTGACGCCTGCCCAGCCTGCAGCTCTCAGCCAAGCACACCCTGGGCTGTTGATCCCCAAGTGAAGGAGGGCTCCATGTCCAAAGGAGGCGTTCTCTTTCCCAGGTGAAAGAACACCAGACCACAGAGATCACGGGAATGAACTCTCCTCCTCAGGTTCTGGGTCTGCCCCCAGAGACGACAGGGCACCCATACGGGGCCAGGGTCTGACGGGACCATGCACTAGGCTCGGCTTAATGCAAACCGCCTAGAGAGCCCCAGCATCTCAGTGGGTGACAGAGCCCCCAGACGGCGCACAGGCCGCGGCATCAGGCACGCATGCAGCGTTCTTATGGGCCGGAACCACAAGCTCTTTAGATCTGGCTCTGGGAGAGAGCAATCCGTTTATACCAGAGGGGTTATCTAAATGGGAAGTCCACTTCTGGGGACCAGGTGGGAGCCCGCACAACAATGGGACAGAAACGTGAGAGAGGAGGTTCTGATTCCGCGTTAGGGGCTGGTTTCCGCAGTGAACGTGGCACCCAGCACCGTGGCCGGCACACAAGAGCCCCGTACAACCTGGCTGGCCCCGGGCTCCTGCAGCACCGTGCTGTGACAGCAGCAAACCCAGGAGCTGATGCGGGCCGGCTCCTGCCTTCCCCCAGCCTGCCGCGGGTTCACCCAGGAGCTTGAGAAGCCAGGCTGGGCCTCCCATTGCCTGAAAGCAGAGCACGGAAGAGGACGGCCCAGTCCCAGTGGTCGATCCCTTTACTCTCTTAAACACCTTTTGCTGCTTAAAAAGCTTTGGTTTCCTATGGGCAAATGGCCTCCACAGCCCCGGGCAGCCCTGCCTTGCAAGGAGGCCACCAGCAGGCGCTGCTGGAAGTGGCATTTGAGGAAGGTTGGAAGCTGTCCATCTCCTCTGGACCCTGTGATGCTGTGTCCTGGCCTCTTGGGTTAGCCATGGAGGCAACACCAAACCTCAGCGTGCACCTCATAGACTGAGGCACTGGTGTAATTATGACTTCCTGGACCCCACCTCCAACTCCCAGAATCAGAATCTTCAGGGGGTCAGGCTCTGGAATCCGTATTTTTAACAAACACCACAGGCTGGGGCGCCCCGACCCACCCTGTTAAGAGGGCAGAGTGGAGGTGATTCATGAAATTTATTAAATTCCCGGGGTACAAGTCATCTGCCCTGATATGGGAACACTGAGAATCATTAAACAGCCTGAGGAGGGGAGAATAGTGAGGAACAGATTTCCAATTGTTGAGCTCTTCTGCAGGACCAGCAACTGAATAGCATCTTCCCTCACTGTGAGCTTAGCCCCCCAGAGATCAGGCACACTGGCCTTACTCACCATCTGTTATGAGTGCTCTGCTGGTCAGAACCTTCCCCAGCATAAACTTCAACACAGCCAGGATGCTGCAAAGGATCCCACTTAAAATGGAGACGCTGAATAGGAAATCATCCTGGAAGAAAAAGTTCCAGATTTCAACAGTTCACCTCCTGTTTGAACAGATTATCTGCAAACCACTTGCCTTAAAGATCAGCTTTGTTCCCTGAACAAATAATCAGTTGGGTATGCTGCCACCAGGTGAGAGTATCTTGCTTGTTCTCATTGATCAGTTAGTTACCTGTGTCACTGGAATTGGAAAAGATAATCAAAAACAGATAATCCAGATTTATATTCCCTTAGACCCTAAGTATTTCTTTTCCTGTAGGAGATTCGCCTTCACTCTTCTGCCAAAATGTTCGGCAATCACTGATCAATAACGTGATTGGATGGAATGCTAAAAACAGAGCATGCTATGTGTAGTTTTTCATAAATAATTTAAAAAGCAGCTGGAGAATATGGGAACATGTAAGTACACCACTGGACTAAGAACACTTCAACACAGAGCCTATTCAATTGGCCGCAGGGTCAGTTATGGCTGAAGCTACTTAATAACCATGTTTTTTCCGTAAATTCACACAGGGCAATTAGAAGGTTCAAATATACCCTTCAAGGTGTGGAAAAGTCATCTAAAAATAAAGCCTGCTATTGACGTTATCTTAGCACTTCCTATCAGTTTTTACATTAACTTTGCAAGCAAATGAATGAGTCACACACGCAAAAGCCAGCACCACCATCTCATGGCATTAGGGCCCCCCAGGCTCCTCAACTTGGAGCTCCCCTGCATCGCTCCCATGAGACACAGCCTCCAGATTCTCTCCAATATTAAAATGCAACTTACAGCAGAAATCTGATAAAGCATCACATATACAAAAGAAGTAAGATTCCTTAAGCATCTTACTACCCAAATTCACTAACCTAGTGCCAGAAAGCTGGGAAGAAAGAAGACAGACTGCTTCTCTGGCTTCAAAACTAAACAAAATTATTTGAAAAATCCCCTCTCCGGAAACAAGATATCTGCAAGGCAGCAGAGCATCTCCCCCAGAATACTGATCAATGGTGGTTGGTCTTAACATATGTCCCCAGATCTTTTGCTAATCCTTCTTCTAGGAGGTGCAGCTGAATTCCCTCCTCCCTGAGTGCGGGCTGGGCTGGTGACGAGTATCTAACAAGTAGGGTATGGAAAGGGGAAAACAGTGGCTTCGCAGGGGAGAAGGCTGGCAAGGAATCTAAGCCACGTGATCAAGATGAACAAGGCCATTAACGAGTTAGGCCAATAGCATGTGCTCCCTGATAGGACGTGACGGGACAAGGACAGGTCTTGGTGTTCTACCCCAAGATCCATAACCTCAGCTGAATCTTAAAAAAACACCAAATGAACTCACATGGAAGGACAGTCTACGAAATATCTGAGCACTACTCTTCACACACGTCAAGGTCACGAAAGACAAGGAACAACCAAGAAACTGTTGCAGACTGCAACCTATGGAGACAGAGGACTAAATGCAACATGGTGTCCTGGACTGGATCCTGGAGCGGAAAAAGGATATTAAGTGGAAAAGCTGGGAAAACTGGAAAGGAGCCTGGAGTTTTGGAGTTTGGGCAAATGTGCCCTGGTTATCTATGTGAGATGTGAACATTAGAGGCGGCTGGATGAAGGGTATACGGGAATTCTCTGTGACATCTTTGTGACTCTTTTATAAATCTAAAATTATTTCAAATTTTAAAGTTCTTTAAAATGGTCACCTCACTGAATTTATTATTATTATATTATTATTTTTCACCTCCTCAAATTATCAGTAAAGACGATGCCAAACCTAGCCTCGTGGCAGATCCCAAGTCCCTGCTGTGCATGAGGTGACAAAGCAGGGTCCACGAGGGGCAGGGGTGAGGGTTGGCTAGGGTCTCCAAATCACAACTCCTTTGGTGCAGGGACTCAGTCTAATCGTGGGGGTTGGCACCCACAGGACATAATGCAACATATCGACACAGACCCAGTTGCTGACAGGATTCAGAAAGCCTAAGCTGGGAGACTGACACAGTCAGGCACTTTGAGACCCCACATTCAGAGGCTGAATTCTCGCTTTGCTCACCCCCCGTACCTGAAGCCTGATTCCATCCGATCTGTTGGCAAAGCCTTCATCCCTAATTCCCAGATGTAGAGAACATCTGTGTTCACCCCATCTAAGTCCCAAGAAGCTGGGCATCTTGAGACGAGCCACTATGGCTTTAGCAGTCCTCTCCCAGGTCTGCTGGACGGGAGGCTTGGCTGAAAGGCAGCAAGGCGCCAGCAGACCTTTGCTCGCATGTGGACTCCATTGCTTCCTGGGGAAACAGACCTGAGCGTTCGCATCTCAATTCTCTCTTCCACAGGGGGGAGGGCGATACCTGCAGCCCCCCGCAAGCAAATAATGTGCGGTCCGTGGAGCAATTCGTGGTAAAGGGCCCAAGCACATGATCCACGCACTAACTCATTCCACCACGCAGCCTTGCTCAGTGCTGAGGGCGAGCCCCAAAGTATGCTAAGCACTCCTATAAAAGAAACGCAGGGAACTGATTACCTAGAACAAGTATGCATGGTGACTGTAAAGAAATCTGACCACTACGAGTGGGACCGCAGTGGCTCACTGAGGCTTCTGCTTCAGATCGCCCGTGCCACTGAGGCTACACCAGTGGGGTCAAATGCAGCTCCAGTCCATCTCCAGGGTCCCCGTTGTCCTTGCTCTGCTTTGCCCTATGCCCCCATCTCCCTCCTTCCAGGTGCCCTGCTAACTTCAGGGACAACAGCCCCACTGGCCTGTAAAGTCTTATCCCTGCACCGAACAATAAAGCCCATTCTGTACCATTCAGAGCGCTTCCCGTTCTCTGCTTGAACCCGAATTCCACTTCAGAAGGATCTTCAGAGTGCTTACAGAGATGTGGTGCTGAAGCTCCCTGCACTGGGTCTGCGACTGAACCCAGGTGGGACCTCTGAATAAATGTTCGAGCCTGGGTGGCCAGGATTGTGGGAATCTACTCATCTCGTGGCCACCCCACGGCAAGCCTCATGAGTAAGTTCACTTGCTTATAAAACCTACCCCCAACAGTCTGCAGGGGTCTTCCTCTGTCTTCCATCACCTCCTGCCCTCCACATATGGGGGCCAGTTTCAGATCACAGCTGGGAAGCCCCGAGGAGCTTGTGAACTAACGATTGGTAAGCCAGCCAGGAAGGAGGCATCCGCAGGAGTTGGCCATCAATCTCTATATTGGGAGGAGTGGCCCATCTCTTAGATGCTTGTGGACTATTCCGTGACAGCAGGGGTGAGGCTTTAGTGCACCTGTGTGAGGCACAGCGCCCAGCGCACTGCAGCACCAAAAAGAAACAAAGGGCCACGATGGGCTGGCCTCTACTGTGGGCAGCTCGGCTGGCCACCGATGCCCCCCACTCCCCAGAGGCTGCAGCTCGGGTTACAGAGTTGGAGGAAGAGCTGAGGATACAGGATGTATGGGCGTCCACTACTCTGCCGGCTCCAGGGCTGGCCGACAAGGTGGGAGGGCAGGAGCATCAGCTGGAGACCTTAGCGCGCCCTTCTGCGAAGCTAGGAGGGTGCAAGAGATCTTGGATGAAGATCTGGGCACCTGTGACAACGCCTGGTTAGGATGCTTAGCGGTGGGATCTCTGGGAAACTGAGGAGAATGAAGAGGAGGATTTGGTGGTGATTGGTGAGGAAACAGACCAAGGAGCCCCATGCCACCAACCTTTAATAGAAGGGAAATTTTTAAAGAGCAATTAAACAAAACCCTCCCAGGAGAAAAGGTGCATTCTTTCTCTGTGCCTTTAAGTTGTGCATCTTATGATGCCTTTGAAACGTAAGCACCCTGGGAAATAACCACAAGACTACCCACAGAGACTAAGGAGGAAAAGGCGGAAAGAGGGCTATTAGATGCAGACTGCTAGAGGGGCTTCTTGGCCCAAAATCTAGTCCTCAGCCTCCATAAGTTTACTCATCAAGGGCTCAAGTTTGAGAATGCAAGGTACGGGGTCTCGAATGCGTGCCCGTGTGTCACTTATGTCTGCGGGTCTACGTTACGTGTGTGAAGTGCTTTTATGCCACCGGGGGCATCGCCAAAGTTACTCTGTAAAAGAGCCCTATTTACTTAAGGAAAATAAGCTTTAATATCAAACATGTACTTCTGTAAAACTAAAACATAATTTTCCTTCATCTGCTAAAAGGACAACGTTTTCTTGGACTATTGGTCTTCTTTTCAAGGAGATTGTGAAAGGTTTTTCTTTACCTTTTAAGCCATCTGCCAAGAAAACAAAAGATTCCGTGTTTTGTCAAAATAATTTCCTCTGCTTCATGTTATCTTTATCAGGCCTCTGATTACTTAACAAAACTGAGTATCTATTAGAAGAGGTATGTTTTTCACGACTATGTAACTTTCTGTATTTGCCTTTGAAGTCTTTAATTGTCACTTTGGTTAAATGGATAATGAAGTACTGTTTCACGGTGACCTGTGATCCTATTTAATCACGTGTTTTTAAATCTTTGGGTAGTTTTGACAAGCTTCCCAAAAATCAAATTTTCAATGAAGTCTTAACTATGAAGTAACTTTGGGATTTTCCAGAGTCCCCAGAATATCTCAAAAGATGTGTTCTCTCTCCTTATGAAAGGAAGATGTTGAACTAATTAGGCTTATTTGGTAGGTTAAATTTCATGGGAAGCGTTGTCAAATATGAATGATGCTAAACTTTCCTTAGGGCACATTTATTTGAAATTCCTAAAAACCTGGTAAGTCCTGGTAAAATGCTATTAGTCGTAATTTTAAAATGTATGTCACAGAAATAACCAAATTTTTTTGTTAATTACATTATAATGAACTCTCTTCAAATCTTTAACCATGGCCATTTTTAAGTCTTTTGTCATTTACAGACAGTTACTGTTTTATTCTGATGCTTTGGCCAAAAGTGTTCCTGCAAGAGTGCGTCATCGTCAAGGAGATTCACGGAAAAGATTTTGATTAGTAAAGGCTTCTGATAACTAAGATCAACTTGCCTTCGTGTGGAAGGGACAATAATGAACATTTCAGTATCCCCCAGGCCACCCGCGTAGCCCCACAATATGTCATGGCCCTGTGCTTGTGTCTTCCTTCCCCACGTCAGTAAAATGGGCCCATGACATCAGTGATAAATGTTAACATGTGAAGACTGCCTTTGCTGCAGGACACTGTGCAGGCTTTGCTGGAATAGCTGCAAGAGGGAAAAAGTGGGCAGTGAACCCACACAAAATTCAAGGCCAAGTTGCTGCAATAAGGTTTAGGGAGTTGTTTGGTCAGAATAGATGCTCGTTGCCCCCAAAAGCTGTGATTAATAAGCTGCAAGCCTCTTCATCCCTTCGGGGTGTGAACGAGCTGGAAACCTTGGTGGAGATTTGGGTTTTTAGAGGACTCATAATCCCACCTGGCACCATGCCCCGGTCTCTTCTGCCACTGGTAAAGAAAGGGCACATATGGGGCTGGGGATCAGAGCAGCAAGCCACCTTTGAGAAGGCAAGAATAGTAATGAGGCTGATGAAAGCTCTGGGCATCTCCCGAACAGGGCTACCATTTGAGTTAGATGTGTCTGTGACTCCGGAAGGTAGGAGTCAGACCCTGTAGCAGAGACAACAAAGGAGAGAGTGCCCCTAGGATTCCGGCCCAGCTCGGGAAGGGGACAAAACCTGATATACCCACAGGGCAACAGCTCCTAGCACGTGCACAGCATTCCTCCAGATGGAACCTCTCGGGAAGGAAGGAACCACAGCAGCCACAAGACTGCTGAGAGCTGTTCGTGAGCGCTAGCTGTTAACCGGTGGCGTTGACAGTGGGCTGTCCTAAAGAAATTAACCCTACAGCTTAGGCAATGAGAAGCCAAGGGATGGATGATTCACAGGTGGGTCCTTGTGGGGTCAGGATGTGTGGAGGGACGTTTGGGTCTGCCTGCAAGAGCCTGAGGCAGTAAACCATTGGATACCCCTGGCAATCAAGAAGCTGATGCCCTGGAAAAAAATTTTTTTTAAAAAGCTGATGCCTCACTTCGGAACAAGGTCCAGCAACTGACCCTTGAATAGGTACAGAAGACTGGGTATAGAGTGGCCCCCACAATGCCCAGATGCGATGGCATATTGCCAAGGATGCCAAACTGCACTTGAAATACAGCGACTTGGTTAATGCTCCAAGCGTGTCCTACGTGTTCTAAACACCCAAGGCAACCGCCAAAGGAGTCCAAAGCCGATCACCAGAGCTCCCAGCTGGTGAGGGTGGCAAACTGATTATATTGGTCCCCTCCCTCTGAGTGAGGGTTCTAAATAGGCCCTGGCTTGTGTGGACACTGAACCTGCCCTAAGCTTTCCCAGGTCACCGTGCAAACCAAGCTGTCACCATTAGGGGATTTAAAAAGCCGAGTATGGATACCCTTGCTGAATAAACAGTGATGGGGGTCACATTTCGAAGGTCATGATGTGCAAGACCAGGCAAAAGAACACGACATGGAATGTAGGTTCCATCTCCCCTATAACCCAAAAGCAGCAGGGTTGGTAGAAGGGAAAAAATAGACTATTAAAGAAGCGGATTAAATTGCTAACAAGTAAAACCACCTTGATGGGTGGATGGAAGTACTGTCCCAGGCTTTCGACATTTGAAAGATCAACCAGGAGGGTCTGTGACCCCACATGCCAGACCCAGGATCCCTGCCGAGGCCCCCAGTATCATCAACGTATGGAAGCTTCAGTCAACAGCCAATGCCCTGACTCTCACTGTGGATCAATACGCTGGGCTGCTGAGAACACCAAGCCCCATCACACCAGGGAAAGGAGCTATCTACTGGAATTTGCAGTGGGATGTCCTGCCAAGATGGGTGAATTACTTCAAACCGCTGCATAAGGGGGAATTAATCTCCACTGGGATCCCATTGCCCTCATGCACACTGGACCTGCTGAAATGCACTAGGAATGAACACGTGCCACTGAAAGAGGCAAGAAAGTGGGGGTCCTGGCCTGCCATATCCTGACCCTGGTCCACCCACCTCCCCCGGCCAACACACACGGTACGTACAACCAGGGCCAGTTTTCATTTTGTGTTTTTTTAAGATTTATTTATGTTACAGAGAGACAGAGCACAACCAGAAGGGGCAGAGGGAGAGGGAGAGAGTCTCAAGAGGAATCTGCACTGAGCACAGAGCCCAATGTGGGGCTCGATCTCACAACCCTGAGATCACGACCCAAGCAGAAATGAAGAGTCGAGCGCTTAACCAACTGCACCACCCAGGCACCCCAACTAGGTCAAGTTTCTAAAGTTGCCAACCTCCCTATCCTCAAAGCCAGATGGGCATTTTTTTGTTTCCCCCTGGTACAATCATTTGACTGCCATCTTTGTTCCTTCTGTGGGCCTGGGGTAGGGTATAGCCACCCAGCAAGCCTTAAATGATAGCCAAAACACCTGTCCTTACTGAAATGTCTATGATGAGAAAGCTGTCCTCCAAATCGGATGGCCTTTGACACTATTACTGCACCATTATCCAAACAGAAGGTTCTCTGTTCCTACCTGATGTGTCTGCTAACGTGTCATCTTTATTAAATCACATGAGGGCACAAGTGAATACCCTGAGTGACCTGACCCCCAGCCTAGGGACTGACTACATCGTTTGGATCATGAGACTCCTGGTGGAAGAAGCTGTCACTGATTACGGGAATTACTGTCTGAATGTGCTTTTTCTCTTGCAAATGCATGCGCGGCTGCAGTGGCGTCTGCCCCGTGCAGCCCAACAGCTGCCAAATGAGCCACCTCCACGCTAAGGAGACCCCTTGCTTGACCACTCAGGGAAAAAACTGTGGAACAGGGGGCATATAAGATTGTAACAGCTGGTCATGAGGGGTGAAATATTGGAGGAGGTCATCGAGAACACATGCCTGGGGGCGCCTGGGTGGCTCAGTCGGTTGAGTGTCCGACTCTTGGTTTCAGCTCAGGTCCTGATCCCAGGGTCGTGGGATTGAGCCCGTGCTGGGCTCTGTGCTCAGTGGAGAGTCTGCTTAAGATTCTTTCTCTCCCAAGACAACTATCATATGATTTCTCTCATCTATGGAACATAAGAACTAGGAAGATCGGTAGGGGAAGAAAGGGATAAAGAAAGGGGGGGTAATCAGAAGGGGGAATGAAACATGAGAGACTATGGACTATGAGAAACAAACTGAGGGCTACAGAGGGGAGGGGGGTGGGGGAATGGGATAGACCGGTGATGGGTAGTAAGGAGGGCACGTATTGCATGGTGCACTGGGTGTTATACGCAACTAATGAATCATCGAGCCTTACATCGGAAACCGGGGATGTACTGTATGGCGACTAACATAATATAATAAAAAATCATTAAAAAAAAAAAATAAATAAAATAAAATAAAATAAAATAAAATAAAATAAAAAAAAATTCTTTCTCTCCCTCCCCTTTTGCCCCTCCCCCCACTTGCTCTACAATAAATAAATCTTAAAAAAAAAAGAGAGAGAAAGAGAGAGAGAGAATACATGACCACCAGTCGACCGGCAAACTGGACCTGAGCAACTGGAGGCTCCCCACTCCTTCCTCTGTCCTTGGAATGTGATCGCCACTTGCCCCCCACCCCGGTCCTAGAAAGTGCTCCAAGGATACAGCCTTGAGACAGAAATGTGGTGTTGAGGCTGGACTAGGTGTGTGACTGAACCCAGTTATAACCTCTAGATCAACTTTTAAGGTTCCGGCAGGCAGAAATTACTCGTCTTGCGGCTGCCCAAGACAAGCTTTGTAAGTGAGTTCCCGCGCTTATTGCACCTGCCACCTCCCAATCTGGAGTGGGCTGTCTCTCTGGTTTCTCCCTGCCCTCCACTTATGGGGGATGGTTTCAGATTCTACCTAGGAAGCTTCCAAGAGATTGAAACTAACACTGGCATAGCGTAAATGCTATATTTAAATGTGGAGAAGCTGATATGCAAAACTCAGGCTTTTCCCGTCCGTGGAATTATTTCTACCAACCGCCCCCGGCTTCCAGGACCAGCTCTGAAGAACAGCTGCCTTCCTGCAGAGACTGTGGCCGTCTCAAAGCCTCACCCAGACCGAGGAGGCTGGGCTCACTATTGCTGCGCTGGTCTGCCCCAGAAGAAAGGTAAACCCGCCGAAGAACGCACGAAGGACCGAGGCTAGCACAGGCCTGCCAACTCTCTCTCCCAAAGCCAGCTTTCAACATCCTAGAAGTCCTCTGTAATTTCCCCACCCAAGCCCACCTGGCTCTCCTCTCTCCACGGAATGTCACAGAGACGTAGTCATCAGCTCGAGACGTCATCGGTCCCTGCTATGGACTGTTTGTGTTCCCCTAAAATGCATATGCTGAGCCCCTAACCCCAACGCAATGCTTCTGAGATGAGGTCTCTGGGAGGTAATAAGGGTTAGACGAGGTCATGAGGGGGGCCCTCATGATGGGATCTGTGCCTTTCTAAGAAGGGGAAGACATTTCTCTCATGCTCTCTACCTGCATCCCCTGAGGAAGGGCCAAGTGAGCTACTAGTGAGAAGGCAGCAGTCTATAACCCAAGGAGAGATCCCTCACCGAATACTGCTCCTGTTGGCACCTTGACGTTGGAGTTCGAATCTCCAGAAACCCATGAAAAATAAATCCCTGTTGTTTAAGCCGCCAAATCTAAGGTCTTTTGTTATAGCATCCCAAGCTGACTGAGACAGTCCTGAATATAATTAAAAAAGGAGTTTCGAGAGAATTCCTTCCCGAGGATCAGGACGCCAGAGCAGATAAGGCTCCCGATGAGAAACAGCAACGCCAGCAGGCAGGTACCACCGCCGGCTTCAAAACCGTGCAGCACACCGGCGATGTCTCGGTTAATTCCCGTCGCCCAGCCAAGCGGGGACCTGCAGAGGAGAAACAGACGCACAGAGGCTGACTTGCCCAGGGTCACTCAGCTCATGGCAGGACCCAGATTTGTTCCCAGCTGCACAACGTACCAGACTGCCTCCCCTAGAGTCCCCATAAGTATCTCTCCTGTTACTGAAACCGACTCTGTAAAAACAGTGGCAGCCCTCTCCCGGTTAGGTATTCAGTCTTCCCTGTTAACAGCACTGGGCCCCCATGACTTTGCACAACTCAGTCTTTACTTAATAGACAGAAGGTCAGAGCAAAAAGGTTCAAAAAAATCAGCCACTCACTCAGAAGCCAAGGACAAATATGAATTAGAGGCAAGTGATACGTAGATTATACCGATGCCGGCAACTTTCTTTATGACCTTGTACCAGTGCAGTCCTTTTATAACCTTTCATAACCAAAGCTACAAACCACTGATATACTTGACGACACAAAAATTAAAACATATGCAGGGGATAGGTTATATACAAACTAGGAAAAACTATTATCACAAAGGGTTCACTTCCCTGACATATAAAGAGCTCTTAGAAACCTCTGAGAAAAAAGCCAAAAAAACTGACAGAAAAATCGGCAAAGGAACATTAGAAAATAATGAATTTTTTAAAAGATTTTATTTATTTGCAAGAAAGCAAGCAAGAGTGGGGAGAAAGGGAGAAACAGACTCCCCACTGAGCAGGGAGCCCGACGCGGGGCTCGGTCCCAGGACCCTGAGATCATGATCTGAGCCGAAGGCAGCTGCTTAACTGACTGAGCCACCCAGGTGCCCCAATAATGAATTTTAAACATATGAAAGACACTTAAACTCCTAAAAGAAATAAAACCAAAACTACACAGAGATATCATCTTTACCTAACCAAAAGGATTATTAAAAACTTTTGCTACTTGAAAGACACTATCAAGAAAATGAAAGAAAAATTATTCATAAACATATTTGTTAAGGATTTGCATCCAGAATATATTAAGAATTTCTACAACTCCATAAGAAAACAGATGACTCATTTTTTTTTAAACAAGCAGATTTGAACAAACATTTCACCAAACAAGATACATGACTAGCAAATAAGCACAGGAAAAGCACGTCATCAGTCAACAGGGAAATATCAAAACCACTATGAGATACTCCTACATACACATTAGAATCAGTAAAATTAAAGAGATGAGACCAACTGTGGTGAGGATGTGGAGTGACCAGAGCTCTCATATACTGCTAGTAGGACTATTTATCTATCACTTTGTAAAAACAGATCAGCCATTCCTTATAAATGTCAACTGACCATAGGACTCAGCACTTCATTGGTATTTACCAAGAGAAGCAAAAGCTTCTGTCCACACAGAAACCTGTACACCGCTGTTCTAAGCTACTATTTTCATATGTCGAAAAAAACTGAAAACAACCCAAATGTCCAAAAACTGGCGAATAGAAAAACTGTGATGTAGCCTTACAGTGGAATACTACTCAGCAATGAAAAAGACTCAACGGCCAACAGGTTCAGCAAGAGCATGACTGCCCTGCAAAGCCCTTATTATGCTAAGTGAAAGAAAGACACAAGAGATTAAATAATTTATTATTTCACTTATATCACATTTCAGAAAAGGAAAATTATGCTGACGGAAAGCAGATCAATGGTTAGGGAGGAGGGGTAATTAATGACTTCAAAAGTGCAGAAGGGAAATTTTTAGATTGACAAAATACTCTATATTTTCGTAGTGTTGGTAGTTCCATGACCATAGCATCAAGGAGCGCCTGAGGCTCAGTCAGTTAAGTGTCTGACTCTTGGTTTCAGCTCAGGTCATGGTCTCAGGGTTCTGAGATCGAGCCCCTCATCAGGCTCCACACTCCGCGTGGAATCTGCTTGTCCCTCTCCCTCTGCTCTTCTACCCCCCCCCCCGGCTTGTTCTCTCTCTCTTTCTCTCCAATAAATAAATAAAATCTTTTTTTTAAAAAAACTCATCAAATTGGGGGCGCCTGGGTAGCTCAGTTGTTAAGCGTCTGCCTTCGGCTCAGGGCATGATCCCGGCGTTCCAGGATCGAGTCCCACATCGGGCTCCTCCACTGGGAGCCTGCTTCTTCCTCTCCCACTCCCCTGCTGTGTTCCCTCTCTCGCTGGCTGTCTCTCTATCACATAAATAAATAAAATCTTTAAAAAAAAAAAACTCATCAAATTGTACAGGTCGATTTTACTGTATGTACACTGTATTTCAACAAAACTAATTTTTTAAAAGAAGCAATTTATCTCAGAGATCCTTAGGTGACAATTACTAATATTTACATGATTCAGCTTATATGCACATTATTATAACACAACGTCCGTTATCATAATGTGAGGCCGAAGATGGAGATCAAAGCACAGTCGTTATGAAGATTGCATCAGAGGCTTAGAGAGGTCAGGGGTAGGACATGGGTCCAAAGGGTCTGACTTCAAGTCTCGTGAATTTCCTACCGATGTATTTGCACTGTCTGAGCGAGTCAACACTCCTTTCTATAGACTTATCTCAAGTGTTTCCTCCTCCCGTAAGTATTTCCTGACAACTCATACTCCATGAACTGACACTTGCACTCCACGCCCCCTCGCTCTGGACCAGGTTCACATGTGTCTCGCGACACGGCCTTGCACTGGTTTCCTACATTCCTTCTCTCTCCTAGGAGCTCACCCAGAGGAGAGATCCTTTCTCATCCACCTGAGTATTCATCCTTGCGGCAATAAAAACTGTTTGTGATATGACCCCACACCGATCAGAATGGCTAGTATCAAAAAGACAGGAAAGCAAGTGTTGGCAGGGATGTGGAGAAAAAGGAACCCTCATGCACCGTGGGTGGGAATGCAGACGGGGGCAGCCACCGTGGAAAATGGAGGTTCCTCAAAATATCAAAAATACAGCTACCCATGATCCAGTAATTCCACTACTGGGTATTTACCCAAAGGAAATAAAAACACTAATTCAAAAAGATACATGCACCCCTGTGTTTATTTCAGCATTATTTACAATAGCCGAGACATGGAAGCAGGCTAGGTGTCCACTGATAGATGAATGGATGAAGAAGGTGTGGTGCAGATACTGGGATATAACGGACTTTATACATACAGTGGTATATATATACTGGGATATAACGGACTTTATACATACAGTGGTATATATATACTGGGATATAACGGACTTTATACATACAGTGGTATATATATACTGGGATATAACGGACTTTATACATACAGTGGTATATATATACTGGGATATAACGGACTTTATACATACAGTGGTATATATATACTGGGATATAACGGACTTTATACATACAGTGGTATATATATACTGGGATATAACGGACTTTATACATACAGTGGTATATATATACTGGGATATAACGGACTTTATACATACAGTGGTATATATATACTGGGATATAATGCACAACTATGAAAAAGAGGGAAAGTCTGCCATTTGCAACAACACAGATGAACCTGGAGGGCATTATGCTATGTGAAATAAGACAGGGAAAGACAAATACTATATGATTTCACTTCTATGTGGAATGTACAAAACAAACAAACAATAATAGTAAGAAACAGACTCATAAATACAGAAGACAAATTAGTGGCTGCCAGAGGGAAGGGGAATGGGGAAGAATGGGCAAAATAGGTGAAGGGGATTATGAGGGACAACCTTCCGGTTATAAGACAAGTACGTCATCAGAATGAGAAGTACAGCACGGGGATACAGTCAATCATATTGTAGTGCTGTGTACAGTGACAGACCGTAGCGACGCTTACGGTAATGAGCATCTGTAACGTACGTAATTGTTGAATCATTATGTTGTACACCTGAAATTAATATCACATGTCAACTACACTTCGGTTAAAAATTTAAAAACCATTTGTGATATGAACTACTATACTATACGGAGGCATGTCAAAATCATAATCAGCACAGCCTTTTACAAGCCATTTTATGGAAGACAGAGAAATGTTTATCCCATAGCCCCTGTCACCTTAGCCCTCCGTGAAAGGAGCAGAGCGTTAGAATCTTAACTCGGTAAAGGCATTCTGGGGGCAGAGGGGGCACACAGAGGAGAGGCTTGGCTGACCTGTTCTCCAGTGATCAAACAGGATGCTGGAATATACCTGGGAATGGGGAGAAACGCCACGAGGGAGTGTTCTAGGGCACCAGCTCTTTCCCTGGACCGTTGGAGGGAAGCAGGACGCCACTGAGGGCAAGAATGAAATTCTGCAAAGCCGACCCTCACACTCATGCTCCCAGAGGCCAGACAGAATGAGCTGGATCTGAACATATCCCTCTGTTCTCTGCCAGCCAGGGCTGTGGGACATAGAGGCCTGATGGCAAGAACACTCCGCACGCCCGTCACCAGGGCTGCTGAGCTCCTCTCGCCCTGTGGGCAAGAGCCCATGATCCCCTAACCCAAACTTCAGGACAGCTTAGGAGAAGCCACCTCGGCCTGTCCTGAACATGACCTCTACCTTCCAAACCACATGTGACAAAGGCCAAGAGTCCATCTGAGCGGAGTGCTCTTTCAAGAGCTAGCAATGCCTCTGTAATCTTCAACTTCATTGATCCCCAAATGCGAAAAACCAACACCTTAAACTCAATGGAACAAATCACTCAAAGAGGAATCCCAAGAACCTGACAGACCGCTGGGGTACAAAAAGCTTTCCACCCCCAACTCACTGGTCTGCACCAAGACTAATCCTGTCTCATCTAAGAGACCCAAGCCACTGAGACACACCCTCAGCACCATCTCGGCCAGCCCCCCAATCTGGCCCACGACCAGACAAGAGAGAACATACCTTCTGTATACACATGAGGTGGTCTTAAAATCACAGAGCATTAGAACAGGAAAAGGACTTAGAGACCATCTAATCCACACTGCAGGTGGGGAAACTGAGGCTCAGAAGGAGCAGGTGGCTCCCCCAAAGACACCAGAGAAATAGCAGCAGAGCTCCGAGCTCCCAACCATGCTGTGCCTCTCCCTGGGCAGCTGGACACCATCGACCTCTTCCAATTCTCTAAGCCCAGGCTGGAATGCGGTAAAAGCCATACACCTAGTTTTAGGACTCAGAGCAATCAAGGGAGAGCCGATAAATCCTGATCTGGGGGGGGATCCTGCCGCTGATGTGTGATATCAGTTGTTGCACACCAGCTCAGGAGAACTTGATCTGCCAGCTCTGGATGCAGGGCAGCTCTTCTCCAGGACCCCTGCACTGCCCCCCACGGTCTGCTGACCGGGCAGATGAGAGTCACCATGACCCGCTGTACACTGATAAGACGAAGATCTTTTTCACCTCTTTGCAGTAGGCCAAACCCAACCACACCAACTGGATGAAGCTGACCCCTCTGCCCCCAGCTTTACCACTTTTCCCTTCTCTCCCTCTGCTCCAGCCACCCCAGTCTCTGCCCTTCTTCCCTAACATGTTGAACATGCTCCTACCACAGGACCTTTGCTCATGCTGCTCCCTCTCATTCCCTCACTTGCATAATATCTGTGCTCAAATATCACCTGCTCAGTGAGGTGGTCCTTGACTGTAATTGCTGTAATCCCATCCTTTTGTTTAAAACAGCACTTTTCACACTCAAACTCATGTGTGGCTATTTAAATTTAAAATTAACAAAACTGAAAACTCAGTTCCTGCTTTGACTAGCCACATTTCAAGCGCTTAAGAGCCACACATGGCTATTGGTTATCATGCTGGAGAGTGCAGACTTAGAACATTTCCATCATCACAGAAAGTTTAGTTGGATAGTACTGATTTGGAAACAAGCAGGTTATTATCTCTGAACTGGGATAAAGCAGTAAGTGGCTAGACGGAGGTCGAGACATGGGCAGGACAGGCACCAGAAAAGATTATGGTCCGGCAAATAGTCAAAAGAGGCAGTTAGGCAAAGCAATCAGCCCTGAGTTCGGGGGGGCGGGGGGAGGCCAAACAAACAAAAAAACCCCACAGGGCTAAAAGTCATTACGACTCGAAAAGGCACCTAGGGATTCATTTCGCTTGTTCTAATTACCATATACCTTTTTATTGAGGTATAATTAACATAGGATAAAAGGCACAGCTTTCAGCCATTTCACGTGATGAGTTCTGTCAGTGGTAACAGCCATTTAACCAAACCCAAAACAAAATGCAGAACATTTCCCTTACCCTGGAAGGTCCCTTTGCATCCCTTTTGCCGCCCCTGAAACCGCTTTCGGGGTGCAGTCACCAGAGAGTAATTTCGTCTATTCATGACTCTTATATAAACGGAGCCACGGCTTCCTTGTCAACATACTGCGCTGGGGACGCACCGTGTGCTGCAGGTACCAAGAGTGTTTTGTACTGTCGGTGTCTAGTGACTGCTTTCACAGCCCTCCCCGCAAAACTTTTTTTTTTTTTTTTAAATAATTCACTCTAAACGCCTCCTGTTGACACCAGGCTTTTTCATTTAGGTTCCCAAGGAGATGGGCGGTTGACAATGCCAAGAGCAGGTGAAGAAACAGGAAGCCGGCAGGGTCTGATCCCCTCCCCTGACACAGGAGACCATCTGCCGTCAAGAGAGCTGTACCAGCAGGTCAAAATACCAGCATAAAATGAGCACCGGTGGACAAACTGCTAGAACCATCTCTCCCAGCGGCCTCTGAAAAGGCCAGCCTGGTCACTGACCAAGATCTTGGCCGTCAGGATGGCACAACACAACCTTCCAACCCCCTCAACTTGCGAGGCTCAAACAAGTACACCTGCTCTCCCTTTGTGTTTTCCCAAAATCCAGATGTTGTAGCCCTGATCCCCACTGTGATGGCACTGAGGGCTGGGGCCTTTAGGAAGTGACTGGGCCCAGAGGGTGATGTCCCCGTGAGCGGGATCAGCACCATCTGTAAGCACCACACCCGCTGGCACCGAGCTCTCGGACTTGCCCGCATCCAGAATGGTGAGAAATAAAGGTTTGGGGACTATGCCACCCAGTCTATGATATTTTGTCACTGCGGCCACACACACTAAGACATCCCCCTTCCCTCCCGCCAGTATCCCTTACCCCAAAACAGAGGTGTGATGTCAGTTAACACCCGTCAGCCAAAGTCAGCTTCGGATGGATTCACACTGTCACGTAAAATGGACAACCCGTGTTTCTGGCCGATCACCAGCCGCCAGCAGTTTCTAACGCTGTAACACTGAATTTCTCCATCCTTCCTGTGACCACCCCCATTATTTCCACACAGCCTCCCCTCAAAGCATTTTTATCCATGGTGTTGCTCACAGGAAAACCTTTTGTGGAAATGATTTTTTTTTTTTTTTTGCAGTACCACTTGTCACCTCCTACTTTAAGCTTATTCCTTTATCATAAGTGATACCAGTAGTTGCAAAGTTGAGGTCACAGTGAACAGTGGCCAGTAGCACCAGACAGGGGCTATGTCTGTAAACCCAACTTGCCCATTCCCCCAAGACCAACACTTTCCCTTCTCATAAGATGTGTGACAGCACGTGGGGGACTAGGGAGGCGCACTTGCTTATGCTTGCAAAAAAAGGCGTCCTTTGCTTTCCTAATGAGGACAAATTTCAAATCATCCTGACACTACATGTGTTACAGAATTACCCAGGGAAATGCTAGTGCTGGCTGAATAATAAATGTGTATCGATTTACGGCCCCAGGTGAAATTAAAAGTCACTCTCATTCTCCGATCTTTTCATCACAACCCCTACCCACCCACGCTCCCAGCAGATGAGAAAAACTGGCAGATGTGGAGGAAATCACACCAAGCATGAGCCCTCGATTTCTCCCCGGTTATTAAATTACATCGACAAATTGCCACGGATTCACATTCAACGACTTCACAATTTTTAAATTAGCATCAGACCACTTTGACATCAGGAAGGTCAAGATTGGCGTTCAGACCCTAAAGCAAGCGGCCAGGAGGCTCTGAGCCAGTGGACTTGGGGTCACTGCTGGGACTCAGGGACAGACTGGAGGGCGCTGGTCCCTTGTGGATTTCTGGCCAGACTGGTCGACCTGACCACCGAGGCCCTGTGGCCTTGTGAAGGGAGCAGGTGCCCGGCTCCACGGGCGCCACAGAGCTCAAAGCACCAGGGTCACGAGGTGCTGTGGAGGAGGGCAAGACGGCATCAACTGACGCACTGTGACAGCCTCAGGGACAAGAGGGCGCTTTCAAGTGCTTGGCTGCCATGCCAAGATGCAGCCCGGCTTCTGTCACGTGAGGCATCGGTCTGACAGCCGTTTTCTGCTGCGAGAGAGGAAAGCAAGGCTCACAGGGGGACATGCACTCTAACCCCGGAACACTGACTGCCACGGGACTGGAGATGAGCCCTGCTGGCTGGACGCACACGCCTTTCTCCCCCGGTAACCACGGGACACTGAAAGGAAGCGACACCTCCAGGGTTCCCTAAAACGTGAACAAAGCACGACAACCCCTCCGCTAACCCCTCATGACACAGAGGCGCTGCGGCCCGGGGACAGCTCTGTTCCGCGAAGGGGTAGGATTTTCGGGCTGCCTGCTTCTCTCCCTCTGCTGGTACTAAGAACACGCCAGTGAACAGCACGCCATCACCCCTGGATCAAACTAGAGAGTTCCTTACAGAACAGGCATAACAAGACAAGCATTCTACCGCTGATGCCCATTAGAGACGAGGCTCTTTTCCAAAGCCTTAATGAACAATTTCATCTTATTTTAAACAGAAGCATTTCAAGATTCCTGCTGGGTAGAAATTATGACCACAAACGGAAGGGCTAAGTAACCCCCCTCGGGTCAGGTCACGCAGCTGGTCAGGGACGTAGAAGGTATTCAAACCCCTCAGCCGTCTGACCTAAACTCTCCCACGCTTCACACCGAGGAACCTGTGGCCACTCTTCCTCTGAAGTGGCCTGAAGGCCCTGACTCTCAATTTTGATTCAGCAAAAGAAAAAGAACAAATAATTCACAATATTAAGAACACTGCTCTACATATCTGACAACGCCTCAGAAGTCAGAAGAGATACCCAATCAAGACGCTGGAGTATCTTGTTCTGTAAGGCCCACTACGTGGTAACACAGGGTTTTTGTTTTGTTTTGTTCTGTTTTGTTTTTTGAAGCAGGAACCCGCAAGGACAAAGAAAACAAGAACAACAGCCACAAAACTGTGTGAGCTGGGAAAGGGCACAGAAGAGCTTCACCTGCCTGAAAGGTGCAAAAACTAGTGGAATCTTAGGGGCAGAGGGTTAAGTCGAGAAGCTGCGCGTCAGAACCCCCGAAGGCTGAGGAATCAATGCCACGAGGCACTCCTGGAAGAGGAGCGAAAGAGGGAAAACTGAAAGGAGGAGGATTAAGTGACAATGCCCCTCCCCCGCTGTCCAAAGCGTGCTGATGCTGTTCCCTACCACGCAAGCAGGCCTCTTCACTGCAGAGAGCCAAACAAAGCGTCTCTGCACTGCGCACGCGGCTGCAGCTGAAGCCAGGTCACTGCGGTGAGAAGAGAGGAGAGGGGAGTTTACCCACTACCCTGCAAAACTGACTAACCCAGAAGAAGAGAAAAATGTCTTAAAGTGCATAAAATAAAATACACAGACTTATAAAAGAAACGGATTATATTAGCATGCACCTACTAAGATATAAAAAAACTATGCTTTAATAAGTGCTTCTAAATGAATGCATTAAATAGCAAAATGGCAGATTGGTTAAGAACAGTAATACAGCGATAAGCACAAAAAATATTTAAGGAATCTGCCAAAACCGATCTTGGGCAATACCTGATTCTCACTGGTGACAAAGTTACAAGGACTCTAATATCACCAACTGTAGCTTCTTGCCTGATTTTATGATGGAACAAGAGGTGAAGTTTCAGATTAAGGTTAAATGATAATAAAGACAGGATTTCTTTCCAATTAAAGTTCCTAGATACTCTAAATATCATCTAAATACCAACCCAAAAACTAGGTTAAAAACTCCTGTCCTAGCATTAAGATCATATCTGAAAGTCTCACCCACACACAATTATAAATATATTTTTCTCAAATATTATCAGACAGCCAATAATCACCAGACTTCGGGGAAGCCAGAACACTGAGGGCAAATGGAAGATCTTATAAGCTTCCAGAGAGGGACAAAAGGACTTTAAAAAACAACACTTTCCATCCAGGCAAACTACCAAATAAAGTGTGAGGGCAGAATAGCAACATTTTCAGACATTTAAAGTCTCAAAAAAAATTTGCCTTCTTCATATGTGTTCTTAGAAAACTACATCAAGATGTGCTCCTTCAAAACAGTGGAGTAAACCATGAAAGACAACAACATGGGATCCAGTCAGATACAATCCAAGAGAAAAATAAAAGGAATCCCCAGGATTACAATGAATGAGATCTCAAGATGACAACTGAGGAGCAGACCTACAGTGTGCACATACGTGTGTGTGTGTGTGTGTGTGTGTGACTTATATTCCATTTTCATTTTATCAGTATCAGGGGACACACAATGTAATGCAGGAAAGAAAAAAACAAATCATACAAGACTACAAGGCTCCACTATGAATAGCATTTACCATCATCATCATCATGCTGAATATTGATATAATCAAAATACCAATGCAAACACGCTGGGAGGCAACCAGGCCGTGGGGGATGGTTAAAGAGCCGACCAGAGAAGGAAGCCAAGAGATCACGCCTGTAACTGACAAAGCCAGAAGCAGCAACATATGCATGTTACTAAGGCACTTGGAGGCTGAAAGTTACAAATGGCTGCCTCTAGAGTGGGGGTAATTTTTTATAATGACTCTTGTAGAATAACAGGCCATTTAAATCATAAACATGCATGACTTGGATAAAAATCGAAACTCAACATAAAGGAAATACTTCAGGGCAGTAATCTCTGAGTACATTAGTCAGCGGACAAGAACCAGTAGGAGACCAGGAGTAAGAGATGCACTGCAAGGAACTGACTTGTGTGACCATGGGGGGCTGGCCAGCCGAGGGCGAGGTCCGTGGGGCCTGCCGCCAGGAAGAGCGGGCTGGGACGCAGAGCACAAGTTGCTCTCCGCGGGTAGAACTTCTTCCTGGGGGAAGCCTCCGCTCCGCTCTTCAGGGCTTTCAACGGACTGGATCAAGCCCACTCTTGATTAGTGAGGGTCATCTCCTTCACTGAAAATCAGCTGATGACAGATGCTAATCACCTCCACGACATTCCTTCCAGCAACACTAGGTAAGTGTTTGACTGACGAGCAGGAGAGACAGCCTCGCCGTTGCCCGAGAAACCTGTCGTGACACCGGGTAACACGCGTACGCTCCCGGCCCACTCTGTGTGGCGGTTGCCCTGAGAGCCCGCACTTGTGCTTCAGTCGCTGGAGAAACTGAATTGCTTCTCACACTGATAAATAACGGCTCCATCAGAGGTCCTGATCTGGCAGAGCACAGGTGAGGCCAGAATCTCAAAGCTGCCCAGCACCGAAAAGATACAATGTGTGGGACACACTTCTATGCATGAACTATGTTTGCCAGCGCTGTCCATAAACGACTATTTTGTCTCTTAGTCTGAAAACACAACAGGGAAAAAAAAAATACCAACAGCAAAAACTAAAAAGGAAAAATAAAAAAACATAAAACTCACTCACCCGCCCCCAAAAACCAAGTGTGAACAAAATAGCAGGAACTACCAAAGATGAGAGCTTACTGCAGTAGAAAGCAAATCAACATGGCCCACAATATCAGCTGCAGGTTTCCTGAGAAAATGAACGAATGAACTTTCGGTTCGCCAGACGAAGAGACAGAGCACCAGAGCACAAATAAGCATCGGCAATGAAACAGGGCACGTAAGTACGGATGGATCCAAGATTTTAAAAAATCTTATGCAAATAATATAAGCAACTTTAACGAGGTAAATTCGAAAGCCTAGGTAAAATGGGCAATTTCTAGAAAAACAACTTTTGAAAATTGTTTCAAAACTAGAACTATAAAAATGAGACAGCAGGGGGAAAAAATCAGTAATAGTGGTGATAATTATAATAGAAGTAAAAAACACCAGTTTGTTACAAAGAGGAGAAGAATTGCCAAAAACAAAGTGCTGAACACTTTTTAAAGTGCTTTTTATGTGCATTAACTGGGCTGATCCTTGCAACTCTGTGCGGTAGGTACTAATGTTATGTTATTACACGTATTTTACAGAGGAAAACTGGAGCCAAAGAGGAGAGCTAACTTGTCCACGTGTCACAGCTAATTCACCGAGGCCGTCTGGCTCTAGAGTTCACTATCTTAACAGAGAACACACTTTACTGCCTCTCCAAAAGGCAACAGGCTCAATTTTGCAGGGAAGTTCTAAAACTGAAAGGAACCAATAATCCCTACATTATTACCAGTATTTCAGGGCACAGAAGAAGAACAGAAAATCTAACGTAACTACGTAACAGAACGTAACTCATTGTATGTGGTGCCCGACGACAGGTGCTTTAGACTAAAGTCGCTTATGAGCATAGAGGCAAAAATCCTAAATGGAATAGTAAGTGAAAAGAAGCAATTAATGAAAAGAGTAACACTTTCTGGCCAAAAAGGGTTTATTCCAAGAATTCAAGGATGCCTCAATATTACAATAATTCAAAATATTAACCTCTTAAAAGAAAAGAAACTATCTCAGTATGTACAGAAATAGTACTCAAAAGTCAGAATTTATTTGTGATTTAAAAAAAAAATGCCTCCTAGCAAACAAGAAATTGAATCATCACTCCAAAATCAGCAGCCAACTGTTCAATATTGTATTGAAGACCTTGGTAATAAATAAGGAAAAAAAGGGGAAATATCAGAATCGGAGAGGAGAGACCAATGGCCATTATATATAATATATCCGAAATAATCAACTGACAAAACACAACAAAAATCAGCAAGGCTATAGGTTAACAAGATTATCCAAATATCATTAGTTTTATGCAGTAATAATAAAGAAAATGATATATTAACCCTTAAAATAGCAACAAAGCTCACAAAATATAAAGGAATAACCTTAATCAAAATGTATCAAATCCTCATGGAGAGCAAACTTTCACTGCAGGACATGAAGACTTTACGGAGAAAGATGAAATGGAAGGGAGGATTCCTTATTGGGTTGTTGATCTTAGTATTATCAAACTGTTCTTTGTATATTCTGGATAGAGTCTTTTGTCTGATCGGTAAGTGTTGTCCGTGCTGTCTTGTCTTGGGGTCTTGGAAGAGCAAAGGTTTTTGCTTTTGATAAACTCCAGTTGTCAATGATTTTTATTTTAATGGCTCATGCTTTTCATGGCATAGCTAAGAAATTTTGCCTATCCCACGATTGCAAAGATTTCCTTTGTTTTCTTTTAGAAGTTTCAGAGTTTTTGATTTTACATTGAGGTTTATGATCCATTTTGAGTTAACTTTTGTATAATGGCTGATGCCTACTTTTGTCCAGACGGCTGTCCGGTTGCTCCCCCACCATTTATTGGCAAAACTTTTCTTCCCTCCACTGAACTGCCCCAACACCTTTGTCGAAAACCAGTTAACCAGATAAGCGTGGATCTATTTTTGGACTCTCTATTCTCCTTGAACTCATTCAAGCCAGCAATAATCCATTTCGTCAGGGCTTAGTTTCTTCTGTTTAGAAGCCTGTAGGTCCCTGGCTGTAGGATGAATGAAGAGATCAATCCTCCTGAGGTAATGGAATTATTCCGTCTGAGGTAACAAGACTGGGACACCACTGATGTCTGACACCGTGAACTTCTGCCTTTCTTTGTGCAGTGCTGAGGAGATGTTGGCAGAAGAGATGTCGAGGACCTCGAATGTGTGTGATTTTCTTAAAGTATTTGATAATACAAATCCCAAATAAAAGTTAAAGTCATGCTTGCAAGGATGTCATATTGGAGATGAATCTCTCTACTGCCGATGGTGGATCCAGAAATTATAGATAATTGCACAGGAAGGAACAGTATCCCTGAAGGCACTTCCTAAAAGCCTGAACTTCCAGAACTAAAGGTCCACCAACTTCCTTAGAAACTTCTTTGGTCCAACAATATCAGCCAACATTTACTCAATAGTTATATGTTAAGCATATCACTTACATCTTTTTATTATGTTTTCTTAACAATCTTACAAAGGAAGTGCCATTATTATTTCCACTTTAAAAACAAAAACACTGAGGCAGAGAAAGGATAAACTACCTACCCAGAATGCTCTAGTGAGAAAGTGGCAGAGTTGGGATCTGTGATCCTGACTCCAGCTCCCACATCCTTAGCCACAAGACTACACTCACTCATGACTGAGGGAACCTTTTGAAACTCACTCCTGTGGATGAGGAACCTGCCTCAGGTGACCTGAGGCTGACGAGCTGGCAGGTGGGCAGCATCTGTGTGAAGCCACTCACCTGGCCCTGTTAAACCCTTACTGCTGGCCCCACTTTTCTCCCTCATTTCCTTCCGTTCAACATTTCTTGCCTCAAAAGGGACACCTCAAAGAATGGACTTGAAAGACTACCGGGGCAGGCTGAGGGGAGGCAGGGTTTGAAACTGAGGCAACAGGAAGAATGGGAAGGAGGGATGAGTGTCTTCAGAGAGAGAGCTTTCAGGAGCTCTAGAAGCTAAAGGTAGGGAGGAAGGGCTAGAAAGAAAATTCCTGGGTAGAAAGTGCAGGCAGGGAGTGACTAAAGATGCCAGGAGGAGAAGGAATGAGTGTAGAAATGAGATTTCCAAGGAGGTGGGCAAAAGGAGGGAGCTCAAAGGGCTAAGTTTGGGAAGGGAGAAGCTCTGAGAGAGAGGGAAAGATGAAAAGAAACTGAAAACAGAAGTGTGGGAAGGAGACTGGCCAACATGGCTCCATCCTCTGCATCAGACAGAGACTCCCTGAGAGCATAATGAGCGGCTTAAGAACATAGAAAGAACTCCTACCAGCCCAAGCTATGGTGTGGTGCTGAATGGTAAACACTTCGCAGTAATTATAGATAGTTGCACAAGGAGGAGCCTACAGCATTACCCAACCTGAGCTGGGAACAGATCAAATCCTACAAATCAAAAGCCCACAAGCCCAAGAATCAGTCACTTCTGCAAGTAGGAAGATCCTTGGGGAAAGTTCTTGGCTGTGACCTTGCAAGTACAATTCTAAATATCCTTTACAAGAGTCGTAGCTCTAATTTTGTTCTTGTGAGTGAAATCCCATCTGAGGCTCCTGCAGGAACACCAGTGACCTCCTCAGAGCCAGCCCAACCTTCAAGCGTGGCAGACACCCAGCAACACTTGTTGAACCAATACACCAACGAAAGAAGATGGCCGCCACGCCAGGAGCCACCTTCACATTCAGCAAGGACTGGAAAGGAAATAGAGCAAGAAAATAAGCAACTGAGAGGGGTTCCCTTTTATTGCTAGAAGCTCCTTCGTTCTGGTGGGTGGGCTGGCATCTGAGGCAGGAACTTAGAGAGATGGTCAAGGGGAGGCTTGAAGAACAGCCTTGCTAGTCAAGGGAGAATCAAAATTATACCAAGCAATCATTTCTGACCTACAACACAAAGTTATTTTTCCCTTCCTCTGCCTCCTTCTCCTTTGCATTCTTCTCTCTCAATTCATTCCTCCTACCCAGAGATACTGGTGTACACAGGAAACAGAGATGAGAGAGGGAGAGAGAGAGAGAAAGGAACAGGCTCCTGCTGCCACTGCTGTGCCTATAACAGCCTCCT
Source organism: Ursus americanus (assembly GCF_024610735.1). NCBI lineage: Eukaryota > Metazoa > Chordata > Mammalia > Carnivora > Ursidae > Ursus > Ursus americanus. The sequence continues at coordinate 17,052,647 of NC_142127.1, forward strand.
CCTCCCGTGCCTCACCCCTACCCCCTTCCCTGCTAGAACCTGCCTTGCCAATTCCCACTCTTCCATCAGATGTTATGTGGAGGGTCTCCTCCTCTGAGAAGGCCCCAGGACACCTCCTCCACCTCCAGGCTTGATATGGAAGTGTTCTCTGTGTTCTCATGTGATTGTCTTTATCACAGCCCTTATCACCATAAACTGAATGTATCAGCTGATGGGGCTTTCCCCAACTGTGAGCTCCCTGGGAGCAACGGCCAGCTCCTATGAGAAGTCAAGGGCTTTGCAGGGCAACGAGAAAACTCTAGCCACTAGTGCTACTTGACTTTGAATCCCCAGTGCCTAGACAGAGGGTCTAGGGATTAGTAGACGTTCACATGGTACCAATTATTATTATCAGCATATGGCCATATACTATTTATTGCCAATCTGTAGTTATTATTTTAATTACAACTGTAATCACTATTTCTGCCACATGACCACTGAAGGAGGTTGGACGCAGACACTGGCTGAGAGTTCCAGGTGAAGAAGTCTTAGTCTACTACAGGCAGGAGAAGCTAATGAGCTGGTCTGACTGAACAGGTCACTGACAGGAAGCTCATGGACAAGAATGGGACTTCTATGGCCTTGGTATCAGAACCAAAATCATGACCCTCTTTTGTAAAGCACGACAGCTTATAGAACATTTCCTCATTCATGACATCGTTTGACTGTCAGTCTCTGTGGTAGAGTAGGCGGCCTGACACCCATTTACACAGCAGGAGCTCTTGCTGAGGGAGGAACCATGATTTGCTACCAGTCACACATCCGGTGCGTGGGGAGGTAGCGTTGGAGGGCCAGGTCTTCCAACAGCATGTTGACTGTTCTCCCAAAGACTGTCCCAAGACCGACTAAAGCCACTGGAAGCCCGAAGAGAACACTGCCAGGTCCGCCAGCCAGAGGGGAGAGCAGAGCCAAGTAAAAGGGATGAGTGGCCCGTCTGAAATGACCTCAGGCCACCACTTGGGGGGACATCGATCAGCGATTCAGAAACACCAAAATTCAGAATGTTAAGGGCAGCAGCACTGTCTTTTAACGATTGTTATTTTAAATAAACGGCTCATTTGATCCTTATCCTAAACCTCTGACAGAAGTATTAGCTCCATCTTACATATGAGGAAGCGCAGGGTGAGGTAGGCTAAGCGACTTGCCTGTGCTGGTCTCGTGGGTGAGAAGAGGCAGAGAGGGGACCCAGCCTCCAACAGGTCAGCCTGCCGCATCCACGTACCTCCCGCCATGTCCAGCAGCTTCCCTAAAGCGCTTCCTTCTATGTGATTCCACGCATCCCATGACTCCCCTCATCCCACACTTGTCCCGCTGCATTCTCCATTGCTTCTTGGTTACTCTGCCTGTGGCGCTTTCAAGAGACAAATAACTTGCACAGAGAATGGTAAGGGATGGAGGTAGCAGGAGTAGCCAGACAGGCCAAGGATGGGACCCGCTAGGGCCCTGGATATCCCCTCTAGGACAGCCCTGGCAACGGCCCCTCTGAGTGTGAGAACCCAGGAGGGCCAGACCTCAGAAGCCAAAGAACAACAGGACCATATAAGCCCAAGAGCACCGGCAGCCGAGACAGCCCTGGACTAGGAGACACGGGTTCAAAGCTAGGCTCTGCCAGCAGCCAGCTGACCACCCCAGGAAGACACTTCAACTTCAGAGCCCCCACGTCCCACTGGAAGGAGACACATGCCACCTGTCCCTTCTTACCTAAGCAGCGTGTGGCAGGGGTGAAAAGAGGAAGAGGATGATGTTTTTCAAACCAACCCAGAGACATAAGGCAACCACTACACTTGAGGCACTGCCCACTCTCCCCGACTTCTAGAACTACCGTTCATACAGAGGTTCCAAGAAAGCTCTTTTGGGAATGGATTCATTAAGGATCTGACGCGCTCACGTGCAGGTTGTGGGGAGCAGACCTCCACCACTTAGTCATGAAGCCCTTGCAGCAGACGGCACGGATTCCATGCTGGGGCCCCAGGGAGCAGCTGGCCTGGCTTCTCCAGCACGAGGCCCAGGGCCCGGCGACACCGCCATGGCTCAGAGTCACCATACTTCGCAGCTGGGAAATTCCAAACTGCAGAGCTTTCTTATTCAAAGCTTACACATTTTTGCAATTATTCTCACTCCGGAAGGGTGCAGCTACATTAAAAAGAAAGCCACCAGGGATGCCTGGGTGGCTCAGTCAGTTAAGCGTCTCTGTTCAATTTAGGTCATGATCTCGGGGTCCTGGGATCGAGTCCCCTGTTGGGCTCCCCACTCAGTGGGGAGCCTGCTTCTCCCTCTGCCTGCCACTCCCCCTGCTTGTGCACGCATGCACTCTCTAACAAGTAAATGAATAAAATCGTAAAAAAAAAAAAAAAAAAAAAAGGAAGGGAGGGAGGGAGGGGGGAGGGAGAAGACCACCAGGAAAGAGGCCTGGGGTCAGTAAAATGCTGCTTCTGACAAACCCACAGTAAAAAAACAACCTGATAGAAATCATACCTAAAACGGCAGCCCTGCTTCCACAGCTCGGCTACTGTAAATAACGCTGCAACAGGCAGAGGCGCATATACCCTTGCGGGTTCGTGTCTCAGCATCCTTTGGGTGAATACCCAGTGGTGTGATTACTGGACGGTAGGGAAGCTCTATTTTTAACTTTTTGAGGAACCTCCATACTCTTTTCCACAGTGGCTGCACCAGTCTGCATTCCCACCAACAGTGCACGAGGGCTCCTGCAAGCGTCCAGTGACTGCTGAATGGATAAAGCGGCCGTGGCATATACATACAATGGACTATGACTCAGGCATCAGGAAGAATGAAATCTCGCCATGTGCAATGACATGGATGTCAGGAGAGAACATAATGCTAAGTGAAATAAGTCCGAGAAAGACAAATACCATATGAATTCACTCATGTGTAGAATTTAAGAAACAAAACAGATGGACAAAGGAAAAAAAGAGACAAACCAGGAAACAGATTCTTAACTCTAGAGAACACACTAATGGTTACCAGAGGGGAGGCGGGTGCAGGGACGGGTATCATAGGTGATGGGGATTAAGGGGTGCACTTGTGATGACCACAGGGTGATGTATGGAATCGTTGAATCACTACATTGCGCACCTGAAATTAACATAACAATATATTGTAACTACACTGGAATAAATTTTTTAAAAAGGGCAGTTCTACAGTTGAGGGCAAGGTTAAGGCTGTAACTCGGACCTAAAATCATGCCACCGCGGCCCTGAAGACCAGTCTCCCTGCTTTCAACCGCCACAGGCATACTTTATTTGACCTACACGAAACTGCCTACCCACTCCCAAGCAGGGTTTTCAAAATGTTTGGTGAGTTGCCAATTTATTTCACATTAAACAGAGGCTTCCACTCTCTCTTGAAAACCGGGAAGCTTTGCCAGCCCTGGGTCCTCAGCCCTGCGCAGCAAGTCTGCCTGGCACCACTAGAGGGCAGGCCTTTCCTCCAGGCACACGCTTGCCACAGAAACTGGATGCACTCAAGCTTCTCCCGCTTTCCGACTGGCTTCTGTGAGCCACTGATGACGCCCCCTAATTCAGATGTGGACAAACGCTGGTGCTGAATGACCACAGGCCAGGGACCAGGGTCTGGCTATGGCCTGCGGGCCTCCCCAGACTTCCAGAGCAGAGAGGGGGAAGTCAAAGACTCGGGACGGAATCACTGTCGGCTACCACTTGGCAGCCTTTACCGGGCCCCCATGTGCCACGCAGTTGATTAGAAGGCCTGCTGTCTGGAGACGGGAACTCACATGCCTTTGTCATCTTTCCATAATGCTGAAGACGGAAAACAAAACAATAAAACCACCTTATTCTTTTCAGAGTTCTGAGGAGATGACCATCAATGCGTCTGATTCTTAAATCCCACACCAGGACTGATAAAAGATGCAGCGGGCATGAGTTCTCCGAGGACAGGGCCAGGCTGGGGTAAACTCATAGAGCTCTTTGCCCTCTCAGAACCCCACATGGGACAGGGCATCGGACATTGTTATCCTGCTGTGGCATTTCAGTTGGTGAGCTGCTTCCCTCAGGAACGTGTGCACCACAGGATGGGAGACTTCCCAGGCAAAAATGGTTCCACTATCAAGAGAAAGACAACGAGGGCCCCTGCAAAGGCCCATGAGCGCAGCTGTGCTCACTTCTTAGAGTGGAGGCATAGTTCCATCCCCTGTAAAACCCAAAGGCATTATCTGACCGACATCTCAATGAATCATACTTAATGCTAAGATTCAGGTTCTGAGAGAATGGAACACAGGACAGCAAGTCTGATGGAGGAAAAGGATGGAGAAGTCCAGGATCCCAGGCCAGAGTGAGATCACTGGGGTGAGGAGATGAGAGTGAGGCATCACAATCCTGAGACTAAGAACACAGAGTAGTCAACAGTACTACCCCCCTCAGCTAGCTCTGCCTCCGACACGGACTGAAACCTCACTGTCGCCGAGATATTAGAGAATAATCTTCTGGCCGGCTGTGATGACAAATAGCGGAGACCCTGGTGAGTTACTAAAGGACCGGCTCCGACCTCAATTTCAGTTGGGGGAGGGGTGGCAACTGAAAGCAGCCACTTCTGTACCTCTCCTACATGCAGTGTCAAGTCCCACTTCATTTTATTCTTCCCCATAAATACACACAAAACCACGCCCCAGAAAGGATTAACGTCTATTTCCTAAAAGTGAAGTGAAAGGTCTAAGAATTTAGGCCTGGTATAAGACGGTGCATGTAGCCAAATTCAAATCAAATCACATCCTCAGAGAAGAGCCCATATTTTTGCATTTAAATCACTACGCAACTTGTATATAGAGAATGATTATAACGGCAGCATGAAGATAACCTGATAGGAGACACTAAAGTCCTTTTTTTCCCCTGGCATTCCTAAGAGGAGAGGGGAAAAAAAAAAAAGAATCAGAGTGCAGGTAATAGCTCTCACCCAAAGAACAAAGCAGTCAAAAACACACTTTAATATGAAATTGTGTCCTCCGGTTTCTGCGACCAAATGTCAGTTCTGCCAGAAAATCCAACGTGAATGGATTTATGCAAGACGCAAAAGTAATTATTATCACAATAATCATTGACTAGACAAAAAACAACAGATGCAAAGAGCACAGATTGGATCACTCTGGTATATAAAAACATCCCGTTTCTTTTCACATAAAAGACGTCTTGCTTTAAAAATAGTCAAGAGATCTAAGGAGAGAAACACAGAACCCAGAACCTAGTACCACCTCAAATATGTGACGTTTTTCCTCTTCCCCAGGGCTTCACTCTACCAAGTCATTCACACGCTGCAGTGAGTTCTTCTGGACTCCTAAAATGCTGTATATTCTCTCCCCACCTGCCCAACTTGCCCCAGTAAATCCTTCGTGAGAGATAACATAGAAGGCTGGTACCTCCAGGAAAAACTGTTAAGGAAAAAGAAGGACCTTACCACTTCTGGGAGCAGCCTAGTTGAGAGGTCATGGATGGCTTTGACCACTATACATATGGATGACAGAAGGAATATCACCCCCAAGATGACACAGGCTCTGCAAAGAAACAAAACATTGAGAATCTCAACTGGGAGAAGTCCACTCCTCTCACTTACACAATAATACAACCCAAGGTACTGGTACCCAACCATAATTCGCCACATGCCCACGATGACCACCCCCAGTCTCGGAACTGATACTGAATCATCTCTAGGATCTCAGGCTAATTTATCAGCAAAACCAACCCCGTGGGAAAAGGGCTCACCATCCTACATAATCTCAGAGCATCCCATGAATGCTGGCATGGGACGAATTTCAAGGACGTAAAATCCAACCCTTCCGCCTGACAACACAATATGCCGGTTCACCTCCAGCTGGAGGGTTCAGAGTTTAACAGCAAAGAATAAAGGCTCTGGCCTGAGACATCTGAAGCTCTACCATTTAACATGCTTGATTTTGGTCATGCTACTGAGCTTCTTTTAGCTTCACCTGTCAAATAGGAATAATATTTCCCACCTGAAGATGAAATGAGCATTTAAAAAAAAAAAAAAACAAACCCATTAATGTTAGCCTAAACAAAGGAAAAGAAAAGTCCACTCTGGATGTCTCTTTCTGATATAATGTGATAGACACCACTGTATTTTCCCAAAGATAAAAAGGAAGAATGATTTGGTTAACAACAAAAGATGGAGTGTTTATGCCAAGAGGAAGTCAGTCTCTAAAAAGAAAGAAGAGGGAAGGAAGAATGAGTTCAACGGAGACATCAGCACAGGTGGAGGCAGGAGGAAAACCGGAGCACGCACAGCCAGGTGCGGGGCGGGGCCTGGTAGGAGGTCTGGGGGAGCGCAGGACGTAGGAGGTTTCTCTGGCAAACCGGACACAGCAATTTGCAGGAGAAGCAAAGATGAAAAATCAAAGTAAACACGAGGAAATGATGATAGTAATACAGGAGTCAAAACACCAAATGAAAACAAAAATAGAGAAAAAATGAACGACAATTAGCTCTAGGTCATTCCCATCCCAACCTGATGTCCCCACCACTTGGCAACCTCCCCAGCCCTTTTCTCTCAGCTATCAAATAAAACCATTTTTCACTGTCCATCTTGGATTCCATTCTCTGGATTAAGAGAACAGCCCAAAATCGCCCACGTAACATTGAAGTAACACCTACATAGTTAGAATCCTAATGAGCCCATGGACAGACATGATCCCCCAAACCTCAAAGTCAGAAATAAGTGGGTAAATAAGGCTGCTTGGAGCCCACTCAGTAGGCTCCTAATGTACACTCAAGTTGTAGGTTTTATTCTTTCAAAGACAGAAAGAAGGGATCATTGTAGATTAGTGCATAACACAAAATACAGGATTGTAGGAAAAGTCATGAATGGGCTGGGGAATCTTGGTACAGACGTGAGCAAAAGAGGACCTGGCCCTATGCATCAAAATGGGTGATCCGCCATGGGTGCCACACATCCCCAGAACGAGCCTGGGTTGGGGGAAACACAGACTCAAGGAGGAGAAAAGGTAATTCAGGCAGTAAGTATCACTGATCCAGTGGCAGGAGGGAAGAATGCTGACATGAGGCACTGAGCCTGGGGCTGCTAACCCCGGGCCTGGCAGGGCTATGGGGCAAAAGGGGCTGCAGCCAGGAGGGGCATCATGAGGGAACGAGGTCCATCTACTGGAGGCTCTTTAGTGACGAGATAAGTGAACAAAGCTGAGAAATCCTGGGGATCGGGGGATCAATGCTCCCGAGGCACTGGCCCCCAAGACCCAGCTGTGCCCATGGGGAAGCAAGCTAGGGGCCACTGTGACCAGCACTTGAAATCACCATTCCTACCTGCACACTGGGGTGGGGGGAGGTCTCCAGGATAGGTCTCCAATGTACACTGAGCTTTTCTCCACTCAAAAAATTCCTGAGTGTCTACCAGAGACTCTCTCTCATGTACTCTTTCAGATAAAGTCAGCCGCCAACTCCGTGCTTCTCCACCCAAGGGCCTCTTGCACTCACCTGGGAAGTGTTTTTGAACAACTGCCCAGGGACCACTCCAGTTCAACTGTATCAGAATCTTGGTAAGCAAACCGAAGCATCTGAATTTGCTTCAAAACTCCCAGGCAATTCCCAGAGGCACTGGGGTTGAGAGCCCTGCACCTGGACCCAGGTGGGGCCTTGCCCTCAGGGAGCTTCCACGGTGGTGTAGAAAGCCACACTCCCTGGACAGAAGGCAAGGCGGGAGCGGTCATCACAGCTGGGGAGGCTGATGGTCCCTATGAGATGTGTACTGTAATTTTTTTTTTAATGAGCAGCTTTCTCTCTTTGAGACACAAGTAGGGCAGGCACCACTTGGGTGCTAGACCTTCTACAGAAAATTTATGACAACATCCTCAGGAAGTCTTCATCTCCATACTTCTCTGGGGGTGGGGGAAGAAACAAATGTCTGGGCTTCTTGCTGACAGGTAACAGGGATGCTGCAAGAACCCGTTTTCTCCAGACCACTGCAGAAACACCACTACAATGCACAAAAGTGGATGGGAATCTTGTTTACATTTCTTAAGGAGACAAATATAAAGGATGCAATAGTCTCCTTACATACTATCTTGCCTGTATATCTTGAATCAAAATTACACTACAAATCCCTTAAGGGCAAGAACCATATTTTTAGATCTCGGCACCTACACGAGCACGTAGCAGGTGTCCCACGTGCACCTGTGGAGTAGATGCAGTTGCTAACTGCTGAAGTAATTACTAGATAATTTCTAAGTGTTCCCCCATGGAGTGTAAGGGGCATCAACCACTCCCCAGTGCGGATGGGCGGGGGAAGGACACTCCTAATACTTTAGCCAAAATGCCTGTTAAATAGCCCACCTTCTAAAACCACTCTGAAATATAACCAGAATCAAAAGAAATTAATGGTTTGGTTTATTAAAGTTGAATTTTACCAAAGTATAATCGTATTTTCTTCACAAATATACCTGTGAATAGGCTCAAAAATGTTTTAAAGCCCCGTTTTCATCTTCTTTTAAATGTGCCGCAAATTCAAAAACCATCGTCGCCCTTCCTTCAACCCTGCTGGGAGCTGGCGTGTCAAAGCTGCTCCCAAGCCTAACCCGGCTATTATTAGCAGAGGGTGTGATGCTATTTTTTAACATTTTATTAATAATATATTGTGTTTACACAGCAGCTTTGTCCTCAGGCGCTCAGTTCCGCACAGCAGTGCTAAATGCCCCGGCGGCCACTCACCAGATCGGAGTTTCTGTTTTTCTGCTATTTTTCAGGCTGGGAAGGCAAGAGGTGTGTTCCATAACCACAAGTGATCAAAATGGGAAAGTCGAGGATGAGGAGGCTTGCCCAAGGTCACCCAAGGAGTCTGAAGTCCACGCAGAAATACAGCCTGGTCACCTGACTCGCCCCAGCGGCCGGCCCCGTCAACCCCCTGGCCGCTCAAAGACCCTTGGTACCCGCATCACGTCCTCACAGCTCCACGGCCCTGGGGCTGCGGCGGCCTCCAAGGTGCATGCAAGACTTGGGTTGGGAGCCAACTCTACGAATATGGCTGCTTCTGCAGCGGTGTGCTGCTTCCTGGGTTGGGAGGAAGCAGACTGGGGAGCGGTGGAAGATCACTGCGCCATCAGCACGTCATGTGGCCTTCACCAGGGGAGGCCGGCCTGGCAGGTAAAGGGCAATGTGCCCGTGGGCCTGACAGCACTGGGCAGCCAGGTCACTGGAATGAATGCAGATTCCTTCTCCCTCCTGCCCAAACCCCAGAGGAGAAAGACACTGAGTCGGAAAGAGGCAAATGCAGTGCCTCCGTCAACATAATCCCCCAAATGAGCACAACCTGAAGTTGAATTTAAACTCCCATAGGACCACTGGTTGTCAAAGAACGGTCCACGGAACAACAGCGTCAGCATCACCTGGGAACTTGTTAGAACAGCACATTTTTTAGTCCCGAATCTGCTGAATCAGAAACGCTGGGGAGGGGGCCCAGCAATCTGTGTGTTAATAAGCCCTTCCGGTGTTTCTAATGCGCGGTCAAGACAGAGCCCATATTATAATAGTTTTCCCCAAGACACATTTAATGTCTGAAAGACAACTAGTAAAATGTAGAGGAATGATTAAAGCCACTGGCCATCTCTTTTCCTTCTGCTAAAGGCTACAGATTACTAAATGTGCACAGCATTGTAATTCTATGAATAACCTTGCAGTAGACATAAATATTTTTTTGCTTCTGAAATTATAAGGGCAAAACCTACTGACAGATACGCTTATATCCCAAATGATGTCAGGTTGAAAGTTTGGTCCTTTGTCAATGGTAGGTTAGAAGGCCTGTGGTTCACATTAATAAAGCATGAGTCTTCTACCAGTTCTTATTTTCCATCAGATCCAAACAGCCTAACAGGAGAAGTTTTGTCTTGTCATCCCCGAATATACAAAAGACCTAAAACACAGTAGCCCTGGTAATTAATCACTTCAGTCCACGGCTTAAAGTGTCAATGTTTTATTTCTCATCTTTCATCCTGGTGCCCAAAGCGCCTGTAATCTGGGCTACCGTTCAAAGTAAAGTAACGAAAAATAAGGCAGTCAGGTGATGAGCACAAACACGGTACTTCGGGACGCACAACCTCCGGCGTTATTTTACTCCAGCTAGGTTCTCTCTCCCTTCATGTGCTCTGCCATTTTAAATAAAGCCACAAAGTCATTTGGAGGCAGGATAAAGGGAAGGAGAAAGTGAGCAATGAATGCTTAGGAGCCATTTCTCATTCTCTGTAATGCCCACGCCAAACATTTTATTCAAGACTGCCATCTTCTCCTTCCCTGGATTCTCCGAAGCTCGACCCCACCTCCTTTCGCACACACATTCCCATCTCTCTTCTCTACCTTCATCCTCATCCATCGGCTGCACGGTGAACAGGTTGTGGTGTGAATGGTTCCCCGGCCAGAGCTCTCCAGACAAGCGGTCCACACCCCTCCGTGGTGAGATCACCCATCTCCTCAACATGTAACCACCTACCCATGTGTAACGACCTCCCTCAACAAACGGCCCTTCGTTTATATCTGTATGAATGTACAAGCTGACTAGAGCCACCAGAGCAAAATCTTGTTTACACAGGACTCTCTTTCCCAGCTTCAAAGGTAAGGACAAAAGTCAACATGAGGGATTTATAGAAGAATTAGATTCTATAGCAATGCAGTCCTATAGAATTTCTGAGATGATGGAGTATTCTATTCTGCACTGTCCAGTATGGTAGCCACTAGCCATATGTGTCTATTGGGTGCCTCGAATGTTGCTAGGGCAACAGAAGAAATGAAATTTTAATTTTAATTACTTTCAATTAATTATAATTTAAATGGCCACGTGTGGTTAGTGACATATCAGTGCAGCTGTAAAGGTTGCGCTGAAAATACAGAGGTTCATCAGTGTATATATGTACATATGTATGTTGTCTATATCTATCTACTTATACTCTCTATATATTATCTCAGTAAGAAAGAAGGCAGGAAGGGAGGGAGGGAAGGAAGGGAGGGAAGGAGGGAAGGAAAGAAGGAAAGGAGGAAGGGAGGAAGGGAGGGAGGGAAGCCCAGGAGCTGCTCAGCAGGATCAGGTAAATGTATGTGGGCTGGCAGGGTCTGCTGTTGCAAGGGATCATCATGCCTTTGGTATTTTCCACTAATGAATGCATCACTTCCCTCCATCCAGTAAACTCCTCCCACTCCCCAGGTTCACATGCCGAGTCTCACTCTTGTTCTCATCTATTGTCAGCCAATCTCAGCCACAGCTACTGCTCCACCAGGGGTAACTGCACTTTTTTAGAAGGGGATCTGTACTTCAGTCATTCGCACTTGAAGGTCTACATGCCAAGCCCTGAGGCTAAGGAAAACATAATCTATTCGCAGTCTCCTGAGAGCACAAATGTAGGATGGGAAACCTGAAAATCATCACAGGAAGTCATTATTTATGAATGTGAAAATGGGCAAGAAACAAAATGAACACAGTAACGTGGTGAAATACAACCTGGGGACAGAGTGGGAAGGAAAGATGACTCTGCAGTGTGACATTTATTTTTTTTTAAGATTTTTAAAAATTTATTTCAGAGAGAGAGAGAGAGAATGAGTGGAGGGGAGGAGCAGAGGGAGAGGGAGAAGCAGACTCCCCGCTGAGCAGGGAGCCCAGCACAGGGCTTGATCCCAGGACCCTGACATCATGACCTGAGCAGAAGGCAGACGCTTAACTGACAGAGCCACCCAGGCACCCCTGCAATGTGACATTTAAGCTAGGTCTAGAAGAATGGACAGAAATCATTAAGCAGAAAAAATGGAAGGCTAGGGAGGACACTCCATGCAGAGGGGACTTTATAAGCCAAAGTGTGAGGACACAGCACTGTGGGGCCCTGCTTCAGAGAAAACGCAAAGTAGAGGTCCTACACATGGATATGTTCATGCTCCCTGTCAAAGATAGGTCACACATTAGTCCGCAAAACAAGTCTCAATAAATCCAGTAAGTCTGAAATCATATCGAGCATCTTTACTGACCAAAATGACAGGAAACTAGAAGTTAATTACAAGAAAACCAGTGGAAAACAACACAAACACATGGAGGCTAAACATGCCACTAAGCAACCAATGGGTCAACAAAGAAATCAAAAAGGCAATTAAAAAAACACCCAGAGACAAGTGAAAATAGAAACACAACAGTTCCAAATCTTTGGGACAGAGCAAAAACAGTTCTGAGAGGAAAGTTTATGGCAATACAGCCCTACCTCAAAAAATAACACAAATCTCAAATCTCAAATCAACAATTGAACTTTATAGCTAAAGGAACTAGAAAAGCCCAGTTAGTAGAAAGAAGGAAATGATAAAGATCAGAGTTGAAATAAACGAAATAAAAACAAAACAAAACAAAAAAAATCAATGAAACTAAGAGGTGATCATTTGAAAAGATAAACAAAATTGATAAATCGTTAGCGAGATTCATCAAGAAAAAAAAAGAAAACTTAAATAAATAAAATCAGAAATGAAAGAGGAGAGTTTACAACTGGTACTACAGAGGTACAAATGATTACAGATGATACTAAGAAAAATTATCTGCCAACAAACTGGACAACCCAGAAGTGGATAAATTTATAGAAACATCCAATCTTGCAAATTTGAATCCTGAAGAAATAGAAAATATGAACAGACAGATTACTAGTAACAAATTGAAATGGTAAGCAAAAATTCCCAACAAATGAAAGTCCAGGACCAGATGGCTTCCTAAGTGATTCCACTAAACATTTAAAGAAGAGTTAATACCTTGTATACCTGAAACTAATATAACACTGTATGTTAATGATACCGCAATTAAAATTAAAAACTTAGTAAAATTTTAAAAAAAGAATGAGGAAAAGAGGCTTTGGAAAAGCAGGGGGAAAAAGAACCAATAACTACTCTCCTCAAACTATTCCAAAAAAATAGAAGAGGAAGAAATGGTTTCAAATTCACTCTATAAGATCAGCATTGCCCTGATAATAAAACCAAAGACACTACCAAAAAAACCCAAAAAACAAAACTTATAAGCCAACATCTCTGATGAACATAAATGCAAAAATCGTCAATAACGTATTAGCAAACTGAATTCAACAACGCATTAAAAGGATCATTCTCCATGATCAAGTGAGATTTATTCCAGAAATGCAAGAGTGGTTCAATATACACAAATCAACAGTACGATACACCACATTAACAAACTTGGGATAAAAATCATATTATCATCTCAGGAGATACAGAAAAAGCATACGACAAGATTCAATATCCATTCATGATAAAAAAAAAAACACTCAATAAAGTGGATTTAGCGGGAACATACCTCAACATAATAAGGGCCACATACGACAGACCTACAGCTAATATACTCAATGGTGAAATGCTGAAAGTGTTTCCTCTAAGATCAGAAACAAGACAAGGATGTCCACTCTCACCACTTTTATTCAACATAGTACTGGAAGCCCTATCCATAGCAATCAGACAAGAAAAAGAAAAGGCATCCAAATTGGTAAGAAAGATAAAACTGTCACTATCTGCAGATCATGATAATAGAGAAATCCTAAAGAATCCACACACACACACACACACACACACACACACAAACTCTCTTAGAAATAATAAATTAATTCACTGAAGTTGTAGGATACAAAATTAATACAGAAATCTGTTGTGTTTCTATAGACTAATGAGGTGGCAGAAAGAGAAATTAGGGAAAAAATCCAATTTACAATTAAATAAAAAAGAATAAAATATCTAGGAATAAATTTAACCAAAGAGGTAAAAGATATATATACTCTGAAAACCATAAGACAATGATGAAAGAAACTGAAAACGACATAAATAAATGGAAAGATATGCCATGCTCATGAATTGGAAGAATATTGTTAAAATACCCACACTACTGAAAACAATCTATAGAATCAATGCAATTCCTATCAAAATGCTAACAGCATTTTTCAAAGAGCTAGAACAAAGAATCCTATAATTTGTATGGAACCACAAATACCTCAAATAGCCAAAACAATCTTTAGAAAGGAGAACAAACCTAAAGGCATCACAATTCCAGATTTCAAAATAGACTAGAAAGCTGTAACAATCAAAAAAGTATGGTACTGGCACAAAATTAGACACACAGATCACTGGCACAGAATACAGAGCCCAAAAATAATCCATGCTTGAATGGTCAATTAATCTACAACAAAGGAGGCAGGAATACACAATGGGGAAAAGACAGTCTCTTCAATAAATGGTTTTGGGAAACCTGGATGGCTACAAGCAAAAGAATGAAGTGGGACCATTTTCTTACATCATACACAAAAACAAACTCAAAATGAATTAAAGACCTAAATGTAAAACCTGAAACCACAAAACCACTTAAATGAAAACACAAGCATAAATATTTCTCTGGATCTGCCTCAAGAAGGAGAAACAAAAGCAAAAATAAATAATTGGGACTACATCAAACTCAAAAACTTTTGCACAGTGAAAGAAACCATCAACAAAACAAAAGGGCAACATATTGAATGGGAGGAGGTATTTGCAAATGATATATCCAATAAAGGGTTAATATTCAAAATATACAAAGAACTTATACAACTCAACACCAAAAAAAACCCAAAAAACAAAAAAAAAACCCTCTGATTAAAAATGGGCAGATGGGGCAGTAGTTAAGCGTCTGCCTTCGGCTCAGGGCGTGATTCCGGCGTTCTGGGATCGAGCCCCACATCAGGCTCCTCCGCTATGAGCCTGCTTCTTCCTCTCCCACTCTCCCTGCTTGTGTTCCGTCTCTCACTGGCTGTCTCTGTCTCTGTCAAATAAATAAATAAAATCTTTAAAAAAAAAAAAATGGGCAGATGACCTGAACGTTTTCCAAAGAAGACATACAGATGGCCAATGTACACATGAAAAGATGCTCAACATCACTGATCATCAGGGAAATGCAAATCAAAACCACAGTGAGATATCACCTCACAGCTGTCCAAATGGCTAGTATCAAAAAGACAAGGAGGGGGAATGAACCATGAGAGACTATGGACTCTGGGAAACAAACTGAGGGCTTCAGAGGGGAGGGGGGTGGGGGAATGGGATAGACCGGTGATGGGTAGTAAGGAGGGCATGTATTGCATGGTGCACTGGGTGTTATACACAAAAATGAATCATGGAACATTGCATCAAAAATGAAGGATGTACTGTATGGTGACTAATATAACAAAATAAAAATTATAAAAAAAAAAGACAAGGAAAAAAAAACAAGAGTTGGTGAGGATGTGGAGCAAAGAGAACCCTCGTACGCTATTTGTGGAAATGCAAGCTGGTGTAGCAACTTTGGAAAATGGTATGGAGGTTCCTCAAAAAATTAAAAACAGAGATACCATATGATCTAGTAATTCCACTTCTAGATATTTATCCAAAGAAAATAAAAACACTAATTTTGAAAGATACATGCATCCCTATGTTTACTGCAACATTATTTACAATATCTAAGATATAGAAGCAACTTAAATACCCATCAACACACGAATAAATGTGTTACACACAGACACACACAATGGAATATTACTCGGTCATAAAAAAGGAATGAACTCTTGGACTTCACAACGACATGGACAGACCTAGAGATTATAATGCTACGTGAAATAGGCCAGTCAGAGAAAGACAAATACCATATGCTTTCACTTACATGTGGAATCTCAAAACAAAAAAGCAGAAACAGACCCATAAATACAGAGAACTAATAGTTGCCATGAGGAGAGGGAATGGATGAAATAGGCAAAGGAGATTAAGAGATACAAACTTCCCAATATAAAGTAAATCAGTCACGGAGATGAAAAGTACAGCACAGGGAATATAGTCAATAATATTGTAATAACTTTGCGTGGTGACAGATGGTAACCGCACTTATCGTGGTGAGCATTTTGTCTATAATTGTCAAATCACTGCATTGTATGCCTGAAACTAATATAACATTGTATGTCAACCGTACTTCAACTTAAAAAAATTTTTTTTTAATTAAAAAAAAAAGTGGAGAGGATATTCCTGGAGCATTTGGCCTAAGGAGAGCAGCAATGCAAGGGCCACATGAAGACTGTCCCTCTGTGTCCTGAAAGTCCCCTCAAGACGGCAGGTGCAAAATCATGGCTCTTAGATGGTGCATGGACCAGAGTGTTGTATTTAATAGGTACATATTTTAACATACAGTAGGAAAAAACCCAGTTAGCACCCCAAGCCTTCAAAGATATTATTGCTTGGGGGGAAATTAAGATTACATTGAGGTAAATATTCAGTAAATAATAACAAAGGTGATTTGCAGATTGGGCAAAGATCATCAAGGTGAAACACACATTTCTAAGTAATGACAGGAAGTCACTGGAGGATTTTAAGCAAGGGAGGCCCACAGTGTCATCTGGGCTTCACAAAGACCCTCCGGCTGTGGGTGGGGTTTGACAGGAGTGAAGGGAAACAAACTAGAGGCAGGAGATCAGCTGAGAGACAGCGCTAGAGGCCAGGGAACCCAAATGATGACTCCCTACACAGGGGCCAGGACAGCTGAGAGGGATGGACAGGCATAGACACCTAGGGGCCTAAACTGTAGGAACTCAGGAACCAACTGGATCCAGACAGTGGGGAAGGACACAAGGACAGCCCTGATTTTGAGACTGGCCAAAAGAGACGAGGCAGCGCACGTTCCCGAGCAGGCAGTGCGAAGCTGGAGTAGGAGCTGGCAGGGAGCCTCCTTGGGACTTGCTAAGCTTGAGGAGGAATGCCCAGACAGCCAGATACCCCGAGCCTAGCCAAAGAGGCATCTCCTGAGCCCGGCCTCCCCAGGCCATCTTCCTGGGGCCCCCAGGCCTTACACTGCTGTTTCTGGGGTGTGGAGAGGTGCAAGGAGAGACAGGAACAGGCAACAGCCATCCTAAGAGTTACCAAACCCTACCTAGTACCTCCGGTTCCAATACACACTGCGGGAGAGTGCGTGCTAAGACTCACCGCCAGGCTCTTCAATCCATCGACCAATACTGATCAACACCTATGATGTGCTAGTGCAAGGATTCAGCAGCAAACAAAGTGAGCAATTCCTTGCTCTCGTGGAGCTTACACAGTGAGAGTCAGACAATAGGAAGTTGAGCATATAAGCACAGGTTGCATAAAGCAGCATAAAGGAAGAGAATAATGAGAGTGTTATTTTATATACAGTAGTCATGCTTCTTGCTGACGACAGGACATCTGACCAAAGCCCTAGAAACAGGAGAGTGAGCTGTGCAACCATGTGGAAAGAGCACTGTGGACCAAAGGAACAGAGGGCAAAGGCTCCCATGCAGGAGGGAACCAGGCTTATTCAGTGAAGAGCTACGAGGCCAGCATGGCTGGAATACAGCGTCCATGCAGGGCTTCAAGGTCAGAGCCAGGACTTGGGCCTTTACTCTGAGTGCGACAGGAAACCAACAAAGGATTGATTTAAAAAATGACAAATAGGATGGCGATGGCCACGCTGTTGGTAACAGGCCAATGGAAGCAGAGAGACCAAAGGGAAGGTAACTCCAATGAACCTCAAAAGAGATGATGCTAGCAGAGGGCAGAAGTGGAGGCGGGGAGGGGCTGGTTTTCACCAGTTCCTGTGAGACCCAAGGCAGATCTGCTGGTATTTCACTATTTTTCAACCTAGTGAAGCAAGCAGTGGACTGGACGGCTTTAGAAAGATTTGAAAAGGACTTTGAGGGTGAACCTCTGTTTCTCAGGAGATTAAGAACGTCCAGAAACACTACTCAGGCAAACTAATTATTCAAAGTGAGCCATCAAGAATTTTCAGTGTCCAGTCAATTATCAAATTCAACTTTTTCTTGAACATTTACTCAATGTAGAACTACTTTGTCTATGTGTAGAACATGACCACAGCCTCCACAGAAAACACAGGGGGAAGAGACGCTTACTTTCCCCTCCATACCCCCATCATGCTTTTTGTTTATTTTTTAAACCAAGTGCAGGTATCACCTATTAAAATAAACAAACACTATATGAATCTTGAGACTGACGGAGATATTTCCTGAGGTCTACCAAGTGCCAAAAAGCCTACTATGCACTAGATACAATGACAAGATAGTCCTTTTCCTCAAAGAGTAGAGAAAGGTGGCATTTGATCACACAGGAATCTTCTAGAAAAGCTGAGGTTTGAGGTGACTTTGAAAGAACCAAAAGAAGCTAGCTTGGTAAGTAGGAGTGAAGAGTGTATTCCAGGAAAAGAGAAAGTGTGTGCAAAGGCTTATCAGAATTCACTTGTTCAGCACATTTTCACTACAAACCTACTTTGTGCCAGGTACTGTTCTAGGGAGCAAATCATGCAGATGCATGGGGTTAGAAGCTTCCGGGCAGAGGCAAGAGCAGGGCTCTGAGGCAGGAGACCCGTTGACATGATCAAAGAACATGGAGGCAGCCAATGGGCTGAAGAGGAGTGAGGAAGAGGGCAAGTGGTGGCGGTGAGGTCAGAGGATAAGGGTCATGCAAACTCTCGGAGCCACCAAAAGGATTTAGGCTTTTATAAAGATAGGAAGACCCTGGAGGCTCTGACCTGGGGATGCTGTGATGTCGCATGTTCTAACAGGATCACTGCTGCCTGGCAAAGGCAACCAGGGAGAGCAGTTAAAGATCGCGCAGTGACACAGGCAAGAGAGTGACAACTGATGGCTCCCGGACCAGGACTGCAGCATGGAAGGGGTGAGCCATGGAACATATTCTGATTTCAGGTTTTGGCCTGGTCAGGGATACATTCTGACGGTACCGTTGACAAGTTTTGCCAATATACAGTTTGAAGCAAATAAAATTCAACGATTCAAGGTTTGTGACCTGTGAGAAGTGAAGGCTTGAGATGCCATATCCTGAGCTAGGGAAGACCGCAAGAGAAGCAGGCTTCTTTGGGAGGTGGCGGGGGGGGGGGGGATCAGGAGTTCAGTTCGGGATACGCTAACTTTGGAATGTCTGTGAGGCATCCAACTGGAGGTGTTGAGAAGGCAGTTGGACATAAAAAGTTTAGTTTCGGAGAAAAGTTCAAGTGGGGACATAAACTGGAGTCATCAGCACACAGATTGTATTTATATCCTTGAAAGTGGACGAGATCAGTTTTTCAAGAATCCCAAGTGCCTGAGTAAGCCTGGAGTAAAGGTTCCATGAAGGGTCCTAGCCAGGGAGGTGGGCACGGGTCAACACTGAAGAACCTCACACACCCAGCTGAGGTGTAGACCCTTTCTTATGAAAACCATGCAGAGCCCATGACTGCTTTGCAAATGGTGGAGAAAGAGGATTAGATTTGCATTTCCAACAGCTGACGGGGGCAGTACCCATACAAACATCGGCTGGCGCTGCTCTACACCGCACCCATTCTCCTTTCGGTGGTAGCAGGCCTCAAGCCTCCCTTCCATGCCCACTGTCCTCAAGGGGAGAACTGACAGTCCCTGCACCCTGCCCTTGAACCAAGCCACCCAACCCAAGCTTGTGCTAATCAGATATTCTTCCACTGGCTTTTGAATCCACGGTCAATGATAACGAGGACCGAAAACGGAGATGCTCCATTGCACCGTAGGGATGCCCAGGAGGTCAAGCTCAGCTGGGATGCGATCAGAGTGGTTAACCAATGCCCCTCCGGGTAGTCAGGCTTCCTACAGCGCAGCTGACTCCCCAGAGCGAGTATTCCCTGAGAATCAGAAAGAAGCTGCCAGGGCTTCCTTGGAAGTCAGGCAGCAGCTTTCCAGAGCATTCTGTTGGTTACAAGTGGCCTCCTAAAACTAAAGGGAGGGGAGAGAGATGCCACCTGTTGAGGGGAAAATGACAGGAGAATATTGGGGAAGGCCACATACTAGCTTAGTAAATCCTTTGTCTCTGGAGACTTCCTTGCACTAGGGTCAAGGCAGTTCATGCCGAGAGCCAGATTCTACACAGCAGTAGAATGGGGATGGAAGTCAGAAGAAATGGAGGAGGTCAATTCCCAGAATTCCCAGTCAATCCTCAACAAACTGGATCCTACGCATTCCCTCCCTTGCCATGTGCTTCTTAGCACCTCTGTGGAGGGGAAGTGTGATCCCACCCACTGTCAGGCTTAGACATGTGACTGGCTTTGGCCAAGAGAATGCGAGCAGAGGTGCCATACACCACATACACCACTCCTGAGCAAGAGCTCTACGTGGTGGGCTTGGCCCTATCCTGTCCTGTGAAATAAGCAGAGCGATCCTCAGAGAGGAGCTCTTTCCCCAGCCCAAGACCTGGAATAAGAACTCGTGTGGAACATGGCTGCCATTAAACCTCAAGCTTAAGTGGGAAATGACTGAGAAATTAGTATTTGTGGTCTAAGTCACTGAGATTTGGAGGGTGTTTGTCATTGCAGCAAAATGGACAGATAAAAGGTTCTTGAAAGAGAAAAGTCTGATGTTAGCAGCAGGGTGGCCTGGGTGGCTCAGTCGGTTAAGTGTCTGACTCTGATTTCGGCTCACGTCATGATCTCAGGGTCATGGGATGGAGTCCCACGTGGGGCTCTGTGATCAGCAGGGAGTCTGCTTGAGATTCTCTCTCTCCCTCTGCCCTTTCTCCCTCCCCCAAATAATAAATAAATATTTTAAAAAATCTCGAAAAAGTAGCACCTCGACCTGGAGCAGGTGGCTGGCTGTTAAGAAGCATGACGGAACAAACTGTCTGATGGCAGCTTTGTTACTGCAGGCAGGAATCCACTCGAGGCTTAGCCACCCTGAAAAGCAGGCAATCCCACGGTCACGGATATGTACAGAAAACCACTCCTGAATGGATACTCTCACTGAATCAAAAGACATACATATACAAGAATAGAAGCCTCCTTAGGGTCCCTGGCACCCCCACCCCTGTGGTGGGTGCACCAGGCGCCAACCTACCGTCCCGTCTCTGTGAGAAGTGAAAAGCTCTGCACCTTCAGGACACGCGCTTATCAGCACGATGTGGTTAACTGAATCTTTCATTTCTTTTCATCCCTAAAAAATACTCTACCATTTCCTCGGTAACGTATTCTCCAGTGTTTCTAGCCTACTTGATTACGGTATTTCAAGTAATTGGCTTAAACTGCACATTCACGTTGATCCACTCCTGGGACTCTATCCCTAAAGAACAAGCTTTTTGCAGAAGAATGTTCGCAGCAGCATTATTTATATTTAAAGTGCGGACGTTAAGTGTGGCACAGAAGGAGTGTTGAAGTAACTGCGACACATCAATCCAGTAGGCTATTAAGTGCTATTTAAGAGTGATTTTGTCAGCAACAAAAAGTGTCCAAATGATAAAAATATTAAGTGAAAAAGCATATATAAAATCTTATGTATACAGATTAGAAATACATAATACAAATAAACCTAATCTAAGCCAGAGGAACATTTTTGGCAGAAAATATACTAAAAAGTAACAACAGTGAGAAGATAGACTTCCTCTCCTTTTACTTTTCTGTATGCTGTACTTTTATAATGAAAAGAAAGTTTCTAAAAATGCCTTCTCCGGCTACATCACTTTTAACGTTTCCTTTGACCGTATCCTGGTAAGACGTCAAACGCTGCTCTCTATCAAGTCTCGAGCTTGGTGCAAATTCATCAGGTTTTCACTGAGCATCTCCTGTGTGTCCTGCACCGTGGGGGGACGTTCTTGGGTGGGTTACGACACTGTTGCTGAGACAGTATAGTAAGCTTCTACCCACGCTCAACTGTGCATGTCTCCTTCTCCAAGACATGGAATTTTTCAATTATAAGATAGGAATGGTAAAAAAATATTTTAAAAAATACTATTTCCCTCCCAAAATTGCGAACGTAAATAAGATGATGTATAAAATGGTACGTGTCAGTAAGAGGATACTGAACATAGGTAAAATGCTGAAGATAAGATTTCTAACTTAAGGGGCGCCTGGGTGGCACAGCGGTTGAGTGTCTGCCTTCGGCTCAGGGCGTGATCCTGGCGTTATGGGATCGAGCCCCACATCAGGCTCTTCCACTATGAGCCTGCTTCTTCCTCTCCCACTCCCCCTGCTTGTGTTCCCTCTCTCGCGGGCTGTCTCTATCTCTGTCGAATAAATAAATAAAATCTTTAAAAAAAAAAAAGATTTCTAACTTAATCGTATAGCACTTGCTTCCACAACTGGGACTTCCGGTAAAACCCACCATTGAGCATGCCCTACTGAAGCCGAATCTTAGGGCCAAGTTCTATGGATATGAATTCTCTGGGGCCAACACCCCCTCGTACGTGAACAAGAGTTTGTGACTTTCAGAGAACGCTCAGGGACTTGTGGGCTTCTCGTCAATGCTGCCTCTGAAAGTCAGAAGGGCTGAGAGAGGGGGATTCGGGGAGAGAGCTGAGGAAGGCCTTGGAAAAGTCCACAGCCTGACCAGGATCATAAAGCCCATTGATAGTTCAGTTGAGTTGGGACTCAAATCCAGATCTGAGCCTTGAAACATAGACAAGCTGGAACTTTCCTTAGGTGGGTGTTCTGTCCATTCTTTCACACACACACGAATGTTGCCCAGAGCTTTATGTCCAGGATGTTTTAACTTCAACAGCAGTATTGCTGGAGTCACTAAGTTGGGGGTGGGGCTCAGGAGTCCTGGGTTCTAGATCCACCATTGCCATTCATTTAGGGAAGAATACAAAAATAGTAAAATCTCTCTAGAGCTCAGTCTCCTCATGTGAAAGTTAGCAACTTCGACTTAATTATCAAGGTCCTGACACTCTAAAAATCTAGTCCAAATGTAGCAATGGGAATTCTGGCTCACTAAAGATTTTTATTTTCAATCAGTCAGCTGGAGACACAGATTTATTTGCATGACTAAAATGTAAGTGAACAGTAGGTATTATTTACCTACTGGCAAGTTAGGAGGAAAAACTACAAGTTTCACACTGAGCAATGTGCAAATTATGGGCTTCCTTTCATGTATTACTCCAGAGCTGTCAGATGGCAAAAAAGATTCACCAGGTTTTTGGCTGAATCTTACTTCTTTCTGCAACTTCTTTGTGACCTATACGCTCTACTATTTTGAAGGGCTGACATTCCCCAGGGTAAGAGAGAAAAAATAGATAATATAAAAAGAGAGTATTTTAAAAGAAAATGTTATTCATCCATTGAGTTGGGAAACTGGTTTTCTAAACAGAAAAATGATTTTAAATTGTCGGAATATCAAAATACTATAGCCTCACTCTTAGCACATTACTGATTAATCCTAAAGCCTTCGCCCGAAGGAGCTGGTTCCCATAAATTCTGCAACTTTAAGCTACCTTGTTATTTCTTATTAGATTCACAAAACGCTAAGGCTTCCCTTTAAAACACAGATCTGCATGTACATAGGCCATTGATTTGGTCCCTAAATAAGCAGTGCAAGCTGAAAACATCACCCATCCCACCATCTTATGAGATAAACGTTATGTTTACGCATCCATTATCATCCTGCCTATCCTAGGGATGCAGCAATTAAGGAACCTAAATATAACCTACTGTAGTGCCGGATAAATACAAGGACAACTCAAAGTAAACATGGGGTGAGATCACCTGAAATACTGCAGGGGCTAGGAGGTGCAGCAGATGGTTTGGAAGCCACACGCATCCCCTGGGCCAGCTCAGGCTGCAGTTGCTGGCCCAGGGAAGAGCTCCATGCTCTCTGACAGGGTCCCAGCCCAGTGGCACGGGCTACACTTCTCAGAGGTCGGTGGCATCCAGCCCCCACTACAGAAGCGGCCACAAGACCTCATCTTCACTGGCTTTTCATTCTTCTACTTCCCCCTCCCTTCTACTTCCCCCTCCTTCCTCCTCCCTTCCCTCTTCAGTTCTGCTCCCTGGGATCATTCCCAGAATCACTGCCCCATCAACCCCCTGCAGCCAGGTCCTCGGAGAGAACATGAAAGATGAGCTCGGAGTCTGAGTGCACACACCCACACGAGCAAACCAAATGCGGGTCCCGGACAGCAGCGTCAACATTCTCCCGTTTTTGCAGATTAAATCTGTCCAGGGCCCTCAGAGTTGAGCCACTCTTCCAGATTCAAATGTCCAACCGATTGGGCACAAGCGTTCAAGGAATTTATCATTCCCTATTATCCTATAGAAACTCCCAGATCTAAAAGCAAGGCTATGAATACAACAAAGTAAATAGAAGGGAGACTTTCCCCCTTCTAATCATTACGTATCTGCCTCTGAAAGGCACTGCCTTCCCCTCCACTGGTGGCAGGCTTTAAGATCCCGTATGGAGCCCGACTCAGATCAGCACAGAAAACAAAGCTGCGTCTCGTGTGGGCAAGGAGACATGAGCTTCCTGCAGCCAGATGAACACAGAGAGCCTGACCGCTAGACCCTGCTGATGGCTGGCGCTGTCCCGAATGGCAGGGAGGACCTGAGGGCCCAGTCACCTGGAAAAGCTCAATGGGAAAGGCAGAAAAGGAGAGCGATGTGAGCAATCTCTAGAACACAGGAACGTCCGGCGCATGGGGGCAACTACAGGGAGAGGCGGGCGTGTGGAACCACGGGCCGAATGGCATTCAGGGCCATGTTTTGCACCAAATAGAGGCAAAGACAGTTCACATGCCCAGTCCCACCCTCAACATACTCGTCTGAGAAGCAAACTCTCAGGCCAGTGTAAAGGGCGGGGGAGTAACAGAGGGGAGAAAAACCTTGCCATAATTTATCTAACCATACACACCACCACCTTAGAGAAGGGAGGAAAGGACCATTTTATAAGATTTTCTTTTCAAGTAATCTCTACACCCAACGTGGGGCTCGCACTTACAAGCCCAAGATCGAGAGTGGCAAGCTCCACCCACTGAGCCCGCCAGGCGCCCCAGAAAGGGCGATTTTAATAAGACCACCTGTCACTCTGTAGTTGATACAGCCACACATTCCCCCAAAAAGAGAATCAAATCAATGTCCCAAAGATGACCAAATTGCCAATTCGTTAATTAAGGACGTGGACCGCTCACATCAGGAATGATCATACACGACTTCCGTGAAGTCCCTCATGATGCCCTGACTACCGGCGGCACCCGCCCGAGCCCCGCTGAGCTCCCCCCACCCCAAGAGGCAGAGAGCAGCGTTTCGAGCCTGGGCTCCAGAGCCGGCGTCTGGTTACACTGCAGTGCCAGCACTCACTGCAATTTAGGAGGACAGCTACTTAGCCTCTGTCTGCCACATTTCTACTATCTGTGTAATGGGACAGCAGGGGCAATGGCGTGAGTTAGTTCACAGACAGAGATTAGCACAGTGCCTGGCATGGCGTTTACAAAATCAAAAGTGAGTGATTTGGATGATGCACAAAATATAATGGATCCAAATACAGACTCTTCTCGTGTTCTTGGCTCACACGCCCACGTACCTGTGATGGGGGCCTACAGCTCACCTCCTGAGGTCCAACACGCCTCTGCTAAGCCTCGGGCCCCGTAAGGGCAGACAGTAAATTTACCTTCAGAATAAACTTGTAACAAGCAAGTCTACCCAGAGCCACTGGCAAAGGGACCATGATAGGTCACCTCTTGGTCCTCAACTGACAGCTCATTAGAATCATCAGTGAGCCCTTTAAATTTCAGACAACTGGGCTCCACCTTAACATTTCTGACTTCATAATAGGGCCTAGGCAGGGGTTGTTATTTTCCAGTGGTCTGTGTTTATTTTTACAAAGCTCTCCCGGTATTCGATGAAGCAAAAGGCTGGAGAACTTTTGGTCTAAGGCATAGGCAAATCAGTGGTTCCCAACTGGAGTGATTTTGTTCCCCAGTGGACAAGGGGACATTTAGCAACATTTGGAGACATGTTCTCCTGAAGGAACTTGGGGCAGGGGTACCCCTGGCATCTAGTGATGAGAGCCCAGGGATACCAATGAGCATCCTACCAAATACAGGACAGCCCATGCAACAAAACATTGCCTGGTCCAAAATGTCAACCACGCCAACCATGCACATGACATGTGAGCATGTGAACCCCCCTCTATGTCCTTCCGAGGGTATGGCATTCTCTTGGTGGTGCCCAGGGAACGGACACCAGGGTCCCAACTCCATCAACGGGGCCAACCCACAGAGCGACGAGAACCAAATCAGGTAGCGTATGTTGGACTGAAGAATAGTTGTGAAAGAGCAGTGATGAGTTCACACAAACCACCATAACCTCTGTGCACAAAAGGGTGAACATAAATTTCATTTAGGAAGAACACGCCAGCAATCCCGACACTAGAGACATGTCAGACGACAGAGCTGCTCCTTTTGACCAGTGGGTCCCAGCCCTGTGTGGTGAAGAGCACCTACTAAGTGGCAGGCACTGGGGAGAAGCTTTGTCTACACTACCTCATTCACAGCTCCCAACTGTCCCTTAAGACAGATATTATCGACCTCCAGGGGCAGTTGAGCAAACCAAGTTCCAAGAGTTTACGGAGCGTGTTTACGGCTGCCAAGCTGGGCTATGGATCTCATCCGTCGTTAGACTAGAAGCACCGGCTGAGACCACCCAGCATCCTGCTTCTCATCTCATTCTGAGTCTTTGTTTCTCCAAAGCATGACCTAAGGCACCTGTTACACCTTACACGCGACGGCCCCACCCCGGATCCGTGGAAAGGTTCTGGAGAGGGCAGGCACAGATTCTGGGGGCTTTCTAAGCGTCCCCAAGGACTCCTAAGCGCCCTTACGTCTGAGAACCGGACACTGGCCTTTGACGGGCTTGTCTGTCTGAGCACCTTTCCAATACTGGTTATGGGGGCTTTTTTCCTACAGAAGGCAGAGACTGCTGATAAAGCCCAGCACCCAATTCCCCTGAAAAGACAATAAAACAAAAAATGCTGGCTCAATGGATCAGACAGAAAAAATTAGTTGAATTTGCATTCCTTTATTTGGGGAAGCTAGTTCCAATGAGAAGAAAGGAGTGTCACCTAAGCAGGTCGGTCTTGTAACCTGTTTTGTCACTAACAGTGTCTGGAGGGCCGATATGTTGGGGTTTTGTGGATCCATGGATTGGATAATTTGCTCCCCAAAAGCCCCACAATGGGGGCACATTTGTAAATAATCCACTGTGCCTCTGTGCAGGCTTCAGATCTAACCGAGGCTTTCTTAACTGTGACCATTCTCTTGCCAACAACAGGAGCAGTCTTGTAGGGACAAGTTGCCAGCCGCATGGGGCGAATGACTATGGGAACAACCAAAAGGAAAGTCATGTATTATTCTCACCGTAATATTCTACTGCCTTACCTCAGGCTCATTACAATTTGCCCTATTGCTGTAAGTACCCTGTTTTGCTCTAATTTGTCTGCCCAATAATTATGAATTAAGGTAACCTGCCACTGCTTTTTTTAAACAAAGCGGAAGGATAGATCAGATTCCATACGTGTTGGAAGAGAAATGCCGTGTGGCTCTGAGCAGCCCCTCCAAAGCCCATTGCCTTCCTAATTACCAGCCCACTGGCTTCCTGACAGATGGAAAAGAATGACAGTGCCCCTCACAGGGCTTATATAATGAGGCCCGGGGTAATCACAACTCGACGTTCAAGCTGCACCATTAATGCCAGAGGTGGTTCAGCCAAATTAGAGAATTAGGCTCTGTGAATAAAGACTGACACATGTGTACACAGTAATTTTATTAACCATTAACATGCTTTGTGAGAAAAGGGTTCCAATTCAAAATCACGAAAGACATATGCAATTTGCACCCCTCACTGACTTAATAGCTTGTCAGTGGGTGCGGGGGGGGGGGGGTGTGCGTGCTGTCGCTGAACTATGACATCACGGAATAAAAACATCACCAGCCGGTCAATTAAGAGAATTATTCATGGACTTGTTAAAAGGTCACATGCCAAAAACTTCACTTAACAGAAAGGAGCTGAGGCGTGGCATTCAAATTTTTTTTTTTTTAACTCAGATATCACTGTAAACGGGGACAAGCAAAATCTCACTTCGAAATAAAGCTGTGACCAATATCTTTCAAATCCCAATATCGAAAAAATCACTAGGGCACTTCCGCGCCCCCTCTCAAACCCCACCCCTGCAACGTCTCAGGCACCTACTATGTCATCACTATCCTGCAAAGGGACAGATATGTAATTCATCCTGGTATGATGAGTTGTGAGGCCTCTTCCAGGCACTTAGTGGACCTGTATGGATAAATGATTCTTCCCACGTGCAAAGGAATAAAGGTTCCATTAACAGAGAAATGTGAAGAAGGGGGGAAGGACCCTTGAGTCCAGCCTCAGTAAGTCATGTGACTCCAGTGGTTTTCACCCAGGGGAGGTATCTATCCCACCACCACCCTGGGGAGACATTTGGCAGTGTCTGGAGACATTTTTGGTTGTCACAACTGGATGGAAGGTGCAAGTAGTATCTAGTGAGTACAGGCCAGGGATGCTGCTAGATGTTCCACGATGCATAGGGCAGCCCTGCTGCAAATCATTACCCAGCTCAATGTGTCAGTAGAGCTGACGCTGAGACCCCTGTTCTGCTCTATAGTTTAGAGCCTCAGAACCCAAGTGTGGCTCACTGACCGGCAGCATTGCCGTCATCTGGGAGCTCGTTAGACTCTCAAGTCCTTCCCCAGCCCTCCTGAGCCATAATCTGCATTTCAACCTCACAGAGTGATTCGTAAGTGCATTAAAATGAACCACACTCACTTGGAACAATGGTTCTCAAAGCCGGATGCTCACTGGAATCCCGTGGGTAGTGTGATGAAGCGCCTCCAATGACTCCCCTGTGTAGCAAATTAAGACTGAGTCCTCGAGTACGTTAAATTGGTGCCAGTCCAAGTGTGGTCCCCGGACCAGCAACATCAGCACCACCTGGTAACTTGTTAGAAACGCAGATTCCTGGCTTTATGCCGTCCCTCCTGATCAGACCCTCTGGGCTGGGCCCAACAGCGTGTGCTCTGACAAGTCCTCACAGGACCGTGGGGCCCTGAGTCTGAGCAGCACTGTGCCCCCAGCCACCTAGCAGCTTCTTATCAGTTTGAACTTGACCAGTGTGTTCTTCCACTCACAGAATCAGTCCCTGAGCAGCACTGTGAGGGCCCTGGGCTCCTTTGTCGTGACCCTGTAACTACGGTATGAAGGTGCGCCCAGTGGAGGAGATGCTCTCCTTCTCAGACCGACCTCTGGGTTAAAGGTGCAAGGGTACACAGTTTGGAACCACTCAAAGGAACTCTGACCTCTAAGTCTACATTTAGGGAAAAATCCCACTGAAGCCACACGTGCCGCCTGCGCCTGCCCCACACACCGGAGAGCAAGGTGGACACCACTTGTGAAACACTCCCGAACCTGCCCTGGCTCCTGGTTGGACTACATGGGGCATCTCCCCGCATCAGACTTCCAGACCGGGAGGGTGTGTAGAATCCAGAAAAGCTATCCAGAGGAGGGCATGTCTTTCAGGGCAGTAAGGTGAAGAGAAGTGATGGGCCAACAGGAAGGAGAACTTCATGAGTACAAGTGGGTAGGAAAGCTGCAGGCATGAATACAGCACACCAAATTTGTCCACCAGGCTAGAGAAAGGGATTCCTGCAGAGAAAACACTGGAGAGATGGTTTGGGCCAGGTCTGGGATATGCCCCAGGTGTGACTGCTTCCAGGGCCAACCACAGTTCTGGGCATCAACCTTTCGTCTGTTTCAAAGCTAGATTTGCTCAGCCTACAGTTGGTCAAAAACCATGGCTACTTTCACTCTTCACAGTGAGTGCTAATTTTCTGATGCCAGTAGAGAAGAGAGCCATTTTTCCCTGGCTTACTGAAAGAAAGGGACACTTCAGGATCATTTTGCATGACGACAGAATTTCATAAAGCTACCCAATTTGTAAAATATTTTAAGGGAAATAGTTATCCGTGTCAACCATCTCTCAGAGAGGAGCTTAATTAAAATCCACTGTACGACTCTGCAAGACAAATCGACTGCCTGACATGAGCCTTTACGCAGTTAATAAAATCACTGTATCTAGAACCAGAGCTAACATTACTGTAGACATGGTGGTGAAAATAGTCCAGCAATGCAGTGGGCTGATAGGTCCTTTAGGAAATCAATTCCAAATGTTATCGTTGCTACAGTTCCAACTGGTTTTGTCCCAGTTGGGCCATTATAATTTATTTTAAGAAGGACATGGTTGAGACTCATCTTCCATGCCTTGTCTTCTACCAACCCCAATCAAATTTTCACTGGGCAAGCTAATGATAAAAGCTTATATAAAATATCACGACGAGACAGCCAGGAGCAGTGTGTTCACTGGTTGAGACAGATGAACAGATGAAGTCTCCCATCATTCATGACGTAAGCCCTGACCGCTGAACTACATCCTACAAAAATGTCTCACCTTAAAACAAAGAGGGGGCAAATAACTTATTTTCTAGCAAGCAACTAATTGACTCCAGGAGGTCTATCCCCTATGTTCCTCATCTCCTTTCCTATCATAGACTATTTTTCAGACATGACTACCCATCTGCCTAGACGCATGATGGGGTTACGTCCTTTTATCGCCCTTAAAGTTAAAAGTATCTTAAGTGGAAAATGCATTTAATACGCCTAAACTAACGAACATCACAGCCTACCTGAAGCATGCTCAGAACGCTTGCCTGAGCCTCCAGTTGGGCAAAATCATCTAATGCAAAGCCTATTATATAGTAAAGCGTTGACTCTCTCATGTAACTTACTACGAATGCTGTACTGAATGTGAAAATCAGAATGGCTGGACGGGTACAGAGTGCTTGTAAGTTTATCAGTTGTTTGTCGTTGTGATCACACAGCCAACTGGGAGCTGCCACTGCCCGGAATCACGAGAGCGCGTCGTAGTGCATATCACTAACCCGGGAAAAGATTTAAATTCACAAATCCAAGTGTGGTTTCCACTGAATGAGTATTCCTTTCC
The DNA here is from genome assembly GCF_024610735.1 of Ursus americanus. Classification (NCBI taxonomy): domain Eukaryota; kingdom Metazoa; phylum Chordata; class Mammalia; order Carnivora; family Ursidae; genus Ursus; species Ursus americanus. Next base: position 17,083,500 of record NC_142127.1, read on the forward strand.
CACCATCATGAAGTCGAAAAATCCTACGTGGGGGATTGTCTTCAACATAACTAGGAACAAGTCTCACCTTCTTGGTAATTAATTCATCATTACCTCATTTCTGTCCCTTCGTTCTCACTTCCGCTGGCTCCTCTACACATCTCTGTACATGATGTGTGAACACATATGTGTGTTTACACATGTGTGTGAGCACCCGTGTGTATATATACATACACATTCACTATACAAAAAGACAGAGACAGACAAGGAGGAAGGGAAAGAGGAAGGAGGAAAAAATGAAGGGAAAAGAACTTTCAAAAAGTTTGTAAAGAAGCTTTAGAAAGACTTCAGAGAAATCACAAAAAATTCTCCAGAGGGAAATACAACAAATTCTTAACATTTGCCAAGGATACTTGCTAAAAAAAGTCCCAGAGTCCCAAATCCTGTTCTAATATAGCTCGAGGTTGGGGAGCAAAGGGGAGGAGCAAGTATGAAAGGAAGTTTTCGAAGTATAAGGGCTTTATAATTTCCAGAGAAGTATATGGCAAGGAGACCACCATCTCAGGGGCCTTCCCATACCTGCTCTTCCAGTGTCCTGGGCAAGGTTACCGCTATTACCTCACCTAACCCCGGGACTCGTTCTGGTCTCAGCTGAAACCATGAACACTGGCTTGGAAAATGTCAAGACTGAAAGAAAGGATGCCCATAAATAAATCATCATGACAGCATGGGAAACTCAGATGAGATAAGATTTAAGAAAATACTTGGTCAACTTAGTCAAAGTCATAATCAAGAAGGCAGTGCAAACATCTATGTTAGACATAGGTCCAAAATGGGCTGAGCTTGGAAAAACATCTTTTTGACATTAAAGGCAAAAAAATGGAAGTGTTTTCAAGTGCCATTTGGAGCAAAAGTCTCAGGTAGGCTACAACCTCACAAAAATGGTCAATGTTAGAAGACAAAGAAAAGCCAAAAAAGCACCACTTCCTCTTCATTTCTTTCTCCCGGCCTTCCAACCAGGCAAGAAGCAGAAAATAAAAGTTGTTAAGAGGACACAGAAGTTCAACAGGAAAGACCTGAGTAGAAGCCCCTGGTCTCTAACAAGACCCAGGTCCCAAACCCCACTGCCCCAAATACAAAAGCTCATTCAATGTTATTGCGCAGAACCTGACAGGAGTCTTTGAAAAAGAATTAGGGCAAAGAGGAAACAATTCTTAAAGTCTAGAAACAGGTTTCAGTATTTTTAAATAGATCTTAGAAACTAAAGATTAATAAGAGCTTTACTTCAAATCCTTAGATGACTTAATTCAACATTACAAAGATTCCAAAATGAACAAGATTTTGTCCAACTAACCAAGATTCACCAAGAATAAATCACGCTGGCCTAACTTCATTTCCTTTACAGATGACTTTGCTACCCTAGTGAACCAGGATATTGCCTTGGCTTGTACATTTTGATTTTATGAAGGCATTTGTCAAAAGTCTGTCATCACATTCTCACAAACAAGATGGAGAAATGAGGGTACAGTTAGGTGAATAAACTCTGGCTTAATAGCCTTTCCAGAAATTTTTACTAGTCAAACACAATCACTTTGGAATGAGGTCTCTAGGGTCCTGTTTTAAAGACAAAAGAATTTTTTTTGAAAAGTAAACAAAGTTGTAATGGACATCACTTTGCCTCTTATTTCCAAAAACATGTAATAGAAATATGCACTATTGGTTGGCATATAAATTGTCATAATTTTCTCAGAGGACAACGTCATAATACAGAACACATCTCTGACTAGCAATTCCATCTTAAGGAATTTTCTTCCTAAAAACTAATCGGACATATGCAAGAATGTACAAGGTTCTTTGCTGCTGTGTTACAATGAAGAGAAAACAAACGAGTATTTAATGAAAGGGGAATAGTTAATAATGGTGCATTCATAAGATGCAATATTACCAGACACTTAAAATGAAGTCCACCAAGTTTTTTTAATGACAAAGAAAAGCTCACTCTAGGAAGTTAAGTGGGGGAGAAAGTAGGATATACAACAAAACTTAACTCAATTTTGTAAAAATACACTTAAACCTGTGCATATGCATTAAAGAGATGGAAAGAAAATTAACCACTGTCTCTGGGTGGTGAGATGAGAGGTGATTTTGATTTGCAGACTTTGAGATTTTCCAATTTTAAAATAATGAATATGTATTAATGTAAAACCATCAACCATTATTCAGATTTTTTTTACTTGGTTTTCAAAAATCATAAAAAAGAAAGTAATGAGCATGCAAGCCGGAGCTGATGGGCCAGCATTCAGGCTGTAATAGCAATGCAACACGGGAGACCCAAGGCCACGTCCAATCTAGAGGCCAATCCAGGCCTCCTTGGGAAAATTCTACTTGTGCGGGTTAGGAAGCCCCATATCTTCATTTGAGTCCCAAACCAAAGGTAAGAAATATGTAGGAGCCCGGAGGGGGGGGCTGCCCCTCCTCCCCCTTCAAGTTCATTCTATAAAAGTCCCCATTTCTTCAGGTTCATGTCCACAACTTCATTGTGAATGCCCTCTGACTTTTACTCTTTTAGAGGCAGTTAGGAGAAAAAAGATGGACTTCCCACACAAAATGGGCCCCACGAAATCCAAAAAAAAACCTTCCTCAGTAATCTACCCAAATCATTTTTATTCTATAAGAAGAAAAAATCATGACTTACTAGTTTGAGGCTTTTTTTTTTTAAGATTTTATTTATTTGACACAGAGACATCCAGTGACAGAGACAGCCAGTGAGAGGGAGACAAGCAAGGGGAGTGGGAGAGGAAGAAGCAGGCTCCCAGCAGAGGAGCCTGATGTGGGGCTCGATCCCAGAACGCTGAGATCACGCCCTGAGCCGAAGGCAGACGCTTAACGACTGAGCCACACAGGTGCCCCTAGTTTGAGGCTTTTAACTCAATAACATAGGCCATCTTTGGAACTAATCTAATAACCTGGGCCCCCCACAGGGAGGGGAGGTGGGGGGGAAATAAATCAAAGTAATTATTTCTGGAAAGTAGCTAATGTGCAAATGTATTTTATCCCACAATAAAATTGCCCCCCACAGACACACACACGCTCAAACTTGCACGCACACATACCCTTCCTTTGAAATGAGCCAATCAAATATTATAAAGCTTAGGATGCAAAGAGAAATCAATTTACATACTTTCCTACATTTCTTCAACTATGCTTTGATTCTTTCTGGCCTCCGCTCCAACAATTTTTATCAGCTTATATCACAGTCTGGTTTTGATGCACAAGAGGGGGTAAGGAGGTTTACAAATCTGTTCTGCATTGCCATTAAAATCTCCCTTTTAAAAGGCCACTGAAATACGTATGTTGGCTACTAGGCTAGACCTATCCCCGAAGAGCTGCTCATGGAGGGGCCCACCTCCCCCCGCCTGGAACAGATAAAAAGAGACAGCGGACAGAGACTGACCACGGGTGAGGCGAAGCAGACCTGAGCCCCATGTCCAAACAACATTCAGCTGGTCTCAAATGCTGTGCAATTCCTCCCTCCCCAAACCTTTTGATAAGGCCAGGCTTCTGGGACAGCCAGAGAGATTGGGTGGAACAACACATGCAGAAAATAACCCCGAAATCATTTCTTTCTCCCAAGACCTTTCATTAGACAAACCCGCCTCCCTGAGCTCCTTTGCTTTTAATAAGATGTGATATTTGCAAAACGTCGCTTCAATAAGGAAATGTGTCCTGCCTTGGTCCCGACCATGTTTGCCACTGCCTCCAACCATCACATTTCTGGAAATGCAGAATCGCAGGTTAATTATGCAAAGGGCAGACCAGCTTCGCCTCCCCATTGTTTGTGAGCCTGTCCCTGGCTTTAGTTACTCCTGATCTTGGGGAAAGCAATCTCGTCCAGACCTGCAGCTGTGCCCACACAGTGAGGGGCGCTTGGGGAATACTGCTGGCTTGCTGTGCATATAAAAGAGGTGAGCTTACCCTTCCCCGCATATGTTCCTCATTCTCCCATGCATTTGGGGCTGGCAGCATTTCCAATTACAGTGGCCACCCCATGAACAACCAAGATTACAGATCAGTGGCAAACAACAGCCCCACCATACTGGGGGACTGACAGGTCTCCCGTGTAAGGCACGTGCTTGCCAACAAACCAGCTTTCACCCCCATTCAGAATACGGATTGAGCGAGGATGCACTAAGGGATTGTTAAAATCACAATGTAGTTGTCTCTCCTTACAGAAAAAAGTACCCCATATTCAAACACAGGGCCTAGAGGAACACACACAGAGGTGTGCATAGATTCAACCACAAGCAGTAAGGGTAACACAGCTTAAAACAGCAAAAGCTGGAACCACTCAGGTCTCCTAACAGGAGACTGCAAAATAAATTATGGTATAGCCAACAGCAGAACTCCATGAGGCCCTTAAAAAGAATGAGTTAGATATATAGACAGGAGGTTTTTGAAATGTCCTCGGTTTCGTTAGGAGGAAAAAAGCAGATTCCAAAACAGTATCATCAAAAAGGTCCTGTTGTCATTTACACCTAGTCACGTGTGCATATAAAGCATATGGGTGTGTACTATATTTTATTTATATACAAAATATTTTGGAAGCACCTGCACCAAAGTATTCATTGCGATTATCTTTCATGGGGGAGACAGGAAAGGATGAGGGTAAGTCTGAATGAGAGAGGAAAGGTTCACTTCATATTTTGTTAGTTTAAATGTATAGTTCTGCAAATATGCACCACGATTACAGCCAGGGAAATGAATAAAAATATTTTCATTTTTAAAGGAATGACACAGGGCCTCCCATTAACAAGAATGGCAGAATTCCCTTATGACAAGCCATCTGAGCTCTCTGACATTAATTACATAATCAGATCACCTCACCCCCAGCTTAATGACTTGCCCGTGGCTTCCCACTGCTCATATAATCAAAATCCCTCCCAAGGGTCCCCAAGCCCTGGCCGCCTCACAGCATCATCTCCCCCTGGCCCCTCACTAACTGGGTCCAGCCACAGGAACCTATTTTTTCAACCCCCAAACACACCAAGCTGGTTCCCACCCTTGGGCCTTTGCTTGCACCAACATCTCTGTCCAGGGATGCCTTTCCTCAAGGCTCCTTCCCACCACCTGAAGTATCAGTTCAAGGACCTTCCCTGACACCGAGCCCCAGAGGACCCCTCCCCCACACTCTCGGTCCCATCAGCCTGGATGATCTTCATAGCTCTCTCTTCCCTCTGCAGTGACATTACAAGCCATCTCCTCCTTCTAGGCCCATGAGAGCAGGAGCTGGTCTGTCTCTTGCTTTCCGGTGCCGCAAGAAGTGCTTGGCACACCGCGGGCTCTCAGTAACTCACTGTGGAACCGTGAGTACGTACCACAGCTGGGTGTTAGAAAACGCATCTCCTGACAGCAATATCTGAGCAGTAAAACTGGACTTGCTCGAAATACATTTTGCCTTCTCACATAGGACACAAAATGCACACCACCAGAACATCTATCTGGCCCCAAACCAGATCCCTAGATCATCACCCCCCATCCAGAAACAGACTACCTGAAGAATTCAAAATGAGGGCAAGGTTTAGATTCACTGCGGCTTCAGGGAAGTCCGTCAAGACTGATTTAACCGTGAATCCTCACTATGCTTGGTCAAGGCAGGAAAGGAAGTTTCTCCATGACCACCTTTCCTGGGTTGTCAATCCCAACAGTCAAACAAGCCCTGAGGAAGAGCAGGTATTTAGCCAGGTGGGTCTTAACTGGAGCCAGCAATATAGTTTGCTCCAAAAGGGGGCAAAGGAGGGTACTGAGACACAGGGGTCTAAATAGGTCATTTTTCAAACTTCTGTCTGTTCTCTCAGACAGGAATTGTCAGCTGACATTTCATACGGCTGCTATTGTCTAAAGATACTCAATTTCAGACTCCAACACATGTCTTCATATTCTGGAAGAATTGCAACTCTGATAGTCTGGTTTTCCCATGATGTCAGCCTCAGTCACCTTGGGAGAAAGGGAGAATCTGAACTTTAAAAGGAGGTCAGGTCAGCATACGGCATGTTTTCGGGGTACTTCCACGACACTGACCTAGATGTTATGCAGGTTTTCTCATTGAAAACACATGCACAGAAAAAGGAAAAGTTTCTCGGCTAAAAACGCCAATGAACAAATGAAAGCAAAGGATAGTCACAGTATGTGTAGCAGAAACAGACCTAACATGTGGATTTTTTTTGCCTCTCAAGTTGGGGCTAAAGCGTGGGGCTGTTCACAGCTGTTCTCTCCTGAGTCTTCTTACTTCTGAGCCCACAGTCACAACTGCCATCAGCACACAATGAACCCATGGGGCTTCTCATCTGAGCAGGACCAACAGAGTACAGCCCCGCAATGAAGCCAACATCAGGCTTTGGAGTCCAGCAGGGCTCGGTGCCAATCACCAGCATGAATCCCAGCTCTACAACTCTGGGTGAGCCACTGTACCTCTCTGTATCCATGTCCTCATCTATAAAATTGAGTAGTGACATCTGTATCTCATTGGGTTATTCTGAGGATTAAATGAGACCAATCAGAGAAAGTACTTAGCCCAGTCCACAAAGCGTGGTAAGAAAATCAGTAGTTAAGACCGGCCTAAAAGTTTAACTTTTAGATCAAAACCCTTCAGAGCTGAACAGGAATTCTACAAAAACCCCTCAGCTCCCTACCAGACCATAAAATCCACAGCTATATGTCTAGTGCATACAGGTAGTCTGAAAATATGCAATGAAAAAAAGAAAAGGAAGCCTCCATTGCTAGCAGATGCCGATACTATTTCTCCCCACAGGTAGAAAAATTAAGAAACCAATATGGATACTCAGACAAGGTTTTTCTGATGGACATACCATGCATCCACTAACCATCTGGCATCCTGTTTTTACAGGTCAGTTCTACGAGCTTGATTAATCTTAGTCCCCCATCTTTGTGCCATTAAAACCAAACTTTAGTCTGTAAGGCCATAAGCCAGACTCTGCAGAGCCACAGGAGGCCAGAAGGACATCATCAGTGAGGTGAAGGGCCTCTTGAAGGAAGCTTCCTCCGGACATGAACTACTTTACCAGCAGGGGTAACGTAACTTTTAAAGAGTCTATGGGAGTCAAGAGAAAGAAACAAAAAAGGGTAAAGTATGGTGACTTTTCAAAAGCATAAGAACCTTCAAGTATAAATCAAAACCACAATGAGATACCACTTATGGCCACTAGGATGGCTAGAATCAAAAAGGCAGGTAACAGCTGGTGCTGATGAGGACGTGGAGAAACTGGAACCCTCATACACTGCTGATAGCGATATAAAATGGGGCAGCCACCTTGGAAAACGGTTTGACAATTCTTCAAATGTTAGCTGTAGAGTTACCATCTAACCCAGCAATTTCACCCCTAGGTGTGAAGCCAAAAGAAATTAGAACCTGTTTCCATCACACACTTGTACACAAATGTTTACAGCAACATTATTCCTATTAGCCTAAAATGAAACCACCCAAATGTCCATCAGCTGATGAATGGATCGACCAAATGTGGGACATGCAGACAACGGAACATCATATAGCAGTAAGAAGACAGGAAATACTGATCCATGTTACGGTGTGGAGAGAGGCGGGAAACATTACGCTAAGTCAAAGACTAAGTGAAGGAAGAAACCAGGCAGAGCCACAGAGGAGCACACGGTGTACGCATCCACTTATTTGAAAGGGCCAGAGTAGGCTCAACTACACAGACCGACAGATTAGGGATTGCCTAGGACCAGAAGGGGGGAAAGGCAAGTTGGAAGGAGTTGGAGTGGTGGAAGCTCAAAAGAGTGGGGCCTCTCTTCCTGGTGATGAAAATGTTTCCTGAAACTGATTGTGATGATACATGCACAACTCTATGAATATCTTAAAAGTCATTGACTGTACACTTTAAATGCATGAACTGCATGCTCTGTTAATTGTATTTTAATAAAGTTATGTTTTAAAAACATTTTTTTTTTTTGCCTGGAAAGCCTACTTTTAAGAATAACCCCCATTAGGGGCGCCTGGGTGGCTCAGTCATTTGAGCGTCCGACTGTTGATTTCAGCTCACATCTTGATCTCAGGGTCATGAGTTCCAGCCCCACACTGGGCTCTGTGCTGGGCATGGAGCCTACTTGAAAAAATAAATAAATAACCCCCATTTATGGGATACCTATTATTTGTCAAACACTGTGCCATGCAACTTACCTATATTACCTCATTTGTTTCTCATAACAATTTTATGAGGTAGGTAGAAACATTTCCAAAAACAAACAACTCAAATATTCCTCCAGATGCCTTCTATTCAGTGATATGAGTATGCTAAATCATGATACGGAAAGATGCTGGTAAAACCCATACATGAACAAATAAAAACTCAAAGGGTGCAACTATTTACAGAAAGACAGGAGATGGGGAGGGAAAAAATCACCAGGTTCCATTCGGTGCAATCTCATAGGCTTCCCTGCCCAGAGAAGGCTGCGTGCACTGTGGCAAGTCCCTTCAGAAGAGAAGTAATCATATGTAAAAGCACCCGGTGGTGTTGATACTGAGTATAACAGTGCCCAGTAGGATAATCACAGGAAGGCAGGATAAACATAGAGGAGATGAGAGCTTTATTCCTTGTTCCCAGACTGGCTTGCTTTTTACATTCTCCCAAAGGGAAAAAGTATGCTTGACAGGATTACAAAAATAACATATGTACCTTGTAAAATATTTTTCAGAAAATGCAGGAAGTATAAAGAAAAAAGTAATCATCAGCCATAACCAGCATCAACAGTTGGTGTTGATCACTAGTCAATGGCAAGTACTAAGCAAAATTAAATTTAGTCTGAATTGTCCAACAGCTAACACACAGGACAAGAGCTGGAGACCGAAGCGAGAAGAAATGTGCCATGAAAACTCCGACCCTAGAACCTCAAACACAGCCAGAGAAAGCAAGCCCGCAGAGTCGTCCTCTGAAAATAGGACCACTCGGAGAAGGCAAAAAGCCTGCCAAAATCCCACTCCCGAAGGTGGTCACAAAACGAGAAGAACCCTCTTCTTACCTGTCCATCTTAAACCTCGCCACTTCAAGGAGGGTTCCTGAACTAAGTCTTCACCACAAAGCATAGGCAGCAGCATGAACGGTGGAGGAACGACAACTATGGGGACTTCCAGGCTCAGGTATCCAAAGGGTGACCACACTTAAGGTGAAGGGGCCCAACTCACAGTTTGGGGCCCTGGTGTTCTTAGAGAGAGAACCCTCTCCACTCATCACAAGCCTTGTTCTGGCAGCAGGTGCCAAAGGAGAGGCTCCTATTCCTTCACAGCAAACCCACAGAGCCCTCAGCCCTCAGCCCAGGATCCAGCAGGCCCTACGCAGCTACCAGCTTGGCCTGAAAACAAGAACCAAAATTTCAATGAACATGGAGGAAGTCCAGACTGCAGCCAAGACAAATGATCTCCACTTGCAAGGCCTTCGGAGATGTGCAAGGCCACAGGAGAGCTGCAGAGCTTGTCATGGCAGCCCTTTGCCAAGGCACCAAGACATGAACAGCTGCTCCTGGGAATGGCAACCCACCCCACGGCAGCCCTAGCAGTTTGTGTCCAACAACAGCCAACCCTTTCCCCACCTTCCAGGGTCAGAGCCAAAACCCAGGACTGTATTTTCAGTTGTATCTTTTTATAATAAGATTTTATACATTTTTCGGGATCCATACCACTTTCTTTCTCCCTCCAATTAAAACTAGGTTGCAGCAAATTGTTAAGAAAGGGCATTTCCAAGAGGAAGGGGCTGCCAGGGGGTGGGGTGGGGTGGAAGGCTGGAATGAAAACCCAGTAAAACAAAGACAAACAAATGATCATTTAAAGAGCCAGTGCTACATAATGGTCATGAGCAAATTTCAGAGCAAGCAAGATGCAGGTTCAAACCCCAGTTGTATCCGTTACTCGCCATGAGCCTTCAGGAACACCATCTACCCTCTCTACCAGCTGTCGGGTAAGACCTCTACCTAATGCAGAGTCCAGCTTGACACCTGGCACAAAGCAGGTGCCCAGTAAATACTTTTATTGCCTTAATAAAAGCTACCAAAACTTTACGCAAGATGAAGGGCTTCTGCAATTCAATCTTTCATTCTACAACCCTTTAAATGAGCACCTAGTAATTGCCAGGTGTTTTTCTCAGGAATGGGGTTAAAAAGATTAAGACCCTTAAGGAATTCCCTTGCCCTTGTGAGCTTAAAGTCTTCTGAGGGCAAAAGACAGTCAACAAATATACCAATACAGAAATTAATACAGGTATTTAGATCTATGAAGGAAAAAAACCATGCCACTGCAAAAAAGAATATGGCGGGGGTGGGTGGGGAGCAAAGCAGGGAGGATCTGGTCAGTTATTAAGTTGGACTTTCTTTGTCACCTAAGTTGTATAGCCAGAGTCCGGGAAATGTTTCAAAAAGGAAACAAAAGGCTTCTCGTTCCCATCTGAAATTCTGGTAGCCCAGTTCCCAAAAGAAATACAAACGCCAAAAAGGCATCTGAGACTGTGCTCAGACTGACAACTAAACAGATGCATGTTAACACGGAGAATTCAATTTTCCACCTGGACAAATAGGTAAGATCAGAAAGAATTTTAACACTTAGTGCCAACCGAGGTAAGTCAACAGACATCCTCGCCGCTGCCAAGGGGGAAGGAAATTAGTATGACCTTGTTGGAGCACAGTTTGACCCTGGGCATCAAAATTACAGGTTAGCATATTCTTTGACCCAGACTTCTAGTAATTTACCCAGAAGAAATAAGACAAGCATTAAAATACGAATGTGTGAGGACAGTTACTTCAGGTCATTTCTAGCCCCGAGACCGTGGAAACAACCTACATCTTCAGTAGAAAATTGCTTCACAAAATATGCTAAATCCATACACAGAATACTGCCTAGCTATCAAAAAATAACATACCTCTGTTTACCCAAAGATGGGAAAATGTTCAAAACATGGTGGTAAGTAGAGAAAAACCAGTTTGCAGAAGGGTATATATAGATGGTCTCTATTTATGTAGAAAAAAATGTATGTGTCGCCATGCATATGCATGCATGCAAACACAATCCACATCAAAATGTTAACTCTGGCTCTCCCTGGAAGGCCCTCTAACGATTGCTATATTCTTTGTTCATTTTGCTATTGTTGTTGGTTGGTTGGTTTTGGGTTTTTGTTTTTGTTTTTTGGCTTTTTGGTTTTTTTTTTTTTTTTTTTTTTTTTTTTTTTTTTTTTTTGAGAGAGAGAGTGGGTGCACACTTGTGTGGATGTGGGGATAGAGGGCAGAGAGAGAGAATCTTAAGAGACTCTTAATCTTAAGCCCCAAGGCAGGGCTCGATCTCATGACACTGAGATCATGACCTAAGCCAAAATCCAGAGTCAGACGCCTAACTGACTGAGCCACCCAGGTGCCCCTTGCTATATTCTTTGTACCTCTATGAATTACCTTAACTTTTTACAATAATCACATATTACTTAGTCATGCCCCACACAAATGAGATTTCTTTTAGGGGTGAAGTGAAGAAATGAAATCAGGAAATGAAGGAACCATCTTTTATCACCTCACTACACCATCACCCCATGTCCCTAGGTCAAAAGCAAGTTTCTCAAAATGCCACAGCACACGTTTGGGTTTTTAAATTTTTTCCTCACAAATTCTTTTGTTCTACACTGTTCCGAAGCAATTAAATAATAGAGTAATTTCAAACTATCCTAGTATGACTAGTGAAAAAACATTTTCAAAACTCCAAGGATGGAAAATAAGTGATCTAACAATTTTTTAAAGATTTTATTTATTTTAGAGAGAGAGAGAAGAAGCGGGGAAGTAAAAGAGGGAGAGGGACAAGCACACCCTGAGCTGAGCATGGAGCCTGATGTGGGGCTTGATTTCATGACCCTGAAATCACGACCCGAGCTGAAACCAAGAGTTGGACACTTAACCGACTGAGCCACCCAGGTGCCCCATGATCTAACCTTTTTTGAGCATATATGGATGTCACATTCAGTACTGTGTTTAACCCTCACCCCAACACCATTTGGTAGCTATCAGGGTCCACCCCCTTTCACAGATGAGAAACCTGAGGCTTCAAAAAGCTCACTCATCACCCGAGGTCACAGAGCAGATGAGTGCAGGTGTGATGGGAGACTCTTCTCAGGACGGCAGCAGTCTTCCTGGGCTGCCGCAACTAAGCGCCACAAACTGCGGGGCTCGGACAACAGAAACCTATTCTCCCCAGTTCTGGAAGCTGGAAGTTCAAAACCAAGGTGTGGGCAGGCCCGTGCTCCCTCAGAAACCTGTCACGCAGAATCCCTCCCCGTCTCTTGGAGCTGCTGGTGTTTGCCAACAATCCTTGGAGACCCTCGGCTTCTAGATACATGCCTCTGAATGCCGCCCCTGCTGTTGGGTGGCCATGGTCCCCCTGTGCGCTTTTGTCTCTTCCTACACAGACTCCAGTCGTATGGGAATTATAGCTGCGAAGACCCTTTTTCCCAAAGTCACACTGTGTAGTCGTCGGGGTTAGGATTTCAATGTATGTTGGAGGGACACCTTTCTACCCATAACACGGACCCAAGAAGATGACACTCCTTCCTCTAACACATCCTGCCCACAGCAGCTCGGCCCGTTGATGTCATGCCTGTGTCGTGGAAGGTTTTATACGAACTTTCTGTGACTGTGGAAGGCAACTCTCCTCCGCCTCCAGGCAAGACTACATCCGGCTAGTCAAGGCACGTGCACTCAGGGCCCGCTAGCAAGGCTGCCAGCCTTCTTCAACGGCTCTCAGCAGTTACCGGGGGCCTCTCTGAAATGATTTATTCTTCCAGGTCAGGTTCTGCTCTTGAGTGAAAATACACTCAAGAGTTTTGTAAGGTTAAGATTGCTAGAAAGATGCGGAGGAAATACGGTTCACTATCCCAGAGTCCCTGATTTAGGGTCCGATCAAATGCCCAGGAGAAGAGAGGGAGACACGGTACTAGTCCAAATTTTCCTGGCACGACTCGTTGCCTTTGCCGTCCGCTTAGACCAGACACCAAGAGCAAATTACCAATACTCCATTTCTTGACTAGATCAGTGACTTTTTTTTTTTTTTTTCAATTTCTGGAGCTGTTTCCAAAAGCAACAAGAATATTGCTGAAACCAGTCATCAAAAGCCATCCTGTCGACTGGTAGTACTCAGACCAAGGCATCTGGCTCAGCAAACAGGGGGGAGAAGAAATAAAAACCAGAGCAAGGACCCTGCATGGCTGAGAACCAGTGTGCCCCATTTATCTCGCATGAGGAGACACACAAGGATTTATGCCTAAGAATATCTACTCCAGAGCTCTCAAATTCGCCTTCCAACATGCTGCTGAGCATCATGCCATTTGGAGGTACATTTGGAACAAGTGAACAACCTCCCAGGCTGTGTTTTTGCCTCAGTGTTGCAGAATTTCAAGCCTGTAAAGGTGAACAGCCTCCCATCTGCCTCCACCTCTCCATCTCCGCGAGCTGACGGATGGCCCAAGGAGACAGCTGGGACTGGGGAGCGTTCACGGGCCCCCACCTGTGCTGCAATCATGCAAAATGTCAGAGGCCCCGAAGGAGTGTCAAGCCGAACCTTCAGTGGCAAGCAGCCTGATGGCCCTCCACAGCTGAGGGCAGCGGGAGGCTGTACTTCCCAGGGCCGTACATGGTACACAAGGCTGACAATGGTGGAGACAGGCGTGAAATGCCCTGTGTCATTTTGGCCTTGCCAAGTTCCTCCTGCACTCACTCCTCCCGCACCCACCACCTCCGGCACCTCCTTCCTTCTCACAGTATCTTGCTCTCATCTCCAAGTCCCCTGGACTTTGAGTAACAAGGTTGTTTTTAAAAAATGGATTAAAAATGATCAAAGTACTTAAAGAGACACTGTCCAATATGATAGCCATGAGCCACATGTGACCATTTACAGTGCAACTCATTTAAATTAAATCACGCTAGAAATCTAGCCACAGAGCCAGTGTTCCATGGCCCCATGTGGGTGAGGGTTTGAGGACACTGGACCACCGTGCAGCTACAGAACGCGTCCACAACTGTGGAGAGTTCTACTGGGCTGCTCTGGTCTACGGGATAGAAAGAGCAGACCTCCTGCCTTTCTTCTGCCCCAGTCCCCCTCCCTGCAGCGAGCCTGCAGTCAGTCAGCTCTGTACCCTTGCGAGAGTTTCTATATGCCTAAGCAGTGTGCACGGAGGCAACTCTCTATTGTTAAAACCAATGACAAAAGACCCTAAACACTATTTTGCAGCATGCATTCTTCACCTAAGGATGCTTGGAGATCACAAGGTAAGTGTACAAATAGTGCTTCATTCCTTCGGGGGTCTCGTGGCAATCTACGGTCTCCAGGACTACTGTCCCCACCCCACCCTCCTAGCCATGCTCGTCTGTGTCCCCTGGCTCCCTTCCTCCCCAGAACACTTTCATCCTAGCCCAGTGACCATAGCCTCAGGCTCTTTCCTGACTCTAGCCCTTACCTCTTGGCCTAATAAAAACCTAGCTGCTCCCGGGGGGCGCTGCCTTCCCTACCTCTGAAACAGGGGCAGTGTGTTCTCTCTCATCCACATTCACAGAGCCTCCCTTTCTCGTGCTGAACTCCAACCCAGTCCTCCAGAGTTCTCCTTCGACAACCACAGGCACCAGACACCATCAGAGTGCACCACCCGCTCCAACTCCTTGCCGTCGGCCCCCAGCTTCTGGCCCCTCGCCTTTAGCGACCGACAACAACAGCACCTGCTTCATTGCCTTCATCTCCTCCCCGAATTCTGCAAGCATTCCCTCCACCTCAGACGGGGCACCCAGCCACTGCCTGGCATGACACACGTCCCTGACCCTTGGTTCGCACCCTACGTCAGCCACCCATTTCCAGCCTAAATCCACACCGATACGAGAACCACCTGTGAAATACTGGATCTTAGCATCTCACTCTCAGATTAGTGCCCCACACCTAAGCAAGCAACATTTCTCATCCCTGAGGACCGTCTGTTAACCCGGCCGTGGCCATCATGCTGAGTGAAAGAAGTCAGTCATAGAAGAACAAATACTCTATGATTCTCCTTATTCGAGGTACCGAGAGCAATCAGTTCAGAGAAACAAAGTAGAACTGTGGTTGTGAAGGGCTGGGGGAGAGGGATGAGGGTGGTCGTTTAGTAAGTATAAAGCTTCAGATTTGCATGATGAAGAATTTCTGAGACTCCGTTCACAACTATATATGAATAGATTTACTACTACTGAACCATACGTTTACAATGCTTAAGATGGTAAATTCAATGTTATGCAAAACAAAACTACTGAGGCCACACTCTGTAGCTGGATATCTTAACAATTGAGGTGCATAATGCAGTAGACCACGGTGTTGCTAAAAGCATCCTCCCGTCCTCCGGGCATCACACACTATCCCGTGCAGCCAGCACACACAGTCTCAGGCGGCAAGACTGACGAAGCTCCCTTTCCTCCTCGCGCTGGCAATTCCAAGCTCAAGATTCTTTCCGAAGCTTAGAGTCAAAGTAGGACAAATTAGAGGAATTAACTAAGGACCAGTTGGGTATTTCCCCGTTTATTGTTCTCCAGCAACTAAGTGAAAGCTGGTGGTTTTAATAGCTATGCCTCTCATAATTCATTCATGCTCATTAATATGCAAACATCAGTTTCTCAGCTGGCAATGATTCCATGAATTTTTAATTTACATGGGATGAGGCAGAGATTAAAACTTTAAACTAAAGCCAACAATACAAAGGACTGTGGGGCGACGCTTTAATCCGTACACTGAGACTCTCCAAATGAATTTCTGGCATCATCATGTGACCTATCATCTGGGATCATCAAAGCGACTCCTCTGTGAGTTTTGGTTTTTTGGGTATCAGTAGAGATATACATTTTTTTAATGATAACCTGTTTGGGGATCACTAAAAACAGTGAAGCCAAACACATTTCTTGTCATCAATCTTTTAATCTTAGAAAAACTCCAGGCCACCTGGCCAACACTCAAAGAGACATCAACTCCATAGAAAAGCTACAATAATTTGTAGATTTGTGACTAATATGTAAGAAACTCATTCCAACATAAAGGAAATCAGATTTTAAAAAGCACATTAGAAGAGAGAAATTGAGAAACACGGAACTCAATTCCTTCTGGAGTTGCAAATCAAACTCTGGATTAGTAATTCCAAAATAAGAAAAGACAGAGGGAAGAGCTTTCTCTTTTGCGGGCAAGGCCCAAAAGAATTATAATATAAGCCACATATGTAATTTTAAATTTCTAAAAGCCACATTAGCAAAAGGAAACAGAAATAAAATTAATGAAATAGTTTAATCTAATATATCCAAAATATTCTTTTTTTAAAATTTTATTTTTAAGTAATCTCTACACCTAACATGGAGCTTAGACGCATCAGTCTGAGATCGAGTCGCAAGCTATACCAACTGAGCCAGAGAAGCACCCTGTATCCAAAATATTCTTATATCAATGTGTGATCAATATTTTGTAAATTATTAATAAAATATTTACTTTTTTTTTTTAACTAAGTCTTTGGAGTGTAGTATCTTACACTGACAACACCTCTTAGGACCAGCTACACCCAAGTACTAAAATAGCCACCAGCAGTAACCGTACAGGACGATGCAACTATACAACCAAAGAACCTATGTTCTTCTGACAGGAAAAGGACAAGCTCTTGAAACGTGAGCATATCTCTAGATTATTCTCACTGTATTCCTCAAATAATAGCCAGCAACAACTTGGGTTTTTGTATGAGCTGCTCCTTTGGCTAGACTAGTATTAATTCAACTTTGATCATGATGGTACCATTATTTGAAATTTTACAAAATGAATTTGCTACAATTGTTTTCTTAACTTTTTTCCAACCATAAATTGACTCACTTTAAAAAAAAAATTACCTTATCCTGAACAATATCATCTGTGATATCACAGATTTGAGCTTTCATATTTGTTAGAAGACCTAATGCACGTTAAAATAAATACGTAACACTTCAAAGAAGTTTCTGTGTTCTACCTGAAGCCAACAGTAAGATAAAATTTGTCCTCATTTGTGAATCACTTACAGCGTTATCTTGCAAAAGCTTTCCATCTGGCACGTGCACTCCCAGATATATTATTATCTGAGTCCCCTAGCACCTAATATTTGTATCTCAACATTTATACATTTAAGTAGGACAGGCATCCCCATCAAGACTACCTTCCATCTGGGCACCACCAGAAACACAGCAGGGGAGCATTTACTCATTCGTATTCAACTGTCCAAAAGCCACAGAGGTGGTATCAAACTCTCCCCTTAATGCCCAATGACGGCTCAGTCTCAGAGGAGCCCCCTTAATAATTCCTCAATAATTAATAAAGATGGCAGCTAAGGTTTCCTCAACTACATGCCAAACACTGCTCTAAGTTATATATATATATATTGTCCTGATATACATAACATATATATTACATTACATATTGTGCATATATAATATATATAATACCCCTATAAAGGAGGTGTTGTTTTCCTGCTTTTCCAGATGAGGAAACAGGGCATAGAACACTTAGCAGCTTCCTACGGTCACAGAGCTAGCAAGTGGTAGAGCTAAGATTCAAAGCCAAGAAATCTGACTCTGGCACCTGTACTATCATCAGCCTGGAGATTACAAATGGAATAAAGAATAAGGAAGCTGGGAAAGACATGTTTTATGGTCACAAACTCAAATTCCTCAAAGACAAGGTCATCACCCATAGGATGTAGAGGCTGAGACAAGCCATGTCCTCTAACAGAGAGAGGAATGGAAGACAAGTAGGGTAATTTAGAACACCCTCAAGATGTCTTCCAGAAATTACAGTGGAAAATGCAGCTTATTTAGAAAGAAAGAAAAAAAAAAGCATGAAAATTCAAGAGAACAAAGATTCTACAAACAAAAAGAAAGAGGATGGAAGGATGGATGAATTGAAACATGGACAGATCAGTGGACACATGGACAGGACAGACAGACAAATGAGCATACCAACATTCCCTCCCAACTCAAGAGCGGAGAACAGGGAGAATTATAAAAGGATACCCTATCCGTCTGACCATCCCAAAAGGTGCCTATCACATGGCTGCTAACACAACAGGCACTCTTGAAGTCAATTTGGGTCCTTATTCTCCTCCCTGGGACCAAAGCCGCAAGGTGAGCTACGCTGACAGCCTAATGATGCGGCCCTCCTTTACAAGGTTCCTGCAGCCTGGAAGAACAGCAAAATCCACTTACATGTATTCCCTGTGGGCAGAGTGTACAGCGGCAGCATTGCTGTAACGCCACAGGACAATCGCCGAGGACAGGACGTCGAGGATGGCATCAAACTAGGAGAAGGAGACACGGCGTTAGTGTTTTCCAGAGTTAATAAGGCATGACTGTGAAGACACAAGACACAGAGGCTTGGGATCTGAGCCAGTGACCTCATCATCCTCATGGTGGGTCCTGGGAATCTGGAGCCAAGACCACCCACACGCTAGCCTGGTGGCAGGGCCACGGCTCCGCCTCACACCTCGCGCTGCCCCCCCAGACTGAGAAAGCCGCTCTGTGGTGCAGTGGGCTCTGCTTCCTGGGCCCTGGCTCCTAGCACTCTGGAGATATGGGGGGACTGTTCTGACAACTATCTCCCAGCAGGCGAAATCACTGCAGCATCTCCCCCTACAATCCCGAGTAAGAGATTCAGCGTAAGGCTTCTATGCGTCTGGCTCTCAATGAATGGGATCGTTCTACCTGAGCCTCAGGGGTGAGAGTGGGGCCACCCAAGTGTTCTGGGAAATCTGCTCACACTTCAAAATTATATACAAAACGCAATGCTCTTGTTTGAATGAAATGAGGGAATGTGTGAGGGACAGAGACAGAAGAAAGGGGAGAATAGAGCGGGGTGGGGGGGGGTGTGCATGTGCACCCATTTTTCTGGAGAGACTGTCCATACCTTTTTCAAAGGATTCTGAAAGCAATCTACAACCTCCGAAACATTAAGTTCTCACAGCAAGGGGAAGAAGTGGGTTTGGGAACAGGAACACATGCCCTCGGGTACAGGAAACCCTAAAGCTACAGAGGAGGATGCTGGAGCTCTCCAATGAGTCGCTGCACCACATCGCACTTTCCATCTGGAAAACTACAAGCACTAGCACTCTTCTGAACGAACGTGGGAAAACTTCACCCAAACTTTCAACGTGCCCAGCCTGTAAAACATCTGAGACCCGATTTCCCTGACCAATCCCCATCAGGAAGCAGGTTTGGGAGTCAGGCTACCCCTAATGGGGCTAAGACTGACTTGTCTAGTGCCAGCGGCCCCAATCCTAGCCCCCAACACCTCTGCCTGCACCAGCCAATGCTTCTTCTCTCCAGCGTGCGCCCACTTTCACACCTCCAACCGTGAGGGAGAAACACCAGCTAACGCCCCTCAAACATCCTCTCAACCAGGTGTGGAAAATGAGGTCCCCCTAATCTGTTCTGGAGACCTGTAGAACATCATTGCTGCTTACTTCCACGAAATTGTGATTTTTTATGGAAGCTACTGCCATAAAAGGTTTGTTAGTCATGCTAAACTCTCATCCGCTAACCACCCTCTGAACGGCGAGCCCAGGGTGAGATGCGTGGGCTCGGGAAAAACGTGCAAAACTTCATAAAAGTACATTTCAGGTTACTTACTGCAAACCCAAAAGCAGAGGCGCTGTACCTCATAACGGAGACAGCTAAAAAGAAAGAAAATATTATTCAGAATATTTTAAGACCTCATGGATATTTTCTCTCATTTCTGAGTATAGTAGCATAGCCAATAGGGCCTTTTAAGCATCCCTGGAAAAGTTCCCAGAGAATTCAGTTAAAAATTAACTGTACTTGTAACACCTATGAACTAAAACAGGTAAAGAATGAAGTGAAAAGGTGTGGACTCCACAGTAACAGTGTCCCTTCCCGCCGCGTCCTCAAGCACCACAGGGCCAGCTTCAGAATGAAAATGCCCAAGCATCTGTCAATCAAACGACTGCTAAGACTTTTAAGAATTTAGCAACTGGGAACAGAGAGCTGGGAACCAGATGAAACTATCAGAGCAAAAGTGCCACCATCCACACTGTTCCCATCATAAGGTGGTATCTACACTCACACGCCATTGCTAACACAGGTGAGAGAAATCTCTTGCCCATCAGAGCTTAAAATCCAGTGTAGGCCTCAAGGAAACTTTAGAAAAAAACAATAGCAATGATCTTAAACAAGAGACGTCTACAAATGTAGACTGCACATTCATAATTAAAACATTTCTCCATATTCAAAAATCTATCCACCTTTTTTGGGGGAAGTTAACTGAGTAGCACGTTTACCTAATTCTGTGATCTGTTCTGTGCCAAAGCAACATCCAGCTTCAAAGACTGTTCTCAGTTTGACTTAATAAAGGCAGATCTCCAAATAAAAGCTGTATTATCAAGCATATGTCCACCCTCCAACACAGAAGGAAGCCCTACCCAATGGGTCAGCAAAGCTTTGAAGCGGATTGTCCCAGGCACAGCTATGACCAAAGGCTGACTTGTGGAGTAAGTGAGGTGTTGGTGTGGGGCATGGAGGTCAATACCCATTTGGACCCCCCCACTCAGCTCACCTCATGTCCCTTCTCTGGGACCCATTCTCTGATGTATCCATTACATCCACAAATGGGCCCTGGACAGCCATACTGTGCTTTGTACCCTTGCCCCCAGCCATAACAGGGTCATGTGACCCAATGTGAACCAAGCATATTTCATTTTCTGTGAATAAGGCATTGAGACCAAGAGTCTAGTTGGTCAATCAATGCTGTTAGAACTGAAACCTGTGAACACGGAAGTGGAGCTGGCCATCGTTTGCTATAAACACCAAGGAGCAGGGAGCCAAGCTTAGGGTAAATACAACTCTCAGGCAAGGAAACCACTGGCTTCTTAATGTTTCCAAGCCCTCCCTGGGGGGTCAGCTATATTCCAGTCCTCAGGCTGCGTAAGGCAAATGCAATTCATTAAATTCCTGGCCATCCTTGGTTCTTGCAAAAAGCTGTTCCAGTTATCCCTGCTGTTGCTCTTACGGGCAGCGGGAGGGAGAAGGCAGAGCCAGCTGTATACAGTGACGGGCTGTAGCTTTCATGGGCAACAGCTGTGGTGGTGCAAAGGAACACCGGCTCTTCCCAAAGAACTCAACTCACAGGCCACGCTGACATGGGCGAAAGGCAGGAGATCCTCCGAGGAGTTGCCCTGAGCACCAAGATAAACTGGAGGATGCTGGGCCTGACTTGCACTGAGTACTCAGTAACTCGTTAATTAAGCTTCATAAAATTTTATAGAAACAAGTATTGGGTTGTTTTTGTTGTTGTTGTTTACTTTACAGCCTGTTTTTACAGTATCTCAGCTGTGTGCTTTCTGTGGGTTACTTCTTTATCAGCAGTGGAAACTTTTTAACTATCTTGCACAGACCCTCACTATATACAGCAGGTAACGAAGAGCTGCCCACAACAGAGCTCCCGCACTATCTCTCCCGTCCCTGTCCGGCCTGGGCACCATGGAATGGAGGGCACATCTGAGAAAGCACTCCACTCGCCAGCCCAGAAGACCACCTGCTTTCCAAGAAGTAAACCATTACTTTATTTTTTTTTAATGATTTTTTATTATATTATGTTAGTCACCATACAGTACATCCCCGGTTTCCGATGTAAGGCTCGATGATTTAAACCATTACTTTAAAAAAAGCTTAATCAAAAAATTAAAACATGAAAATAAAATAAAATAAACAGCTTGACTCAGTTATTCGGTAATACCAGACATTTACACAGTGGACTAGAGATTTCAAAGAGGTGTACACCCAGCTGATTCTATGGAGAAACACAAGGAACTTTATCTTAGAGACTCTGGAATCCAACAAAGGAGATGGCCACTGATGGTGGATTTCCCTGACTCAAATGGAGTCACTGTCCATGCTTTCAAACCCTCTCAGAATTATATGGAAAGTTCTGCCTGTGTGAGTGATTCAAGGCTGCCCAGTGGATGAATAGCTTAGAGCACAAGTGCAATATTAATTTTGTTCTATCCCCCACGCACCAAGGAAAATGTGAGCAAGAGGGCTCCAGGTTAACCCAGAGTCCTTCACAGAAGGGAAGGACTAACATGTACCATTTACTTATAAATTGCCTCTATCTCATCTCCTTGATGAGACGGAAAGGGAGAAAATGCCAAAAATGCACGGGGGATGCAGGGTACGCTGAAGGGCCCTCCACGAGGCCTTGGCTGGGATAGCTTCCCTTTGTGAGCAGCTCCCCCTTGGAGAACAGCAGGCCTGGGCCAGGATGACCCACCAAGTGAGGGATTACAAGGCAGGTGCTCCTGGAGCCACAGACGTACTTGGCCAAGGGTGGCTGAAAGCCACCCGAGGTCCAACAAAAGTCCAGCAGTGCCTTTAAGGCAGGTGCACCTTCCACAATGATAAGGACCCTTTCAACCTCGGAATTATGCTGCCAGCTGGCAAGCTGCACAGAGAGACCAGCCAGGGGGCAGTCATGAAGTGAGCTCTCTTACCCAACTCGCTCTGGGTCAAGGCTGGGGCCACAGAGCTGAAGGAAATGGAGCCACCGCGGCTGTCAGCTGGTGGTGTGGGGGCCTATATGACAAACACCACCGCTGCTCTGGAATGGAGTGCCCGACTGTCAGAAGCCTCCAAATTCATCCAGAGAGCACAGCTATCAGAACCCCCTAGGGAAATTTTCAAGAACTCTCTTGCTCCTACCATTTAGAACTTATCTCTACCGCTCATATTTTAAACATGTACTCCAGGAGCCAGTGGCCACCAACAGCCCACGAGGCATGCAGTTACAGGCCATCGGAGCTTCCTCCCCTAGGGAGATGAGGCCGGGCGAGGGGCCTTAACGGCCCTCACCCTTTCCATGGTGAGAGTGGCAGCAGACCGCCATCTGATTACGCTGGCCTCACACATCCAAAATACATGCTTCAGCTTTGGGGCTGGGCGCCTTCCTTTTCTGTGTTTTCCTCCCCTACAAGGCACAGAGTCCCTAAAATGTTCATAGGTAAAACGAAGATCTGTAGTTTTGGGGCCTTCCCAGCATCCATCCCTCATTTAGAGAAGGGCACCCTGAGTCTCCTCTGGGGAGAGGTACCCGTCCCCCACCCTCAGAGATTGTGGTTTGGGTAGAAGGACATCTTCACCCCCACTCTCGTATATCCTTGTCCTACGGCCAGAGTTAAAGGTTCAAGGGTGCCACAATTCAATGTGAGCCAGCGAGAATCTGTCCTGAGTTTTGGCTAAAAAGACTGGGAAGGGGATGTCTTTCTAACGGGACTGTACAGTTGGTCGCACGAAAACAGGAGCTACGGGTAGCAATTCTGCCCTTACAATGAAGCCAACCCAGAGGAAAGCAGAGATGAAGGATAAGAGACACAAATCAGACCCCTGATAACATGGACTGAACCTCTGGAATCAGCCCGACCTGCAGTCTACCCCTCTATTTTGCAAATAGGTCAGCCAAGAATTTCCTTTAATTCGCTCGAGCCAGTTTGAGTTGAGTACATATCACTTGCAGCCATGAGTCTTAATACAGTTTACCTTGTCCAATAATCCCATGTCCAAAAATCTCTTTCAATGCTTAAGAAATGGAAAAACACTTTACACACAAAGGGTTCCTAGTAGGTTTCTGTAATTTATAATAGCAAAACACTGGATGCAATTTACATGCCCAGCAGTTGGGTGATAATTAAAGTCTGGTCCATTAAAAAAATAAGCTATAGGTAAGATATTTCAAAATGTTGACCAGAAGTACATTTAGTCAATGCTTGTGTGAGCTCATGAGTTAGAATGATGACAGCGACAACACAGAGGTGGTACGATTAGCACCATCAGCATTGGGTGTCATGGAAAAGGATGGGCCTGGGTCAGGAGGCATTCTGGCTAGCACCACTGCAAACTTAATGGGGAGGTCAGCAGAGGTTTCACTGAGTCGGTGACATCTGAGCAAAGACTTGGAGGAGGTGAGGGAGTGAGCCATGCAGTCACTTGGAGGAAGAACCTTCTAAGTCATGGGAACGGTCAGTGCAAAGGCCCGGAGGTGAAACACCTGGTATGTGTGAGGTCATTTTGCCTGAAGCAAAAAGGAACAAGAGCAAAGTTATGTGATATAGATTTCCTTGCTGTTTGAGCAAAACATTGAGGTCGAAAAGGGCAATGTACAAGATAATGTATGTGCTATAACTAGCTTTACAGTACAACCATGTTTTTAAAATGCACTATAAACAACGAGGGGGATAAAACTCAGACGGTAACAGTAGTGAGTCTGTGGTGGGTAGGGATACTTAGTGGATTTCTTTCTACTATTTTTGTATTTTCCACATTCTTTACAACCACCATACATGACCCTTCAAATCAGAAAAAAGAAATCCATTTTATCTGGGGGAAAAAAAAGTAGCCAACTCCTAACAACATAGCCGAAGTTCTCAAACAGATTCAGAAATCAGATTTATGAGGCACATCGGGGAGCAGGCTGCATGCAAGGCTTCTGGCTGAAGGGAGCACATACGATCATCCCCATCTTTACTGTCGCTCCGTTTCCGAAATCCAGCTCTCTGAGCCAGATCACCTACGTGCGCGGCTGGCTACTGCCGCAGAAGCACACAGGAGGGCCAGGCAAGCCAGGATGTGGCACATAAGCAAAATGTCCCTCACTGTGTAAGGGCTTCCGCCTCCCGGGCTTTCACTTGTCCTGCACTCTACTTTCATTTATGTGTCAAGGGAATAATAACAGCTACACTCCCAGAAGCACACACACAACAGAAGTCTTAAATAAATATTTATACAGGTCCGGTTCAAGACCAGACCTTCTTTAACTAAGTCACACTCGGGCCAGAAGGCCCATCAGCTGGAAACTCAAATTCAAACAGAAAGACAGCTGGAAAATGGAGTGGACCCAGGCAACCCATTGTCAGGACAAAGCCGAATGCAAATCACGCAGCTGAATAAGCAGCAAGCTTTGAGGGAGGGTTGGGGAGGTTCGAAGGGCCTCGGAAATGCACAGAGAGGGAGGCTGCCAGCAAGGCGACTGTGGTCAATGGCACCGAGGGCCCTCAACAACGTCAAACAAAGAATGCCATTTCAAAGGCCGGAGAGATTTACAGCAACAATGAGGTCCCATCTGTCATTCTCTCCTAAGTAAGGCAATAATTATCTTGAGCCTTAGCACTCTTTAGCAATACCCCAGGCCCCATAACACCTCGGAGTTGCTAAATTATGTGGCCAGTAAAGCTCCGTTAATAAATCAATCCCACTTTAATTAGACCACCTCTGTCAGTCAGACGCCTAGCAACCACCTCGCCCACAGCCAGGTAACTAACCCAACTTGAGAGGCCTTCTTTCCATCGCCCCCTTCATCACGCTTGCGGCAGCCTAGACAGAAGAGCTGGAGCTAAGAGGGGTCAAAATTAATTGGTTTATGTTCAATTCGCTTCAACAGAATGTCCAGTAACTTCCAAACTCTCTCCCACTCAAATTTGTACTTCAATAATCTGTGATAGGATGCTGAATTCTGTCATCACTGCAGGAAAAGACGGAGAAGCAGTTTGAAAAACAAACCAAAATGGCTTCGCCCATTAGACTCCTCATCCTCAGCGGCAGCACAGTGACCTGACTCTGAATTTTATCGGTCTAGACCAGAATTTGCAAAAGGGCCACCCAAGGATAGAATTTCAAAGTTTTTGTTTGACCTACACAGTACTATTCTAATATCAGAATTGGCAACCACCATTTTTAAATCACGAGACTCCACAAATTAAAACAAAGAAGTAACCTGGATGTTTGGTGTCTCTGGGAAACCTGAGATCTGCTGGCGTGGAGCTGTCCCGTGCTCCCAGCAGCACCAGTGCTGCGTCTGGCTGGGGCATGCACCGTTAGCCACCTGCCTCTCCTGCAGCATCAGACCCAGCTGGCCTCCCTCACCTGCCTGGCCACCTCTGGTCTCTAGCTGACCCAGTAGGCTTCAGTGTGGGACTTGGGATGCAGGCCACAAGCAGCGTAAGGGAAAGGACAGTAGCTTCATCTCCATATCCGCAGTTCTCAGCAAAATACCTGCCAAACAGTCATTGTGCTTCCTCCAGTGTTTCCTACTGTAAGGTCTGGCTCTCGGCAAATTACAGTTAGCTGTACCATGGGCCAGGTTCTCAAAACCTGTGTCATTCTTGGAGAGTTTCTGCAGAACCAAGAGTCATTGGTTAGTCCCAGGCAGGCTACAGACGCTGCTCACCCACCCTCCAGGCCTCTGCCAGCCCAGAGCAAAGCAAACCTTTGCCAAGGCCCCAGCACGGGCTACCCAACTTTTATGAATGTTTATGGACTAAGTAAATGATCTACCCTCCCTCATTGGTACGTTGGCTCTAAAGATCTTACTGGCCAGAATTATTAGTGGGAGCATGGTTCTTGCTGAATGTCAATTACATATTTTCCATCACATATGATTTTACTCCTCCCTGTGCTACGGTTCCCTGTGATGCCAGCACAGCTCTCAAGAAAGTAGTCTAGTTTCTGTGGGCAACGGGTGTGGCTGGGCATCCTCAGACGACACTCAGCTCCTGCCCTACAACCTACCCTGTCCAGGCCAACACGAGCAGCCTAAGCTCACCAATCATTCCTTCACTCAACAAATGTTTACTGAGCATCTACTACATGCTGCATACTATTGTGTTGAGCTGGGGATACCACGGTTATTTGCTCAATGATTTGATGAAATATGCCTCTGAAAGCCCTAACTATGCATTAATCACAGAACACTATTTTTGCCTAGTAAATAAAGCATTCATTCAACAGAAAACAGAGATGGGGCAATTGTTATAACACAGAACCCTCACAGTTTGTCTTCTCTAGCCTTCTGTACTGAGTGTGGTTGCCGGGAATTTTAAGTGTGAATGCTCACTCTCAGCCTATTCTTTCTAACTTGGCTCAGCACCTCTCCTCTGCCATCCCAAACCCCCATCCCCACGGCCCTCACCTTGTACCACCCCGATATGATCCTTGTCTTCCCCAACCAGCTTAGGAAAACCTTAAGTCAGGGGTTACACTGTATTCAACTCTCTATCCCCAGGGCCTGTGAAAGCACTAGCACATAGTTGGTGCTCAATAATGTCTTATTGAGCAATACATGTTTGAGCAATCTCTAAACCTAATAGTAGTGTCTGGTTTTTATTTAACATGCAGTGAATAATTCATGCCAGAATCAAAAGCTGATAATGCTCTGGGTAATGAGAGCTGGCAATAGTGTGAAAGTTGCCACCTAATGTCATCCTTTGTCAGATCACTAAGAGGGCCCTTCATCTGACACTGCTGACACACCACACAGTGGACCTCTTTGGCGTAAAGACTTGCTAAAGGAACTTTTTAAAAAACAGAACCTATCATGGGGAAGAGGAATACAATGAAAAAGACTTCAAAGACTTAGCCTAAAGAAATGGTGCTGAATAAATATTTACTCAGTGGAGCTCAATCAAAGTCATTAGAAGACCATCAGCATTATTACTTGGAGAATAAAAGCCAAACATAGTAGAATAAAGATCTTTTCTCCCCTCCTTTCCTACCAGTCTCCTCTATAAAACCCACCAAAGCAATGAGAAGCAGGGGACACTAGAGCAAGAATATAATGATCAAAGAAACTAGCAAATGGTCAACCTCAAACCCCCAATCATAAAGGAAACCTACAAAAACATTAAAATTTACCTTACACCAAGGAAGATGTTGAGAACTGATAACATACCTGAATCAGATATTAGGCAGAGCTCGTAGTGCTCCACAATTTGGCGCTACTATCACCCAGAGCCCAGACAATTACCCCTTATAGGCATATCAATTTGGGGAGTAGCAGCACCCACTTCTGAGCCCTTTCCTCACAATCCACACACTGCCGAGCAAGGGAGGTGAAACCCAAGAACTGCTCAGACAGCCACAGGTGTAAGAACCAGGCAGCTGGAAAACCAATGGCATTTTCAATGAGAAGAGCAGAGGTTGCACAGTCACCCGTGCAGTCTTCTCTTGCTCACCAGGAAGCGAGATGCTCACTGAGGGAGACAACCAAGATCGGAGGTGAAGCGCCCTGAGGAAAGAATACTCAAATTAAAGCCGCATGCTGCTCCTTCCACACCCCCTGCTCTTCAGAAAGCCCTGATTTTTGAACAGTGAGGTACTGGCAGACTGGCAGACAGAACCAGGGAACCAAAGAGAATTAAGACGTGCATTCAGCAAGCATAAGTCATGACCCAAGTACTAGTTATTTCTGTAGTAGCCACCAACAGTGAGAAAATGCAATTTAAAAAAGATACTATTTTGAACAGAAAAGATCAAATACCTGGAAATAAATGAATGAAAAAAGTGTAAGACCTCTACCTAGAAAAAGAATAAAACGTGATTGAGAGAAATTAAAGAAGACTAAACATATGGGAGGGATACACAATGTTCATGGGTAACAATATTGATATTAGCAACCAAAATTCTAGCCGTTTTTTTTTTGTTTGTTTTCTTGGGGTTGGTTTTTGTTTTTTTTGTTTGTTTTGTTTTTTTTTTGGTGAGAGTAAGATGATTCTCAAGTTTAAGTGGAATGTCAAAGTCGAGAATAGCTAAGATAATACTGAACAACAACCAAAAAAACCCTGGAAGACAGTCACCACCAGATATCAAGATTTATTTCAAAGTTTCAGTAATTGAGGCAGAATAGTACTGGTCTAAGGATAAACAAAAAGACCACAGAGCAAAATCAGATCCACACATAGATGGTCACTTGATTTATAACAAAGGCACTCCTGAAGAACACTGGGGAAAAGAAAGGTCTTTTCTTTTTTTTTTTTTTTTTTTTAAGATTTTATTTATTTATTCGACAGAGACAGAGACAGCCAGCGAGAGAGGGAACACAAGCAGGGGGAGTGGGAGAGGAAGAAGCAGGCTCATAGCGGAGGAGCCTGACGTGGGGCTCGATCCCATAACGCCAGGATCACGCCCTGAGCCGAAGGCAGACGCTTAACCGCTGTGCCACCCAGGCACCCCAAAGAAAGGTCTTTTCAATAAATGGTACTGGGACATTGACTCTACCTCACACCATACACAAAAAACAATTGGGGATGAACTGCAGGTATATATGCTAAGTACAAAATAACCCAGTAGATATCTGAAATATAATATGGGAGAATATCTTCATAATCTTGTGGAAAGAAAAAGATTTCTTAAACAGGACATAAAAGCATTAATCATAAAGGGAAAGATCAGTAAATTAAACTACATTATAAGACCCCACTGAAAGAGCAAAACAGCAAGCCATGGAGTGGAAGAAGATGTTTACAATAAGAGGAAAACAACCCAAAAGGAAAATGAGCAAAGAATTAAGCTTCTTATGAAAAATGATACACAAATGACCAAGAAACATATGAAAACATGCTCAATTTCATTAAAAACAAGGGAAAATAAAATTAAAATCACAAAGAGATACCACTCTACAAGAAAAAAGGCTGACCATTTCAAATATTGGCAAGTATGTATTCCAACTGGAACTCTTAATAACTGCTGGTGGAAGTGTAAATAGGTATGAACGCTTTAGAAAAATGGTTGTCAATATCTATAGAAAAATGATCATACTCTATGGCCTAGTCATTCCACTCCTAGATATATACCCCAAAGAAATGCATACATATGGATGTAAGAAGACACTTATAAAACCATTCACAGCAGCATAGTTAGGACAGGTTTTGTAACTGTCACAACTGGAAACAACCCAAATGCTCAACAGTAGCATGGGTAAACTGGTGGTATCTTCATCAATGGAATACAACAGTGACAATAAATGAGTTACAGCTACTTGTAATTACATGTACAAATCCCAACAAACAATGATAAAGGGAAAGGAAGGAAAACAAAGCATTCGCTGAACAGATGATCTATGTATGATTCTGTTTGTATAACATTTGAAAACAGACTAAGCAATGCGGGGTGGTAGAATTCAGGATGTGGTTACCTCTGGAGAAGGGTGGAGGGAACGGGAGGGGACAGGAGAAGGACTTCTCAAGCGAAAAGGTGAGTGGGTGTGAGTGGTGGTTATATACATATGTTCATTTTGTGAAAATTCATCAAACTAAAATTTTGATCTGTGCATTCTTTGGATATCTATTATACTTTAATTTTTTAAAAAGGAATACTTACAAATCAGCACTTAAAAAAAAAAAAACCCAAGAGCCTAAAATATAAGAAAAGATATGAACTAACAATTTTAGAAAAAGAATCTAAAACAGCCAAGAGGGTGAAATTGGTTAAAAGAAAACATCAGGAGCACCTGCGTGGCTCCGTCAGTTGAGCGTCTGGCTCTTGGTTTCAGCTCAGGTCATGATTTCAGGGTTGTGAGATTGAGGCCCTGTCAGGCTCTGTGCTCAGCGGGGAGCCTGCCTAAAGATTCTCTCCCCCTACCCCTCCTTCCTTCTTAAATAAATAAATCTTTAAAAAAAAGAAAAAGAAAACATCAGTTCCATTTCACCTATCAGAATGGCAAAATAAAAGAATTTTTCAAACGCCAAGTGCCAAGTGTTGGGGAGGGTTGGTAAGGGGATACAAATCCTTTCATTCAGTGCCAGTGGGAAAAACTTCTTCAATGATAAACTTGGAAATGTTTAGCAAAATGTAAGACACACATCTATCGAACCCAGCAGTTCTACTTGGAGAAACGTATTCTATACTTGTACTGGCACACGGGCAGAAAGAATACATACAAGAGTGTTTATTACAGATGTATAACAGCGAAACATTAACCATGTAGACATCCATTCATAAGGGAGTGATTTAATAAGTTATCGTACATTCATACTATGGAATGATACCGTTAAGTTCTTGAAAAGATTTGTCGTGATGCAAAATGTAATGAGTGACTAAAGCAAGGCAGTGAACAGAGTGATTACTAAAGCATGTGTGTGTGTGCGCGCGCGGGCGCGCGTACAGAAATAAATACACACAGGGGCGCCGGGGTGGCACAGTGGTTAAGCGTCTGCCTTCGGCTCAGGGCGTGATCCCAGCGTTATGGGATCGAGCCCCACATCAGGCTCCTCCGCTAGGAGCCTGCTTCTTCCTCTCCCACTCCCCTCGCTTGTGTTCCCTCTCTCACTGGCTGTCTCTTATCTCTGTCAAATAAATAAATAAAATCTTAAAAAAAAAAAAAGAAAGAAAGAAATACACACATAGGCAGATAGAACGTCAGGAAAGTTACACCACCTGTGGATGATGATCGCTTCCGAAGGGACTGGGAGTGGAGGTGGAAAGGATGCCCCCACTCCACTGTGTATCCTTCTGTATGCTTTGGTTTTCCTACTCTGTGTACGTGCCTGCGTGTACTTCCAAGGTGGAGACAGAGGTTCGTGTGCCACCACCAAAGACAGAAGCCTGACCACTTCAGATGTGGCCGCTGTGAATCAGTTAGCGTGTCACTGCTTGCCATCGTGGGCTTAAACTGGATTTGGCCAAAAAGGGCTTGTGCAGACAGAGACTGAAGCGACCAGCATTTTAGACTACCTGTGCCTGCTCTCCAGTGAAAAACCGATTAGATCTACGATCAGTCAACATCCACAAAATAAAATAGTCGGAGATCTCCCAAAATTAAAGTCCCGGTGATAGCACCTTTCTCCATTTGCAACAAAGTGTTTCCTTTCTAGTTGGGCACGATGCTAATGGAGAGTCAAGAGGAAGAGGAGCGAATGCAAATCTTCTCAATGACAACTGTCCTGGACGTTCCCTGGGTAGATACAAAGGTCAGAAAACGTCTTTCATGGTAAGTAGGTCAAGTCTCTACTCAACTACATTGCCTCATTTGTTAGGGCTTGAAAACTTCTATGCTCTCTTTCTTCAAGATGGCTATCAGACGAGAGGTAGTTAATTGCATAACCTGAACATTCTCATCACTTAAAATAATAAAACTAGACCCAAATAAGATTTGTAATAGAATAAGGTAATTTACTCAACAAAAGTGATTCATTTTGTTTGAAAGCTTGTGTTAACTGATGTACTTTGGGGTACCCAAGGTCTATTATGTTCCAATAAACTATCACCAACTTTCATTAACCTTGAGCATGAGTGGTTACAGCCTACAAACAGGCAGAAACGAGAATAAAAGGACAGAAATTCTGAGTCTTGTTTCTAAGTCAACAAACGCACTAGCTACAGCCTGTGCCCTGTGAGCGTTCTAAAGGGAGGAGAATATACAACAGCAAAGAAAAGACATCATCAGATCCATCATACAATCAATACAACTTCACAAGAGAAGTGTGGGGATCAGTCACAGGAACAAATATGGAAGATTCAACCCTCCAGAGTGAATTATAGAGACACCATGATGTCACGAAGCCAAAGACCCACAGGGCAGCTGTTACCCTGATACAAATGACCTGAACTGAGCTCTGATAGGATGTTATAGATGGAAAGCTGTGTTTTTGGCATTTTACATGAACTGGGACAATCTCCCAGTGATATTGAACTATAAATCAAAGATGAAGCCGTGCTGATGCCCCCAGAAGAAAATAAAAGTAAAGAGTCATGGTTTTTCTTGATCCTATGACAATAATTCTTCCCTGATAGGATCAACTTCATTTCCGCTCAGTGCTCATAAATAACTCATAACTAGGCATCAGGACAGTGAATTAAACATTGCTGAACTCTCTGCCATGGCTGGCCCATCCAGCACAGAGTTCTTCAAAATATTTCTCAGAACACTGTAGGTTTAAGCTGCACCTACACTGCTTGGATCCCACAATGCTTCTCACTCGCCCCCCTCCACCTCATCTCAGTCAGAGCAACTTCCTTCTCACCTCTGTTAAGAATTAGGGTTCTATCGAAATCTAATTGCAAGGATTCAGTTAACAACACCTTAAAAACACTTATATGAATGAAGACTCCTTATCCACATCAACAAGGGGGATGGTCTTCACACTACATACCAACCTTTGTAGGTAGGACTAGGGTTCTAACCCCAATCACATCCCTAGTCCCTGGCCCAGATCGAGCCTCTCATGTAATTATTGCCCGTCAGGAAAATAAGGCCATATTCTGGTTCCATAGTCAGAGATGGTCCTCAAAGGTGTCCGTCAGCTACCAACAACCAGTAGGACCCACAACACTCAGCTTTGTGGATATCAGACAACTTTTTCCTGGGATCCCCACAGACACATACACTAGACAGCTGTTTTTGCTTGTTCTGCTCTCTTCTTTCTTCTGATAAAAGAAATCTTCTTTTGGGAGCTCTTGCCCATCTCAGGAGGGGTACCCTACCTTCAGTGACAATGCAAGGCTACCACATATTGGACAGCTGGCCTGAGAATGAAGCTGACATGGAAGAAAGGTGAGAGGAGAGAAAAGGAAGGAGGGGGAAGGGAGAAAAATCTAATTCTGACAACTTCACGTGAGGCTATGGATCCGGCCAGGTGTATTCTGTAATATGTTCTCATTTATTTTGCTTAAACTAATACAAGGGCTCTATTGTTTGTGTCTGGAATACCCTTGACGGCTACAACATACGTACGTCTCTTTCAATCAGAACACTCAATGTGAAGGCTCACGCTCCTCCCCCACTCATGTTGGCTTCACTTCAAAGATAAATTAGGAATCAATTCACAGGAGGATTTCTTCAAACAATAAGCTCCCCTCAAATCATAAATAGCCTCAGTCTTAAGAATCCAATTATGTCCAATTCAACAACACAGGAGGACACACAATAGGTAAAACATACAGCTAACAGGATAATGGATAAAACGATATTGCCTAGTTACTGTCTCACTTTGCACTGACTCCTTCGTCCTTGTGTTTATTTTCTTACAGTCGAAAGCACACATCTAATGGCCAACTAGGCTATGGTTTGACCACAAAACAAGCAGATTTCTGCCAGCTCACTCTCACTGGCCTCTACCATGACCTTGTCTCACTACCAAGTTAAGGGGAAAGAAGCCTAAGGTACTGAAATAATTTTTACTCGGGGGGGAAAAAAAATCCCAAGAATTTAACTTTATAGATTTCCAGAAAGTCTTAGAGTATCCATGTCAGAGGTCTTTATCTCTTGAAAGCGGGGCTTCTCAACCTTGGTACTTTGGGCCAGATCACTTAAACAGGACATAAAAGCATTAATCATAAAGGGAAAGACCACCCCCAGGTTTGGTGATTCACCAGAAGTGCTCACAGGAATCAGCATTTTAGTTATACCCATAGCTGAGATTTAATACAGCAAAAGGGTACAAAGCCAAATCAGGGAAGGGAAAAGGTGCATGAAGTGAAATGCAGAAAAGACAAGGCATAAGCTTTCATAGACCTCTCCCAGAGAATCCAGGAAGGATGTGTTTAATTCTTCCAGCAATAAGTTGTGACAACATGTACCAAGTGTTGTCTACCAGGGAAGCTCGTTAGAGAGTCAGCACCCAGGGATTTTATCAGGGGCTCATCACATAAGAACCTTCTGTCTAGCACATACCAAAATTCCAGATTCCCAGAAGGCAAGCAGGTGTTCAGCATAAACCACGTTGCTCGTACAGAGAGTTTAGGCTCAGTGAGCCACTCTCACCATTGAGAGAAAGTTTAATACCAGGGTAGAAAACCGTTGACTAGCCAAGTTCCTACATGCCACCCAAAGGCAAACCCTGCCAGCAGGCGTTTCCAAGGACAGGCAGCATGCATCTGCTATGGGCACACCCGGTCTGCACAGGACCAAAGCTTAATTCCTCACATTAAGGTGAGAGCTGAGCCCTCAGACATGGAGTGGCTTGCCCCAAATCACACAGCACAGCTAGAACTAGCACCCAGGTCTCCAGATTCGCAGAGAGGGGGACATACAGACACCCTCGCCCTCAGCTTCCAGACACACGCACACACATCTTCCAGGGAAGTTCGCTTCGGAGTCTGCAAATGAGGACGACACCAAGGCAGCTGTGATTCTCAGTCCACAAACTCTCCATGGCAACATTAATTATATCCATCGGCTGAAAGTTTCACTGACGGAACAAGTATAACGTTTAAGATCCTACCACTATGCCTCCTTTTAGAAAAAGACACCTTTCCAACTCAATTTAATTTGAAAACTCCAAGCTCAATATCACTTTAATTAAAATCATACATTTTCACTTAAAGCTAGAAGAGTCCTCAGAGGTGGTCTATCAAGTTCAATATCTTTATTTAACAGAAAAGGCACTGGGATCCAGACAGGGAAGCAACGTGACCGAGGCCACATCATCGACACATGCCACAGTCCTGCTCTCCCCACCTTCAGTCACGTGCCTTCCTGGTGCGTCTTGCTGTCCTACCAGCCTAGGCTCCCAGCTCAGACGACCATACGCTTATTATAGGCCCTTAAGTGCTTAATGATCTGAAATGTGTTCCTCCTCATGACCCGTGCAGGGAAGTCTGTAGAGCCCTGCAAAAAGCCAATATTCTTCAAATAAGAGAGCTAATAAAAATGCTGCACTGGAGTAGATTTCATAGGACACTTAGATGCTATTTGTAATATTCACAGTTACCCAGACATACAACACAGTGCTGAATCGGCAAAGATTCAACATGCCCGAGATCTCTCTGCCCCACAGATGAAGCCACTGGATGGACCACCAAGGGGCCTTCCACAGGCCGCCTAGCTCCTGAGCAAGCCGTGCACGTGCACACAAAAGAACAATATGGGGCTTATTTACATGACCAGAGGAAACAGAGGTTGGAGGCTTCCAGGCACGTTACCATTACTACACCACGCAAACAGAGCCAGCCACAAAAGCTCGTGAAGACCAGTCACTGCTCTTCAGAACAGATTCTCATTGTGCGCAATCCAGCAACTGGAAAAACCCAAGTGAGGAGAATGTTTCCATCCTCTAATACGAAATACACACCAAATGTAAAAACTGATGGGTTGAAGGAACTCAGTCTAAAAGGTGACACTCAAGGTGTATGAGGAAAGTGGAAACCCAGTGCTTCTCAACTGGGGGCATGGTGGCCTCCTAGGGGACACCTGGCAACCTCTGCAGACCACTGTGTTGTTGCAGCTGGGGGAGGGGGCAGATATAACCAGCACCTTGTGAGCAGAGACCAGGGGTGCTGGTAAGCGTCCTACGATGCACAAGACAGCCTCCACAACAAAAGTGATCTGGCCAAAAGTATCAAAAGTACCAAAGCTGAGAAGCCCCGCTTTCAAGAGATAAAGGCCAATTCATATCTGGATAAATTGAGAATTTTGTGCTGTTTTGTTAAGTACAATGATACATAAATTAAATTCAAACAATAAAATAGCATTCAAGTCATAATTCAATTAGCCAGAGGATTCCTGTTGCCATAAATTGTCGGCAGAGTTTTAGGTTGTTTCTTTCACTGTCTTAAGGCTTGTGTCCTTTCATTCGGCAAAATGTCAATGCCTCTTGGCTGGAATTTGGCCATTATTCTTGGCATGGCAGTTGCAGGTCTGCCTCCATTATGAGAGCCCAGGGAGTTAAGGACCCTCCGGTGACCTTGGAGAAGGACCCCCAGTGCAAAGCTTGCCCAGCCAGCCATCAGCTGTTACACAGCCTTCATGCCAGCGCCTCCAGCTACCACTCAGCAGCTTGTATATTTTTAATTACATTTCTAAGGGTTTGGAGTAAGATATTCAAAACCACGATGAAAACACTGGTAAATCAAGAGAGCAATTAGGAGTGAGAAATAAAACCCATATTCCCAAACAGTAAAGCAGCAGCAGATCCTGGTAACTCAGGAAACAGAGTACGTGAATACAATAAAGATAAATAAGATCTGTACATGGTGTGTTTATAGGGGGAAAAAATGGCCAAGCATTAAGACAGCAAAACAGAGCCAGGGCAGACTATGCCAAAAATCCAGGGAGGTATGTTCAAATGTCGTCTTCTCCAAAATTATTTACTACCTGCCACGGACTTTCGGTATTCCTCAACTGTGCTCCCAGAAAAAAATTAAAAATAGGAAATAAAATTTAAAAATAAAAAATAAACAAATTTGCACCCAGAAAACACCCATTTAGACAAAGAAATTATCTGAAGATCAAATGGGAGGGTAAACTCATTAACAGGAGCTGATGTGCTTGCAGGTTTCCCAGCTGCAGGATGGGAACAGATTGCACGACGGCTCCCTTCGGATGCAAAGCCCCACGTACAGCTGTGCAGGCTGCTCACTGCCCAAGGGCCTCCTGCCCAGGGGGTTTAGTGAGAGCAGAAACTCAGGCCAGTGGGCTAGCCAAGCTGAGCACCCCGGTATGAGGAGTGCATCCACACTTAGGAAAGAGAGCTTTCTTCTAATATGCTCAAAGGTGTCCCATGGCCTAGCGGCAAATAGACTGCTCAGTAGAGAAAGAGGCGGGAACCATTTGTCAAGCAAGGTCAGCCCAAACAAGTGGGGAGAAAAGGGGCAATGTAGGGCTCCTGAGCATGTGGAATGAAAGGCCAGATGTGGGGGGAGGGGAGAGAGAAAAATCACCTACTTGCCCTTGGATTTTTTTTCGGCATAGCTTGAGTGAGAAGAATCAAGAAGGAAATGATCAGAAAGCACAAGTACTGCTATCGGGGGATAACTTCATAAAGATGCTTGGCCTTGATTTTTCACCCACAAAATGGGATCTGGTTAAAGTGATTTGGAAATAAACCCACCTCAACGTGGTCAGAACCCCCCACCCCCAACCCCCACCATTCCTGCCTCTTCCGTTCATCCAAGAGCTGAGGCTGAGAACTGTGTCCCGCCCCCCTCCCCTTGTCAGACTCACACCTGCCTACATGCTTTTACTGAGGGCCTGCCATGTGGCAGGGCACACTACAGTGAACAGAACAATCCCTGCCCCTCGGCTCCTGTTTGGTGGGGGAGACAGACACAAAGGTAGCATCCTTGGGACTATTCCATGCCATGCCACCCCTCCATGTCACATTCCTGTGAGAGAGGGCCACTTCCCAGCCCCTAGGAAGACACAATGCATTTGCTGTGGCCATCTGTCCCGGTTGGTCTGAAAGGGAACACAGAAGATTTCACCAAGGAGCCTAGTTCTATTTCCAGTTTGGCAGGATTTCCACAGGTGAAAGAGAGAACATCCCATGTCAAAACAAGGCCAGTTTGGGGGAGAAAGGTTTCTAAGCAGTACTGGGCCTCAGGGGAATCATGAGGCTTATGGAGCGCCCTGGGACTTGCCCCCAAAGAGGCAGGCCCAGGGACACAGAGGGGAAGTTCCCTGTATAAAGAAGGATGAGGAAGGACCTTGGGCGATGCCCATGCGTAAGAGGTGTGCAAAGATGGAAGAGTCAGGGAGGAAACGAAAGGAACCACGGGGCTGGACAAACAAGAGCTGGAAGGCTTGGTGCCGTAGTGGTCGAGGGAGGAGTTATCGGGGGTTGACCATTAGCAGTGTCCACGGGTGGACAAGCCCCTGAGGAAAGGGCACTTGACTGGTCAGCTGAGGGGTAGGGGGGACGAGGGACACAAAGTAAGAATAGAGGGGATATGAGGGTTTTGAAATCTCTTGGTGATCGTAAGGACAAAGTCGTGAAATATTAGGTAGGGGATTATGACCCACCCGTGAAATTCTACAAAGTGGTTTTAGTCATCCAAGAGCCTGTTACTGTTATATTTCTCACTGAGCCCTTAATTAGGATACCAAAAATGCCAGGAAGGCCTTTTTGAAGCCATGTTTGCGGGGAAGCTGCATCCCCAATCATAAGGTCTGGATCCCAGATGAGCCTAATTTTAGCTTGCAAGGTAAGCTCTCCCAATATAAAAGGCCACCCATGAAGTGGCAAGTAAGAATTTTAACCTTGAACAAATGGCTCAGCAGGACTCCTTACCAATCAGGCAGAATGCCTCTCAGAGGCCAAGGTTTTCTTTTTGGGAGAGAAAGGTCTCCCACGCAAGCCAGCAGGAGAGGCAGATAATGGCCCAGCCTCTCCAGAGCCACTCCTCGGCCTACAAAGCTGAGGGCTTAGGGCCCGCAGGGGACACACCTTCTGAAAATCTAATGCCTCTGCAAACATTTCAAGTCCCAAACAGAAAGGGCCACTTGTGAACAGGTCCACCTCCATGCTTCTGACGCACATCGCTTCCTCCTTTCCTCTACTATAAATGCTGTCTGAAGATGAGAGGTGGCAGCAACCCTTTAAGATCGCCTCAGCTGAAGTACCATTAAACAAAGATATGAAAACGTACTCCCTGCGGATATGCTCACGGCGAGCCCTTCCTTAATTCTGTAAATCCCTTCA
Organism: Ursus americanus; assembly: GCF_024610735.1. Taxonomy (NCBI): domain Eukaryota; kingdom Metazoa; phylum Chordata; class Mammalia; order Carnivora; family Ursidae; genus Ursus; species Ursus americanus. Next base: position 17,122,733 of record NC_142127.1, read on the forward strand.
TCTGTGCACGATCACGGCGCATCCAAACTACTGGGGTCCACAGCTATCTTTTTCCTTTTTGTAGACCCCTCCCCTCCAAACTTGCCCCAGTGCTAGGCTGACACAAAACAGCACCCAAAAGATATTTCCTGAACTTAAGGCAGCTCCCATTTTTTTTTAGCTTTTTCGATAGATAGATAGGTCATTTATGACATACACAGGCCACACGTATATATACCGTACACTACAACACAGCCACACGTACCCTCCCACACACAGAGGGAAGCATCGACTCTAAATCAATTTCTTTCAGGAACCAAAATCTGGGGGGCCCTGGGTGGTTCAGTCAGTTAAGTCATCTGCCTTCAGCTCAGGTCATGATCTCAGAGTCCTGGGTTCGAGCCAGGCATCAGACTCTACTCAGCAGGGAGTCTGCTTCTCTCTCTCCCTGCCATTCTGCCTACTTGTGCTCTCTCTCTCTCTCTCAAATAAATAAAATCTTTAATTAAAAAAAGAAGAAGAAGAAGAACCAAAATCTGTGTTCTTTGAGGGAATCACATCATTTCTCTTCTTGATGGTCTTTTCCTTCCCCTATGAATCCCCTCTATAAACCAAGGTCCCAGCTGGGAACAGAAGTCACCCTAGATGGCGCAAAAGAAGAGACTTTACCTTGCTAAAGGAGCAAAACTGGAATGGTGAGTCACCCAGGAGCGAATAACAGAAGCATTTCCACTCATAGGTTTGGAGTGACAAGGGGAGGACACAGTGTCCCTAGAGCCAGCGAGGGCTGGAGGCCTACAAGAGGAGATGACCCAGAAAAAAGCACAGAGCTGTTATGCCAGAGAATCAGTGCCCAGACTGAGGGAGCACCCGAGTGTCTGGACCTCTCTCCCTACATCCTGCAATCTCTTGGAGGTGTCCCCCAGGTATTCAGGCCACACCCATGCCAGCTGGGAGGCATTTCCCCAGCTCTGCGCCACCTGTCGCTGGGAGCCGCCTTGCCGGGAGTATTTACATCTATCCTAAGTAAGAGGAAATTACAGCCGAATGACTCTTTTACCCCTCCGATATTCCTACTTTGGATAATACAGTTACATTCGCTTCGTGATTTAAAAATAAGAGGAAGAGACAGGACAGTTTTCAGATGAGATGTGCAGAATTCTGGCAGTCTTCCATTAAAAGTCTTGATCACAGGATTTAGTTAGAAAAAGAAAAGGCCACAAATAGATTCTTCTCACACTATTTTGGGTTCTGGATATGCCCATTTCAAAACGATTACTCTCACCGAAGCCAAATAGGAGAATCCAGACTTACCCACCTAAGGCAAGAGCAGCTGTTTTGGTTATGTTAATGTCTCCACTCCACTGGTATAGCCTTTCTAGAACCAGAAATGTAATGGGTGACATGCATGTCAGCCAATTATATTTCCATCTTGCTACACGCATGAATTGTGAAGCGTTTACCATGGGGTTAGATTTTGTATGTGTAATGCTGTATGCAGCCATTTGGAGAAGATTAATTTGATAACGAATTACAAAAGGCATCAGACAACACTTCCCCGTGGCACAGCTAACAGGAAAATACTGTACATATCCAAAATAATATTAATATGCAGCTGTGACTACTCTCCTTTCGTCTTGTCCCAGTAATCTGACACACAGCCTAGACATGGCAATTCTGATCGTGTAAAACCTCATGGCCTAAGTGGATTATAAATAACTCTGTGTGTGTGTCCACGTGCATGTGCATACAAAGCAACAATTTTTCTATAGCTCAGCCAAGCGGAGCCTAACCATGTTCTAAGAGAAGAGAGTGGTAAAAAGAGACTGCTCTATTCCCCAACAACTAACTTGCTATACTCTCTCCATCCCTGAACTCCCTAGCACAGAGATACAAACCTCTATGCTGGATGCACCCAGTATTTACATAGACGATTAGAAAAGGAAGTAAAATGGTTCAATTATTCCTACAGGAAATCCAAAGAAGGAGCAGAAGTTTCCAGCAGGTACAGTGCCTGGACAGAGCCCCACAGAGCAGGACGGCATCAAGCCCTTCTGGAGGGGGAGGGAGATTCTGGTCCCCCAGCCCCGCCCACTCTCCTAGAGCGGCATCAGCTGTCCTTGACGAGCCTCCCCAGAATTCCCAGCTCCAGCTCCACTCAAGTCTATTCAAGGGGGCGCGATTACATCTGCAGAAGGGCAACGATAGTCCCGTAAGAGCTTTCAATACAAGAATTACTGCTAAATTTTCCACTCTTTCCAAAACACATATAGTGTGGACATAGAATTCTTTTTCAAAACTCCATTTGTTTTGCTCACACTACAAAATAAAATGAACTAAAACCACTCCACCATAAGCCTATTTACCTATAAGTAAGACTCTGACACTGTAATCACCCCTGATAACTTTTCAGGATTATTTCTCCATGATATTTTCTTTATAAGTAAACTTGAAGTTTCTTCCACTAAGTACTTTTTGAAGGGTTAAAAAATGGACATTCTGTAATGACAAAGTTCTGGATTCATCCGAGTTCTAAATGTTCCTGCTGTCATCACCTGAATCACGTTCAACCCTTTTCCCCCTCATTTCCCCTTTTGAGGGGGGCCAGTAGCAAGGGCAAATGCTCTCTGAGGGTAGTGTGGTCAAGTTGGTTTCACAGGGCCTCAAGACAGACTCTCCTGGATTTGAATCCAGTCATGACCGTACATCAGCCATAGCACAGGACGAATTGTTCAATGTCTCCAAACCTCAGCTTTCTTATCTGAAAAGTGAAATACTGACTTGCAAGTTTGTGAAAATTAGAAGGAAGAGATGTAAAATATCGGTCACACAGTACACAATTTACCTCCTACTGCATGACTATTTCTTGCTAATTTCTTCAGCAAGTAGTTCTTGCTAAGGAAACTAACCCTTAGCCCTTGGTTAACAGTAATGATTTCTTTTCTTACACATGGCATGAAAGATCTCATGATACCAAAAGAAGAAATCTAGTCTTTAAAAAAAAAAAAAGAAAGAAAGAAAGAAAAAGAAAAAAAAAACACAAAAACACAAAAAAACAAACCTCACTGGGTATTGCAAGTGATGAATCACAGAATTCTACTCCTGAAACCAATATTACACTGTATGTTAACTAACTAGAATTTAAATAAATATTAATAAAATAAATGACAAGAAACAAAAATTACCATATTTATCAAAGATTAACTATTTAAGCCAGAAGATTTGGTACCTAAGAGAAAACTCAACCCCAGGCTTTAATCAAGAGCTTCAAAAAACAAGCAGAAGTGTTTTACCTGTCCAATTACTTGGTAATAAAGGAATTTTCTTAAATTGAGAAGATGCATTCTCATGTCACATTAAAAGCTGCTGCCTGGACTTCAAGGACTTTTACAGTGAAGGAACCAAAGGTGAAAAGAGTCAGAATTCATTCAGGATCGAAAATTAATTAGTCCATATCAACCCCATGAGCCACAGCCATCAATTTAAGAGACATAACACCACACACTAGATTTTAATTAGGAGGGTTACAAAACTGTTTAAGGACCCAAACCTAATTGTCAAGCCCAATTAAGCAGGTTGATAGAACATACTGTGTAATGCTGCAATGAGTTCCTTTTGCAAAAGAGGAGTAAAATAAAATCCTTGTTCAGGGCTTACCAGCTTCCCCCCAAAATATGTAGTAATATATATGTAAGATCATTCATTCATTCATTGTGCAAAGGATGTCAGTCTTCGGAGTGACAAGAAATTAATCTGGATCTGGGCCCAAGATCAATGCATTGGGCTTTTTTTAAGATTTTATTTATTTATTTGAGAGAGAGAGAGAGACAGCATAGAGGGAGAGGGAGAAGCAGACTCCCCACTGAGCAGGGAGCCTGATGCGGGACTCCATCCCAGGACCCTGAGATCACGACCGGAGCTGAAGGCAGACGCTTAACCGACTGAGCCACCCAGGCGCCCCCAAGATCAATGTGTTTATAAGTCACCACACAACCCTGGGACAGAGGCAAGAAGCAGGTGCTGCTCCAGGCTCAGGCCAGCTCTGGCCACCCGCCCTCCCCAGGAGGGGTTTCATGAGATGACCGCTGATGCCCAATTCAGTTCCGAGAGCCCACAGTGAAGACAAACCTCCTGACCATGACTGATGCTGGCGCCAGTGAGAACACAGTTTGCATTAAGGGTCAGAGATACATTAGGCAAATCAGGTGGACAAGAGCATGGAGTCCAGAATGTACCATAGCGTCCTGAGACACCACCTCTGTTTGACCCTGGTCTTCCTTTTCTTGTTTTTTTAAATTGAGCATCTATCACCAAACGTAGCTATTTGAAAAATAACTCAACAGTCTTCCTCCCATCAAAAAGCCAATTACTTCTTAAAAATTAACTAGGAAATACATACCACAGAAACAATTTTCACACTCTCTTCGTAAGTGTCTACATGCAAATAGCCTCAACACCACATCATGCTTGCCTCTTTCAGAAAATATCTGAAATTCTCCACTTTACTTTGGTGAGAAAAACTGAATGTCAACATTCACATTCATTCCAGAACTGGGTCCATTTTCAACCAAATATAAAATAGCAGCTACCATCCCACTTGGCAACATTGCTGTTTTGACCTTCCCCAATCTCATCCTTCAATAATCCCCTACCTACAGGAGCTTAAAACATTCTTTGGAGGTGGGAAGAGCTTTCCAGGAAGGTCATGAATATTTTAATTTTAGTTTACCCATCCTTTCCCACAGTACGTATCAGCACGTGTACGCTAATTATTCCATGTTAGCCATAAAGAATTCAACTTTACATGAAGCAAAAGAATCAAAAAGACAACTATCCCTCCTATCTTTGGACCCCTGGTTCTCCAATTCAACTATTCAGTGGCTCATCATATGGCCATCTGTATTGGAGGCCTTTGTCCTTCCTAATGGTGTCATGAAGCTTGAGGGGTGTTTCCGTCACCCTGAGTTTGGGTGGAAATATCAAGAGATACTTCTATCAGAACTGCTTGGGTTTACACTCGCACGCACACACGCACGCACACACAGACCCACCCTAAACAGTAGAGGATCATGGCAGAGCATAAGAAATACAAGAGCTTGAGGAAACTTTCAAGGGGTTTCCTAGAAAATACGATCGTTTCAATAAGGGAAGAAAGACAGCTGTGTGCTATGGAAAGCTGCCTGCTGAAACAGAAAGGAACTAAAAAGGGGGCAGGGGCTGGGGCAGGGAGGGGTAAGTTTTACAAAGGCGTGCTTAAGTTTTGCAAATGTATGCACGTGGACCAATCAGAAAGCCCAGCACAAGGTGGTCTTGGGGCACAATGACCGCATACAATCAGTTAAGTCATAATAAATGCTCAGACTCTGGAAGGAGGAAGAAAATCAAACTCATGCCTTTTTTTTTTTTTTTAAGATTTTACTTATTTGACAGAAAGACAGAGAGCACAAGCAGGCAGAGCAGCAGGCAGAGGGAGAGGGAGAAGCAGGCTCTTGGCTGAACAGGGAGCCCGACGTGGGGCTCGATCCCAGGACCATGACCTGAGCTGAAGACAGATGCTAAACCAACTGAGCCACCAGGCGCCCCTCAAACTCATGTCTTATTTTATGGTAACATTAAGTCACTAGCAGCCGAAGGAGAGGAGATGGTGGCAATTTCTCAGATGGAAAGGGAGGGGCAAACTCCACTTTGAGTGGTGGGGAGGCAGGGGGCAGAAAAATTGCTTCTGGGATTCAAGGGGCTTAAGTTCTGTCTTACCTGGAAGAAGCAGAAAAGAATCTACCTGCTAGAGCACATGCCATATGCTTCCTAAGACATCTCTACTTCTACTTCCTCTAAAAATGGCACCAAAACATACTTCTCTATTTGAGGAGGAATCTCTGTGTGATGATTCCTTGGATAAAAGGATCTATTCATTTTTGCTTACTCCTGTGGAAAAGAGAGACCTCGGAGCTTCCAAAGAATGCTAGTATTGGCATAGCAGTTACTTGGAGTGCCAGCTTGGAGAGCCAGCTGCCTATGTTTGAATCCTCATCCCACCCTTGCTAGGCATGTAAAATTGGGCCATTTCTTTAATATCTTTGTGCCTTGGCTTCTCTACCTATACAAGGGGAATGATCATCTCTAACTCATGGAGTTGCTGTGTCCTGAAGGCACTGACACAGGTAAAGCATTCAGAGCAGAGCAAATACCTATTGGCATGTGAGGTTTTAATAATTAGCTCCTGTCGTGTGTACCTCCAGACTCTAATATTTGTCACTCACATGACAAAACTTTCAGAGGACAAAAATCTGATAAGCGTTACCTACAGATTAAAGGGGGGAGGGGAATCAATCAAGCTAAACCAGGGCACTAATGAGGCCTCTTAAACACCATGAAGAAGCGGAAGGCCGCTTGGTCTGCCATGGAGGTGGGATTCAAGGACCAATAAAGGAACTGAAGCCAGTGGAAATCTGGCGAAAGGGCCTCACGATATTCATGGGAGCTACCTTCAGCCCAGGCTCTAAAACCTGCAATGGCTTTTATTAGCCCATTAGACTGTTGACAGACTCTCAATTACCTCAGGTGACCTCCTAGCCTCCTCAACCTCACCCTTCTGCTCAGGCCACCTTGGGCGCGCAGCTCTTCTGAGAGGCCTCCTCCCCCTTCGGGACACTGCCTTGTTCTTCCCTCCGTGGGGGAAGCACCTCCCCCAGGTATCTGCTCTCGCACACTGCACACGTGTGGCTTTCACATGTAGGCTTTCTCTGACCACAGGATTTAACACATCACTGCTAATTCTGCCCTGCATTCCCTTTCCAGCCTCATTTTTCTCAACAGCACTACTAACCATCGAATATGTACTTTCCTTCGCTTGAGCTCCGTAAGGGCAGGGATTTCTGTTCTTGGCTCTATCCCCAGGGCCCAGAGCAGCACCTGGCCCTTGTAGGTGCTGAATAAATGGGCTTCGAGATTGCTGCAAAGGAAATGCAAGCTATTGCTAGAAATAAAGGTGAAACGACAGAGCAGACACATCACTCAATTCGCCCTTGCTCTTCTCAGATGAAATCACATTTTTGGATGCCCTAAGTGATACCATGTAAAATTTCTCAACTGTTGCCAAGAGTAGCGCTTAGAAACAATGCAAGCTCTGGAAATGAGTAACGTAAACATATCACGCTGCCAAGAGTGGGCTGGATCCGAGAAGCGCATCACCCTCGAGCAAAAATCAAACTCACTGCCCAGCCATGGTATTCAATGCAACATCCATAAAAGCATGTATTCATGGAGCTCCCATAAGGTCATGGCACAAACATGCAGAAAGCATTTACGAGGGCTGCCAGGTGATCTGTACAAGCCCCTCACTGTCGCCCATGTGAAAATCACAGCAAGAAAATCCCTCCCAGAACTAAGTCTCAAGCAAGATACAATCCTCAATGTTTATTTAGAAAGGCTAAGTACCCAGAACCAGGAATTTGTAGACCATTTCATTTTAGAAGACCTATCTGAAATTGCTTGTAATAAATAGACCAAAGACACAGAGTAAAGACCCAGATTCCTGCTAAGGAAAGAAGGGAGTATGGGCAGGAACTTGTATTGGACTCATATATGAAAGTTTGTCAAAACTATCTACCACGTGAAAGTTATCAACAACGTGGCTGAGCACTGTGCTTGGCATGCAGACTCACGGAGGCTGAGGCCCACCATAGGCTATAACGTATCCAGAATCACAGAGCGGGTACGCTGCAGGGTTCAAGGCCCAGCTCCGGACCCCGACTGCACACGGTGATCTGCTCACTCCCCCACAGACACTTCACAGCCAAGATACTTCCAGAACACTGGATGTTCTTGCGAGGAACTTAAGAGATAGTCCCCCAAACAGCATGTGCTGCTGCAGACATTTTCATTCTATTATAACCATGTCACATGTAGAGGGGTTTATTAAATGCATACATTTCAATTTCTACACTTCTCAAAACAGGAGTTGAAAGAGTTAGCAATCTCATTCTCTAAACCAAATCACTTCCCGGGGTATGGGTACAAACTGAATCATCTGTAAAACCATATAACCTCATCTCCACTTCCAAGCTGGATGACTTTGGGCAAGTTACTTAAACTCTCTGTTCCTCTATTTCCCCTTAGAGCACTGATGTAATAAAAACCAAATGAATTATCACAGGAAGGTGCTTAGAATAGTACCCGGCATAGTCAACGCTCAGTAAGCGTTAGCTATTATTATTTCTTATAAATGTAAGACAAAATTGGGATATTTCATTAAAGAAAAGTAACCATGTAAAGAAAGGAAGAGCTGTCTTTTTATTAATTAAATATAAATAAAGCCAAATTTTTAGTATAAAAGCCTTATCATAAATGTTCCTCCCAGGGAGGATTTTTGTGCACAGGCTTTTTGAAATAAGAGCTCAATGAAGTCTGTAATGAAGAGCAAGCAAGGCTCTAAGGACCTCTGAACAGTGTTCAAAACCCGGGTCGTCAATTGTAACAAGTTTTACAGTTAGTCAAGGTACATAAATGCCACTGAAAGTCTTTGGATGATACTTGTTACAGAAAGGGCTGTTTCCAGGGCAACACCCTTTTCTTTGGGGATTCCTTAATCTCAGCCAAGCTCCTATTAGTTGGCTAGGGCAGCCGTGACAAAGCACCACAGACGAGGTGGCTTAAGCAACAGAAATTTATTGTCTCACTGTTCTGGCAGCTCAAAGTCTAAGATCAAGGTGTCAGCAGGCATGGTCCCTTCTGAGAGCTGGAAGAGGGAAGAGGCTCCATGCCTCTCTCCTAGCTGACAGTGGTGTGCAGGCAATCTTTGTCTTTCCTTGGCTTCTGTTATTATCACCCCAGTTCTTTGCCTTCATCTTCATGTGGCATTTCTCCTTATGTGTGTGTCCATGTCCAAATTTCTCCTTTTGGTAAGGTCACCAGTCATACTGGAGTGGGGCCCACCCTACTCCAGTATGACCTCATCTTAACCAACTACATCTGCACAATCCTATTTCCAAATAAGGCCATATTCAGAGTACTGGGGGTGGGGACTTCATGAATCTGGGGAGACACAATTCAACCCATTACAGCTGTTGATGGAGCCCAGGCCTGGTTCCACCAGTAGGGTTGGTGAGCCGCGCCAACAGAACTCCAAGCCCATCAGGAGATGGCCGTAAGTACCAGGGCCAGCTGTTACTGAAGGCTTTAATTAACCCAGAAATGTAATAAAGTGTCAGGGCTTAATACAGCAAGCCAATCTTAAGTCAAGAATCACTTATATTTGGTAACTTAATCCACCAGAAAAATCCAAAAGGATCCTTTTATCCTTTCCACACCAAGAAACAGTTGACAGAGTGGCACTTCCTTTCCCATGAGATCTGGGCAACATAAAGAGTTGGGAAACCTGGGGTCTAAGAAGGGTCAACCTTTGATTTAATATCTAGTCCCAGAGACCAGAAAAACCATGGCCTTTAAAGTCTTAAGAACAGGACCCCAGAAGGTCCACCCTGACCTTGAACCAAAGTACCCTGTCATGCAGGCAGCTGGGTTAAGAGTACCATGTACACCAGGGGGCGCCTGGGTGGCTCAGTCGTTAAGCGTCTGCCTTTGGCTCAGGGCGTGATCCTGGCATTCTGGGATCAAGCCCCACATCGGGCTCCTCTGCTGGGAGCCTGCTTCTTCCTCTCCCACTCCCCCCGCTTGTGTTCCCTCTCTCACTGGCTGTCTCTATCTCTGTCAAATAAATAAATAAAATCTTTAAAAAAAAAAAAAAGAGTACCATGTACACCAAACCTGCACCTCCGCATGACTCTCAGTCCCCAATACCAGCCTTCCCACGTGTCCGGGTGTAGCTGTCTGTGCCAAAGGCCCATGAAGACCACAGAAGAAACCAGAATACATAGGCAAATGACACAGCAAGGGCACGGAGGAACTGTCTGCCTCACTGTTCTAGTTCTGAAATGCTAGATCCTTAAATAAGAAAGTAGTTCCTTAACCAAAGAGGCTCAAATGCTACCCCAAGGTTTCTGGCTGATTGGACTCCTTGTCTTGTTAACAGACCTAGGTTAGCCACATGATATCAAAACCTGCAAGGCCCTGTACCCAACTTGTAATATGTCCATAAGCCAAAATCCACTTACCTTTGGGTCCTAGATTAACATTTCTGAAACTAAGAGAATTCACCAGTGAATAGTTGGACTGTGGTCTTTCCAAAACTCTTACCACACACAGAGCTCTGAGAAGAACCTGGACAACCAGTCAGGCCATAGGCTGGAAAACCATTAAATTGTTAATGGAATTAATAAACCATTCTCTGACAACTCCAAGAGAAAAGAGTGAGTCAGAGACAAGAAAGGAGGGGGGAAGAAAACTCTGGTCCTGCAAGGGAGACATATGCCACCATATCTAAACTATACCAGTCACATCATCATTTGGCTAGATAAGCAAAGCCAAACAAAAAAAGACAATTATCACCTTGGGGTCCAATCTATAGCTCCTAAATAAGATGAAAATGGAGGGGCATTGCATCCAAGTGGGAAGACAAGGCCATCCCAGGACACTCAACCAGCATGTGCCATAAGCCAAGGCAACACCACAGCTCCCCTTAGAATAAGAGTCTTCCATTCAGACAGTCATTAGATGCCTACTGTGTGCAAGGGCCATATGCTAAATGGGGCAGAGTAGAGCCTACCCAAGTGTATATCCCAGAATATACACATGGATGCTGAAACATAGAAACTCCCTCAGTAAGGCAAATGTATCACCCTGTAAAAGTTTGTCTATCATAAGTATACAAAGGGCCATATGATGTATCACTTGATGTTGGCAGAATCAAGAAGGGCTGCATGGAATAGGTGACACATGAGCCAGTATGGGACGGCGGCAATCAGCGAAAATTGCAAAATATGGGAGAGATAGGCAAAAATCTGGAGAGGAAACTCCATTCGCCATGAAGGGTAGAGAACCAGTTAGACTCAAGTGCTGGGTTCGTCAAGGGTCCTCAACAGCAGACAAAGGACAGGCTTTATTTAGCAGGGAATGGGGGCCATTTAATGTCACAAGGAATACAAGATGTGCTTGAAAAGGTTTACTCCATTACCCAGAAACCTCTCAGATGGACTGGATGAGACCGAGGCTAGAGGCAGAGAGCATAATGAGGCTATCGCAATAGTTCGTGCACGAGGTCAGGATATGCCAAACTGAGAGGCACCATCAAGCCCTCAGGGCCTCAGGTGAGCTCTGATATACAGAGAGAACACACAGGATCCAGTCCCCGAAAAGGGGACAAGAGAAGGCAAGAATCAAAGAGGAGGCAACAATTAGAGGAAAATGACCCATTCACCCCTCACTGAGTGCCTACTGTGTACAATGCCCTGGCAATGCACATACGATTAAGACACACCCCTAACCCTCAGGAAACTGAAGAGAGAGAATCAATAACCACATGACTACTGCGACAGCTATGTGATTTGGGCTTTCCAGATAAATAGACTTGCTCTTATTTGTCACTTAGACTTAAATTTCTCATCCTGTTTCAGGTCTTCTCCTACCCTTCCATCCAAGCCCATTGATTCTTACTTTTTCTAAGAGTTATTGACAAGCTACATCCAAACCAATCCTATGAAGTTTAAGGCAGAAGTCCCCATTTTGAGACAAGGAGCTGGTGGGGACACAGAAAGGTTAAGTAACCTGCCCAAGGTCACATGGTCAGTGGCCGAACCAGCTTGTCTCTCTCTCACCTCACGCCCTCACTGCATCCCCTCCCTGAACCTCCCACCCAGCCCTCTCGCTCTCCGGTCCCTCAACTCAGCCTCATCACTGTCACTTGCCATCAGAGCGACTGTGACTGCTCCTCGCCATACACCTCTGGTCTGGTTTCTCCCAGTTCTTGCCCAGTACTTCCAGATAAATCTGCCTAAAAGCAGATTTGCATTGCAGCACTTCCATTTACAAATGTTCATAGCTCTGCCAAACAAAGCTCAAATTCCATAGCCTGACATTCAGGGACTCCCACCACTGGTCAAATGCCACCACTTACAATATGGTGCTACCTCCCATGGAGCTTTTAGGAGCAACACCCATTTTCAGTTTTCTGCAGCCTTCACGGCCCATAAATGTGCACATATAAGGGCAGTCATTCAGATATATACACACACATACATATCTCATATATCCTTGGAAATATGAGAGAAAAGCAATGTCATAATTATCGTGTATTCTCATAGTGCTCTGCTCGGCTTTTTTCCCCAAGTTACGTAGCATTCACAGGCTCCAGGAGCTTCTGTTTCATTGGGAATACAAAATATGAAGCTTTTAGGAAGACAAGACAATAAGTGATCGATACCTGGGCTGTGTGGGAGAGATTAAGCTCCTGTGAGCTCAGAGAAGAGAGAAATCCATGTGAGCTGGCAGGGCCTGGCATCAAAGATGGATGAGATCTTGTGACGGCTTTAAAGATGAGGGCAGAATGGAGACATATGGAGAAGAGACGGACAGACACTCTCAGCTTCTCAGAAAACACGTAAATTCCTCAAAGTTCCCCTGTGATTCTGAAAGCATTCATTTCAGATTACATTAGGAACCCCCTTTCTGTAACACAGAGCTTGACAGCTGGTAAGAAAACCAGACTGACACCACGCCATTCCCCTGGGTCTGACTGTGGAAAAGAGCGAGCTGACAGGTCCCCCGCCCCCACCAAGAACGTCTTCCAGCATCTGAGCAGGACTGGTCACCACCAGGCTCTTCAGAAGGCACAGCCCTGGTGCTATTCTATTTGAAAGAGAGAGCCTAAGAACCTGGTCTGTTGAAAATCCTTGTACGTGTGGAACTCAGGTGGTGAGAAGGGAGCCTGCACAGGATGGAGGGGGCAGGAGAATGATGGGAGGGGTGGAAGGTAAGCGGAGCCCAGAACTGACAGCTACTGCTTCTCCAAATCAATCAGTCTGGGTCCAGGCAGTTCAGAATGTGTGCTACTGCAGGGTTAATAGTTTCTAGTGACTAAAAGCTTGATTCATAAAAAATTGAAGATGACTCTGACTCTAGGATTTTTTTTTTTTTTTAATGTGCAGAGGTTTAACTCAGGAAGATGCTGGCTGCCTTGTAGTGATTAACCCCTAGGAAGGCCGCTAGCTGCCATGCAGTCTTTCCGGAGCATTCCTGCCAGGGGAAATGTGGAAACCAAAGCTGGAGATAAACAGGAGGTTGTTTAATGAAGTGTTCAGGTTCTCTAGGTGGAGAATTTAAAGGTCAGGGGTAACATCTTAAATAATGAGGACAGAAAAAAAAATCCAGTTAGAAGTGCAACCCCTGAACAATGGGGGTGCTGAGATGGCAGAATTTCCCCCACGTCACCCAGCAGCCAAAAACAGGTGCCACCTACTCACTCCAGACATGCTTTTAATATGCATCATTCCAATCTGCAAGAAATGAAGGAAGGAGAGAGGAAAAGAGGGAGCAAACGGGGGAAATGCTGGACATTAAGGCAGCCTAAAGCTTGTCTATTTCATTTGGGTGGGGGGGTTAAAAGGAAACGGAGAGGGAGAATCTTAAGCAGACTCCATACCCAGCATAGGGCTTGATCTCAAGACCCTGAGATCATGACCCAAGCTGAAATCAGGAGTCAGACATTTAACCACCCGAATGAGCCACCCAGGCACCCCAAGCTTGTCTATTTCATCACCAGGTTTATTTTCTTCCATTATATGTGGTCCTTACCATTACTGTGATTTTTAATGAGTGTGATGCTGCCTGACTTCTGCAGGAGTGGTAATTACATCCCATAACTTATTAAATAAGAAATCCCATTTCAAAAAAAAAAAAAGTCATTACCACTAAAAATAAAAATGGAAGCGTGCTATTTATATGCTGCCTGTCACAGTGCCCTCTCTCACACACAGCAGGATAAAAACAAAGACATATGTGACACAAAAAGTTACTCTCCAGTTCCCTGAGAGCCCGGGATGCAGCGGAACTGTAAATCCGGGAGGCACACCCACTGGCAGAAAGTCTGCTTGTGGAGTTTGTTAATTTAGATTCGTTTCCATCTACTCGTTTAGATGATCAGCAAGTAAATACCATTCCATCGAGCACGCCAATTTCACAAGAAAGCATGCTGGCAAATCCTCTGAATCCCATGGAATCTGCGAGCATCGACTCCACAGGGCAACATGGAGCATGGAGTCAAGGTCACTCGCTTGGGCGCACTGTCCTGCTCTCATGCTCTCCCGGGAGAAGGACAAGGAGAAGTTTTGGCAAAGTAGCAAGGTCACGAGTTTCACTGAGCAACAACAAAGATGGAAAATGTATTTCCAGGCAGCCTGATGCATGTTCTGAATTATAGTATGTACAAGGGGATGATCGATTCTATACAGAGCATAACCTCTTTGAACTGACCTCCACTTGTGCCCTTGCCGGCGTAGCGGACATTAGTCGCCCTGTAGGGACTGCCCCTCTGGATGCTGGCTCAGTTCTACTTCATGAGTTTTTAGCCAAGAAATTGCGTTGTCTGTTCTCAAGCCCGCTTCTGCCATTTGTATTTGTCAGTACAATTACTTAATCCTCAGTATTTACAGTAATAATGGTAGCTAACACGTACTACGTACCATTGTTCTAAAGACTTTATTTGTATTGATGGTTATAAATCTTGCAGCAATCCTATGAGGTATGTCTGATCATGAGGCCTATCTGACTAATAAAAAAATTGAGGCCATGGCCTGGGTTTAAGCTAAAAGTAGCAAAGCTCAGATTGGCTGGCTCAGTAGCCCATGCTTTTAACTACTACCCTTTGTTGTCCAAATATGAGGGAAATTGATACTCTTAAAGGCAAAAAGAAATAGGAGTTTTTAGAAATTAAACTAAATCCTTTAAAAAGACTCACTGAAACTCTTTTGTTGAAAAAGAGTCGATGTCATACCAGGTGCGGGCAAAATAATTATAAAGGATTGGGAGGAAAAAAAATCACCAAAAATGTCTAATTCTGGGCTCAGATGACCTGACAAGTAAGTATGAGCTTGCTCTGCTTAAACTGCAAACAAATGGAAAGCAGAAGTGGCACATTCTAGATACGGTTTCCACCAGTTGAATTCAGAACTCCTAGCACTGAATCCGTATTCAAAGAAAGGGTCTACGTGCTTTAGGTGTACATATAAAAACTTCATACATACAAAGTAAAATAGAACATTAAAGCTACCTATGTTCTCAGCCTGACCCCGCTTTTTTCTAAACCAAACACCTGCTCCTCATCACACCTGGTAGAGGCTTCCAGTGCGTGGAGGTATGTTGACACAAACACATCCGCACACACGTCCAGAGCTATCAAGTACCTCAAACCAGAAAATGCTGCCCAACGAGTCTAGTGTTGCCCCGATTGGAAACTAAGCTCCTTGAGAGCAGGGTTTGCCTGCTTTGTTGGCCTCTGTATACCCTAGAAAAACACCAGCCACATAAGGCCATCGACTGATACTTGCTGAATGAATGACAGTCTAACTGAATGAATGGGAGGGATGGGCAACTATAATATTCGCTAGGTGAAAGGAGATCTAGAGAAGCAAAATCATACAAGCAGCTGGAAAGGTCCCTCACAGGTAATGACGGTGAATGTGGTTTTTATGCGACTTAATTGTTAAGCGGTGTAATTCTTCACTTGTCTCTGGATCCAACAGAGTAATAAGCAAACAATGGCAAAAAATATATAATATATACAGAGGACTCAAAATGCTAGTTAGTGGAATGAAAGAAAGGGAATAAATAATGCCTGAGGCCCTACTAAGTGCCAGATGCCTCCAAACACACTGTCACTTTAAACACAAAAATCTCTAAAGCACGTCTTATCCCCTTTCAGAGTCTTATCTACTTACTTAGTAAGTCCCTCACTCCCTTTGACACTTGGCTCACTAGCAACACAGTAAATTGTGTGCTACACACAGGAGAAGAATGGAATGAACACAGCCACTCACGGGTGACCTCTTCAGAAATGACTAGGAGATAGAGCGCCAATAAGCAACTGAGTAATTAAAATCAATGAGATACACTAAGAAACTACACTCATCTAAGCTACTTCTTTGGAAGGTTTTTCCAAGAAGCATTAGCCAGTGGCTCAAAAGACCTGAATATGACATTGACAGCTCACCAACCACGTGGTTTTCAGCCAAGGGCAACCTCTCAGGGCCCCAGTTCCCTCATCCAGGACAGGGACTCCACTTGCCTCAAGAATTTGAAGACAGTTTTAGATCTAAGCCCACCCTATTCTGACCCCAGGCAAGTCATAACCAGGGCTAAATTATGACTTCTGTGGGCTGGGGGCACTTTTGCCCCTTTATCCAGAAATTCGATATTAATAACACACTGTATTTTACAACTTTATAGAGGAGTGTTCTAATATTGTATATTAAAACATTTTCTTTGACCTAAATTAAAACATTTTCTACTGTTTTTAAGAGAAATTAAAATACTTTTCATGGCACAATAAGAAAGCATTACAGACCCTAGAGAGTGCCTGTGGAGACTACAGGACGAGAAACCTATTCCAGGGAACATGGAAACCAGCCCTCCCCCTTCTCAAATCGGACCACATACAAGAGCTGTGTTCCTACAACACATGATCTTGGGCTCAGAGTAGCAGGACCACCCACCTGGCTGCACGTGCAACAGGGACGGGAGAAGGCCAGGCGGGAGCCCTGGAAGCAGGAGGCCAGTAAGGCAGAAAACAACCCCACAGTGTCGTAGTAACTCAGTGATAAGCATGCCAAGGAACAGAAGCCGAGACAACTAACTGCAAAGACAACTCTGCTGACTTGACCGCCAACCATACCCTTTCTACCCTCCTACGTCCTAAACCGGCTCCAAGATTTTCCGGTCTTAGTGCTTCAAATTCAATTTACTCGACAAATATTATAGAGTGACTGCCAGACCCTGTTCAAGACACTTGATCCATTGACCGGGAAATAAAAACAATGATATCTGCCCTGGGGCTCATGTTCTTCTGGGACAACAGCTGATAAACAAATAAGCATAATGAATAAGCATATTGTCTACCCAAAAGTAGTAAGAGATATGAGATATGAAGAAAAGGGTAGGGCAGAGGGAGGATCAGCAATTCTTAGTGGGGTTGGGGGCTGAACAGAGTGGACAAAGCCATCTTCACAAGAAGGTGAGGTTTCAGCGAAGACATCAGTATAGTGAGATAAACACCTGGGGGGAAAGCATTCCAGAAAGAGGGTACAGCTTGAGCAAAGGCTTGGAAATAGAAATTCACCTCTTTGCCGACTTCTTAACTTGTTCCTAAAGGAGACAATTAAAATCCATTACCGGAAGCTAAAAGCAACCTCTACTTTAGATGGAGTTAGGGAGTAGTTGAGATCTAATTTGAGTGAATGGAGTCTGAAATATCCACTAAGAAATTAGACATTTAGACCCCGTAACCAGAAAGAGGGGTGGGGGGCTGTAGGTATGTCTTTGGTACTTTGGCAAAAAAGAGTTAAATGCTCACCAATTCCATTTCCTAGTCTTGGCTTTCCTGTGCAATTAGGTTGAGATCATGTGACACAGTTCCGGTCAACAGGGTGTGAGTGGAAGTTATTTACGCTGCTTCCAGACCTGGCCAGACACCCCCTGCATGCTGGTCCATGCTCTCTCTGTCCCCTTCACAGCAACTGCAGTGAGCTCATGTTTAAGATGGCAGCATCCTAAGATAAAAGGCTCTCACATTCCCAAGTCACTGTGTGGAGGACTGCTGCCAAGAAGGGCTGCCTACCTAAGATACGGTATGAGTGAGGAACTATGAGGTAACTGTTTAAAGCCCCTGAGATTTCTGGGGTTGCTGTCAAAGCAGCTAGCCTGAATTGCTCTAATGCTGTAGACATCTCTACAGAGCAGGTACCTCAAGTGGAAAGGACCAACATCACCGAGGGGTCATGCCTTTTTTGAAACTGCCTTGAAAAGTGTGAATGAAGACCTCCTTATCTCCAAGGATAAAAAAAACACTAATTAAACCTTTACCTTATTCAATGTCTCAATTATTTCATCTTTTCCTGCTTGAAACTCTGTTTTCCTTAGGCTTCTAGAACCCAGTCTTTCCTGGTTTTCTGCTGGTTTCACTGGCTCTTCCAGTTCTTCTTCTGCCTGTCCCTGGGATGGGGTGTTCCATCTCAGGTAACATACCTTCTTCCTGAGGATACCATTTGCTCTCAAAGCCTTAACTGCTCTTGTACAGTCAAGAGTCTCCCACCTGTATCTGTAGTCCTCACCTAATTCTTGAGCTATAATTCCTACTGGACACATCTGTCTGACAGGCTGTGATGGTTAATTCTATGTATCAACTTTATTGGGTCACAGAGTGACCACATATTTGGCTAACGGTATTTCTGGGTGTGTCTGTGAGGGCATTTCTGGATGAGATTAGCAATTTGAATCAGTAGACAGAGTAAAGCAGTTTACTGTCCCCAATGTGGGTGGGCATCACCCAATTCATTGAGGGCTTCAATAGAACAAAAAGGCAGAGAAAGGGAGAATTTGTATCTCTGCCTCACTACAGAGCTGGGACATGGGTCTCCTTCTGCTCTTAGACTGAGACTTATAGCATTGACTCCTCTGGTTCTCAGTCCTTCAGACTCACACCAAACTATATCACCAGGTTTCCTGGGCCTCAAGCTTGCAGACAGCAGATTGTGGGAGGTCCCAGGCTTCAAAACCATTAAGAGCCAATTCCTGAAAATAAATTTTGTGTGTGTATATATACGTACATACGTATACATGTGTATATCCTATTGGTTCTGTTTCTTTGGAGAACCCTGACTAATAGATAGTGTATGGGCACTGTAAACTTAAAACCGTATTCCAATATAGATTTATCTTTCCTCCAGAACAGGCTGTTCCATCTACAGTCATCTTGGATCAGCAATACTAATAGCCTTCTGGTCCCCTGAATTACAAACTCAGAGGCACTCTTAACTCTTAATTTTCTTTTTCAGTCCCCTATCCAACAACAGATCATTGCCGTCTTATCTCTTTCTGCTGGAAGAGATCACCCAGAACATCTCCCTCGAGAAGCCTAGGCAGATTTTACCTTTTATTTATTTATTTTTAAAGATTTTATTTATTTATTTATTTATTTATTTATTTATTTATTTATTTATTTGAGAAAGAGAGAGAGAGCACAAATGGGAGGCGGGGCAGGAACAGAGGGAGAAGGAGAGGCAGGCTTCCCACTGAGCAGGGAGCCCAACATGGGGCTCTATCCCAGGACCCAGGGATCATGACCTGAGCTGAAGGCAGAAGTTTAACTGGCTAAACCACCCAGGCATCCCAGATTTTACCTTTTAACAAGACTGTTTCCTTTTGGTTACTAGACTCTCCCCTAAATTAGTTCAAGTTCAAAGGCTCGCTCTAAATGTTATTTTAAAAGATGATGGAGGGGGCGCCTGGGTGGCACAGCGGTTAAGCGTCTGCCTTCGGCTCAGGGTGTGATCCTGCCGTTATGGGATCGAGCCCCACATCAGGCTCCTCCGCTATGAGCCTGCTTTTTCCTCTCCCACTCCCCCTGCTTGTGTTCCCTCTCTCGCTGGCTGTCTCTATCTCTGTCAAATAAATAAATAAAATCTTAAAAAAATAAAAAAATAAAAAAAAATAAAAAAAAAATAAAAAATAAAATAAAAGATGATGGAATTTCATTTTACTACAAGAGTGTAGATCTGGCCCTAAAAGCCACATGTGCACTGAAGAGCACGAGAGATTTCAGTGAAGTCACCTAAGATGGTGAGTGAATGTAACCCATGAACTCCTGAATGCTCTAGTTAAAGAAGCCCATAAAAGAATGGGTCTTCTGGCCCTCTGCCCAGGGTAAGATGAGATGACTACTGTGGTATCTTCTGGAAACCACTAGAACGGCTATCCCTTCCCTGACAAAAGAAAGCCACACAATGTTCCTCAGGGTTCCAGGTGAGTGGGACCATGCATGGATGCACATTCCGAGGATCTCAGCACATGCTAGGTCCTACCTGGCAGATGACAGTTGTAACTTGTTTAAATTTTTATTTAAAATCTAGTTAGTTAACATGCAATGCCATTTTGGTTTCAGGAGTAGAATTCAATGATTCATCACTTACATACAACATCCAGTGACAACTGTAACTCTTAACACTCCTCGGGCTGAAGACTCTCCCCTTCTTCTTCTGGGACCATCAGTCACTCACAGAGCTTATGAAAACAGAATGCTGGGCCCTACCAGAGTTTCTGATCCACCCCCAGAATGGTGGGGTGGGGGCCCAAGAACATACATTTCAAATGAATTCCGAGGTGATGCTGATGCTACTGATCTGGGAACCACATTTTGAGAACATGGGCTTTGCTTTTTCTGCCCAAAGAGGGTATTTGCATCTAAAAGTTCTCATATGTGTTGACAGCATCACATTTAAAAGACCTCCAGGACACATGCAAGATTGGAGTCACAACTCTGAATGGCCACCAGTCACCTGGGGAGTTTTACAAAAGAGACCCATCCCTGGGCCTCCTCCCAAAATTCTGATGCAGTTTGTCTGGGGGGGGAGGGTCTAGGAATATTTTTTTTAAATTCCTCTGCTAAATGGAATGAATAGCTATGGCTGAGAACCACAGCCTTAGGGGATCCGTGGGAGGAATGTAAAGATTATGAGGAATCCTTAAATCCAAAGAGATTCTTTACCAAGACTGTAATTTCTACTCTCAAACTGTCTTTTGAAACAGGCTGGTCAACAGTGTTCGCATAACAGGATGCGTGCACGTAGCTGACAAATTAGATGTAAATAATCAAATGCTTTTTACACAAGCATTGTGAAAAAATCAAACAACAATAAAATTTAAAGACTGTTACCCAAAATATATACCTGTGGCCAAAAATCAGTTAGTATTTATCTCCATTAAAAAACCAACCAACCAGACTATGGACTCTGAGAAACAAACTGAGGGCCTCAGAGGGGAGGGGGGTGGGGGAATGGGATAGACTGGTGATGGGTAGTAAGGAGGGCACGTATTGCATGGTGCACTGGGTGTTATACGCAACTAATGAATCATCGAGCCTTACATCGGAAACCGGGGATGTACTATATGGTGACTAACATAATATAATAAAAAATCATTAAAAAAAAAACAAAACCAACCAACCTATGATGTCCACCCAACACAACATAGGCTATCCCATAATGGCAACAATCAGGATCACTTACCATACTTGGGTCACCTAATTTTCCCCACACATTCATTCAACATCTACTGAAGATCTAGTAGTTCCCCTGGCACAGTGCTAGCGATGCAAAAATTAATAACAAAGAGAAATACACTCCCTACCCATAGGGACTGACAGGCTAGAGGAAAGAGGCAAGTATCTATACAAACAAAACTACAATGAACTGTTAAAGGCGCTATGACAAGCTATTTTTATGGAGTACGGTGAAGTCATAGAGGTAAGTGCATTGTACTTAAGTAGGAGAGCAGGGATTAGTAAGTATGATTCCACAGAGGTATAGACAATTGACTGAGTCTTGAAATATTGACAGATGTTTACTGGGGGTGGAATAGGGACAATAATAAGAAAGGGCACTTCAGAGAGTGAAAAGCAAATGATTAAAAATAGGCCAAAATAATATACATTGCATTCTTTTCCTGAAAATAATGCTGGACTCAACCCATTTAACACGCTTTTTTGGAATCTTAAGGAGACCTGGCACAGTGGACTCTTCACACTGTCAATTTACACCAAGACTTTCCAGACAGAGAGAGGCCGCCCCACCAGGAACCACCTGCAGCAGGCCTCTCATCTGACTACAAGAGCACAACAGCATGTCAGAGTGAGCAGGTGTAAACAACAGGCACTTGAAGAAAAGTAATCCAAACAATAGCCATAATGGTTAGTTCATAAATGAACCCAGGAATTTGCCTGCAAACACTGGCACATCTGCTAAACAAGCCAAAAAAAAAAAAAGAGCATCCCAGGAAAAATATTTTTAAAACAGCACAGAAAATATACCTAATCCTTCTATCACTTAAAGCACAATGTAGCTCAAGGAACCGAACAAAATAATCACTGACATCAACCAAAACTAAGTGCTAGTTTTAGCATCACTCCATCAATTATAACCTGGAACTGCTTCATATCCAAGACTCGAGTTCCTTATCTGGAAAATGGAGATATACCACCTTCTTGTCCAGGAACCAGTTAAAAATACCAATGGTAATAAGTATGTTAAAATAATAAGTTGATATTAAGTAAACATCGTGTATATTTCTCAAAACCCCTCAGGAAATATGCAACAATAAAGAAAAAGTTCTAGAAGATGATGCACTGCCTTGCACTAAATATAATCTCCCATACTAAAAAACCAGTGAAAACCTGACAATTCATGAAAAGAGAGTTAGACAATTAATATGGAAAGACATGAGTTTCAATAAATTCAAGGATAAATTATCCCTATAAAACACCTAGGAGAAATACAGCTGTTTTTACTAGCTTTGAGATATTATTCATACAACATATAATTTGCTTATTTTAAGAGCCCATTTCAGTGTTTATTAGTAAATTTTTTTAAAAATTTACTATAATTACCACAATCAATTTTAGAATATTTTCATCACCCTAAAAAGAAGCCCTGTACCCATTAACAGTCACTCCCCATTCTCCCCAAGCCCACCATCCAAATCTACAAGTCTGTTTTCTGTACCTATTCCATTTCATATAAATGAGGTCGTACAACATGTGGTCTTTCACTTAGCATGATGTTTTCAAGTTTCATCCATGTGTTGCCTGTACCAGTACTCCATTTCTTTTTACTACCAAATAATATTCCATTATAGAGATACAGCACATTTAATTTATCCATTCTATGGATGATCAATATTTGGGTTTCTACTTTTTAGCTTTTACGAATATGCTACTAAGATCATTCCATTCAAGTTTTTGTGTGTTTTGTATGTTTTCATTTCTCTTGGGTATATACCTAGAAGTGTAACTGCTGGATCATATGGCAATTGCCAAACTCTTTTCCAAAGTAGTCATCGCATTGTACATTCCCACCAGTGGGTTCCAAGTTCTCCACATCTTTAACAACATTTGTTATTGTCTGTCTTGTTGATTATACACATCTTGGCGGATGTGAAGCATTATCTTATTGTATTTTGATTTCCATTTCCCTAATAACTAATGATGAACAGCTTTTCATGTGTTTGTTGACTATTTACATGTCTATTCACGTTCTTTGCCACTTTTTTAAATGATTGTTTTTTACTGTTGACTTGTAAGATCGCTTTACGTATCCTGGGTACTACTGCCTTATCAGGCACATGATTTGCAAAAATTTTCTCCCATTATGTAAGTTATCTTTTCACTTTCTTGGTGGTATTATTTGTGGCACAAAAGTTTTAAATTTGATTAAATTCAATTTATCTATTTTTAATTTTGTCCCTTGTGCTTCTATAGTCATTCCTATGAAGGCTTTCCCTAACTTAGGGTCACAAAGACTCTATTTTTTAAGAGTTTTATAGTTTTAGCTCTTAGAGTCTATGATCCATTTTGAGGTAATTTTCATATATGGTGTGAGAAAGAGTGTCCAGCATCAACGCACCATTTCTCAGGTGGATATCCAGTTGTTCCAAAACCATTTGTTGAAAAGTCTATTCTTTCCCCCATTGAACTGTCTTTGCACCCTTGCAAAAAAAGTCAATTGACTGTAAATATAATGGTCTGTTTCTCAGTTCTGTTCCATTCACTTCTGCATCTACCCTTATGCCAATATCACACTGTCTTGATTACTCTAGTTTTATAGTAAGTTTTGGAATTAAGAGTGCAGTAACTGTCTTCTTTTCAAGATTGTTTTATCAATTCCTTGTCCCATGCATTTCCATATGAAATTCACGTCAATTTCTGCAAATTTCAATAGGGATTGAATTAAATCTGTAGATTTGGGAAGTAATGCCATCTTAACCAAATTAGGTTTTCTGATCCATGAACATGGGATGTATTTCCATTTATTTCTGTCTTCTTTATTTTCTTTCATCAACGGCTTGTAGTTTTAAGATTCAAATTGTGTACTTCTTTTAAGTTTTTTCCTAAGTATTTTATTCTTTTTGATATTATAAGAGGAATTGTTTTAACTTCATTTTCAAACTTCTCATTGTTACTACCTAAAAGTACATGTATTTTTTGATTCTGTATATTTATCTTGTTTGTATCCTGTAAACCTGCTAAACTCATTTATTCGTTCTAATACCATTTTAGTGGATTCTTAGTATTTTCTACATACAAGACAATGTCACCTGCAAATAGAGGTAGTTATATTTCTTCTTTTCCTATCTAGATATAGTTTATTTTTATTTTTTTTATTTTTCCCTACTCATATTGACTAGAACTTTCAGCACAATATTAAATGGAAATGGTGAGAGTAGATATCCTGATCTTAGGGGGAAAACATTCAATGTTTCACCATTGCGTATGATGTTAGCTGCATGATTTTCATAGACATTCTTTATCAGACTGAGAAAGTTCCCTTCCATTCCTAGTTTGTGGAGTGTTTTGATTAAGAAAGCGTAGATTTTGTTAAATGCTTTTCTGTGTCAATCCAGATTATTGTGCTTTTTTGTCATATTCTACTGATATGAGATATTGCATTAGTTGATTTCCAGATGTTAAACTAATCTTGCATTCCTGCCTAATGTGTAAAACACTTTTACAACTTGATGGTTTCAGCTTGCTAATAGATAGCCCACATTTTAACATTGAAAATATTTTGCCTTTTTGAGAAATGATCGTTGTTATCTCTGTCAAAAATGGAATACTGCGTTGAAGAATAACCACTGGTCTTAGCAATTTAAAAATAATATTGCATGTGTTAGGTGATTAGTTTGTGTAGTAACTCAGAATTCTGAAGCTCATGGGAGTCTTCAATGATCAATTAACAAATTACTAAAACCTTAGTATTAATTACATTATCTATCTAAAAGGCATTGTTAAGTTGGATTATAAACTGTAATTTCTTCTGTAAATTCTATTGAAAGCTCAAAATCTAGCAGGCTTGAATATTCAGTATTAATGTGTGAGCAAGTTAACCAAGCCTAATTTTCATAGTATTTACGTCTCTCTTATATAGCTTCCACTAATTGTCCTATTTTTATAGATTATCATAGAGAAAAGCACACACAAAAAAATTTTTTCTTTATTTCTCTAAACAAGAGGTATACTACAGAGTAGAATAAACATCATGCAGGATTCCATCAACCTATGGCAATAAATTCACTTTGAGTTTACCTTATTAAATGATCACAACGTATATAATTGAGTATGCCACACCCACGTTCATTAAATGATCATAACGTATATAACTGAGTATGCCACACCCATGTTCATTATAAACTTTGTTTTTCTTCCACAAAGCACTCAAATATCCTCCACCATGCTGTTTTTAATGTCCTACATATTCCAGACATTCTAAATCATATGCGTGACTTCAGGCAATGAATGAAGAGGTCACTAAATCCTTTCTTCAAATACAACACTATATGGGGCACCTGGGTGGCTCAGTCGTTAAGCTCAAATAAATAAATAAAATCTTAAAAAATAATAATAAAATAATAAAATAAACACTATAAGTGGATAAAACTGTCAAAAAAGAAACCTATCATTTTAGGTCTCTGGACATCAACCAAAGACATACAATAAATTGAGGGGGAGGCTGTTAGATTCTTGCCTAGAGCTACTACCATCCCCCAGCCCAGCTCAATAAACAGGACAGCCATACAAAGGCAGAGCTGTCTGTGAAAACTAGTAGCATGGCTGCCAGGAAGGGGCTGACTTGATTTGGACCACAGGGTGGAAAAGCCATGCCAATGAATAATGGGAAAAGCCCACCTATCCTCGCCTGAGGTTGCAATTCTAGATTGGGCTATGCTGCACACTGAAAGATAAGCCAGACATGTAATAGGAACTGCCTGTGCAGGACTTTCAGAATGGTGGAATAAGGATCTACGCTAAAAAGTAACAATGATATTGTCAAAAATTGCCAGAATCAACTTTTTAAGAACTCTGGAAAGTAACCAAAGACTTATAATAATTCAAGCAGCATTTCTATTTATGATACGTTGGCTCAGGGCATTTTAACTCAACTTACTCCCCATCCTTTTCTCTCCAGATCCACAGTAGCCTTAAAACCCAGCAGCCTTGCAACCATGTTGACTGAAAACCAGCAGCTTTGAAGTCACCAGAGGGTTCAGTTTGGGCTGGGGACTCCCTAAAAAGCCCACCCTAAAGTACTGCCACTTTCTGACCTTTGTGTCCTGTGTCATCACAACCCCAGCACCAAGCAGAGTTTTGGGCACAGTGTGGGTGTCCAATGTACAGCAATCCCCCTTTCCCATGGTTTTGCCTTCTGTGGTTTCAGTTACCCACAGGCAATCGCAATCTGGAAGAAGATGATCCCTCTGATATATTGTCCAAAGGTCAATAGCAGCCTAACACTTCATCAAAATGCCTATGTCAAGCACGTCACTTCATCTCATCATATAGGCATCTTAGCATCTCCCATCGTCACAAAAAGAAGGGTGAGTACAGTACAGTAAGATATTTTGAGAGAGACAGACTATACTCACAAAAGATTTTATTATAGTATATTGTTCTAATTGTTCTATTTTATTATTAAACAATAAGTTAATCTCTTACTGTGCCTAATTTATAAATTAACCTCTATTACGGGTATGTATATACAGGAGAAAACAGTATATATAAGGTTCAGTACCAGCTGCAGTTTCAGGCATCCACTGCTGGTCTTGGGACACATTCCCTGTAGATAGGGGGACTAGTGTATTTCTATATCCTGTATCCTAATAATGAACAATCTGAAACTGATATTTAAAAAAACAATCTCATTCAAGATAGCTTAAAAAAAATAAAATAAGAACAAAATTAACAAAAGAAATTCCAGACTTGTATACTAGAAACTATGAACATTATTGGAAGTAAAGATTTAAACAAGAGGAGAGATGTTCCATGATGATACCCAGTAATGCCAAGATGGCAATTGTCCAAAAATTGACCTACAGCTCTGGTACAAACACTATTAAAATCCATACCATTTTTTAAAGAAATGGACAAGCTGGGGGCACCTGGGTGGTTTAGTCGGTTAAGCATCTGCCTTCTGCTCAAGTCATGATCCCGGGGTCCTGGGATCGAGCCTTGCATCAGGCCCCCTACACAGCGGAGACCTGCTTCTCCCTCTGTCCCTCACCCCACTCGTGCTCACTCACTCGCTCTCTCCCTCTCAAATAAATAAAATCTTAAAAAAAAAAAAGAAAGAAATGGGCAAGCTTATCGTAATATTTATATGGAAATAAAATGGACCTAGGAAAGCCAAAACAATTGTTAAAGAACAAAGGTGGAAGACCGCATTACCTTATTTCAACAGTATACAACCAGAGCAATCAAAATGATGTGATATTGGCATAAAGACAGATTTTTTTTTTTTTTTGGAGAAACAACTCTTCCAAGATTTTCTTTAACTTCAAGTTGGTTCACATACAGTGTAGTATTAGTTTCAGGGGTAGAATCTAGTGATTCATCAGTTGCATAGAACACCCAGTGTTCATTTTATCAAGTGCCCTCCTTAATGCCCATCTACCAATTACACCATCCCTCCCTCCCCTCCAGCAACCCTCCGTTTATTCCCTATAAATAAGAGTCTCTTATGGTTTATCTCCCTCTTTATCTTTATCTTATTTTTCCTTCCCTTCCCTTCCCTTGTGTTCATCTGTTTTGTTTCTTAAATTCCACATATAAGTGAAATATTATATTTCTTTCTTTGACTGACTTATTTCTCTTACCATAATACCCCCTAGTTCCATCCACATCATTTCAAATGGCAAGATTTCATTCTTTTTGATGGCTGAGTAATATTTCATTATATATATACACCACATCTTCTTTATCCATTCATCAGTGAATGGATGTCTGGGTTCTTTCTATATTTTGGCTATTGTGGACATTGCTGCTATAAATATCGGGGTGCATGTGCCCCTTCAAATCACCATTTTTATGTCTTTTGGATAAATACCTAGTAGTGCAATTGCTGGATTGTAGGGTAGCTCTATTTTTAACGTTTTGAGGAACCTCCATACTATTTTCCAGAGTGGCTGCACCGGTTTCCATTCCCACCAACAGTGTTTGAGGGTTCCCCTTTCTCCTCATCCTCACCAACATCTGTCATTTCCTGACTTGTTAATTTTAGCCATTCTGACCGGTGTGAAGCAGTATTTCATTGTGATTTTGATTTCTACTTTCCCGATGCCAAGTGATGCTGAGCATCTTTTCATGTGTCTGTTGGCCATTTGTAAGACAAACATAATTATAATTCAATAATTAATTGAAACAGAATTGAGCATCTAGAAAAAAAGAAACTTACATTCATGGCAAATTAATTTTTGATGAAGGTGTCAATGCAATTTGGTAAAGGAAGTGCTGATCTTTTCAACCAACACCACTGGGGAAACTGAATAGCCCTACACAGAAGCAGAAAAATGAATTTAGTAGGGGAAGAAAGGGATAAAGAAAGGGGGGGTAAAAAAAAAAAAGAAAAATGAATTTAGACCCTTTTTTCACACCATATGCAAAAAATAACTAAAGTGGATAATAAACTAGATGTAAGAATCCACACTATAAACCTTGTGAAAGGAAATATAGGAGAAAATCTCTGCGACCTTTGGTTGTCAAGATTTTTTAGGTAGGACACCAAAAGCACAATCCACAAAAGAAAAAGTTGATAAACTAGGCATGATCAAATTAAAATTTGTGCTTCAAAAGACACCATTAAGAAAATGAAAAAACCAGTCAATACTGGAAAAAAAACTGTAAATATGGAAAACAGTATAGAGGTCCTCAAAAAATTAAAAACAGAGCTACCATATAATCCTGCAATCCCACTTCAAGACGTATGTCCACGGAAATGAAAACAGGGTATCAAAAAGATATGTGCACTCCCATGCTTACTGCAATATTCACAATAACCAAAATATGGAAACAACCTAAATGCCCATCAGTGGATTAATGGATAAAGAAAATGTGGAGCATATGGACGATGGAATATTATTCAGCCATGGAAAGGAAATTCTGCCGTTTGGGACAACATGGAGGGCTTTTGCTAAATGAGATGAGTCAGACGGGGGAAGACAAATGCTGTTCGATATCACTAATATGTGGAATCTAAAAAAGCCAAATTAGGGGGGAAAAAAGAGTAGTAAGGCAGTTACCAGGGCCTGGGCTATGGGGGAATTGAAGAGACGCTGTTTAAGGATACAGACTTGCAACCAGCCCGTAAGGAATGCACAGCAGAATGATTATAGGCAACAATACTGTGTTATAGACGTCAAAGTTGCTAAGAGACTAGATCATAATTATTCTCACCACAAAAAAGAAATAATAACTATGTAATGTGATAGAGATGCTAGCTAACGTTATGACAGTAACCACACAGTGCTATCTATATGAATATACCAAATCAGCATTTTTGATACACAAAATATTAATTACATGTCAATTTTTTTTTAATTACCAATACTTGCTACAAAGAAAAGTCAAAAACATCACAACAGATGAAAGAAGCAAAACACAAAACATTCGTGTTGCATGGGTCCATTTATATGAAATTTCCAGGAAAGGCAACACTATAGAGACAGAAAGCAGCTCGGTGATCACTTGGGGCTGGGAGCAAGCACTGAATGCAAATGAGCATGAGGGAACTTTCCAGAGTGATGAAATGTTTTACAACTGGATCATGGTTACGTAACTTTATACATTTTACAACTGGTAAATTTTACATGTGAATTATATTTCAGTAAAAATCATAGTTTGGACGGGATAGCAAATATGTTTGCTTTCAGTCCCTACATTGCCTCTTCCACTACCACAGCGGGGAATCAATGGCTTCACTTCCTTACAGGGAGGATGCTAATTGCTGTGATGAAACATGTCAAGATCATTTTGCTAAATTACAGCAAAGCCTATGTCTTTGCATCACCAACAGACTGGTGAAACTGAGTGACACTGACGCATTTGGCTTCGGAGAGCAAAAGGTGCCAAGACAGTATAGTCTGCTATTCTTACTGGGGCAGAGGATAGTGGTTTCTGCTTATCCCACTGGGCTTAAAAGCAAATTCCCAGCAGAAAAGTACTATGACAAGAAAACTGCGAATGCAGCACAGACAAGTCCATCTCAGTAATGGCAGATGTTGACTTCCATTGTATTAAATTAAGTCACTTTCTCAAGTCCTGAGAGACTATCAGCCAGCTTGCCAAAGGAGGCGCGGGTTGCACGGAAGCACGGAGCAGGCCCTTGCTGTAACAGTGAACAAACTCCTCTGCCCACCACGAGAACAAAGTACAAAAAAGAAGGCAGAGAGGTGGTATCTAAAACACACAAGTGAGCAAGACATGTTCTCTAACCTCTGACCCCAGCGCCACCAAGCTCCTAAGAAGGATTTTCAGTGAACCGCCCCAATTCTTCCTTCCTATCCTGTCTCTCTCTCTCTCTCTCTCTCTCTCACTCTCTCTGCTGAACATTTCTGATGGTGGTGCAAAAGAAAATATGAAGGAATAGAAACTTCAGGTTCTCATCAACGCTGGCTTTGTGTGTTTCTTCCTCCATGACAGTGCAGACCACAGACAAACTCTGCTAAAGCCACTCAACTGAGTCTACACACCCAGTACTATACTTAAATACATCTTATGACTTCCACTTACATTTTGTCAGGCAGCACTCACACCTGAAGACCAGATTCAACTAAGAATTCTAGAATGTTAGACAAGGACAGGAAAGAAACATCAAGTCTACATAGAAGTTTTTCTACTTCCTTTAAAAAAATAAAAAGGGCTGCTATATTTAAAGAAATCAATACACATTCATTGCCAAAAGTAGACTAAACAAAAGAGTATAGACAAGAAAACAGAAATCACCCCTAACCCCACCTCCCAAGATCAGTCACCAACCTTTTATTCTGCCTAGAACTACAGTCATTTCTTAATGGAACGATGCTGTACACGCGTATTTCCCTTCTGTGGGGGGGAGGGGTGGGCTGCGATCGCAAGTCACATGCAATTCCCAGCCAGAGTCATGGAGCACATGGGGGAATGAATACTGGGGGAGATCAGGAAGTTGAAAGCAGGGATACCTGGAGAGTGATTGCAACTTTTCCTTTATGTGAGAGGTGGCCTTGCTGAGGGTAACTTTATCTCAAAATCCAAATAGGTCCTGAATGGCTGAAAATATTGCCTATTGAAAAAAAAAAAGATCATTTCATATGTCATTCCTGAATATTGACAGAAAAGGGACTGTGACACAGGACAAAATTAAGCCTAAACTTTTCTAATCTGGCAAGCTCATACTTTTGACAGACAGGGTCAACAGCTTATCAGAGAGCCTGTTTCAGGGGGAAGCACCTCACCCCACCAATCATCTCCCTGTGAGGACAGCCTGCCTCCCGGAACCATTTACAGACTGTGAGCTTTTCCTTAGTGTGCTGGTTTCCTATTGCTGCTGTAACAAATAACCATATATTGAGTGGCTTAAAGTAGCATAGATTTATTATTTTACAATACTAGAGACGTTCATAATCAGTCTCACTAAGCAAAAATCAAGGTGCTGGAAGGGCTGCATTCCATTTAGAGGCTCTAGATTCTATTTCCTTGCCTCTTCAAGCTTCTAAAGGCTACCTGCATTCCTTTTCTCACAGCCCCACGTCACTCTGTCCTCTGCTTCTATCATTAAATTGCCTTCTCTGACCTTGACCCTCTTGCCTCCCTCTTAGGAGCTCTGTGATTCCATGAGACCCACTCAGAAAATCCAGAATAATCCTTCCATCTCAATCCCCTTAACTTAATCGCACCAGTTCCGCAAAGTCCCTTTTGCCATGTAATGTAACATATTTACAGGTTCTAGGCATGCGGATATAGACATCTTTGGGGAGCCATTATTCTGCCTACCACATTCAATATTAAAGCATTCTTCAGAAACATGAATTTTAATGTATGTTTAGTAATCCATCTTACAGATAAGACCAATATTCTCTTATTGTTTCCGTTAGGTTGTTTCTAAAAATTTTGCTATTCTCAATAATGCCAAAATGGACACTGAACAGAACTGAATGTTTGTGTCTCCCCAAAATTCTTATGTCGAAATCCTAACTACCAGGAGATGGTATTGAGGGGTGGAGCATTTGGAGATAATTTAGTCTTGAGGGTCTGAACGGAATTAGTGTCCTTATAAGAGATACAAAAGCTTGCTCCATCTCTCTGGTCTCTGCCATGAGAAGGTACAATGAGAAGTTGGCTATCCACAGCCAAAAAGAGGGTCTACCAGAACCCAACCATGAGGGCACTCTGATCTCAGACTTTCAGCCTCCAGAAGTGTGAGAAATAAATTTCTGTTGTTGATTTAACCTCTTTTAAGTGTATTTTACAAATATCCAGTTCTTCATTTTCTTTTTGCATTGTGTTTATGGAAGTTCAGGACTAAGTAGTTAAATCCTCATTAAAAAAATTGTTTAATTTTCAGGCTTTTCCCTTTGGATATATTTTCCCTTATGTTGACTTCCTTTATTGCTTATTTTTTTTAAAGATTTTATTTACTGGGGCGCCTGGGTGGCTCAGCCATTAAGCGTCTGCCGTCAGCTCAGGTCATGATCCCGGGGTCCTGGGATCAAGCCCCACATCAGGCTCCTTGCTCAACGGGAAGCCTGCTTCTCCCTCTCACACTCCCCTTGCTTGTGTTCCCTCTCTGTCTCTCTGTCAAATAAATAAAATCTTAAAAAAAAGATTTTATTTATTTATTTGAGAGAGAGAGAGAGAGAGAGAGAAGGAATGCACAAGCAGGGGGAGGAGCAGAGGGAGAAGCAGGCTCTCCGCTAAGCAAGGAGCCCACCAAGGGGCTCAATCCCAAGATCCTGGGATCATGATCCAAGCTGAGGACAGATACCTAACAGACTGAGCCACCCAGGCACCCCTCCTTTATTGCTTATAAACCGAAACCAGAATATAACAAAACACTGAACTACAAGTAGAAAATATCACATACCTGAGTTTTACTTATTACAAAAATATTATCATATTAAAATCAGTTAACCATTTAAGAACAGAAGGACTTATTTTCAAAATTATTTAATGAGGAATCAGCAACTATGGCCTGCTACTTATTTTTTACAGCTTTTGAGTTGTGTGAAGGGGGAAAAAAGAGGGATGTGCAACAGAGACAGTATGGCTCACAAAGCCTAAAGGATTTACTACCTGGTCTCTTAGAAAGTAACTCACTGGAAATGTCCAGGAGTGTGGGGATATGGGAAATAGAAACCTCTTTCTTTCAAAGAAATCTGCAACTTCCCCAACACTAATGTATTACCTCTTTCTATTCTTCCAACTGAAATGCCACTTCAACTCAAAAAACGAATAGAAATGACCAGTATACATATAAAAAATGCACAATCCCCCTAATTTCAATGGTTTGCAAATGAAATTTACATGATGTCACTATCAGAGTAGAAAACAATATAAAGGTTTATAACATATATAACACCAGAGAGGATGTGGGGAAATGTTAACCCTGACTTTCTTGGTGGAAGTGTGAGAGCAATCTTCTTGGGGACAATAATACAGAACTATCAAAAGTTCTCTTTGCCCAACACTTTAAACTTTATTAATTTAAGCACAAAAACTCTCAGAGAAATACATAAGACAAGGTGTGTGCAGCTACTTCTTGAAATATTATTTACAAACAATACTAGAAAATTCCTAAATGCCTACTTATATGGCAACTCAACAGACCTGGATTGATCAAACTCTTCACATTCCCAAGAAGGAATGGTCTTCAGGACTGGCTCTGGGAGCTCCGAGCCCTTGGAATAGTCTGCCTGGTAGGACTATTTCTGTATGTCTGAGGGCATGGGCCATGTAGTACTGGTTTCATCAGACAGTCTACATTAATAATATGATATGTGGCTGACACCTGTTTTTGTTCTGAAAGGCTGGAGAGTGATGTGCTGAGGCCAGTCACACGGGCACCACATGGCTACTTAATGACTCCCAATAAAAACCCTGGACACCAAGGCTTGGTGAGGTTCCCTGCTTGGCAACACTTGGCTGGGCTGTCATACATCATTGCTGGGAGACTTAAACACATCCATGGGACTCCACTGGGAGGACACCTGGAACCTCCTGCCAGGTTTCTCCTGACTTCACCCCATGCACCATGTGTCTTTTCCCTTTGCTGATTTTAATTTGTATCATTTCACTGTAATAAACTGTAACTGCAAGTTTAACAGCTTTTGAGTCCTTCTAGCAAACCATCAAACCTAAGGCTTGGCTAAGGCAAGGCTAAACTTACATCAACACACTACAACAAGAATTTTGATAAAGTGATACAATGCAACAGTATACAGCCATAAAAAAAATGAAACAGAGATGTGTGAGTATACACTCCCAATAGATGCCTACACTATCACTATATTGTTAAATGATCAATTAACTGCAAAACATGGTTAAGTATGGCCTTACATTTTTTTTAAAGATTTTATTTATTTATTTGAGAGAGAGAGAGAGCAAGCACAAGCAGGTGGAGGAGCAAAGGGAGAGGGAGAAGCAGACTCCCCGCTGAGCAGGGAGCCTGATGCGGGGCTCAATCCCAGGACCCCGGGATCACGAACCAAGCTGACGGCAGATGCCCAACCGACTGAGACACCCAGGCACCCCTGGCCTTACATTTTTAAAAGTTAACATTTATTGAACGTTCATGATGTACACCAGGCTTTATGCAAGTGTTTTTTATATATTACCTCATTTGATCCTAACAGTACTGTAAGTACTATTATCATCATCACTTTAAAAATGAGAAAAACAGGCACAGAGAGGCTAAATTACACATCCGAGGTCACACATCCCAGATTAGAAATCAGGCTGTCTTACATCAGGGTCAGCATTTTTAATGGATAATCCATGCTGCCTCTCTTCCAAAATGTGTATCTGTAGGTGTGTTTGCAATATACCTCAAAAAATATTTATTAATAATAGTTTCTTCTTGGGAATAAGATTACAGGAAGATGTGACTTCTTTGAACATTCATATGTATTGTGTTTTTGATGTATAAGCACATATTAATGTTTTAATTATTTGTAGGTTATGAGATCCACCTATCATATGCCCAGTTTTTATAGATACATTGGCATGGGGCTGTTTTGGGTCTATTTTCTTTCACTGATCTACCTGGCACCATTTTTTTTTTATTTTCATGTCCTAAACTTACACTTCATTGTGCTTCTGATTATACTTGTCCTTCCTCACCAATCTCTGTCCAAACCGTGGGTTCTTTTTGCCTAGTTACTTTTCCAAACAAACTTCAGTACTGCTGTCAAGTTCTCCAGTAAAATTTCATTAATATATTAATCAGAGTCATTTGCATGAGTTTCACACAAGAGTACAGCCTTATTAGTAAAGAGAACGCCAATTCAGATTTTGTGATTCCAGGGGTCTGGCTCAGACATGGACAAACTGACGGGTGCTGGCAGGGCATTCCACACGGATGTATAAACAAATGGGAAGAGCTACATCTAACACCCATGATCCACTTTTCTAATTCGAGGCTATGCTCAACCGTCCATCAGTATCAGTACTCACAGGTCCTCTGAGGACCCTGGCAGTAGCACTGAATTCCCATCCATGCAACACGTGTGCTAGTGCCCAGCACTGTGTGTCAGGACTGCTCACGGGCTTGACTGAGTAACACTACGGATGTTCGTTAGAACTTCTGTCACTGAACAGCTGTGTGATCTTAGGCAAGTTACTTAACCTCCCTGGTCCTCATTTTTTTCATCTGTAAAATGAGAATCGTTAACTATACATCTTTGGGATTACTGTAAGGCACAAACTAGGCAGCCTAAGCTAAGTTTCTAGAACACGATCAGCACCTAAGAGTTGGAGAGTATCATCACTCCTAATGCCCCTGCCACACAACCAGCCTATTAAAAAATCATAGCTTATTCCCAAAAAGATGGGAAAAAAAAGCCTCTAAATAATACGCCTTTTATTTCCAGCATTTTCTCATCAGTGATGTCTTACTATATATATCTGAATGTCCTTTATTAAGTCCCTCATCTCCAATGCAGCACTGTGCGGAGAATAAGAGATGCAGCTAGAAGGGGGCAACACCGATACTGTCAAGTGACAGAAAGGCATGAGCAAATAACCCAGATATGGGCCCAGCCAACAAAGCCACCTCCACACGGACACTTCCATTGTGCTCTTGAAAAGTCACACGCCGATCCCCAGAGTGCGGTAAGAAATAAGACATTTCTGCAGGACTGAACAGGGGTCTGACAGCCAGGCCCTCCTTTTCCCCTCCCCCCCCAGGTTTAGTTAGCTGTCACACAGTCACCATGGCAACCCTCTGTCAGAAGACACACCACCTCCGGTCTGAAGCAGGCAGCCTGTCCTCTTCAACGCTGTGAAATGTCTAGAATGCTTTCTGAGACTCATTTTTTCTATCTGTGCTCTGTGTGGAGATGTGTGAGAGAGGAGGGGGGAGTTCTGGCGGTTCATGTGTGGCTCAGTAGATTAAACAAAAACCACCACAAATACACACAATACGGAGCTTAGACACACTATGCTAATGATAGAAGTAAAACATTTTGACAGCCTCACTCAGCTAAGTGTCAAACACTTGAGAAAAAGAAAAATTGGTTTAAAAAAGAAAATCAGCAACCAAGTACAAATAAGAGCCTAAAAGGAACGGATTAAAGGCAACCCAGAGCCTCTTCAAGGCATAGAGAAGGACGTGCCAATAAACAGGAAAAAGCAGACCTGAAAGAGGTTTACCAGACCTTTGACGGGGGTGGGCTAGACCTGGATCAAGGTGGGCACTGAGCTTCTGACTCTCACAGGCAGGTGAGGGCTCAAAACTAAACAGAACTTGTTCGGTCCTCATAGCAAACCATAAAGAACAAATGGGTACAGTGCGGGCACACACCTCACAGACGCAGCCCACAGCAACTAAGCCTATACCTATATGGCCACCCCCACTTACCAGTTTCCACAAAACTGCCACCCACCCATGAGTAGAAAATTCCAGAAACAGGTAACCTGCATAGCTAGCTGGGTCATCCTCCTCTCACAAAACATCTTGCCACACACATAAGCAACGTGACAGCAGAAAGGGGCGCGTGCTTCTCTCCCTAAATTCAAAAGTGCCCCTGTTCTAGACCCTCTCTCACTGGAACAACCTTCAAAGGCCTTTTAGCCAGACTGATGCCCCGAAGAGGGAAGTTAAAATTTTAGTCCTGGCAGGGAAGTCAAACAGCACAATGACGCTGCACACAGCAAAAGACAGTTTTAAAGTCTTTCTGGCAACAGAAAGGAATCATAAAACAAGACAATCACTTTCAGCCCAGCCAGTGAAACAGAAAAGCAAGCAGAGAAACACAGGGCAAAAATGTTTTTCCCCAATCTATTTCTCCAAGGCCAACAAAGGAATGAGTTTGCAATCCTTGCACAGGTCTGACGGATGACGGGCAAGAGCACTGAGCAGCAGACACTCCCAGTGCCTCCCCAAGATCTGTTCTTCTTTATCCCTTGCCGAGAGCTCCACTTCTGATATGACGGCAATACGCCAAGATAAGCTGCCTGATCCCCAGCCCCCCTTGCAACTAGAGGTGCCCATGCAAACCGGAACCGGCCAATGAGATGCCAGCTAGGCAGGCTCTGACTTGGTCCCCCTTCCTTCCGCCATGCCTGTAGGGGCAACAACTATCCTGTGAACATGACAACGAAACTCCCCTACTGCTACGGCTAGAGAAGCAAAAGCTCGAGTTCCTGGACCCTGTGCGCTGCCTTCAATGGACTGGGCTCATTCCCAAACAGTGGTTCTCCATAAACTGAATTACACTTCTCTCTCGTTGCAGCTGGTAGTGTTCCAAAGCTCACCTGTGGAGAAAAGGATGGAAGAAGGAAAGCAGCAAGAGTCAACGATCTTCTTTGCCCAACTTGCTCTAAACATTTACATGGTGAAGGTCACCCGCCCGCCCCACACCTGGTGTCTGCAGTTGGCAAGGGCGTAGACTGGGTCCTGGGCATCCTACAGGAACCAGCACGGCTGCGGAATCCAGCTGTGTACACTTGACCACGCATGATCTCCACACCAGCTTGCTTTCTTTGGCTCTGGTGTTTTTAACATGACAAACTCTCCAAACTGTAAAGTACCACCCTACGAGGTACATTTGCGGGTCCCAAGAACGGCAAATATTTCCGCCTTCCAGCTCCCCAGGGCTCCACCTTCATCAGGCTTCAGGAACCTCCCCCGACAAAACCTGTCAGTGTGATACTTAGGGGATAAAGAGAGGGAAAAGGTTGCACTTTCAACTCCTCTGGTTATTTAAATCCCATGCACGGTTAGCCCACGTATACATGGTTTCCATTTCTTTTGAACTTCTTCCCCACAAATTCTTTCAAATGTTCCGATAATGAGATAGAAACCGAGACAATTACTGACCCAATGTGATGAAGGTGGATATTATTTTAAATTACACACACTTTAAGCCTCCATAATGATGTTAATTATCCCCATTT
The DNA here is from genome assembly GCF_024610735.1 of Ursus americanus. Classification (NCBI taxonomy): domain Eukaryota; kingdom Metazoa; phylum Chordata; class Mammalia; order Carnivora; family Ursidae; genus Ursus; species Ursus americanus. Next base: position 17,161,284 of record NC_142127.1, read on the forward strand.
GCTTAAACACTAAGAAAATGGAAATAATCTTGCATCTCAGAACACCTCTTGAAAAAGAAATAAGTCCCCTACTAAAGTAAATTATAATTAAAGTATCAGGTTTATAATACTCAATTAATTAATTAAAGTAAGATTTTGAGTCATCGTCTGCTCCGCCTTAGGATTTCTCAACCTCAATGCCACTGATATTTCGGACCAGATACTTCTGTGTTGTGAGGATCGCCCTGTGCAATGAGGGAGCTTAGCAGCATCCCTGGGTAGGACAAAACGTCTGCAGACATTACCAAATGTTCTCTGGGGAAGCAAAATCACCCTCTGGTACCGCTGCTCTACCTGAAACGGGTCACTCTCCACAACTACTTTGCAGATGGTAAAACCGAAGTCCAGAATGGCCAAGGGCAGGTCCAATGTCAGAGAGCTAAATTAGCCGCCAAGACGGGGTACACGCTGTGGGAGCTACTCCTTCATTCTTGGTGTTCCAACACACTGAACTGCCATGTGTTGGGACATAGGCTGAAGACAACAGTATTTTAACTTAAAATAAATGTTACCAAAAGCATGTTTTATTTGTTCTTTTTCTAGTTCCTTTAGGTATAAGATTAGGTTGAGATTTTTCTTGTTTTTTCAGGTAGGCCTGCATTGCTATAGATTTCCCACTTAGAACAGCTTTTGCTGCATCCCAAACATTTTGGATCATTATATTTTCATTTTCATTTATCACCATGTATTTTTTATTTCCTCTTTGATTTCTTGGTTATTCATTGTTTAGTAGCACATTACTTAGCATCTATGTATTTGTGTTCCTACCAGACTTGTGATTGATTTCTACTTGCGTACCACTGTGGTTGGAAAAGTGCATGATATGAGTTCAATCTTTTTCAATTTATGGAGACTTGATTTGTGACCCAACATGTGATGTATTCTGAACACTGTTCCATGTGCACTTGAAAAGAAAGTGTAATCCACTGTTTTTGGATGGAATGTTCCGAATATGTTAGGTCCATCTACTCTAATGTGTCATTCAAAGCCTGTTTCCTTGTTGACTTTCTGTCTGGATGATCTATTGATATAAATGGGGTATTAAGATGCCCTACTACTATTGTATTACCGTCAGTTTCTTCTTTTATGTCTGTTAATAGTTACTTTATGTATGTACGTGGTCTCACATTGGGTGCATAGATATTTCTAACTATTATATCCTCTTGTCAGATTGTCCGCTTTATCATTATGTAGTGTCCTTTGTCTCTTGTTATAGTCTTTATTTCCAAGTCTATTTTGTCCTATATAAGTATTGCTAGTCCAGCTTTCTTTTCACCTCATTTTGCATGGTAAATGTTCATCCATCCCTTTACTTTCAATGTGCATGTGTCTTTCGGTCTGAAGTGAGTCTCTTGTAGGCTGCATATAGATGGGTCTTGCAGACATAAAGGAAATAATTGGAGCATTTAGTCCATTTACATTTGAAGGAATTATTGATAGGTATACACTTACTGCCATTTTGTTACTTCTTGCATGGTTGTTTTTATAGTTCTTCTCTGATGTTTTCTTCTCCTGCTCTTTTTCCTTGTGGTCTGGTGGCTTTCTTTAGTGTTATGCTTACATTCCTTTCTCTTCATTTTTTGTGTACTGATTGTAGGTTTTTAATTTGCGGTTATCGTTAGGTTCATACGTAACATCATACACGTACAGCAGTCTATACTGAGCTGATGGTCATTTAAGTTCGAACCCATTCTAAATATTTACTGTCCCCCCACCACACACACCTTTTATGTATTTGAGTCATATTTTATATATCCTTTTATTTTGTGAATCCCTTGACTGATTTTTGTATATATAACTGATTTTAATGCTTTTGTGCTTTAACCTTCATACTGGTTTTATAAGTGATCGATCTAGTACTTTTATCATATGTATATGTAACCTCTCAGGGGGCCTCACAGGTAGAGCACCCTACAGTTTGGTGTGCCTGCAGCCCTGGCAGATGGACTGAGAACAGTCATCTGGTCTGACTGGTGACAGTGCCCACTCATAAGCCTGTGTTGGGCCCAGACAGACACTCTAACAGCACAGGGACCAAACCCTGCCCGCTGAGCCCACAACAGGCATAGTGGGCCATTACACCCAACTGGACTAAAAGCAAATGTGGCTCAGCCACAACAGTTAGGTACACACAGCTCACAGAGGAGATACCCCTGATGTGCCTGGTTCTGGTGAACACGGGGCATTGCACCACAGGGCATGAGAGGACCTTTTCCTCATAAGACCACTATCATCAAGCTCAGGAGAGGTAGCTGTCTTTCTTAAAACATAAACACAGAGCTAGACAAAAGAAGGAGACAGAGAAATATGTCCCAAATGACAGAATAGAATAAAATTAAAAAGAGCTAAATGAAATGGAGTTAAGCAATATGTCTGATAAAGAATTCAAACTAATGGTCATAAAGACACTCACTGGACTTGAGAAAGGAGTGGAGGATCTCAGTGAGACCTTCAACAAAGAGATAGAAAATATAAAAAGGAACCAGTCAGAGATGACGGACTCAATACCTAAATAAAAAATACACTGAGGGAATAAGCAGTAGAACAGAAGAAGCAGAGGAATGGATCAGCAAGCTGGAAGATGGAGTAATAGAAAGCAATTAAGCTGAACAAGAAAAAGGAAAAAGAATAATAAAAAATGAGACTAGATTAAGAGAATTCAGCAATACCATCAAGCATATTAACACTCACATTACAGGCATCCCAGAAGGAGAAGACAGGAAAAGGGGGGAAGAAAATTTATTTGAACAAGTAATACCAGAAAACTTAACAAATCTGGGAAGGAAACAGAAATCTAGATCCATGAGGTCCCAAGATCCCCCAACAAAATCAACCCAAGAAGGCCCCCACAAAGACACATAATAACTAAAATGGCAAAAAGTAGTGATACAGAGAAAAATTTAAAAGCAGAAAGACAAAGCAGTTACATGTAAGAGAAACCCCATAAGGCTATCCTGATTTCTCAGCAGAAACTTTGCAGGCAAGACAAAGTGGCACGATATACTCAAAGTGCTGAAAGGAAAAACCTGCACCAAGAACATTCTATTCAGCAAGACTATGATTCAGAATTGAAGGAGAGAGAGAGTTTTCCAGACCAACTGAAGTTAAAGGAATCCATGACCACTAAATCAGCCTTATAAGGAAAGTTAAAGGGAATTCCTTGAGTGTAAAAAAAAAAAAAAAGCCATAATCAGGAGCAAGAAAATTTTGTAGGGAAAATATTTTACAGGTAAATGCAAACATATTAATAAAAGTAGGTTAATCACTTATAAAACTGAAGGCATGTTTTAAAGAACTCAATACCATTAATCAACAGTATGTTACAGATACTGACATGAGAAGCTTGTTAAATTTCATGGCCAATCCTATGACTTTTCTCCCCCACTCCCATTCAGACTAATCCAACAAATACTTATTAAGCATTTTCTAGGCATCTTCAACATTAGTTAAGCAAAGAAGAGTTCTTGCTTCAGCACATTAGCAGTGCAGTGAAGTGACAGTGGGACAAGTTCACCAGTCACCACGGCACAAGTAAAGAGCCAAGTTCCATGAGAGAGGTTCCAACAAAGTAATATGGAGCCTCAGAAAGAGGAAATTTCACCTAAGTTTGGAAATCAGAGACATCGCAGAGGAAAATGCAACTGAGATGGGCTTTGTGAGATAGTCAAGGCATTCTAGGAAGAAGGAACAGCACGGAGGTGGGAAGTAAGGAACCACTTATTGGACCACTGAATTACCTAACAGCCTCAGAACCAGTGAGTTTCTAAACAGATAATGATATAAATAATGATGCTGCATTTCCAAGAAATTATTTCACTATAACTGCATAAATAAATTAGGGAAGTGATGGACTGGAATGCTTCTCACTGGCCTTCTAAAGCACAGTCTGGCCAAAAGGAGAGGGTACCATGAGGCAGTCTGTCATTCCTGGCCTGGAAGACTAAAGACAGAGAGTGAATATTCTACCACTGTAAGCAAAAGGCACTGTGAAGGCTGACCTGGGGCTGAAATGGCAGAAGTAGGATACACTGGGACAAACACAGATGATGATGCAGGCAGGAACTGATGGAAGGCAAGAGAAAAGAATAAGGAGGAACATGACCATCACCTCCTAAATCTTAGTGAGTGGAGAACCATGGTACCATTAACAGAAACCTGAGTTTTGGGGAAGAACTGATCCTAGGGAAGAAAATGAGTTTGCAATTTCAGGGAGACACCCGAGAGAAGTCCAAAAAGACATCAGAAAGAAGGGGGTGGAGCTCTGAATAAAGATCAAGACCAAGATTTTGTTCACAGAGAAAAGCAGGTTACAGATTTGGAGTTTTCTGTGTCAAGTTGACTCTTCAAGCTTTAACCATAGATAAGATCCCTGAGAAAGGGGTGAGAACGAAGTCTTGAAGAATGCGTAGGTTTAAGATGCAAAAATAAGAGGAAGGGTAAGAAAAAGAAATCATAAAGGAATTTTTCACTCTAGGTGCAAGAAGTAGGGAAGCCAGATGTAGGCAAAAGTTGAAATGCACCAGAAAGATTAAGTAAGATGAGGCATGAACGTTAAGCCTGTGATTTACCAGCTAGATCAAAGCTAGGTTGGGTTTTGACAAGACAGCAGCAAAGCATAAAAACTAGGAGACCGCTCTCTGGAATCAGACAGACTTTGACTCCTATTGGGCTTTGGCACTTGCCAGGTATAGGACCTAGGACAAGTTACTAACCTGCTCCCTGCCTCCTTTTTCTCATACAATGAGGGTAATACCATTCTCTCCATGTAAGCTGTGGGACATTAAGCATGTAAAGCACTTAGCCCAGTGATGAGCCCTCACCAATAACAACAGCTTTTCAACACCCCCACCTCCTCCTCCACTGATACCACAGAGGCCAGGTGAGGGAGTGACTTAGCTCCCCTCTGCACCAAGAGCCAGGTGAGGGAGGCACTGAGAAGGGTAGGTCTGTACTACTCCAGCTAGTGGTATTTGCTGAATGGTTGACTCTATGTCGTGACATGAACACTGAGAAGCATCAACCAAAAGAAACAATGATCACGGGGTAGGCATGGGGAAGGGGAGTAGGCAAACAATTTAATACAAGAGAGCAGGGATCAGCAGAACTTTTCCCTAAAAGTGCCAGAGAAAAACTATTTTAGGATGTGAGGGCCATGTGGTCTTTGTCACAACTACTCTACTTTACCTTGCAATGCGAAAGCAGTCACAGATGATGCGTAAGTGAACAGATATGGCTATGTCCCAATAAAGCTGCATTTATAGAAATAGACAGTAGTTGGCCTGTAACCCACAGTGTGCTTCCCCTTGTAATAAAAGGTGGAATAAGGCCAAACAAGGCAAACATTCTTAAATCTCTGACTCTAGCTGCTAAGTTTAGAGAAGGTAACACAGATAGGAGAAACATATTGAGGCAAGTAAGACCAAATTTTAAAGACTCCCAGCCAGCACAATCTGAAGTGTAACAACTGGGCTCATCCTTAGTGCTTCATTGTTTTTGGAGAAGGGGAGGAAGGAGGGTGAAGAGAGTGTCTGAAAAACATTAAAAGCTCTCATGGAAAATAATAAATAAGTTAGAGAAATGCAGTAGTTAAAACATTCATGAATGTCCATCTATGTGGCAAATTGAGACAATTTAGTCTCTGATTCCTTGCTAAGCTTCCCGGGCTGATTTGGAAAACAGAAATACTACTACCTTATTTCCTGGTGACAGGGACTTGTACTCAATGCTCAGTGGAGGGTTCTTCCAGCCCTTGGTTCAATGAATCCCTAAATTTCCCCACTCCCCCACCCATACCCCAAACATGCACCTTACAATGCCTTGTACTTCCTTTGCTAAAGGGACAGCAACTCATTCTTCTTTGTCTCTTCCCACCATTAATTATTTGAGGGCCATCTGAGGTATCTCAGAGTGATAAAACCTTCCTAACAAGAAGTCAAGATCATTGGGCTGACAGTTATTACTATACTTGGAAGGACCAGACCAATATAAAATACTGCAGGAGTCCAGGGGATACAAAGATGAATGACTGGTTTTATCAGCATGTCATTACTGTCTTAGCAGGAGAGATAAATCAAGGAAACACACATTAAGCTTATGTAGAAAGACGTAAACGTGGAAACCCAGACACTGATAAAGGGCTCCAAGTTTCTACGAGCAGAGGGCAACTACCTATTCTCAAGAGTAAGAAGAAATGAAAATCTCAGCCTGTCTTGAATAGTAGGCAGGATCTGGAAAGACAGAGATTAAGAAAAAATGTACCAGAGGAGAAAAACCACATGGGCATGGGCATACACTTAGGTCAGCTAGCAAAAGCCATGCAAAGGACCAAAGATTGATATTCAGGAGGGAGAGAGCAGTTAGGTGTGCTGATTGTTAAAATCTCCCAAACCTCCTCATCAGAAGGTAAAATGCTGCCACCCTGGCCCTCCCTCTCCTGTCTTAGCAACTCTGTCACCATCACCCTGTCCACCCTCCATCCCTCCTCCCCTCATGGAACTTTCCAAGTGTCTCGGCAATCCAGTAACTAAAGTGAGAAAACAGGGTCCACCAGGACCTAGTCCAGCACCAAGTCCAATGTCTGTTCTCTCTGGGTTGTGCCCACACAACACACCGTTGGTTAGAAATGTATGCCTTTCTTCACTGGGCTTAGGCTGACTAATAAAGACCCTACAAAAGAAAGGATTAAGAATGAGGCTGGAAACACCCACTGATACCCAATCTAAAGGCATATTAACAGAAATCTGGATCAGAAATCCAGACTTGCTTTCACAGTCCATAAGAAGTCCTTATAAGTTTTGTTACTTTATGTATTAACTAAGTTTTCTTTAGGAAAAATGTAATATACCTGCTTTAAAAATAAACTATACAAAACAGTGTTAAGTAAACTTCCACAAATATTTTATGAATATTCAAAAATATAAACTCATCCTTTTTAAAAATAGAAATATATTTATACTCAATATATACTTTTTTGTGCTCTTTACTTATTTTTCAACTTAACAATATACCTTTGAGTTTGTTCTATATTCATAAATATGGAATTGATGGACACAGAGGTTATTACCCTATTTGCTACTACAAACAACATGATGGCAGGGCACCTGGGTCGCTCCATCAGTTAAGGGTCTGCCTTCGGCTCAGGTCATGATCCCAGAGTCCTGGGATCGAGTCCCCTGTCAGGCTCCCTGTTCAGTAGGGAGTCTGCTTCTCTGCCCCTCCCCTGGCTGGTGCTTACTTGCTTTCCCTCCCTCTCTCCCTTCCTCCCTCTCATATAACTAAAATCTTTGAAAAATGAATAAAATGTAAAATAACAACATGATGACAGACACATTGTGTCTTTGTACACAGACATCTATGTAAATTTGCAAGATAATAAATCTAGTAGAAGTGGAAATGCTGAATGTGTACCACTAAAAAGAATGCACCATGGAGGGTTCCTGAGTTACTGGGAGAAGCAGGAAGACTAAATGGGGAAAGGATAAGAGACATCAGTGTATTGAGGTGGGAAATCTGGACTGAAGACTCTAAACGATATAGGAAGGGAGATGCTAGAGAAATACACCAGGCTCCAACAGTGTGCAAGTGAGAGCAGCTGCCCAAGGGCTGGGGAAAAAGAGAGGAAAGGGATTTCAGGACCAACGCAAGTGCAACCACGGAGGAAAAATTAACTGAGTTAATGAGTAATGATATAAAGACAGGAACGAGGGAAAGGGCAGGTAGGACAGTGAAAAAAGGAGGGGGGGGGAAACAAATCTTCATGTAGTGCTCCTAAGCCCGAGATATCAGGCATGGGAACCAGACAAAACTCTCAACCTGGGGTGCTCTGTCTTGAATGAAGGAGAGTTCCATGTTGCACATGGTGATGCTCAGATGCCGAGGGGACAACCAGGTAGACTATTTTAACTGTGGCTGGAAATGTCTCACTGAAATTAGGAGAGAAGATAAGAATGGAAAGAGGGATTTAGGCACCATCCCCAGAGATGGGTGGAATCAGATAGGACCACCCAGGGAGAGAAGGGTGCAGAGTGCCAAATGCCACCTCCCTGGGATCACCAACATTTAGGGAGCCAGGATGAGGCAATCAGAAAGAAAGGAAGGGATGGGGGCGGGGAGCACAACGGTGCGGCATGAAAGCCAAGAGAGGGGTGAGTTAAGGTAGAAGGTAGCCCCGAGGGAGAGCTAAGTCCACAGCAGAGGAGGAAAAGGATGATCTGGCAGCCGGGCCCCACAGTCTTTCAAACCAACTGGAAAAGACACCAAAAAAAGGAAAAGAAGCAAGGCTTCTTAGTAACTCTATATAAGTTACTCTTGTATAGAGTTACTCCATATAAGGCTGGAGTTGCATTCCATCAAGTTGGCACTGTGCAGAATGGACACAGGAGCTGAAGAATAGTAAAATGGAAGGGGATTTTTCTTAGGATAGCTCAGAGTTTATAAGCTGAAAAGAAGGCTTAAGTGAAAAGAGCAGAAAACTGACAGAACGAGTAGGTGAAAGAGAGCAAAATCTCAGAACTATTGGCCCCAAATGCTTTATTAGCATGACCGGTAAGAGATTCTGATCTTTTGCAAATCAACCCTCTGTCACACTGTTTAGACACTACCATGGTTTCTTTTATTTGTGGTTTCTTGTTTCAATTCCAATTTCCCATTTCTGTTAATCTTTTGCTACCACTGGAGATGCTGTGAGCCACTAATCCCCCCAGTGGTGTTTCTGCAGTAAGAAAAGCTTCTGAGAGGCTCACAGCAAAATGTCACTGACACAAGATGCCATCTAAATGTCCTTTATTTCTGTATAATCTTGTCCATGGAGGACACTTTTATCCAGTTATAGCAAACCATCTGCTAAATCAGAAATAAAGATCTAGAAAATGCCACAAAAACAAGCAGCAATGCAAAACATGGCATGCAACTCTCCCCAAGGCTCAAGGTACTAAACAACTTCCAAACTACTGCTGGAAATAAAATGAAAAAAAAAAATTTAATATGCCCTATCATCTCTGAGGGAAGGAAAACGTTAATGTCTCTTTAGTTCATTCCTTCACTGTCAGGTCAGTAACATCATTAAATTCAGCAAGTTACTTCTTTCAGATATTAAGTCATCTTCTTACTTCTCTCCCAAACACAAAGAGCACATGCAATTCAATTTTCCTTAAGAGAACTAGTTTTCCCAGGTTGTAGTTTATCCAAGACTGATTCTCTTTAGCACTACTTCTACTTACTAGAAATATAGCTCCAATTTTTAAAGTACCAGTCCTGCAATCAGTACCAAGGCAAAGGTTAAAACTCAAGTCAACAAAATGAGACGTGAAATGCAAAATCAAAAATTACAAACAGCCCCAAAGATAGAAAAAGAAGGGATGAACCATTCTTTGGGACCTATGTGTAAAGATGGCAGAGTTGACCAGTATGTCCCTCCCTTCAATAATACCTAACAAAATGATGAAAAGTAGCCCCAAAAAGGCAAAGGAAGGAAGGGAGGGAGGGAAGGGGGGGGGAGAATGGGTAAATTTTCAAAAAAGAAAGTTCACGTGCTATTTCTTTTCAGTGTGGCAACATACTGAAAATTCTCACCAACACCCATCAATTTAGAGAGAAGCAAGATAAGGAAATGGTTAATAGCCTAGAAAAGCCAAGCAAAATGGCATTGCCTGGGATGAGTTTTAACCATCACCATAGTATCTCCAAGACCTCGGTGGCAGTTGGAAAACTGCCAGAGCTTGTTATTTGGGCAGCTCTATGTGAACTGGGGTAATCTTTCAAGTATGAGTGTACCCCACCCCATGGGAACAGACACATCCCTAACTCTGAGGGTGTAAACTCTGATTTAAGGCATTTAATCAAATCTCAGAAGAGAAAGCACAACTCAGATCTTTCAAAAAAGCCTGTGTCCAGGTTCATCCAAGCTCCATCCCCAGCCCCTTTCACCTACCATGTACTTTCAGGCCCCAGAAAACTGAAGACAGTACTCAATGTCCTCAAACTGCAGCTCAGAGAAGTAGGTAAGCAAGCCTTATTGAAGATGGGAAGGTATCAAAGAGAAACCCGCTTCATTTTATTAAAACAAAGAATAGGCTCTAGATAGAGTAGTCCATGCTAAGCTGAGCAGTTTGACAAAAGGCAAACAAATCTTCAAACATATTACCAAAGGAAAAAGATTCCTAGCATTCTTTAGAAAATTTATGAAGGACTCAATCAGAAAACATAACTAGAAAAACAAAAGCAAACTGCACGTGAGTATAAATGTTCAGTAGTAATCAAAACTGATACAAGGATAGTCAAGCAACAGGAGAGAACATCAAATACAGAAATAGGCCCACAAATATGTGGCCAATTGACTCCCAAAGAAGGTACAAAGGTATTTTAAGGGTAAAACAAAAATTGTTTCAACAAATGTTGCTAGAGTAACTGAATATCCAAAAGAAAGAAAAAAATGGACTTACACTGCTCCCTCCCACCATACACAAAAATTAACTTGAAATAGATTGAAGTCCTAACCATATAAAACTTCTAGATGAAAACATGAGAAAATACCTTTGCAAAGTGAGAACAGCCAAAAATTTCTTAAATAGATGCAGAAAGCAATACCACTTTAAAAACCTTAGAAATTAAACTTTAAAACTTCTGCTCAGATAAAGGTACGTTTAAGGAAATAAACAGGTAAGCAGTAAACTGAGGAAGAAAATATGTACAACACATCTATCTGACAGAGGAACCACTAAATACACACAGACACACACATATAATCAAGAACACAGCAGTTAAGAAAATGTTCAAATAACTCAAAAAGGTCAAGAAAGAATAGCAACAAAAGCAGAGGGAACAATCAGAATATAAATGACAAAACAGTATGCTTAAAGGAAAGTTTATCAATAATTACATTAAATGTGAATGGTCTAAACGCACCAATTAAAAAACAGAAACCATCAGAATTAAAGTTTTTAAATAACCCAATTATGTGCTGTCTACAGAAAACTCACTTCAAATTATGTCAATAGATTAAAAGTACAAGGTCAAAGACCTATGCCACATAAACATGAATTAAAACCTGGATATAGATATTTTAATATCAAAGATTTCAGAGCAAGGACAATCACCAAAGATAAAGAGGAACATAATGTAATGGTACATGAGTTAATTTATCAAGAAAACATAACATCCTAAATGCATATGCACCTAACAATAGAGATTCCAAACACACTGAAGAAATACTATAAGGAGAAATAGACAAATCCACAATTATAGTTGAAGACTTCAATACTAGGCTTTCAGTAGTAGGTAGAACTAGTAGAAAATCAAGGAAGTATAAATGAACAGCACTAACATCCAACAGGAACTAATGGACATTTATAGAATATTCCAGCCTACAACAGAATACACATTTGTTTCAAGTGCACACAGAACGTTCACCAAAATAGACCATTATCCTGAATCAGTTAACAAACCTTAACAATAATAAAATAATTAAAATCATACAAAGTATATTCTCTGATCGTAATGGGATTAAGTTAGATATCAATAATGGGAAGATGACAAGAAAATCTTTAAACATTGAGAATTTAAACAACTCAATTCTAAATAACCCAAGACTTAAAGAGGATGCCTCAAAAGAAATTGCAAAGTATTTTTAACTGAAAAAAAATGAAAATACAACATAACAAAATTTATGGGATGCAAACAGAGTAGTGCTTCAACGAACATTTAGGTCATGGAATGCTTATATTAGAAAGCGAGGAAGATCTCAAATCAACAATCTTAGTGTTCACCTTATAAAACTAGAAAGAAAGCAAAATAAGCAAGGCAAGCAGAAGGAAGGAAATAATAAAATTTAAAAAATCAATGAAATTGAAACTGTGAAAATGAGAAAGAAAAATCAATGAAAGCAAAAGTCAGTTCTTTGGGGGGAAAACTCAGTAAAATCTACAAATCTCTAGCAAGGCCGACAAATAGAGAGTGAAAAGACACAATTATCAATATCAGGAATGAAAGTGGAGATAGTGGTACAGACCTCACAGACATTAAAAGAATAACAACAACAAAAACACCCCTATACACATGAACCTTTCAATTTAGATCAAACTCATCAGTTCCTAGTAAACACAAAACTACCAAACCTCAATCAAAATGAAAAAGATAAAACAGTCTTGTAACAATTAAAGAAATTGGATCCAATTAAAATCTTTCTAAAGAATAAATCTCCAGGCCCAGATAGTTTCACTAGCAAATTGTACAAAGCATTTAAAGGAGAAACAACTGTAATTCCACACAGAGTCACCTAAAAAATAGAAGAGGTAATGTTTCTCCACTATTTTATAAAGCCAATATTACCCTGATATCAAAATGAAAGTATAAAAAGTGAAAACTATGAACGAATATCCCTAATGAACACAGATGCAAAAATCTTCAACAAAAACTAGTAAAACAAACTCAGTTATATATAGAAAATAATACACCACAGACAAGTGAGGTTTATTCTACAAAGGTAAAACAGGTTCAATATCCAAAAATCAACGAATGTAATCCAATATATTAACAGCACAAAGAAGAAAAAAATACATGAGCATATCAACTGACAACTGTGAAAATTCAACATTCATTCATGTCAAAAACTCCGCAAACTACAAACAGAAGGGGATTTTTACTCTCACAACTCCCATGCAACATTATACTGAAAGCCTGAGCCAGTGTCATAACCCAGGAAAAAGAAATGAAGGGCAAGCAGATTGTAAAGGGAGAAAAAACATGGTCTCTATTTGCAGATGAAATAATGGTCTATACAGAAAGCCCTAAGGAACCTACAAAACAACACAACAAAAATAAATAAATAAACTCATAGAATAAGTAAATTTAGCAAGGGTATAGGATATAAGATCAACACACAAAAACCAACCATATTTCTATACATTGACAATGCATAACTGCAAATATTTTTTTTTTATAAATATTTACAATAGAGGTGCCTGGGTGGCTCAGTCAGTTGAGTGTCCACCTCTTGGTTTCAGCTCAGGTTGTGAGCTCATGGGTCATGAGATCAAGCCCCACGTGGGGCTCAGTGCTCAGCAGAGAGTCAGCTTGGGGATTCTCTCCCTCTGCCCTTTCTCTCTCCCTCTCTCTAATAAATAAATCTTTAAAAAAAATATTTACAATAGTTCCCAAAAGTTAAATACAGGTAAATCTAACAAAATATGTACAATAACATTATGCTGAAAACTATGAACCACTGATGAAAGACGTCCAAGGAGAATGAAGTGGAGGAACATTGTGTAATCATGGACTGAAAGACTAAACATAGCAAAGATGCAATTCTTCCCAAGTTGATCTGTATCTTTAACAAAATTCCAATCAAATCCCAGCAGGATTTTGTTTTTTTGTTTTGGGGGGATTTTTTTTTTTTTTATATATATAGAAAAATGCTGACTCTAAAATTCATATTGAAAAGAAGAACTAGCTGAAACAGTCTTGAAATAGAAATACAATGTTAAAGGAATTTTCATTTTGAAAACTTTCTATAAAGCTACAGTAATTATTACTTTAATTATTTCAGTTGTCATTTTGTTCTGACTTTATCAAAATTAGAAATATTTTTCTACAAAGATACTATAAGGAGAATGAAAAACAAGTTACAGACTAAGATTTTCAAATCATATATCCAACAAAAAACTTGTATCCAGAATATATTTCAAAACTGTCAAAACTCAACTACTAGAAAACATTCTTTTTTTTTTTTTTTTTTTTACTGTGTAAAAGGCTTGAAAAGCCACTTCAATAAAGAGGATATAGAGAAAGCAAATAAGCACATCAAAGGTGTTCATCACCATCACCCACTAAAGAAATGCAAATTAAAACCATGATGAGATACCACTACATACCCATTAGAACGGCAGAAATAACAAATACTGCTTATACCGAGGGCCTGAGAGGCTGTAAAGCCACTGCAACTCCTACATTGCTGGTAGGAAAACACAATGACAACCGATCTGGACAATAGTTTGACAGTGTCTTACACAGTCAAACACATATTCGCCATATGGCCCAGCAATCTTGCTCCGTGAGCATTTATTTACCCTTGAGCAGGGTTCCCCAAACTACACCCCTCAGGCCAAATCCGGCAGGGGCACAAATTCAGGCAGGCTCATTTGTTCGTGTATTGTTTCTGGCTGCTTTCTGCCACAACAGCCAACTGTCAGCCTGCAAAGCTGAAAATATTTACTCTCTGGCCCTTTACAGAAAAAGTTTGCCAACATCTGCCTGGAGAAAAGAACACTGAGGTTGACACCAAAACCTACATACAAATGTTTATAGCAGCTCTATTCATAATTGCCCAAAACTGGAACCAACCCAAATGTCTGTCCTTCAACAGGTGAATGCATAAACAAACCGTGGTACAGCTGTACAATAGTATACTAGTCAACAATGAAGAGAAACAAACTACTGATACATCCAAATCATTATTTGGATGAATCATAAAGGCATTAAAGCTGAGTGAAAGAAGCCAATCTCAAAAGGTTACATAGTATACAATTCTATTGTAGGCCAGCCTCAAAAAGATAGAACTATACACAGAACAAATTGGTGGGTGCCAGGCTTTAGGTGTTGTGGGGGTAGGTACAAAGGGACTTTTAGGGACGTACTGAAACTGTTCTGTATCCTAATTGTAAGTGGTGGTTACACAAACCCAAACACGTATTAAAAGTCCTAGAACTGGGGCACCTGGGTGGCTCAGTCGGTTAAATCATCTGTCTCTTGATCTCAGTTCAAGTCTTGATTTCAGGGTTGTGAGTTCAAGTCCCTCACTGGGCTCCACACTGGGTATGGAGCCTGCTTAAAAATTAAATAAAGAAGTCACAGAAGTATATATACAAAAAAACAAAGTCGATTTTCCTCTATGTTAATTTAGAAAGTAAAGTTTTAAAAAGATAAGCTCTGCATCTAATCCCCTTGTATAAGATATTTAATCATTTCTGGGGCGCCTGGGTGGCACAGCGGTTAAGAGTCTGCCTTCGGCTCAGGGCGTGATCCCGGAGTTATGGGATCTTCCGCTATGAGCCTGCTTCTTCCTCTCCCACTCCCCCTGCTTGTGTTCCCTCTCTCGCTGGCTGTCTCTATCTCTGTCGAATAAATAAAATCTTTAAAAAAAAAAGATATTTAATCATTTCTAGTATCTGAGAATTAATATACATAACATAGTCTCAACATGTTAACACTTGTTATAGCTTTTTTTGGTGATGATTGATGGTTTGTTTTCAACTTCAACCTTTATGTTGCTCCTTTCAATTAAAAGAAAAGCCAGAACTCATTCATGATAACGCCACACAAGAAACTGTTCCAGGAGACCTCAAGATAACTCATATATATGAACAATTCATCACAATTTACATCTATCTGGAGTTGTGTAATCACTGGAAGCAAATCAGCTGAAGCCCATTCCCAGCTTGGGTCCATTCTTCCAGTTTCTGAGACTCTTCTGTCAACACTGACAGAAAGCACAATAGTGCAAGGTTCCATCTTGAGAAGGAACAGAAAAACACTGCACTAGTCTGCCATTAATCAGTTGTGTGTTCTTGGCCAGGTCATCCAAACTCTCCGTGGCTCAATTCCCTCATTCATAAAGGAAGACCTCCAATATCCTCTACATTCCCTTCCAACTCCAACTGAGTTCATGTTATTATTCATTAACTCATTAGTCAAAATGTCTAGGAACCACATTAAGCATTAAAAACTGAGGAAGCATTTATGCCCCAAAGAAAGTCATAAAAAGAATAGTCTCAGCCCTTTTATGAAATTTAAACAGGAAAATCTTAGTTTCCCCCAGCAGCCCACACCTCTTAAAAGGAGGTAGAATCTAATGGTCTCTGAATGTCCTACCAACCTCTAAAATAACCTAGGGAGGATTCTCTTCAACAACTCCGGGGCACCCATGTACAGTAGGGATTACAAGCAGACCCTCATTACACCCAATTACACACTAGGCAATCAAGTTCGATGTAAATTGTGGGGGCTGTAGACTGAGTTCCTTGGCACAAATGATAGGGGGATTTATGATCTCTGTGCCCCACAGATGTTAATAACCAACAGATCAAAAACACATCACCCACCTCCAGTTTTGAGTATTCAGAAAACCTTGTTGAAGAGTGGACAAGACACCTGTCTGTTAAGGATAAGAAGAAGAATACCATCGAGCCGGCAACAACCAGAAATTATTATATTTACACTGCTATTTGAATCACATGCTCAAAAACGTAAAAGCAAAAGACAACTCCACGCAAACTTATAACTAGTCAATCTGTGTAAGCATTGTCACTTCTAATTATAATAGGCTTTCTGAAAAGGAGATGATTCATGGTGTTAAGAATGTGCTTCCTCCCAATAGTATTAAATTGTAGTATTTCTTTTAGTCTTTTAGCCGTTGGTAATATAAAACATACATGATTCACCCAACCATTAGTAAACATTTCCTCAGGGTATTACTTGAGTCGATGACTCATGGTAGAAACTTCCATGATGCTGAAGAATCATTTTGGCCACTGAAGAATTGTGATATATCCATTTATTTGTAGTGGGACAAAATGAAATAGAAAAAACGAATATCAGAACTGACATGTCAGGGGCGCCTGGGTGGCACAGCGGTTAAGCGTCTGCCTTCGGCTCAGGGCGTGATCCCGGCGTTATGGGATCGAGCCCCACATCAGGCTCTTCCGCTATGAGCCTGCTTCTTCCTCTCCCACTCCCCCTGCTTGTGTTCCCTCTCTCGCTGGCTGTCTCTATCTCTGTCGAATAAATAAAATCTTTAAAAAAAAAAAAAAAGAACTGACATGTCAGAGGTGGATATCAGAACTCTCAAGACATAAGTCTCTGACCTATAGCCTATCAAGACAAAACTTTCACATATCTGAATCTAACAAAGTAGAAATGTTTGTGCCACAAAATACAAGGCAAAAAGTCTGAAGAAAATAGTTACGTGAAATGTAGCAAAGCATGTTATCTATAATATGTAAAATTTTCAATCTCATAAAAAAGTCAAAACTTCAAGAAATGAATGAGAAAAATATATGCAAAATTAACAGAAAAGTAAATAACACTTGAAGTGTTCAATCTCAATTAATAACCAAACAAAACTTGAGGGATCTTCCTGCTTAGCAGAATACAAACACTTGCTTCCCCCTCTTCACTCCTCTCATGCCCCATGGCTCATAACCAAACCAGTGACCAGTGCATCCTCAAAGTACTGGTTACACTGGAAAAGTACTGGTTACAATCCCTTTTGCAAACAACAGTACAATGTAACCCATTAGGGCATTCTCTATAGTATTAAAAAGGTGGGATTAGCGGCGCCTGGGTGGCTCAGTCTGTTAAGCGTCTGCCTTAGGCTCAGGTCATGATCCCAGGGTTCTGGGACCGAGCCCTGCATCGGGCTGAAGCCCCCTGAAGCGGGCTCCCTGCTTCTCCCTCTCCCACTCCCCCTGCTTGTGTTCCCTCTCTCGCTGCCTCTGTCAAATAAATAAAATCTTTAATAAAAAAAAAAAAAGTGGGATTAGGAGCATAACAGTTGTATCGTGTTTAGGTACTTTACTGGCTGAAAATGTTAATCTTAGATAGTAACTGAAACAGAGGGGAGCCTAGGTGGCTCAGTCGGGTAGGCAGCGAACTCTTGATTTCAGCTCCAGTCATGATCTCAGGGTCCTGGGATGAAGCCCCACCTCAGGTTCTGTGCTCAGCAGGGAGTCTGCTCGAGAGTCTCTCTCTCCTACTTCCTCGGACCCTCCAACCCCCTCTCTGAAATAAATAAATAAATCTTTGAAAAAAAACCAGAAACATGGATAAATGCTAATAAAGATTAAAAACCTGTAGGTACACTGAAATCACGTTAAAATACGGATGCATATTTTACCAACCCAAAATTTCAAACCATTTAAATGTCAACCAGTATTGAAATGGGTAAAATAACATAAGCTATTTCTACAGAATGTGCAGCCATGATAGAGAACACAGTAGGTGTGTATGTTCCGGCAAAGATGGGCACAGCATATCACTGAGAGACAAAAGGAAGGTGTAGGGCAATATGCACAGTATGACCATATTTTTGTATAAAAAACTACACTATACTACATGGAATTTATGTGTATGTGCATAAACAATTTAGAATTATATCTTTCAAATCATTAACACTTTAAAAAGTGCTCAGAAGCTTTAATTTTTAACTTTATTCCCTGCTCTATCATATATACTAACAACCTGAAGTACTTTCAAGTCAAAAAACAAATTGTAGGGGCACCTGGGTGGCACAGTGGTTAAGCGCCTGCCTTCGGCTCAGGGCGTGATCCTGGCGTTCTGGGATCGAGCCCCACATCAGGCTCTTCCGCTATGAGCCTGCTTCTTCCTCTCCCACTCCCCCTGCTTGTGTTCCCTCTCTCACTGGCTGTCTCTATCTCTGTCGAATAAATAAATAAAAAATCTTTAAAAAAAAATTGCATATTCAAATATCAAACTGAAATCAACAAAAAAATTAAAATAATGCTGAAGCAGTGAAATTACAGATGATGATATAAAATGAGCTTCAAAGGTTTACGTAAAAGTCTGTTTTTAAGTCACTAGAACAGGTAGGAATGAGAATCAAATATCTTATTGTTACTTGTATTCTTTGGCTGCCTGGTCATAGCTATCCACTTGCAGATCCCCATATAGGTCAGAAAGCTTCCATGATATGTGGATAAAAGCCCGTGAGGGCACAAAGCGATGCCCCCCAAAAGATCAGCAGAACTTGCAGGAAAAAAGCAGCTGAGAAAAAAATTCAGCAATGCTCGCTATCACAACTTAACAGCTCTAAGGTCACAAAAACTTAGTGTTCAATTCATGATTCCATTTGCTTCAGAGAACAAAAGGCCTTTGTGTAGTTTTATCTAAGTGGTAAGCTCTCCAACCAGCACTATGCCAAAAGGTGGTCAATGTATAAAACCAAAAAATTATGTATTTTTAATGAGTTTTCAGAACAAAACATCCCAGTCTTGTTTTGAGTATTAGTATGAGCAAACCAACAGTCACACTAATGGAAGAAAACTGAAAGGCACAGCCCAAAGCAGGAGATAATATCAACGCCGTTTGTTTTTATGAAGCTCTGGTTTGCAAAGAAACTCGAAATACTTGGAGAAGAATGAGGCCAACAGGCTTTGAAGTCTGAGAATGCAGGAAGACAACTGAGGCCCCCCCACCAGCTCCCACACTGAGCAGAGCTTGTAAGGACTCTCAGACTACAGCATTGGGCGACTCTAAAGCAGCCCTTAGTGCCCCACCATCCAAGACACTCCATCAACAGCTGGGGACCCGGGGTGGGGGGGCACTCACTCACTCCTCAGCAGGGACGCACCATCACCTGCTGGCATGTTAGCCTACTTACTCCACAAATATTTGCCATGTACCTTTCATTTGTTCTCAGCTTCGAAGATGCCCTGGTGCAAGAGAAAGACAAGTCCCCACCACTGCTCTCCGGGAGCTTACATTCAAGCAAAGGCAAACAAATAGTTAAAAAGTCAACAAGGAGGGACACCTGGGTGGCTCAGTCGGCTAAGCTATGCCTTATGCCTTTGGCTCCGGTCATGATCCCAGGGTCCTGGGATGGAGCCCCTCATCGGGCTCCCTGCTCAGTGGGGAGCCTGCTTCTCCCTCTGCCCCTCCCTCTGCTTCTGTGCTCACTCTCACAGGTGCTCTCTCTCCCTGACAAATAAATAAATAAATAAAATCTTTAAAAAAAAAGTCAATGAAAAAAACCCTTCACGTAATGTTCAGTTTATGAAGAAACAGAACAGGGTAATTTGATCAAGCAATATGGGCAGGGAGGCGCTACTTTAGATGCGGGTCAAGGAAGGCCTCTCTGCAGCCAAGATTAAGACCTGAATGAGGGATCTGAGTCCTCTCATTTGGGGGCCCCCAGAAGGTGCTGTAATCGGAGAAGCGTGAGTGAGGGAAAACGTTCCTACAGGCCCGAACAGTAGGCAGGGATCAGACTACCCACCATGGTGAAGTATTTAAATTTTCATTTAAGTACAATGGTGAACCAGTGAAAGATTATAAAGGAACAGAGTGGGAAGATTTCATTTATAATTCAAAGAAGTGATCTAGCTGTTATGGCAGGAGAGGGGTAAGCCAGCTTGGAAGGGACTGGAAGCAGGGCGTGTGGGAGGTCATAGGAATGGTGCAGTGTAGAGAGGACAGTGGCGCGAAACGGCAGAGATGGCAAGGAATGGGTGGATCAGGGACTGGTTGTGGATGACTGCTAGGGGAACTTGCAGACGGACTGCATGCAGGGATAAGAAAAAGGGATCAGTCAAAACCTCGAGATTATTTTGAAGGTCATTGCTTTTTAAATAAAAACAATTACTTCCCTGGTGCCCAAATCAGCAGTGCACGCTGGAGGAGGTCGCCCTGTGGTGGTACCAATTGGCCTGATTTTCCAAACATGACCGCCTGGTAACACCGGGCCGGCCTTAGAAAGTCAGGCACCTGAGGTCTACCAGGAAGCCTGTGCATGACAGAGAGAAGCAAGAGAAGCCAGTCCAGTAGACAGACCCAAGGCAGGCCCTCATTAGCTCTGGACTAGTAACAGCTGACCGGGTGGGCAGAGGCATGCCCCGGGGGTATTGCTGATCTCCAAAACAACTGCCCACCACTTAAAAAGGACGGTTCAGAAATAAAAAGAGACCTTGGTAAAAAGGCCTTCATATACAAACACATCATTTTCATCACTTGTTTATTTACAGAATTTCCTAAGGAAGGCTGGTGAAACACACAAGCTGCAACCAGATTCCTGTTCCGGAATAATGGCTTCACGCAGGCGCCCAGCGTCGTTCCTGAGTGTTCCTTCACAGCAGGTCTAGATGAAGCTCAGACAACCAAATCCAAAGAGGGCTCGACTTTATGGCTCCTAAATTTTTCAGGTGGGACACAGCAACATTTGTTCAGTTTTAAGAGGCTTATGATGACCTCAGGGAGCCATTTATAATACATAACCCATTTAAATTTTACAGGATAAATTTAACTTTTTTCATTCAGACATTAAGCAAATGTGTGACAGCTCACACACTCATACACTCTTGAAAAAATATTTTGCCAATTGGGATCCCCAAGGCTCTAGACCTGCATATTTTTTGGAGAATTATATGATCTTTTTAAAGGGTTTTTTTTTTTTTTAATGGATCTCAGAGTTGGTAATAAAATGTTCAAGTATTTCCAAAAAGTATTCATGGGTTTCTTATTTTCCTTTCAATTTTCACTCTTCAACCAAGTGCATCATATTATATAGTTCCTCCTTCTTTACGATGGATATTTGAACTAGCTAGAATGTGACCTCTTCAGACACGAAGATGTAAAGAAAAGTACAATAAAAATACAAGAAAGACGAATGCCAAACTCATAAAGGTGGGTATCTTTAGATATGGAAGAGACAAGGCCAGAACCAGGATGTTAATCAAAAGCAACTTCAGCTTTATCGATAACGTTCTGGTCACGAGATAATTTTTTCATGTAATTTCAATTTGGGTATTCATGCAGAAAAAAAGCCCAGCTACAAATATGACTAAAATGTGAATAGTGAATCACTCTGGGATTTTAGAGGTGAGTCATTATTCTCCCCTGTATATTTATCTCCGAGCAAAGAAGGAAAGAAGGGAGAAAGGGCATCATTAATTTGTTCTAATCTCCTTGGCCTTGCTGACCTGAAATGCACCAAGACTTAACAGATCATGAGCTTCTAAGGAGTGAGGGAGAGCAAGGAGCTTTCCAAGACCACACTTCATACATAATAACCAAATTACAGATTCTCTGTGCCAGGCCTGGCAGACTTGGGGCTGTCTGCCCAGCTGAGAAAACCTCCCTTTCTCTGGGAACCAGCATGCACCAAGCTCACTCCAGTGGGTGCCTGGTCGTGACAGCGTCTTCCCAGCCACCGCTGACAGCATGGCTCAAACCAACCACCCACCGCAGGCCAATCAGACTCTCTGGACTGGAAACCCCAAACTGGATCTGCAGGACTGCTGCGTCTGTTAGTGTGACCGACCTTCTCTCGTAGGCAGCCATACTTCACCCTGTGGCCTGGAGAGTGAAGGAAGCCCAGTGCAGAGAAAGAAGAATGAAACAAACACAGAGAGAGGTGGCAGATGATGGCCAGAGCCCTAGCAGCTTTCTAGGGCCTGAAAGGGTCTAAGGTCCTGGCTCTGAGCTTCCAGGTCCTCTTCCTATAGGAATAAGCTTTATGATTAAGCCTTGATTTCGGCTTAACACACAGCTCAGGCTGGTTTCCATTATTTAGAAATGTGTTCGTCCTAACATTCCAAAGCCTGCTGGGTGCTACCCAAGGTTCTTGGTCTGGCTGGTGAGGCACACAGGCAGGACAGAAGTCAGCAGAGGTGAAGCTCATCAAATTCAAAATTCCTCATTACCTTCTAGCTACTTCTTAAAAATTCAAAGATTATAAGCCCCTGTGGAAGGCCCTGGCTTTGACTATTCAGACCCGTATTGCTATGCTTGGGGATGTACGTGGAGAGTGACGTCTTTGAAGCTATGGTCAAGCTCTCTAAACACGTGCGCCACAGGTCCCTTTCTGCCTGCTGTCCCTGCTACAACCTCCATTTGAAGCATCACCAGGAGGCCTGTGTTGACCCTCCTGTTGGGCACAGACACTGGATGCTCCGCACACACCTCCTTCCACCCTGCAAGGCAGGAACACCCTCCATCCCACAGGGGAGGAGGGGAGTGCCTGGGCTGCCCAGCTAGTCGGCGGCAAACCCAGGACTCTCGACAGTTGATTCCTGCCCCTTCCGCCACAGCTGCTCCCTTCTCAGATGCCCTGGAAGCCACCAGTGAGGAAATCCTGCCTGTGCAACTCCTCAGGCCAGTCCGACAGATGCGCTCCCAACCTGGACAACCTGCTGACCTGCAGTGTGACCCTGCAGGCACGGTCTCGTCGGACAGAGCAAACCATGTCAACTCTCCCGTTTTAGTTCCAGGGCTCCTCTTCTCCCACCTGCACCACGGCATTTTCATCTGGACCCATGTGCCCTTTTGCCTCCATAAAACCAGGTGTGGAATTTTCAGACTAGCTTTCCTCATGGGCAGCAAAGACAGGTTCTCATCACGGCTTGTGGATACTGTTTCTTGTTACTACTTTATATCCTTGTGGAGAAATTAATCAGGAACAACACAAGACGCCCACAGCTTTAACTACCCTTTCTGAGCCCTTCAGTGGACAGCTCCCAATTACAAGCTGAGCTGTGTGGGCTCAATGCCAACCACAGCATCCATAGTGTCATCTACCAGAGGGACTGCCTTAAAACATAGATCGTTGGCCCCACACCTAGAGTCTCTGATCCGATAGGTCTCGGGTGGGTTTTAAGAATTTACATTTCTACCAAGTTCCCAGGTATGACAAGCTGCACAACGGCCCCTCCCAGAGATGTCTAGGTCCTAATCCCTGGAACCTTCTTTGTTACCTTAGATGGCAAAAGGGACTGTGATTCAGTTAAGGACCTTGAGATAGGGAGATTTTTCCGGATTATCTGGTCAGTCATAAATGTAATCTCCAGAGCCCTAATGAGAAGAAAGAAGTGTCAATGACGAGAGGAGAAGGCAATGTGACAACAAGGAGCAAAGACTGCAGTCAGGTGGCCACAAGCCAAGGAATTCTGACACCAGAAGCCAGAAGAGGCAAGACTGGACTCTCTACTGGGGCTCCCAGATGCAACCAGCCCCCCTGATACCTCAATTTTCGCACTCTAAGAAGCAGCTCAGAGCCCTGGCCTCCAGAAGTGTAAGAGAATACAATTTAATCCGCTAACTTTTGAGAGTGATAACAACAGTCGCAGGAAACGAATTCAGCCAGTGATGCTGATATTGTCAGCCGGCTTTCACACTTTGAGAACCCTGCACTCCACCTACCCCTGACCACACCTAATGCCACTTTGAAGATTAGGGTCAGTGGGCGCAGTGCCCTGGCAGGTCTTACCACAATTCTAAACATCATAGTACACGGTGAGTAGACACCACACCAGCCCTTCCGCTTCTCTTTAACTCAGCCGGCAGGAAGGAGCACAGCAACATCGTTACTGAGCTGACTTCAAAACGTGACTCTGCCACTCTCTAGCCCTGTGGCCTGGCCCAT
Organism: Ursus americanus; assembly: GCF_024610735.1. NCBI lineage: Eukaryota > Metazoa > Chordata > Mammalia > Carnivora > Ursidae > Ursus > Ursus americanus. The sequence continues at coordinate 17,185,465 of NC_142127.1, forward strand.
CTCCTAACCTCTCTGTGCCCCAGTTTCTGCATCCCTAACTTGGGGAGAACACCACCAGCCTCACAGCACTATCGATAGCATTCAATGAGATGATGTGTTTAAGTTCTGCCTGATTCAAATAAAGCACTCACCAAACCTTATTTTCCTTAAAGTAGCTGAACACATAGGCCCTACTCTGATCAACAGAAGACTTCTCTTTGATGAGATGCATTTATTGATACAAAGGAGTAAGTAGCTTCCTCTGTGATCTGACAGATCATCTATAAATTATCAGAAATCGTCACAAAAAATAGTAAAAATTACTTTTAAAATAGAACTCATATCCTCTACCGTGACCATCCAGCTCCACTGCAGGGCCCCTGCTGGTCTCTCCAGCCTAATCTCTCACTGCTCACCCACACCCACACAGACGGCTCCAAACTTACTAAACTACTTCTTCAAAATCCACTCTTGTTTCTGCTTCCTCACGCACCTCTTCCTCTGCCCTGAAAGCCCTTCCCCGAGCCCCACCTTCTGCACCTTCAGCCCAGCCACGACAGGCTGCACATCTACAGGGAGAAGCCCTCCGTGTTCCTGCTGAAGCTGGGGAGGCGGGGGGAGGCACAAGCCGGGCTATCGCTGTTTGGGAACAAGTGGGAGAACACAAGTGGGGGTTGTTTTGCTGTCCAGAGGGGAGAGTTTCACTTGAGGCCAAGAACAGGAACTCTTTCAAATCCTATTCCACCACTTCCTCCTTTGATGACCTTGGGCAACTGATGCCAGTTCCTAATCTATGAAAAGGAGATTGAAATAGCGTCTGCCTCCCACATAAGCATTTTACGTGGAGTAAACGAGATAACCCACATAACAAAGGATGTCTACCGGGCAGTGGGTACCTGGTAAATGTACACTGCTACCAGAACCTGCGTCTCTGCGCCTCCCCCTTCAGAGATGCCAACTTGGGAAGCCATCTTCTTTCTATCAAAGCTTCCACTCCTCTGAACGTTACTGAAGCCCCTCGGTGATGTTGTGCCTTTCAGGACCAGCATATGAGCCACACTAGAAAACCCCATTCATCACTCATGATGGCCCTTGTTTATCCTAGCAGGACTATGACCGTGCTTGAACATCCTTACCCACCAGACTTGGCTCAAAGGCCCAAATGATACCCAAAACCAAACCCACACCCAATGACATGCTCCTTCTGAGGATAATCAAAAATAATAATGTGGCAGAGTCTGGTAGCTATCCTCTGATATTTACTGCCTCCTTCTTCTACAGTAACAGAACTCTAGTTTTTAGCTGGGCACATGGTATCCAGAAGAAAGACTTTATTTCCAGGCTTCCCTGCAGTTAGGGAAGGCCATGTGAGGAAGTTCTGGCCAATGAGATAGGAGTGGGAACACTACCTTCCAGGTATTTCTGCTGTAGATGAAGGATAAGCTTTCTGCATCCGTTTCCCTTCACACTGGTTTGCATGAGGACACGGTGGCCATGAAGTGTGAAATGTGAAACCTCTTCTAACCGCACGAACCCGATTAACATCCCAGAGTTAACAGAGCAAGAAGAAAGGAAATGGAGTCTTTGATACCACGGGGCATCATAGCAACCTTGGAACTGCTATGCCCAGGCTGTATGTTTAAGCCACAACTATCCGGCGTCTCTCAGAGCAACTGAACCTATATTCCAACTAATTCAAATACGTAACAGCTTCTTAAGGTATCTGCAAAAGCTTAAAGTAAGCAAAATAAGCAAAATATTTAAGCAAAAATAACATTATGTGAAATTTCCCAAAGTGACTACTTGGAAGGGAAGGAACATTTGTTCCGCTACCATATTAGAGTATTATTTGTTTAATGAGTCATACTGTGTACAGTTAATCATTACATCTCCTGAGATGGGAAGAAAAACCTGTCCAATGGTCTAAATCCACCAATATCACCCAAACACGGCCAGTGATATTTACAATGTTTTTTTTAACAAAGTTTTAGACCACACAGTTGGAGCAATGTGGACGGTTCTAACGGACAAAGCTCCGGACCAGCTGCCGGGAGGCTCGGGCTGTGGATCAAGTCCTGCTGGGCCTCGTCTGCTGTATCTGTACAACTGAGGAGGCTGAGAGACTCAGAGAGGAGGAGGAACCAAAACTCCACAACCCAAGAAAGAAGTGGCCCAAAAGTAGCAACTGGAAGGAGAAACAAAACTAGTAAGGACAAAAAACGAAAACCCTGAACCCGAGATTAGAGCCCAGCAAAACTATAAGGCACTGCCACAGTGCCATCCACCCCCTCGTCAGCACACAACACGCTCGTGGAAAAAGCCCAGGGTTGCCGTCTGCCTTCATTACTGGACACATCGGCCTCTCACCCAGGTAATTCAGAGGGAACGAGAATGTGGGGCTGGGATCTGCTGAGTCCCATCTCTTACTCACTGGCATGAACATTCTTCCAAATACTCAGACCCCAAATTCAAGCCCCCAAAACCCAAATCTCAGGTCCTCACCTATTGCGGGGGGAGGGGGGGGGAACATGCAGAGTCCATTTCTGGTTCCTCTCTCACCAGGTTAAAAAAAAAATTTTTTTTTGTTAATGGCCTTCTGGAGCCCTTTCTCCTCTTCACACCATAATGTGGGCTTGTACATGGTAAGTACACAGTTCACTTATTTTCAAGACATGACTGGTCCCCTAAGAAGCCAACCACAAAATAACCTACAAAGGGGGTTAAGTGTATCCATCATTTTCCTCCAGAGGCAGGATGAGTCCATGTCTGTTCCACACTGGGAAGGCCAACATCTACCACCTGTGGTCATGTCACCACTTCAGTTACTAAACCACGTTTCCTAAAGAAACTCTTACACCAAGAAATGCACTAGCTCACGGCCTCCAGTGTGCACTACACGAAAGAGACCGTGACCGAGGAGGGAATCAGACAAGAGGCCAGGGCCCCCGCGGCCACTTCCTAACCACGGCAGGACCCTGCGAGGGCAGAGCCTCAGGGTACTGCCCCTCACTTCTGAAGAACAGGATGACAGCAGTGAATGGAAAGTCATTTGATCACTTCCAGGCTACACTAGCCCTGTAAGGGCCAAAAAAGTCCCTCCCCCCGGAGCTGATACTAACCCCTTTCGTGTTCCTGAGCTGCTTCTTCCCTTTGCAAAGTCTTCCCTTCCTTGCTCAATGGCCGGTGGAGGCTTTCAAGGTCTACTTCTGTCCTTCCATCACATGGAAAAGAAGAGTCAAGAATCAGAAGCTCCATCCCCCTCCAGGTCCTTTTCTTTTTGCTCCCACTTCTGATCACCTCCAAAGGGAAGAAACAAACTAAAGAGGATTCTCTAACACTACTGTCCCAAAGCTCATCGGCTTTAATAAGTCAGCTTCCAGTGAAATTCCCTGTCCAAGGGTGCGGCAGATGGTATTTTCCAAAGATGGCTACACCAGTCTCCTTCCCATCCCTTGTGTGTGCATTTCACAATGTAACACTGACACTGGTCATGGAGAGGTGGGTCTGTGTTCCCTCCCTTGAAGCAAGGCAGATCTTTCTAACTGGGGGATGCAAAAGTGGCGCAGCACAACTTCGAAGCAAGGTCGTACAAGGTAAATCAGCTTCCATCTGGCTCTCTCTTCGGATACGTGCCTGCAGACCCTTGAGCCAACACAGAAGTCTGGTGACCCGGAAGCCACCGTGCTAAAGAAAAGACATGCACAGGCGATACAGGCATGGAAAGAGATGTCCAAGGAGCCCCATCTGTTCCAGCCCCTTGCTCTTCAAGGGTCCCCTGACCAGCCCCTCACCATGTGAGTAAGGAAGGCTTGCCCTAGCCATTCTCTGACTGCAAACTCACCAAGGCCCCTGGGCTAGAACCACCCGATTGAGCTGCTCCCAAATTCCTGACCCACAGGAACGTGCAGATAAGGAGGTAATTGTTTTTAAGCCACTACGCTTTCATGCAGCCACAGTGACTGGAACACAGGCTCTTTAGAAGACATGGCCCCATTTCCCAAGATAGCAATTTCCCACCTCTGTGGTAGGTTTAGAACATCTTGTCAGTGTTTAATTTCACAACTTCATCTCCTAGTAGAATAAATGGCACTTTTGTTTTCACATAGAAGAGTTTAAATTTTTACTTCAACATGTTGAGAATTTCACAATACCTCTTTCAAGGTTACTTGAGAGACCTTGAAGCATCTCAAACAGGAGTTAGGCAATCCCCGTGGCTGGAAGCGTATGACCCTCCTGTGCTTCCCAAGGGTAGACCCAGAACAGGGGTAGGGGCTGGGGGAGGGGTCCGTGTTGGGGAGGGGGTGGAACAGAACTGGGCAAAATTTGGACCTGCCCACTCCCGCTTGGATATTCTTACCCTACACCACCCCTCCGCCCTCTCCCCCTGACACCACACCAATGGAGCTAGCCTCTAAAAACCAAGGCTCATTTATTAATAAAGAACAACAGAACAGGATTGGTGACATTCACCGAATTGGCGACAGTTACTGGAATCCAATGGCTATGGGCAACAGCCACAAATGACACGTAAGGGAAAGAAAGGCTTATTATTAAAATGAGCTGAGGCCAGAGCTGGGAAGAAGAGAAAGGAGCGTGTCATGGGAGTGGGGAGCTTCCATTTCAGAAAAACCAAAGCCCTTTTAACTGAGTTTGGCTGGAATCTGAGATCACCTGCTCCCTATTTGTAACTGGAAACCTTTCCATAAAGAGTCAATTACTTGACATTAAAGTCCCTGATTTTAAAGGACTTTGAAACCAACACCACCTAAGTGCTTGCATAGACAAAATATCTGTCTTTGAGATTCTAGTTCATGTCTTTTCTTTCTAGCACTGATCCCTTCTTCCTAATAGATGGTGCATCGTGACATGAATCTAGGAGCTCAGGGCCTTGTCCTGTGAAAGGCCTGCCCTCTGCACACTGTGTGCAAAGACTTCCCTCTGGGGAGGATTTCTGTCTTCCTGTCAAGCCATGTGTGCAGCCGTTTGACTGGGACGGTGTCCCTGTCTCTCCTCACAATAGTTTGCGGGCCCACAACAAAGGCTAATAGCAAATAATGCAAAGACTGGCATCAGACCCACCGCGCGCAGGTTCCCGAAGGCTGCAAGTCCGGCCTATTTTGCAGAAGCCTCCCTAATAGCAAAGCCCATACAACAGGGCCAGAGGTACTACTAAGTTGATTCCCAGGAGCACAGACACCCTCTGCAGCCAGCCCAAGTAGCTCCATCAGCAAGGAGACCCACCCCTCCCTGACTCCTGGCCTAGGATCTAGCACTACCACTTCTTCCAAAACTATTTTGGATCCAGTCACAGATGCCCAAGGAGCCTGACATCTCTCTCCACCTGTATTTGGGAACACTGACCTCCCTGGGCTAAAGCCCCACATCAACTCGTCAGCCCATGGCTGGTGACTGAGACCCCCTCCCTCATTCTGCAGACCCCGGGGATGCCGCTGCTCTCTGCTCCTTGATGACGCTGCCCTCCCACCCTCTTCTGGAGTTCTTTTCTTCCCAGCACTGGCTATCAAACAGAAATGCTGTTATTACCCTCCCCCACAGAGCCCACTTAACACACGCCTCCTTGGAGAAACAGACGGCAGAGTGGGAGGGGCACAGCAAGCGGGCTGATCATCATGAATATAGGCCGAGGCCCTCCAGTGATGGGCCTCACAGGGGCTTTAGCAGTCATATCGACTGTGTGAGTTCAAAGCCTAGCTCCATCCCTCACTAGCTGTGTGACTTAGGGCAAGTTACTCAACCTCTCTGACCCTGGCTGCCTCATCTGCACAATGGGGTAATAAACTGTCTTATAGGGCTACTGTGAGGATGAATTAAGCTAATAAAGTGCTCAGAACCTGATCTGGCATGGTAAATGCTCAATATATTATTATCTATGACCATCACTTGTTATCATTATCCTCACATGTCAGTTACAGTTCACCCAGCATCACCCTTCACACAGTTGCTTTAAGGATAAAATGAGATTTGGTTTGTGAAAAGGACCTAGTAAATTACAAAAGTACACAAAACTTAGATTAGCTGTTGCTACTGTCTTCAAAAAATTCCTAACCTAGGTCCTGCTCATTTTTAAGGTTTAGTGCCACTGTCGAGGGAGAGAGTGGTGGGTATCAGGTAGGAAGAATTTAAAATATAGAAATATAGCTCAGAAATATGTATACCTCTGTATTCTAAAAATCTCTATGCCTATATAGAGACCTATATGTAGTATATAGTGTATATTACTTACCTCCATTTGGATGTCCTGTAGCCCATGAGATACAAATATACACATCTCCCTCCCACCCCACAATGACCCTTACGCCTAATCATCATCCTATATTCCCTAAGGCCTTCATTAATCCAGAACTCTGGCAAACTGCACTCCACCCTCCTTAGTCAATGTCATTCAAGTCCTGTCAGTTCCACCTCCCTCATCTCCCAGACCAGTACCGCTGTGCCGTCACCCGTCCAGCCTCATCGATCCCAGCTCTACCGTAGAGTCTCCTAAGGATGTCTCTGCCTCTTCCTGCGGACCCCAAACTCCACCCAGGGCCAGTTTTCCAAGGTGCAAATTTAATCACGTCATTTCTCTACATAAAGCCCTTCGAGGTTCCCACAGCTGCAGCACTGAACTTTGGGTTCACAAAACCCCACTGCAAATCTGATGAACATCATGGACACTCTCCGCAGGAAAATACATCTACAAGTTCACTCGAGCACTGGCTGGTCTGCCTCCAATCACCCGCCACCTTCCTTCCTAGCTCTTCCTTGCCTTGTAGTCAAATGGCCCTCCAGCACCCCACATTCTTTCACGAGGCCCCTTCTCCTTTCAAAGTTCTAAAACCCACTAAAAAGCAAAAAACAAAAACAAAAACTATACTATTCATTTCCGTATCCCTACGACCTAGAGCTCAGATGTGGAAATGGCTTACAGGAAATAAAGCAGTTTGTTTTAAATTGTGTGGTCCAAAGATGGTCACGCCCTAATCTCCAGAACCTGTGAAGATGCTACCTTAATGGCAAAGGGGATCTTGTAGATGTGGCTAAACTAAGGATCTTAAAATGGGGAGATTATCCTGGATAATACAGTTGGGCCCAGGCTCATCACAGGAGTCCTTATAAGGGAAACAGGGAGGTAGGATAGTCACAGAAAGGGATGTGGCAATGCAGGCAGATGACAGCGATGGCAGGCCCCAAGCCGAGAAACACAGGCAGCTGTTAGAAACTGGAAAAGGTAAGAAAACATTCTCCCCGGGGGCCACCAGAAGCAACACAGTCCTGCCAACAGCTTGAGTTTAGCCCACTGGGACAGACTTTGGTCCCCTGACCTCCAGAAATGTAAGACAGTAACTTTGTATCCCTAAGCCACTACATTTGTGGTCATCTGTTACAGCAGCAATAGGAAACCAATACGAATTACTACACAGACCTACGTTGTGTATTCTCGTTACATAACTTTAGAATTCTAAAACTGTAATATTCTCGGCATCCATCCATAGGAACCTGGTTAAATATATTATGGTCCAGACATACAATGAAGTGCCTCACATCTATTAGGAAGGAAACGGTTGCTATTTCTCCTCTGCTCATTCATATGCGCATGTGCACATGGGAGCACACACACGCACTCACACACACACTTACCCTTTTGTCAAGGAGAGAAATTCTTCCATATTTGGGGGTACTTCCTGCACATCAATCACAGCATACTGTGTACAATGCTCTCCAACCTGCCTTTCTCACCCGATACATGACACCACAGGGACGGTCATCCCAATTTTTTCAAAAGAATCTCTTCCTCATCTCTGACGACAGGATTAAGCATCGACTTTCACATTCCATGTGCTAACTGTATCTTCTAATTTGTATCATCAAAAAGAAACATAATACATTCCCATTTCAAGAAAAGACTCATTCTCAGAAAAATTTCACATCAAAATTTCATTTTGATCATTGCACAAAGAAAAAAGTCATCCAATATTAGTAAAATTTATGGAACACGTCATCCTGCTACTCTTCTTAATAAAAAAATAATAATAATAACCACTGAGAGAAATCTGAACCATGGAGGCATGAAGAGAATTATATCTGGGTTTAAACTTTAGCCACTTGTATCACCTGAGGTTTTCCCAAACCCTCTATTATTTGCACAGTTTCCACGGTGGCTGGCTGTCTAATCACTAACCTCACTGAGAGCTGTTGACAAGCACATGGGAACAGCAGTAAGATATATTGCACTGATTTCTCAAGGGACCGATATGCACAGTTCATAACGGGAAGGATATGAATAATTCAGATATTTCCTGTCTGGAAAAAAAAATGACTTTTAGGTATCTAAGCCTAAATCAGATTGAATTAATTAAAGAAGATGAATAAGAAGGAGAGTGGGTTCTGTGCCTTAGCTTCACAAGTTACAGTTGCAAATTTCACCAGGAGCTCAGGCTGGGTAGGGCAGCCTCTAAGGGAGAGCACGACGCTCATTAACACATCTGCTCTCAGGATCTGGGAATCCAGCTGTCTTCTTTCTCAAGAGCAGAAAGACTGTGCCAAGGCACTCACTGCTTAACAGCAGACAGTCCACACAGCACAGCGCCCAAAAAAGAGAAGACCCCTCAGGTTCGCCCCCAAATCCTAAAGAAACGTGTCAGTCAGATGCTTTCTAACGGAAGGAATGTGAGAGATAGCAGAGTTCCCCCAGACGCAATCTTCCCAACCCCCTACCCTCGATCAAGACAATTCTCCCAAATCCAGCTCTTAGTTCAGTTGCCAGGAGGAAAGCTGCCCTTCTTTGACGCAAGGTACAACGGAGCAGTCTGTGATGCTACGGAAAACATTTAACTGGCTCTTACAGAACAAAGCGGGACCTGACTTGCAGCTCGTACCAATTTCCATGGTGTAAACACACCCACCACTGCGGATTTCAAGCTACCGTCACCAACCTGCTGTCACCAGTTTATAAAAATCCTGAAAACCAGGGGCGCCTGGGTGGCGCAGTCGTTAAGCGTGCTGCCTTCGGCTCAGGGAGTGATCCCAGAGTCCTGGGATCGAGCCCCACATCAGGCTTCTCTGCTGGGAGCCTGCTTCTTCCTCTTCCACTCCCCCCGCTTGGTTCCCTCTCTCGCTGGCTGTCTCTCTCTCTCTGTCAAATAAATAAATAAAATCTTTAAAAAAAAAAAATCCTGAAAACTGAACAATTGACTTTCACAAGCCCACAAACTCCACTGAGTAGCTCTCTACGCATGCTTGAAAAAAATAAAAAATAAATCTCTCCCATCCAGATGCCTAAATCTCCATTCATTCTTATGTATGAGGAATTTTCTCTTTAAGGGAACATGTCTTTCCAAAGGGTTATGTATTAACTGCATTGTTTAATACTGCAGTGGACATACATAATTCATATTTTCGGTTTGAGACATAATTTACACACCATAAATCACAGAGTTAAAGTGTACAATAGTTTTTAGTATATTCAGAGGTGTACCACGTTTAATTTTAGGACAGTTTCATCACCCCAAAAAGAAACTCTTTACCTCTGGGAGTCAACGCTCACTTTCCCACTTGCCCGGCCAAAGGCAGCCATTAATCCACCTTCTGACTCCATGCATTTGCCTAGTCTGGATATTTCACACACATGGAATCACATAATATCATACGTATATTTGAGATGAACAGACCATAATGAATCAGTGCTGTAACGAGGCAGCAGTAAGGAAAAAAAAAATCACCATCTTCTTTGTTATCTTGTAGGACCAACGGATAAAACGCCATAAATAGGGTAGGAAAAAAAATCTAAGAGAACATGACACGTTCATGTGTCGGTCAGCAATTGGTCTTCTACAGTTCTCGGAAGAAGGTATTTTCACCAGACACAGGTGCCTAGGAGAAAGATGTCAAGTATCATTAAAAGGTCCGTATGCCATTAGGGTCATTTGTGATGCTCCGAAATCAAGGCAGGCCAGCTTCTGGTGACCCTGCTCTTCCATCGGCCTCCCACAAACACTGTGACTTTGACCTTGCAGAGAGAATGACGGCTTTGAAGATGTTCCAGGAGCCTCATGTCCGGACAGAGGCTGCAGAGGCAGGGTATGGCTCAGCTGGACCGCCACGTGGGGCTATTTTTTAAAGGTGCCTCCCGAGAGTTAGCTGCTGGTCTTGCCCAGCCCCTCCCTCAGAACAAAATGCCACTCCTTGTAAGAGAAACACTACAGGCAAAAAAGCTTACTGCCAAATCTGCGCAGGAAAAGGCCTGGGGAGACAGAAGATAAAGATGCCTTTTGAAACAAACCACCCGCTTTCGGTACATTTTTTTTTTCTCCAAACTTTCCCATGTGTTACTTTTGTAAGGGAAGGACAAACTTTACATTTGGGGGGAAGGGGGATAGTTTCAATCTCTGAAAAGTCTTTTTATAAAAAGTCACCCAAAACCAGAATATAAAACTATTTATAACACGACCACAGCTAGGCTTCTTAAAATGGATTAAGAAAGTTGTAGGGATGGGGGCGCCTGGGTGGCACAGCGGTTGGGCGTCTGCCTTCGGCTCAGGGTGTGATTCCGGCGTTCTGGGATCGAGCCCCACATCAGGCTCCTCCGCTGTGAGCCTGCTTCTTCCTCTGCCACTCCCCCTGCTGTGTTCCCTCTCTCGCTGGCTGTCTCTATCTCTGTTGAATAAATAAATAAAATCTTAAAAAAAAAAAAAGTTGTAGGGATGAACCAAAAATATTAAAATGACTATCCCTGAGATATGGGAGAGTGGAAGATTATCTTCCAGGTTTTTCCAAAGTGATGTGTTCATTTTATAAATATTATTTTGCAATAAATATTTTGCAATAAATTATAAATTATTTTGCAATAAATATTTTGATGTGTTACTTTTATAGTATTATTTTGAATAAGATTTCAATAGGATTTTGCTAAGTAATTTTTATCTACCTAAGTTCACCCACTTGTCACTCACTCATAACAGCTGTTCCTCCAAGATCACTGGACACATGGGGCTGAATGAATGAGGTCACTACTGTCCTTGTCAGGGTACAGTCTGACAGCAAGGAGAGCACTCTGGCCACAGAAAAGTTCCTCCACCTTCCAGGAAACTGCCTGCAACCAGATGCAGCAAAGGAGGGAGGGCCTGCTGCCCCAGCTCCACCTGCAGGGCTTGTCTGTCCTGGGGCAGCGGACTGATCCTAGCTAACAGTCTACTGCTTTGGGTCCAGAACGCATATTTTGTAGAACTGCACTAAGCTATTTAAAATCACTTTTAACGTGTCTGTGCCATCCCTGGGTCCACTAGCCACCACACACGGGTAAAGAGAGCTGAGAGAGGCTCTGAGCAGCTCTGAGGCTTCACACCCAGCCGCTACGCCAGGGCAGGGAGGAATCTCAATGCTCTAGAATTCGGGAAGATCATTTTGAAGTTGACCTTGAGTTGAAGCTCAAGGTCAAAACAGTGCAAAAGACATGCCCACTTATGTCAGCACATGAAGGTAGCTCTGGCTACCTTCTCAGATGTATGGGCTATAATGGTTCTGGAGGGGAAAATAAAGTTGGGGGGTGAAGGTTTTTGCCTTTTTATAAGTAACATGGTGTGTGGGGACTTCTCACCTTTACGTCCCAATCCTCCTCACTAGCATGAGATCCCATGGGAAAGGCCGGGGGCATCTTTATCTTATCAGATTTTCCTTCCTGTCACCTAGCAGGAGAGAGGCTACAAGGGTATCGAGGAGGTTAGAGCAGCAGGTCTGGAACCTTCAGACCCGGGTTCACACCCAGACTTTGCCACACACAAGCTGTATCCGCCTGGGAAGCTCTTTCCTATCCCAGAGCCCATACGGCTGGACTCGTAGCAGGTACGCTGGGCTGCCCGGACCGAAAGCACCACGAGCCCTGGCACACTCCCATCGGGCAATCCCCTTGGCAACTGTTTCGGATAAGGTATTATTTTTCCAAGCACAAAGCAGGTGATCAATAAATGTCTGCTGAATAAATTAATCCTTTCAAGTTATTGGGCTTTAATTGCTTCAAAATGATTTTTTATTGAGCTGTTTTGTTCCACTCCTAACTTCAGGTCAATCGGCCACTTTTTAACGAGGGTACCACACTGGTGAACTGTGGCTTCACAAGTGCTGCTGCTGTCTTTCACCGAGTGAAAAACCTGTCCAGGATCCATCTACGTACGCGAAAATAATGGATCTGTACACAGAGATCACAATCAGCATATTTAACAGCTGTCAGAGTTCGAGCCCCCATCAGCCATAAGGGACAGCATCAGCTCCCTGGATGGGGAGGTCCCGGAAGCCCACACCAGGCATTAGCCCCGAGGGTGCTGGCTAGTGGGTATGACCAGAGGATGTAAGGAGTGGGGGTGGATGCAAGTGTGGAGGCAGGGGGCTTGGAGCAGTTGGCTAATTACCAAGCCACTCTGCAGTTTTAACAACCAGCCATCCTGGTAGGTACCCGCTGACCACCAGCCTTATGGCTGGTCTAGACTGCATGAATGACTATACATGTATGCCTACCCTCGTTTGTTCGTTCCATCAGGTTTGAGGCAAATTGACTCATTTTAGGTCACACATCGTAACATTTGCAGAGGTTTCCATCACTCAGGGCAAGACTGGCACTCCAAGTAGATGACAGGTGTGGGCTACCAGCCACCCCACCCGCTTCACTCAGTGTCATACCTGCCTGGCCCCCATGAGAATTTACATTTGGAAAGAACAATGTCACTGGAGTAGGAGAGTGAGCCACACCAGTGCTCTGGGTTGAAAGGAAGAGCACAAGGTGAAGAACTACCAACTGATTCTAGAACTTACCAGAGCTTTCGAAAGCATCTGATTTGATTCATACACCTGTCTTGGAAAGGACCTATGGTGAATATCACTATCCCCATTCCACAAATGATCAAAGGGGCTCCGAGAGACGCAGGGTGTTACACAAGTTCACAGACCTAGTAAGGGGTGCCCTTCCTAGGAACAAGCTTCCTAACTCCCAGACACTGGTTCCCAGCTCCCACCGCCACCCCACAACTGACTGATGCAGCAGGGAGGGGCTGACCCACACAGCCCTCAAGGCCCTGTCCCTACGCGCCCACTGTGTCCTTCTCTAACCACATCTAGCTTCTTGCTCCCCTAACCACTCCACACTATGCCTGCCAGAACCTATTCTGACTTGCTCCTTTATCACAATTCCTTAAAAAATACAAAGCAACCAACAAACCACAAAGTGGGTACAGGAAATACCTCAAGTTATGTGGCTCTGTGCCCTAGGGCACAATGGTTAGAAAAGGGACATTGCTGAGGAACACTTCTACGCTGGTAAGAAGTCTCTTAACCCCATAAACAGTTTCATGAGAAAATCAGTTTTTCTATGTAACTTTCTGGAGTGAAATATTTAAAATGAGGCCTTAAAGGGGCGCTTGGGTGGCTCAGTGGGTTAAACATACGACTCTTGATCTCAGCTCAGGTCTTGATCCTTGATCTCAGAGTCATGAGTTTGGGCCACGTGTTGGGCTCCACACTGGACATGGAGCCTACTTTAAAAAAAAATAATAATAATAAAAAGGCCTTGAAAGACTTCTACTATTTTCTAACTAATTCATTCCCGTTGTGTTTTCACTGAGTCCTCATTTTAAATGTTTATCCTTAAGGGATAGATAAAAGGATTAAATAAAAAGATTAAATCAAAGAAGGATTTCACACACCAAGAAGAAACCCAACTAGCCTTTAAAGACACTGGTCCAATTTACCCAAACATCCACCTCCCACAAATCTTTCACTTCTTCAAAAACTGAATCACTAAAACGATCATTTCCTTCCAGTGCTGCATTCCCAAACACTGGTTAGGGGTCAGATCACAGCAGGAGCTTCCTATCAGCCCTGTGACCAACTGCCAATCTGTACATTGGCACTTACCTCCTTGCTATCCATTTGCAAGAGTGAGGAGGGCACCCCCACACACACCCCGCCGGCCCTGCTGTCCCAGCTCAGAGTCAGAGAAGGCTTTGGGCAGGCAAAGCTTCTCCCCAGTGCATGGACGACCACCACTCTGAAGCCAGAGGGCCTGGGGTTCGAACCCACGCCACCTTGTGTGGGCTACAGCATGTTGCTACAGCCCCGTTAACTTCTCCGTGCTTGCATTTCTTTATAGTTGCTGCGAGAATCGCAGAGAACCATGGGGAGGGCTCAGAAGATCACCCAGCACACAGTAAGTGCTCAATCAAGATTCACTTTATCCTTGTTGCCACTACAACCACTGTGGACAACTGGCATGAAAAACGGTGAAACAAGGCATCTTTGATCATCTGCGATGGAAACAGAGCTCTAAAAGGGTGCCTTCTCCCAGCTCAGTCACCACTTCAATCACCTGCCTGAGATGCTGGGGCGGTTTAAGGGCACCTTGACAGCGACTGGAATTTCCTCAGTTCTCTTGTCCCCAGGGAATTTGCATTAGAGTCTGTCCTTTCACCCCCAAACAAGGCAACAGCCTGCCAGCGGGGCGCCCTACTCCACACCACACCGGCAGCAGCCATCCCTGACCCGTACACCGCACACCGGGTCATGCCACGCTCTCCACTCCCCTCTTCTGCTGCCCCTGCTCCGGGCCAGCAAGGAGGCCCTGTGTCCCTTCCCCTAGCCTCCTCTGGGAGCTTCTCATAGCTCCTCCCACACACACCCCACTCTGTGCCCTTGCCAAAATGATCTAAACTCCTCCATTCCCCAAAGGCACAAGGCTTTTGAGGAACTCAGCCTATCTGTCCACACACACACACACACACACACACACACACACACACAGGAATAGAAGAGCCCACCTGGAAGGCCCACTGTTCAGTTTCCACAAGTGGGCTCAGGCATCCTGCCTCCCCTTAGCAGAGCGCCCGACAGAACACAGTACACTCGGTTTACAGGTCATCCCTGCCGGCCTGCCCCAGGACGACCACCCTGGTATCTGGCACGCAGAGACTTCCATCAGGGTCTGCTGAATGGACAGATGGACAGGTGACCAATAAGCACCTTTTTCCTCTAGGAACAAAAAAGATCCTGATGGACTTAATACGGCCAAGTGAGTTTTCCTATGTCAAAAGCACCCTCATAATAGGCATATTTCCTTAAGTGTAAACTTGGAATTCAGATATAAAGGGAACTTTTAAAAACCAACGGTCTGAGGAGAAGGGGGATGTACATTACACACGGCAAGCAACTTTATTTCATCAAATACCTATTTAAGAGATGTCTAAGAAAAAAAGATACAGAGTCTGCATGGAATTGACCCTAAGGATGCCACTTGGCCTTGTAAGCCTTCTCAGTCAGGAGCCTTCATCTGAGCCACAGACCACGGAAAAGGACTGGTGTCTGTTTTCTCAGTTCTCTAATTCACGGTGTGTGGCTACTATGGTTCCAGATGCATGGGACAGAAGTGAATTCACTGCATACAACACTCTAGAGCATTAGGGCTTACTTCTCTTGTACCACGGAGGTTGAGAAAGGCTGGGGAGAGGGGCCTTCCCTGCTAATTTTTATTCCCTTTCCTTTATCATTTTGCAAAGACGAAAACTTCTCTTTATGTCTGGGGAGGCCGAGAACATGCACCATATCACGCCTGGCTTATTCTGGAGGGTCGAAACCACGTCTCAGTGAGCATCTCGTGCCTCACCATCACCCACAGTAAACCAAGGCAACTGGGATCCGTCCCTTTATAAGGGGCATATGGAAAGGCAATCAGTGAGAAATGGGCCCCAATCCTTAGAACCATTGACTGTCAAAGCTAGAGGATACTTGAGAGAGTCCTTGGCCCTCAAACCTTTCAAAAGAATATGGAGGCCAAGGCTCCAGGAGCTACCGTGGTTTCCAGACTCCTAGAGCCTCCTGACTTCCCATCTTGTACTCTTTCCACAGCATCCAACTACTTCCTTCAAAACCAAAGGCGTCTGTTACGCTATCAACAATGAGAACAGCTTCTCGGACACAATAAACACGGTGACGGCAAAGGCTGAAACACCCGACGCAGGAACTTCTGTGTATTAAAGGTTCTGCAACTCTATGCATTAAATCGATACTAAGTCATGCTCCTTTGTGGACACGCTGAATGGCAAGCAGCAGGTCTTCATGATTCCTGAGCCCCCAGCACAGCCCCTGCTTCAAGGCAGGTGTTCGGCAGACATGAGGGCTTGGAGAGGGCTCAGGGAGGTCACTGGATTTTGCTGTGAAAACAAATATGGCCAGCGACAGGTAAAGGACAATGAGGGCACTAGAGTGACTTGCTTCAGCAACTCCCTAAACTTGATGTGTCAACACTAAGCTCCTCACCACTGGACTGTTTTAACACTATGCCCTCAGTTTCTACTGGTCTCTACAGGGTACTGTTTAACTCCTGGTAAATTCAAAGCAGCAAAACAGGCAATTTAGTGACAATGGCCGATGATGATTGCTGCCGCGTGTTTGTGCTGTAACCACCTGGGCAGAGGCGTACACTGGCCCCAGTACTCGCCACAAGCCTGGGGTAAGTGCTACTAGCTCGCTGTACCAACGAGGAAAGTGAGACCTATTGAAGGGTTGAAAAGGCGTCGCAGGCAACAGAGTGAACAAGCAGTACTTGGTCTTCGGCTTAAGCTATACACCACTCCCCATTCCTTCACACTGTTAACAATGTTGAACTGAGTAACTCCTACCAACAAGTCATTGAAAAAAATGGTCAACACAAATCTTACCATTAAGGGGCTTCTCTCATAAGGGTTACAGACATATCAACTACCACCCACAAGGCAAACTGAAATGAGCACCAACTAAAACCCTAAGAAGCAGTGCTCTAAGAGCATGGGTATGGGGGAAATGTAAGTAATTCTGACCATGAGCATGAGCAAAGGCTCCAACAGGGCCTTGAAGGAGCAGGAGACTCTCCCGAGGCCAGGGACAATGGGAAGGGGATTTTCTCCTGAGAGAAGCCCAATGAATATGGGGCACCCTTGGGGCAGGGCCATCAGCTGGTGAGACTGGACTCCCAGGGTACCAAATGAAAAGGCCCAAGAACAGATGGAACCCTACAGGCCCAGGGTTCTGGAAACACAGAGACACTCCATAAGAGCGGAATCAATCGGATCCCAAGAACAAAGTCCACACAAAACAATGCATTCCAACAATTTCCACACCCCCCAGCCTGTCAGCTTTCATGTCGTCACCATGCTGGTCCCATAAACTGAAATAAAACAAGAGCTACCTCTCCACACCTTCCTTGGACGCTGAGCTGGCTGAACGTATGCCCAGTCAAGAGCCAAAAACAGTATCCTGGCTGAACCAGCTCCTGCAATCAGTCATCACATCGTAGAGATGTCTGATCCTCGAAAATGACTGTTCCCAAAATTCCCATTTAACTGCCCTAGAATTCCACCATCACCCCAGCACGCAGGAGTTGCTCCCTCTACACAAGTCATTAAACGATGTGTCACATCCTGAGTAACAGAAGAATATCTGTGTAGTAGGTAGAAAACAACAGATCAGCAACCCAATCAGTCACTATAAGTTTTTAGCCTGAGCAATTTTGGGGGAAACAATTTGCTCTTTGCTGAAAAGAGCAATTCAGAACGCTAAGAATGTCAAACTGTGGCAATGAATTATTTATGAGTAATAAAGCAGCATTTGGCATGTTACACCTATACGAGTTATAAAGTAAGGAGTTTTCCACAAAAGTCACCGTAAGGTTTGGCAGGAGCTTAATTAGATCGGGAGCTTCCCCTACCATGGCTTCTGCAAGCCACCTGTCTCCATCAGCATTTCATTTCATTTCACCGAAGCGAAAAGACACATGTTGACTCATGTCACAAAAAGAAAAAGTCTAGAGCAAGACTAGCTTTAGGAATGGCTCGAGCACATGACTCTACCATCTTGTGTACCCGTCACTCCTGATCACACAAATGCCTGCCAGGTATCGTGCCCACATTCAAGCCAGTAGAAAAGGAATACCATCTGGGTCCTTCCTGGGGGGGGGTTTTGGGTTTTTTTGTTTGTTTGTTTTTAATCAGAAAAGCAAAACTCTCCCTGAATCCAGCACTGGTCTGATAAACCTCTGCTCCTGTACCATGTGCTGGAAGTTCCTCACTGCCACCCCCGACCCCCGATGGCAGGGGAAGCTAGAGGGAGAGAAGATGTACCTTATCTGTCTCTAGAGCAGATGGAAGAATGGAGAAGAGACTGTGAATGGGGGTTGGGAGCCTGACATCAGGCTCAGAAAGAGCATCTGTACAGCACAAAACTCAAGACGTACTGAAGCAGGACAGCTGCTGCTCCCAGACGTAGGTCTCCAGCACAGAGGAAGAACTGATAGATAATCTGACAGTGTAGCCTTGAGTCGGTTTTTTACATATTACCAAGTGGTTAGAGAGCAAGGAAAGACTTGACCAGAAATTAAAGTCATCCGCTGAATATTTTTAAGAGGCAATTAATGACTTTCGGAGCAACAAAAGATCTATAGAAAAGGAGACAGAACCATAGCACGCCACTCAGCTCTTCAGGGGACAATCTATATACAGTCAAAAGTATAAATATACCTGATATAGATTTAACCAAAAAACTAACTGTAGGAAAATCGGGGATGTGAAAGTGAAAAACAGGAAGGGTCTGAGATTTCACCTAACTTGCAAACTAACAAGTTAGCCTACCAGTGTCATGGATGCACAAGGCATGAGATTTGGGGCAGGAGACAAAGGACAATTTATTACAGTAACAGCAGCAGCCGGGGAATCCACACATTTGCCTTGATTCCCCTGGCCGTGCACCGAGGTCCTGG
The DNA here is from genome assembly GCF_024610735.1 of Ursus americanus. Taxonomy (NCBI): domain Eukaryota; kingdom Metazoa; phylum Chordata; class Mammalia; order Carnivora; family Ursidae; genus Ursus; species Ursus americanus. The sequence continues at coordinate 17,204,213 of NC_142127.1, forward strand.
TGACACCTGCACACCAGCGGGCTGTTACAGGAGAGGAACCCCAAGCTGAGAGAAGCGGAGTCTTTCATCATGGGCAGTAAGCAGGCTGGCTCTTGGCTCTGGAGCCAGATGTCATCTCTGCCTTCCAAGGCTATAAGCCAGCCTGCCCTCTGCTCTGGAGAGATACTGTATCTACCTTCCCAAGTATCTACCTTCCAAGGCTGCTCACTATAAAAATATCTTTGAAAAGAGACTCTGAAATAAAGGGAGTTAGTACCTCTGCTTGCAAGATACGCAGAAACATGGGAGACCCAGGAAGTATTATCTCCCAACGGGGGAGAGAGTTAAAATCTCTACCTACTAAAATAAGTTCAAAGAAATGCCATCAAGTGATGACCTTTAGAAACACAGGGTTTGGGGCGCCTGGGTGGCACAGCGGTTAAGCGTCTGCCTTTGGCTCAGGGCGTGATCCCGGCGTTATGGGATCGAGCCCCACATCAGGCTCCTCCACTATGAGCCTGCTTCTTCCTCTCCCACTCCCCCTGCTTGTGTTCCCTCTCTCGCTGGCTGTCTCTATCTCTGTCGAATAAATAAATAAAATCTTAAAAAAAAAAAAAAAAGAAACACAGGGTTTACACAGAAGCACAGAAGAACCACTGGTAGCCTCTGGAGGAAGAAGTAGCTGTGTGAAATGACAGGAGGGAAAGGGCACAAGGGAAGAGTATTTTGTTAGCAACTTGAGCACTCTTTGACTTAAATCATGGGCATGCATCATTTTGATGAATTAACTTTACCTTCAAATATGTGTATTCCTTCTCTGGATACAATTTCAGCAATGTTATGCAAACAGGGAAAACCAGAGGCCTCTCTACAAGTGATCGGTGTGGCTGTGCTGAAGGGCACCCAGCAGAGGTGGCAACATTCATTCTTAAATGTCATCTACCTGTGAAATGCATGATCCAGCTGACAGTTAAGTAAAGCTATTCCAAGGGGAGGTCAATTCTTTGTAAATCACACATGCTATGGTCAACATTTATGTATCCCATGTTATTTTCATCAGAAAATGGATCATTGGTAAAAAGCAGAACCTACGTTATCAACCAAATAATGGAATACCAAACTATGTGCCAAGCACCGTGGGATGATACTGGAAGTAGCACAACAATTCCCAAACTCAACGAGCTTTTTTCTAGGCTGCCGACAGCACCCACCAACTCTGATTAACAAACAGGGAAGGGACTTGCCCTGGAAGCTCAGAGTTGGGAGAACGGATTGGAAGATTGACAAAACAAGCTCTGGCAGCTGGGGGACACAGAGGGAGGCCAGGTGTTGAGAACATTGCTGACAGCATGGACGAATCACTCAGGGCCAGTGGTCGCTCAGCACCAAGTACCTGACTCCCGGCTGGTGCTGTTGTCATCCCCAACGCTGGAGGGACTCTTAAAAGGCACTCCGGCCAGACTCACAACCCCCAGGGGAATTTCCAAGTGGTTGAGCTTCGCTTCTAAGTCTCAGCTCTGGCTGCAAGCATCCTGGGAAAATAAGGTTCTTCCAGCCTCCCAGAGCCCTACCTCCCCTCTCACCAAGACACAAATGGTGAGTGTCCTCAAATAGAGAAAATAGGTTCAGAGGCTGGCAGACAGAAAACAAAACAAAACAAAAATGTCATCACAGTAGGTATACAGAACCCAGCATGGAAAGTCAGCAATCAACCAGGGACAAAGGAGAAGTTAAAAAATCCCTAAACCCCTATAAATTTCCTCTATACAAATTCCTACATTTTGTCAGATCAGAGCCCAGTGCGGGATTCAATCTCAGGACCCTGAGATCATGACCTGAGGCAAAATCAAGAGTCGGATGCCCCAGGTGCCCCATCCCAGTCTTTCTATATATGAATGTTACTCCTCAAAATATGCTTAAACGGGTAAGAATAATCAATCACATTTCACTTGGAGTTTAGGCAGGAAATAATTTTAGACTGCCCATCATCCATTGCTGTTTCCCCAATAGAAGCATTCATACACATTCTTCTTTACATGTTTCCAGGAAAACAATTGGCATTTAGCAGCAATGGAAAAAATGACCTTCATCAAAGTTTAATCCTACTCACATATCTCATAATACTGAACAACGGAGTATCGTCCTTCCAGGACACAAATACACTATGTACCTTGCAGCCCAACATGGCAACAATTAGCCACATGTAACTACTGAGTGCCCGAAATATGGCTAAGTATAAAACACACAGCGGATTTCAAAGATTTAGTATGAAAAACATGTGAAATATCTCAATAATTCTTCTATTTTATTCCTACATGCTGGTAAAATATTTTGGATATATTGGGGTCAATTTTAAAAATATCTATAAAATGAATTTCACCTGTTTCTTTTTACTTTGTGTAATGTAGCACCTGGACACATTTTTATGTGTATGTGGTTCACATTTGTGGCTTGACTCTATTTTGTTTCTACTAGACAGTGAAGCTCTAGATACACGGTTGATCCAGCCCACCCCCCAAAACGATAGGTGCTGTAACATCCCCTCCAAGCTGCCCTCCCAAGAGACCTGCCACCATCAGGGGAACATGGACCCGGAGGCTTTCGGGAGGGTCCTGCTCCAGAGCTGGGAGAAAGAGGGACAAGAATGTTTGCAGTTCTCCCTTTCCATGGAACAGAAGAATGATGCAGTTTGAAAAACTACTAGCTTGAGCTTTTCTGACCAAATATTCTGGCTTCCTAAATTTCAACAACCAAACACGTCATAAAGTTACTACATGTGGACTTTATTTCAAACCAATGCACAAGTATCAGCCCCCTTTGAAAGTTTCTCCCAAGAGCTACATGCATAGCCCAAGAGTAGGGGCCCTTCTGCTTTTACATCAACTGAATATCCTTTGATTTATCAAAGGTCAGCTACACCAGCAATTCATAAAAGAGAAGAGTCACTAATCAAGTTGAAGGGTAGATTTAATTCATCACAGGAAAGACCCCTGAATTCTATGGAGTCTTGAACAAGCTATCAAAAAACACAACCCTTCCCTCTGACCTCAGCTCAGTACAGTGAACCACTTCACGACCTTGGCTCTCTTTACACTGCTATTCTCCAGGCTACCTAATCAGACCTTGAACAATCAACATTGGGGCTGTTCCTACCAGTGTAAAGACTAAGACTAGCAAAACGCAAATACCAATGAAACCCAAATACACTATTAAATAAAGACAGAGCCCTAATAATGACTCTGAGAGACACCTTACTCATTAATTTATTCAACAAACCCTGATTGCCCATCTATCTCCTCCAGGCAGACTGTGTCCCGGGTGCTGGCGACAGAGAACAGAAGAGAACAGGTCCTGCTCGTGAGGTGCTCACAGTGTGATGGGGGTGGGGGGAGCATGTGCAGGGGAGACACCCTAATAACCAAGGGGGACACATTAGGGTGGTGGTCCATACAAAGGGCAGTAAAGACCCAGAACAGGGTGAGACTTTTGAGAGAACAGGGGAGCAACTGAAACTCCTGGTGAGTTTTAAGAACAGGCGGAGCAAAGCCCCCTCCTCAGGCCTCTGCAGCCAGCCCTCTGCAGAGAAGCCTCTGAGTCAGTGCCTCCATTCCTTCGAGGACCTAGCTGGGCAGTCTGCCTCTCTGGAGCAGGCAGCAACCAAATCACTAAGTCTGTCTCCTTTAGGCACCAAATGTAAAGTAGTCTCGGTGGCTACATTGAAAGCGCCATTGTCCAACCTGGGTTTATCAACAATACAATTGATATTTTGCTCTCCATCTGTTTGACTTCTCTCTATCCCTCTTTCACCTGGCTCTGAACTTAAGAGAAAATGGATGTGATTCACTGGATCACCAAGAAAAACTCTAACACACGCACACACACACACCCTTTTTTACACAACCTTGAGGCACCCTCAAGTTTCTCCAACAGATAACAGTGCTGACGGTGCCTCTCCTTCCCCAGGGCCCATTCCCATCTCTTGGCAGCCTGCCTTACCAGCTTACCGCTCTGACGCCATGTTATCTGCAAGGGCACTAGTGACTTCCCAAACACCAAATCCAATGGACAGTCTCCTCGAGCTGGACCCCACATCCTGTCATATTGCTGGACACATCTTCTTGAAGTGTTTTATTTGGCATCTGTATCCTTGTAAAGTTCTTATTCCCTGTGGTAGGCTGAAAAATGGTCACCAAAAGATAGCCACATCCTATTGCCTAGAGCCTATGAATATTACCTTAAATGGGAAAAGAAGTTGGGGGTGGTGATTAAGTAAAAACCCTTAGATGAGGAAATCATCCTGGATTATCCAGGTTAGCCCTAGATGCCGTCAAAAACATCCTTATAAAAGGGAGGCAGAAGGGTGCCCTGGTGGCTCAGTCAGTTGAGCATCTGACTCTTGGTTCTGGCTCAGGTCATGATCTGGCTCAGGGTCATGAGATCAAGCCCTGTGTCAGGCTTCATGCTTAGCACACAATCTGCTTGAGAGTTTCTCTCTCTCCCTCTGCCCTTCCCCTGCTTGCATACACTCTGTTTCCTCTAATAAATAAATAAATAAATAAATAAATAAATAAATAAATAAATAAATAAATAAATAAATCTTTTTTAAAAATATTTAAAAAAAGAAATAAAAGAAAAGGGAGGCAGAGGGAGATCAGACACACACAGAGTAGAAGGCTGTATGAAGATGGAGTGGAGAGATCTGAGAACGCCTGAAGACCAGAGAGATGCCACCACAAGCCAAGGAACACCAGCAGCTACCAGAAACCGGAAGAGGCAAAGAACAGATTCTTTCCTCAAGTCTCTGGGGGAGCACTGCCCTGCTGGCCACGGACTTCATGCCACGGATACCGATTTTGGACTCTGGCCTCCAGAACTGAGGGACAATAAATTCCTATTGTTTCAAACCCCCCAGTTTGTGGTACTTCGTTCCCACAGCCACAGGAAGCTAATATATTCTACTTCATCTCTTCTGGCCTCTGAGTCTTCTGCGCATTCCTTGCTGTCTTCCCAAAAAGAGTCATTCTCCAAATTCTGTCTTCTGCCCTAGCCTCTCCTGTCTTGGTTAGCTCGGGCTGCCATAACAAACACCACAGGACAGTGACTTAAACAAGAATTTATTTCTCATAATCTGGTGACTGGAAGTCCAAGATCGAGGTGCCAATATGGTCGGGTTCTGGGGAAGGCCCCCTCTTTTAAGTTTCAGACTGTCAACTTCCTCAGTCCTCACGTGGCTTTTCCTTGGTATGTGCAGGTGGGGGAAAAAGAACGAGAACTAGCTCTCTGGTGCCTCTTCCTCTTCTTTTAAGGACACTGATCCCATCATGAGGGCCCTATCCTCATAATGTCATGGAAAGCTAATCACCTCCCAAAGGCCCCATCCCCAAGTACCATCACACTGGGGGTAAAGGCTTCAACATCTGCATTTTGGGTGACACAGTTCAGTCCCTGGCACCTCCTCTCTCAGCATGATCCTAGATTGTCTTAGCCACCCCATTTCCCTAAAGCACAACACCCCCAAAGTCTATCTCTCTGCCCTACCTATCCAGGTCTCCAGCACCAGGTTTCCAACTGTTTCTTCTCCAAGTACCACCAGAACAGAACCTCAGTATCAGAAACCGAAGCCGTCCCCTGCCCTGGCTTGGCCTCACCCTCCTCACTGCTGCCAGAACCAGCTTCTTTTCTGTAATCATCTGAAAACCTTGAGCATCAGCAAACATTGGTATGATTGCTGCCTGAAAGAATAAAATGTAAAAAAAAAAAAAACAAATCTAAACAATTTTTTAAAACTCTAACATTTTAGTTGACCAAAAATTGAATGACAGCTACCAGCAAGAAGCTTCTGAAATTAATGTCAACTTTACCTGCATTTGTGTGACTTAGAGTGAATTCTATGCCTTTGGAGGTAATGGTTGATAAACCTTCCCTGTTTAGGACATAACACAGGACAGTATTCACCTCTGAGCATCACTTTAAACACAATACCTCTAGGTCCAGACAAGGTTGGCCAAAAGTTCCAAAAACCATCTCACACAGGAAAAACTGAAGAGTCCGAGATGCTCAGGCTTTAGAAGAGGTGACAAGAGGGCAGGTCAGGCTCTGCCTCATGGAAAATGGAGATCCACCCTGTGGTTCAGAGTACAGACTGTCAAGTTGAGCAAGACGTGGATCTAGGCCCTATCTCTCATTAGCTATGGGACTTCCAGAAAGTTCCATGACTTCGCTGAGCTTTAAAATCTCCATCTACACAGGCGCCTGGATGGCTCAGTCAGTTAAGCATCCGGCCCTTGGTTTCAGCTGAGGTCAGGATCTCAGGGTCTTGAGATCGAGCCCTGCATAGGGTTCCATGCTCAGCATGGATTCTGCTTAAGATTCTCTCCCTTTCCCTTTGACCCTACTCCCTGCCCTGGCTTGTGCAAGCTCTCTCTCAAAACAAACAAACAAACAAACAAACAAACAAAACTCTATCTACAAAGCGGGGATGACAATGACAATGTTCTATCTCACAGCACTGTGGTGAGAATTAAGTGTCATCACATACATAAAGCCCTTAGCACAGTGCCCGGCATTTATGTGCTTGTTAAGTGTTAGCTAAAAAAGAAAAAAAAAAAATCAATACTAAGAAGCAATGGTTAGAAAAAGGCAAATTCCAGCTGACCATTAAAAAATACTCTAACTAGGTTGGGCAACATAAACTGGGTCTCACCAAATTACTAGAATCCCCAACACTAGATGTATTTAAACAAGGCTGGAGGACCCTTAGAATTTACCTACACAGGGTTAAGAATCTCAATGACGGCAATTTAGACATGCTGGTGTCTGGAAAGAAGCAACTTTCCCACTGCCCTATGGCAGTGACGATACTGGACAACGGGAGGACAAATGTCATTAGTATGGTGACTTTATCACTTAAAGGTAATGAGATTTACTTATAACTAAGAACTTATTTCACCAGGAATAAATCTCATCTGTCCTTGCTTAGCACAAAAAATGGCCATCCCTTGTCATTTAAAAATCATTCCCGAAGAATGAGCTCTTTATGGGTCATGTAAAGTTTAAGCTTCTGCTTTCAGGAGACTGGCACATGAATAGCTCCAAGATAAACATCTATTCAGTTCTGATATCGTATCTCTTCATTCCCACTAAAGAATAGCCTGGGATCAGATCCAAACTGTCACAAAATGACTACATATGCACATATTCTTTTTCACAAAAATAGCAAGAAGTCTCCATTTTGAAAACGTACTTCACCAAAAAAAACCAAGTGCACTTGTCGTCTAAAAATGCGACAATGTTTCTAATTGTTATTAACAGGAATGCCCAGAATCTCCCTGGGTAAATAAAGGCATCATGGAAAAGGTACCAAGGTAAGTAAGGCAAAATCCAAGGTTTTCTGGAAAGACAGAAATGGTGGTGAGTAGTTTTGGTTTTTTTAATCTCCCTGAATTCCCCCCATTAAAACATCAGAAAAACTAGGATAGAAAAATGAAAAACTTAAACATTTACAAGAAAACTTAGATGGAAGGCATTGCCACAAAGCATCAAATATGAACACTAACCTGCATACTATCGGCAATGTTCAGAAAGAAACAGAGGGAAGGAAAGAACCCCCAAACCAATAATTACTGGAATGAATAGGTCAATCTGAGAAAGGCAGCCAAAATGACAGTAAGTTTTACAAGCTCCAATCTGTAGTCAATACACAGGAAGAGCGGCACCGTCTGATGGTGCTGAAGCTGTCCACGTGCTCTGAACGAACAAGACAGAGCTCCCTTCCAGGACAGAGTCCCACAACTGAGAATAAATTACTAGAAGTAAAATCCAAATTGAATAGGCCAGAGACAACTGGGGCCAAGGAAAGCACACTCATAACGGAAAACGGGGAAAAGGAGCAAAACGAAAGACCAGAAGGCAGAACCAAAAAAGGAGGCCATATTTTTTAATTACTCTGTGAAAAAGAGAGAGAGAGAAAAGAGTTCTAGAGCCATCATGCTCAAAAAGCTCTCCAGATTTAGCTCCTCGTGAAAGTACAAGACGACTCATTTCCTTTAAACAGGAGTAACAGAGGAAGATCAAACTCCGCTATCATACAATTAAATAAGTTATACAATTAAATAAAAAAGCAGAAAAATGTCCCTATTTATGATGAGCACACACCAAGAAAAGCATGCTTACAAAACTGATGCAAACTCTAACATAGTTTCTCAAAACAAGCAAAAAGAAATGAAGAAGAAATTAAATTGCAGAAAAAAAAACACGGGGGTGGAGGGGGGGATAAAAGAACTCACGCTTAACACCAAAAGAAAATGTGCATTTCAGCAAGGAACATAAAACTAGAAAAAACAGAGGAGCAAAAACATGGTACTACTTTTAAAGAGCTAAAGATGGAAAGGAGGAAAATCTTTAAACTCAAAAAGATATTAAAGATTTGAGGAAAATGAACAGATAGAGATAACAGGTAAGGAAGGAAGGTAAGAAAGATCCAACACAGATATACCAGAAACTCCTAAGGTGTAAAACCAAAGCAACAGAACCAAAAAAATACTAAAAACTACAATACGTGCAATAAAACTTTTCTGAAATAGAAAGACATGAAACTACACCTTATATCTGAGAAAAGTTGACCCAAACTAGCCATTATCGGGACATTGGTAAAAGTCTCAGATGTTAAAGAAAGAAGAAGAAAGGTCATTATTTGGGCATCCAAAGTCACTTTTAAGAGGAAAAAAAAAATCAGACTGTCAGCAAACACTGACAGCAGTGCTTTGGTGCAATGTACTTAAGATATTTGGAGGAGAAAATGTGAACCTAGGATTGTTCATTGCCAAAATGACCTTCAAGTACAAAGGCCATAGAAAAAAATACTGTAAACATGCAAGAGCTCAAGAAATACGGTTCCCATGAACTCTTCCTGAAGAATCCAGTGGCTAAAGAGCTGAAATGAAGCAGCAGTGTAGGAATTGGCAGTGACTATTAAAAATATATTAACCTGTAGAACTAGAACTAATTGGTTATAAGAAAAATAGAGTATGTGAGGTCTATATGATCGGATGATATAGATGCCCTTCACTGTTTTAAAGGAGGGGAAAGCATTGGCAAGAGTAGGGAAAACAAGAATATGTTCACTGATTGCCTTATGGATATAGACTGTGAGTAAAAGAATACTGTTTCAAATTAGATGCTGTGGAAAAGGAGTAGGGGGAGGGGGAAGCAAAGGTTGCTGATTCACAGCAAAGAATTAACAGACAGTAGCCCAAACTGTTGGGGGAGAGAACAAAAGGTATCACATAAACCTTTAGATACAATGGTAACCATTCACTTGATATTTATCTTACTCATTCTCTTTGCTTTGTTGTCTCCCTTGAGATTATTCTGTAAAGTTTTTAGGCATATAATGACCTAAAAAAAAAAAAAAAGCCATTAGAGAACCAACACCGATATATTCTCCACCCAGTTTTGACAAATCCTACCACTTTATATATTTGCTCCAGAACTGGCGGGGGTTTTGTTTTTGTTTTCTGTTTTATACGAACATCACAGTTAGGGTTGCAGCCTGCTGCGTATCCTTTACTGATCCCTTGTCTTCACCCCCTTCAAGACATTGCCCATCCTCAGTTTAGCTTATCATTCCTGTGACTGAGGTTATTCTCTACTTGTGTATCCACGAGCAATATGTTGTGTTTGCTAAGGATTCATAATTGATAGGCTCTTACAACTTTTTTATTCCTCAGCATTGTTTCCAGATCCCTCCGAGCCAGAGGGTCTATCTAGTTCAGCAGTTCCCAACAGGGTAGTACTATACCCTAAGGGGGCGTGTTGGAAATTTATAGGGTTGTCACTGATTATTACAACTTGGGACTGGGGTGATCACAGTATTTAGCAGGCGGGAGGGAGCCAGAATCTTAATATCCTAAAAATTTCAAGAGAGTCTTCCACTATGAAGAATTTTCTCTTGTCCGATAGGGCTGTCAGATAACCCACAAGATATTTAGGTGAAAAATTATCTGAGCCTAGAACTCAACTCTATTTTACCTATACAGGAAAGTTTTGTTTTGCATAGTTTTAAATATACACTGATTTTGTCCAGGAATATAACTACCATGTAAATCAAGAGAAGAGTGTGTTTGGTTTTATTCAGACCTTTACAGAGAATTATAAACCAATTCACCAATGTCACCAATGGCAACTCCACTCCAGGTACTCAACACACAATATAAAAGACTTTTATCAATCTGTTCTTGCAGCCGTCACATGCATGAGGATTCTACATATGTATACCAGCATACCTATTTAGCCCGTATTTCAAAATGTCATACGAAGGAAAATGTCAACAATACAATAGGACTCTTAAGATCCCAACTTTCTCATTATATGCAGGTGTAAGCAACTACATAGTTATATGTATTAATATCATCAAAGCAAGTATTTATAGATTCAAATATACACTATTTTTTCTTCAAAATTACATTCCTCTGGTATCTCCATTATATTACATTTGGGATATAATTTCATTGATAAAAGTTCATTTGAATATAGTAAATCGGTATAAAATATTGGTTATAAAAAGGGTACATTGGGTCTGATAAAACTGAAAACTATATATAGACCAATTATATATAGCTCCACTATATTAAGATACTAAGACCCTGCGGTTTATCAAATCTCCCTTTAATGGACATCTGTCTCCCTCTTATTTTTTTGCTGTTACAAACAAAAGTGCTGTCAGTAGTCCATATATCTTCTTAAACACATCCAGAGGTTGCATGTTTTGCAAATATCTTCACCCAGTCAGAAGATTATCTTTCGTTTTCTATGGTTTTTCTCATGCGCAATGGCCTTAGTATGCTTGTAGTTCAATTGAATGATGTTTACTTTATGGATGCATATTTACTGATGTTCAATTTACTAACGTGTTTTATTATTGTAGTTAAATGTGTTGATGTTTGTGCTTTCCGTGTCTTAAATTCTAAATATCTTTTCATCTAGGTCATATGGATATTCTCATATTTTCATCTAAGAGTTTCAAATTCTTGCTTTTCAGGTTTAGTTTCTTAATGCACCTGGAATTTATATTAGCGTATGCTGGGAGGTATTTTCATCTTTTCTACACAGTGAATTGTTCCAGTAGCATTATTGTCTTCCCTGGTGTGCAATGCTACCTCTCTCTCTCACTTATCAAATTTCCATATGTGTGAGGCTCCCTATTCAATTTCATTGGTCTATCAGAACCAACTTCCCTGGATCACAATCTCAACTACTCTAGTTTTCAAAGTTTTGACAACTGCGTTTCCATTTTATTTAGGAATTGAACATAGATTTATTCCTTTTGGGTTTTTTTTTTTTACTATAAGAAATAGTATCCTTATGAAAATTAAAAGGTCTACTTCTGTGTTGCCATTATAGAACACAATTGATTTTTGTATATTAAACTTCTACCCATCCACAATAACCTTGCTGAAATTTCTTATTTCTCCTAGGAGTTTCTACAGACTCCCGTAGCTTTTCTATGTAGAGCGGACTGTAATATCCATGAATAATGATTACTTTTCTTCCCTCTCCATTCCATATACTTTTATTCCTTTTCTTTCCTTACTACACTAAGACGTCAAGAATAATGTTGAGGAGAAGTGGTAATGGCAGGCATTCTTGTCTTCATTCCTGATTTTAAGGGACTGCTTCTAATATTTACCACGCAACAACTGTTGATGTTTTAGGTTAGAAATTATCAGATTCAAACAACTCCCTTCCTAGTTTGCTTCAAGCTTTTATTTTGCCTTGAATTCTACCAAATGCATTCTGTATATTTCCTAAGAGATGCTATGATTTTTCCTCTTATAAACATGGTGAATGATAGAATATTCTAATTACACCATTCTTGTATTCCTAAAATAAACACAATGTGCTAATGATGGTTATTTGTTTTGTTACATAAACAGAGAGAGGTTCAGTTTGCTAATATTCTATTTATGACTTTTGCATCTGTATGAAGGATACTGATCTATTAATTCTTCCCTATTACCTTTGGTTTGAGTATCAAGTTAGTACTAGTCTCAGAATGATGTAGGAACTTTCTTTCTTTTGCTTTGGAACAGGGTACATGAGGTTAGGATTACCTGATTCTGAATATTCATAAAAGCACCTTTAAAACCATGTTGGCCTAGATCAATTTCTCAACCTTGGCACAAACGCTATTTTGGGCCAGATAAATCTTTGTTGTGGGGGCCTGTCCTGTGCACTGAAAGATGTTTAGTAGCAACCCCCACCTCTGCCAACCAGATGCCCATAGCATCTCTACCCCAAGTTGTGACAATCAAAAATGTCTCCTCACATTGACAGAAGTCCCCTGGGAATGGGAGGGGATGCAAACCAGACCTGGTCGAGAACCACTGGCCTACATTAACTTTTTAAATGTAAGTCAGGCATTTTGGGGGTTTTTCCTTGAGACAATCTTGGCAGATCATTATTCTATGAAACTATGCGTTTCAACTAAACTTTCGAATTTATAGACATAAAACTCTAATAGTCTCATCTCTAAATTTTTTTCTAATTATGCATCTCATTTAATTTCTAATTACTTTTCATTTGTTGCTTTTCTTCTGTGATCAGACTTACCAGAGTTCAGCCTATTTTATTAATCTTGAATAGCTTTTAGTTTTGTTGACTCTGTTGTATCCTTTTCTCTTTCGTTTGTACTCTTAGATGTATCATTTGCTTCCTTCCAGCTACCTTGGATTACTGTTTTTCTGTTTTTTAAAGCCTCTTGTTTTAGGCAGTTTTGCTCACCAATTTGTAGTTTCTCATTTTAAATTCAAAATGTGTTTTTAATATTTAATAAAACTTTTCTCCTTGAAACACTTAGAAATGTGTTCTTCAATTTCCCAACACTAATCACGATATAGAGGGCTATCTTAGCCATATTTGATTTCAAATGATCATTGCATTATAGCTGGAGAACACGGTCTGGAAAATAACCATCTTAGGCATTTGATGAACCTTTCTTTATGGCCGTGGAAGTGGTTCCATGATGGTAATACATCCTTGCTGAACGGATGTTTCTATATTGACCTACAGGGTTCAGTGCTCTTTAAACTCAAAGTTAAAACACGCTAGTGGGGCGCAAAATCAATCTGATAGGTTGTGACCAACACTTTTAAATGAAAGGAGTAGTGATGATAGGGCACATTTTTTTCCCCTAATTTTAACACCTCTGACATCAGGCCCCTCGCACAGTGAATAGCATGATATAGACCAATGGCAGCACTTTTTAAAAATTTCCTAGTGGCACAAAAAATCATATTGTATATTATAATCAAAAGCTGACATAGGACAACATGCAGTATATATACACAGAAGCTCATTTATACTAAGCCACATACGCATTTCTCACTAGGGATAGCAGTCAAAAACGTCTGAAAAACATTGAATTATATAAGTCAAATTTTCAGAGTCTTCACTGATATTTTTATCCTTTTAATTATCAACTAGCAAAAGAGACAGAATAAAGTCTATTGTTAGGATGATTTGTTCATTTCTACCTCTAACTCTGTCAATTTTCGGTTGGGTGCTTTGGAGCTTTTCAGGTGCATACAAACTCACAAAAGTTTTCTTCCAGGGTAGACTGACGGTTTTGTTTATATATTACACTCTTTATGCCTAATAATGCTTTTTGTTTTCAAGTCTGTTTTCCCTGATTAATGCAACTAACCAACTTACTTTTGTTGGTATTTGCCAGATAGATCTTTTTCTATCCCTCTACTTAAGCCACTTTGTTACCTTATGTTTTCAATTTATCTCCTATTAACAGTATAGAGCTAGATTTTTAAATCCATTCTACATCTGACTTTAACCTGTTGGATTTAATCCATTTATACTTTTAGAACTCCTGAAATGTTTGGGTTTATTTCTACATTTTGCTTTCTCTGTGCTTCCCCCCCCCCACCCCCCACTTCAGCTGTCTATGGAATAAGGTCAGTTGCTTAATTTATTTTCCTTCAATGGTTTGAGAAGTACGTACTCCATCCTTCCCGTCAACTCCAAAATAGTTTCAGACACTTGTAAAAACACTACTCTCTACTTCCTTTTCTCTGCTTTTGGAATTCCTTTTGTTTCTATTGGAGCTTTTCCTATCTTCCATGTCTCTTGAATAGAAAATACGAAAGGGAAGTATCACTTTGTGCTATATTCTGGGTAAGTTCCTCAGTCTGTATTTTGGTTCACTATGTCTCATTGGTTTCTGATTCGCTTACTATATTTTTCATTACAAATTGCTCTGTTTAACATTTCCAGATAAATGTGGCAGCATGGTTCCTCACGTTTACTTTTGCTTCTTCTAAAACACCCGCTAAACTAAGAGTAGAGGAATTTTTTTTTTTTAAGAAAACTCATTAGAAAAAGAAGATGGAAGAGGCAACAAGAACTATTTTTAGCAGCTAGAAAACATATGGGCAAGTAGTAATTGATTTAACAGACTCCAGAAAGCAAATTCCTAAGACAGCCCTGCGAAAGCAAAAAGGCAACCCAATTTACACCTCGGGACACCCAGAAAACCGAGAATTGGTAGCACAATGTAACAAAGAGAAGACTGAACACAGTGTGATGGGTTCAAGGCCTGCAGAAAAGGCAGTGCTCTGGCTTCCCCCCCCCCCCCCCAGCTCTGCACAGAAGGTAATACCTTCTCCCCAACCCCAGCTTTCCTATCAGATGCCTAGAGGTTTATTCTCTGGAGGAGGTACGATAGCCTTTTATGTGATGGACACCAAGCTCAGCTGAAGGTAGGAGAGAAACCAAACTGAAAACAGCAAAGTTACAAATTCCAGGTAGAACGCTGAGATCCCAATCCTCTTGCCCAACTCAGCTTCCAAAATTCACAGTCAGGCGTTCACCCTCCAGGCAGATCAGAAGGCCCTTCTCTGGGCAACTTGGGCAGCCCAAGAGGATGGATCTAGAAGTATTCAAGCAGAAACTATCCAACAACACAGTCCAACCATGTCACTCTCCAGTAAAAGCCATCACATGCTCAGAGCTCCCGTCAGTTGAATACCCACTCTCACTATGAGCAGAGTATCAAGGATCGCTTCTCGCAGGAGCCCTCCCTAATAGGAACAGTAAACCCAGGTCACACTGGGAGGGGGAATCTTGGAAGAAGACAATATAAGAGACAGAAGAGATTTTTTTTTTTTTTAAACTATCACTAATAGTTTCTCAGAAAGATAAGATCTACGGGTGGCTCAGTCGGTTGAGCGTCTGCCTTCGGCTCAGCTCATGATCCCAGGATCTTGGGATCAAGTCCCACATCAGGCTCCTTGTTCAGTAGGGAGTCTGCTTCTCCTTCTGCCTGCTGCTCCCCCTGCCTCTGCTCTCTCTCGCTGACAAATAAATAAAATCCTTTAAAAAAAAAAAAAAACAACCAAAAGTTGGGTGACTCTTAAAAGGAACACTCTGACCATTTAAAACAGAACTTGACAGTAAAAATGGAAAGTTCAATAGAAACGTAGGAACATAAAGTTGAGTCCACTTCCCAGAAAGTGGAGCAAGTGCACAGAAAATGAAAGCAGGGGGTGCTTGTTTTAAAAAACCCCAGCGCAGCAAGTCTCAAGCAAAGGATTAGGATTTACAATAGTTTAGGACTTTAATACTAACACCAGGAATAAGAACAGAATGGAGCGAAACCTTCAAAACTCTTAAGGAACATTATCTCCTACTGTGAAGTTTCTATTTAGCCATCAATCAAGTGTCAGGATACATTAACAACATTTCAGGCTTGAAAGCTTCACCTCCCATGTGCCCTTTCCCAGGGAACTAGGAGAAGATGTGTTCCCTCCAAACGGGTATAAACCAGAGAAGAGAAAAACCTGGTATCCAGGAGACAGGAAACTCAACAGAGGAGAGAAATCAAGGGAATGCCCAAAGAGGTGGTGAATCATGGGCGATTCTAGCATACAGCTGTGCACCAAGGAGAAAGGGCAACCAGAACAAATCTGAGGAAGTCAACTGCCTCTGAGAGACTCCAAGAAGCAACTGACAGACTTATCTACGCATCTGAAAATACCACAAAGGAGTTGAGGTTGGAATAGAAATGCTGAGTTAGACTTTAATAAGAAATAGATTCAGAGAAAAGCAAACACAGATATTAAACAAAACAGATATTAAAATCAGAGAAAATAAAAAATAGGGCAGGCAAGAAGTAAGCATTCCTCACCATATGGCTCAGTGAGCAGGATTTATATAGTCAGAATAATGCAAAGGACTAGTATGCAAGGGTAAGAGCTCAAGAGGTTAGCGTGTTTGTGTGGGACCAAGAGGAGAGCAGCAGAGTAAATTATCTTCTTCCATGGTGGGAAGTCAACAAATAATGGCTAAAGACCAAAAAAAAAAAAAAAATCCAGAAGCCTGTTATTTATACATAATATTTATGCATAAATAGTTGACCCTTGAACAACTCAGGGGGAGGGAGGTGGGGAAGGGCTGGGGATGCTGACCAGCCACAACAACAAAAACCCACATCTAACTTCTGATTCCCCCAAAACTTCACTACTAATAGCCTCCTATTGACCAAAGCCTTACCACTTAATAAAAACAGTTAATTAACACATATTTTGTATGTTATACATATTATATTCTGTAATCTTACAAAATAAGCTAGAGAAAAGAAAATTTTATTAAGAAAATCCTAAGAGAAAATGCACTTATAGTACTGTAGTCTATCTTTTAAAAATCTGCACAGAAGTGGGCCCATGCAGTTCAACTCCACATTGTTGAAGGATCAACTGTACAAGTAAATAAAAGAACCACCTAGAAGAGGTAAAATGGTTGCTGAGAGTAAAACAAGGGAGAAATAGAGGGCAGAGGGCATTTTTCAGGTACTTCTCTGATCTGGAATTTGACTTCTAATCATGCTGCTTGAATGGCTCAGTCCTGTGGACCCTTTGCCCAGGAGCTTTCCAGTGTTAGACTGTAAGCTCATCTTTGGTGGAGACATGCTGCGACACCCATGAGACACCGCAGGGCCCCAGCTGAGGTTCTGCGTGTGCTTCTTACAGACACTCCGGAGGCATTTCCAACCTCAGACAACATCCAGGTTGTAGCTCAGCTTGAGGGTTCCTAGGCTCAGTGGGTACTACAAACTCCCGTAGTGGACGCCATGGCCCATCTCCTGGATCCTCCCTCAAGACCTCGGCGCTCATTTCCCCAGCTGCCAGGAGTGAGCTGCTGATGGCCCACAGTTGCATCCTGAACTGTCCTATACTCTCTACAGAAGGAAGCTGCCTCCCCAAGGTCACACTTCTCCCCAGGTTATACCTCTCCCTGGGGCAGCCCACACTAAGGACTGGTCTAGGCCCCTTGCCTAGAAAACAAATTTCCATTGCCTAAGCCTCTCTGTGATACTTTGTGGAGGCAGCCTCAACAAACTTCTCCCGCTATGTTCCAGCCCCACGTGACATCATCGCCCAAGTCTCTGAGTCCCGCCATCTTCATGCATTCCCACCCCAGGGGAGGACCCCATTCTGTACTGACAGCTCTGATTTTCATCTCATCCCTTTTGGGGATGGGCACTGTAGATTGTCCTTTCTCTAACAGATCAGTGATGTCCTTTCTTGAGCACTCTGTGTGTCCGATGAGGGAGGGTGAGCTGGTTTCACGTTATCTATACTACCCCACTGCCCTGTCATTTGCCCTGACATCTATAGGATGCATCTTCGCATTAGACCCGAATGAGAGGGGACAAAAGGACTGTCCCACTTCCGGGCGTCCTCTGTGTCATCTAGGACAGCAGACTGTGCTTTGCCAGCAGGCGCTGAGTAAGGAATGGAGGAACATATTCACTAGCTGGGCAATTCGGCATGCAAGATGGTGGAAGACGGTGGAAGGTGAGGAACAGGTTACTGGGGTGCAGAAGGGTTCTCTGCCTGGCTCTGGATTCATCTGGAATTTCCCAATCTCAATCCACCTGCACTTCAGCCCTCAGGGAGAAGGCACCAGAAGAAAACCTCTTGTCCAGAGCAGCTACACCAGAAATTCAGCTTCCAAGAGGCACTTCCCAGAGGACAAAACCACAGCCCTGGAGTACAAGCAGACCAGAAAAACCCTTCTTCTCCAAGTGGCTTACCACTATGTCTGAAGAGCAACTGAGGGGCAATAGGAAAAGCCCTCCCGAATTTTCCCCAGAGCACTGGCTGTACCCCAGCAGACCCCAGGGCCCCTGCGAGGAGGGGCATGAACCGCTGGGCTTACTAAGTCCAGCTGGGGCTCACTGCCCAGGCCCTCTGAGTCACTGCCATGGCTGTGTCACAAGGACACCCCCATGCTAATGACTCTGGCCACATTTTTAATTAAATGCTGTGTGCAGTATGCAGAGAGAAGGGGGACAGAACATGCAGGCAGCTGCTGAGACCCCCTCCCCCATTGCAGGCTCGAAACAGCAGCTCATTGTGAGCATGGTGTCTGGGGAAGATGTGCTCTCTTAACAGCAGCAAGGGAGGCCCTTCCATCCCAGAGGAGGCAGACGGCAGCAGAGACAGTGGGCTCTGGCATCCCCACTATTTATAAAGTTGAAGATGTCCCTCTTGCAGTTTCCCTCTTGCTTCCATTCACTTGAAAAAGTCACTACTCCTTTTTCTGGGCTCTTGGCCTACAAATATACATCCTCGACCTGCTGCAGCCATGGGGGCCTCAGCAGGGAGACGTCAAAACTTACGCCAGTCCGCCTGGTATCTGAGTGCCAACTGTGTGAGGGGCTGAGAATACAGACTGGAGAAGACAGAGGCCTGCCTCTGAACAGGGTGTATTATTGCCGAGTAGTGACTCAAGTATTGTGTCGTTTCTGATTACGGGTGCCCATGGGACTATGGGAACCAAGGGTCATGTACATCAGCACAGAGGTCCAGGGAAGGCTTCCTGGAAGAGGTAGATCTTTTACCTCAATTTTGAGGGATAAGTAAAATTTAGCCAGGAAACAAAGGGTAGGGTCAGGAACAAAGAGCATCTGAGGCCAAGGGCAGAGCAGGATGCAGGGTTTGGGGAACTAGAAGGAGCATTTGTGGACTGGAGCGGTGGTAAGCTAGGAGATGGGAGGAGAGGCGTCCAGCCAGGAAGGCGTCAAGACCACCAGGGGCCTCATGGAAAGCAAAGGGACCTGATCAAAATGCCACTCCGCATTCCGTGTGCCCTCAGTGAGCTAGCAGTGCGGGGGCCAGCGGTGAGAAGGCACAGAGTCCTTGAGGACATGAGCATGAGGGTATGAAGGAGGAACCCAGAGGCAGGGAGCATTGTCAGGATGAGGTTCCCAGCCACACTTCGGCCTGTTCTCCCCTCCTGGTTTCCACCCCTCAGAGGCAGCATCCCTAGTTATCATTCACCCAGCATGCTTACGGAAGCAAGTTAACCCACTGAACACCCCCGGGATGTGGCTCACAAGCTTCCTGCCCACATCCCCCTCAACGCGTCACCCGCCTCGGCAGTGGCAGCCAGACGGTGGTTGGGAAGTTGTTCCTGAAGGTTCTCCACATCAAATCCACTGCACACAAAACTGTGAAAACAGCAGCCTGTGAAGAGGCCCGTGCTAATTCAAAGACCAGCAAGGATAAGATATCTCGTCTAGCTTAAGTAGCAATCAGAAGGTGTGTATCCCTGGGCTTGGAAGTGCACAGAAAATGTCCTGAAGAAAACATGAGGCACAGGCATCAAAGCTTGTCCACAGGAGCAGGAATTGGGAAAGAAGGAATTTAGGGTGGGACAGAGATTTGCACTCTGTATCTTTGGTCTCACAAACCTTTATAATGAGCATATACTGCTTTTATCAATCTCGAGAGACCAGCAAACAACACAAAGGATCAGTCTACAAGCAGAACGTCGAGTGCGTGTTTAAGAAGACTAGGGCCTCACAGGCACCATTACCTAACGGAGGTGGAGGCATAATGAGAGAAACTGTAAAGGATACGCAGTGTAATGGATAAAACGAGGCTGGGGGATGGGTCTAGTCTGCGTGGTTGTGAGGCCTCTGGGAGGGGTCCACCACGTGGAGATCTGTGAGAAGATGAGTTTGGCCAAACGACACCCTCTCCAGTCTGAGGAAAAGTTTGAGTGTCTGTGAAGGGGCGGGGAGGGGGCCGTGGTCAGGCCTGACCTTTTTGGACACTGTCACTATTCAGATGTTATTCTCAGGGCACCGGAAACCACGGGAGGGCGTCATGCCTTTCCCATCTCACAATACGCCAAATGACAGATTACCTAAGAAAGTTCTCGGACACACTTTGCGGAGCTTATAGAAGACTGGCATGATTTCATTTTATCCATCTCTCAACTCTTGGCCTCACAATTTAAAAATAAAGAGAATTAACTATATATATTCTACCATTGTTAAGGGACAAGATTTTATGCTAAAATCAAATATATTCTTTTTAAAATCTCCACAGTCAAAAAGAAAATCACCTCTTTCCAAAAAATTTTCTAATTCTTATATCTACTGATTCACTAAATTTTTGAGTGAGCTTTTTCTGAGAAGATCTTAGTTTGGAGTTTTTTATTTAATAGAGCTATGTATCTTAGGAAAGGTTTTCTTTCCCCTGAGAATATTTCAAATATATCTTCATTTCCCACAGAACATGTATTGAGTGACTAAAAATTAACTTGCACTCATTCAAACCTCAAAAAAGAGTCAGAATGCATTTTTCTAAATCATTCTAATGAAGACATTAATAATGTCAAAACTCTGAGTTTTGAAACAGAACTTCTGTTCTCTTTCTAGACGTATTAAAATAGACTTTTTTTTTTAAGGTTTGTTCATAACATGATTGCCATTTTCCATGCTGCCTACCGATTATAAACAGAACCAATTTTAAAACCAAACTAGGGCTCTCTGCAATATTCAAGATGTATTACCATCTGGTTTTATATCAGCATTTTTTAACAGGTCCAAAATCTCTATATTACCAAGTATTATCAGAAATGGTTCATATCTCTTTCAATGCACACATTCTTTTCAAAACACTTTTAAGTCACAAACTTTGAAAGTTCCCTTAAATTTTCAGACTATACCTGACATGTGCCTGTCAACCATATTTACATACAGAACTGATTTATCACAGACAACTCAGTTATACTGGCCAAAGCTAGTTTTGTCACTATGTCTCTTAAGAATTACTAATCTGAGAAAACACAGCATACCTGATTACCTGGAAGCTTACAGGAGGTGGAAGGGTGCCGGTCTTTATTTGCAATGCAAATCCTATGTAAAGAATATGAACCTTCCCAGTTGACTGCAAAAGCAGCATCCCTAAAACTTACACAATCCATCACCCTCATTTCCAAACACAAGAAAGACAGCAGCATTTTTTTATAAGACATTCAGCAAAAATCAGCATCTGTGATAAAATAGAAAATGGCAGGTAAGGAGATGAAGACCGGAATTCCACCAGACCCCAGCAGGAACAGCTCCAAGACGCTGCCCTTAGCGAGAGAATGGCCATAAGGATGATCAAATTGTCAAAAGTTCTTCAATTGTTTGTAAAAATACAGGAGCTCT
This sequence comes from Ursus americanus, assembly GCF_024610735.1. Taxonomy (NCBI): domain Eukaryota; kingdom Metazoa; phylum Chordata; class Mammalia; order Carnivora; family Ursidae; genus Ursus; species Ursus americanus. Next base: position 17,225,709 of record NC_142127.1, read on the forward strand.
AAGCCTGGTATCTATATAAACCTTTAGATCATTTATCTTTTTCTAATAAATATTTTCTTTCCACCTAACAAGGAAGGAAAGGAGGGAGGGATTTTTAAAAATCTCGCTCAGTTCATTCATTCAACAATCTTGCATACTGAGTCCATGCAAGGATGAATGCTCCTCCCTCCCCACAGAGTTTACCATCCGGCAGTGGCAAGAGGTAATGATCAATATGATCTTCTCCTCGTCACCATGATTATCAGCCTTCACCAACACATAGACACACACAGACACACACACACACACACACACAGTGCAAAGACCTCTCTGCTATCTCAAAGCATCACAGGTAGTAATTCAACAGCAATTCTCTTTAAAAAGACCAACTGGTCCAACCTGACTGCTTCCATTGGATGGCACAGGAGTCCACCAAGCAGCCTATCCCATTTCACCTCACATCTCTGTCAACCACCTCCCTGGAGAATAAGACTGGGGGGTCCTTGTGACAATTTTTTAAAAATATATTTATTGCCATTTCCAAAACATACCATTTTCCTTTAGATACTACTTTAAACATAACTTCAAAGTCAGCTTATATTGCCTAATCCTTATTTGATTCTCTTTCCATTCAAAACTATGAAAAAGATGGCACAAAAGTCTGCCAATATGTAAATGACACTTTAAAACGGGTTTTAAACACTTCATATTACAAATACATTTAGGAACCTAAAGGGTAAACAACACAAGCAGAGACCACCACAAAGGTTTAAAGCATAAAATACAAATACACGCACGCACACACACACACACACACACACACACGCACACAATAAAGCTACCCCACGGTTAAAGTAGGGGAAAACAGAACTCCTCTTTTGCATTTTTTGCTTTAACTTGAAACCAACTTGGGAACAAATTCTACTATAGAAAATAACACAGGTCATGATATTATAGGCCAATGCCAACATTTTATTGGCAAGAATTTGGAGGATTTAAATGACATACTCGCTAAAGGGGTAAAATCATTTTAAAAGAGAAAGAAAACCCTTTTCACAGAGCAAACTTTTAATTCCTTACGCATTACACAACAGGCTTTGCCTATTAAAGGAAATGGAACCAAATTTTAAGATAGCCCAACTGATCAGGCATAACATATGAAACCAACATTTCCTCATAATTTTTCCCTATTATGAGATTAAGTACATCACATTTAGAATTATTCTCCCAAAGGAAAGACTTGTTCAGTATTTCTTCACATTTGCGTCCTCATTCAAACACCCACAGGATAAAAATCTAACAGCTCTATTAGGCACACGGACACGTCTGAATAACTATTATTCTGTTGGTAAATCACCACCCCTCATTCCATTCCTCTTTCTTTACATATGTAAATGACGGTGTCTGATCCAGAGCCCACCACCAGCCACCACCACCCAATTACCCTCCAGGGACATCAATCGGATTTGTTATTCTTGCTTCAGCATAAAGAAAAGGAGGCAAGAGGAAGGAAGAGCTATTTTCAGGAATCAGAATTATCTTGATTAGATTTCTGGCTCGCTGGTAAATGTTTATACTCTGAAATGCATTACCCTCTACTTCTAAATGTTTGGCTTTTTTCTAGAACGATATGGCACAGTGTTTCCGATATAAATTGTGTCAAGTAATATATGCTGAGTTTTGCAGGGAGCATTTGGTCAAATTCTAATATTCCCTCTTGGGAGCCAACACCAACTTCCAGCAGCAGGTCAACTCTGCAGAATAGAATTTTAAACACACACAGAGTAGTATCTTCCAGCAGACACAGCCTTTTCTTCTCCCTCTCTGAGGGATGTCACATGAGATATCTTGCATGATACTTATCCCTAAGAATATAGATCTTTCTGGTAAGGTAATAAATTAATCACAAAATGCCGAAAATATATTCCTCTTTACCCCAGCATTTAAACAAAAAAACAAAAAAAAAACCCCACGGTAGTTTCTACCAAGGTTGAAATGAAGCTTAATGTCCTCGCTTAAGCTTAGAAACCACCGCACGATTAATAAGAATAAATAGCACATGCACATTTCTTTAGGCTGCAAATGTTAGCTGAGAAAATGCATGTCAGAGGGCTTCCTAACACCCAAACAGGATTATCCAGACCAGAAAGTAGATTATCCATGGGCACAAAGTGTTCTCTTATCTTAGCTTTTCTTGATTGTAATAAATGTATTTGCTTCCCTTGCCACTGAAAACTTAACAGAGGACCCTCCCACTTCTTTCATTAAAATGTGCACATGATTTTCATCTAAACCTTACACAGATATAAAGGGGGGGGGGACTGAGAGGATATACTGCAATACTGCACTCATCTGGTTGCATTAGGCTCAAAATACAAATCTCAAGGATACAGATTTGTCATATGTCAGCCCAAGCTGAAGGCATCCACCAAGAGAGTATTTTCCCTATTCAGCTTGCAGCCAGAATCTCCTTCCACAAACCCGCATACTGATGAGAGCCGAGGCTCCCAGGATCCCTCTCCGTTTCGTCTTAACCCACCTCTTCCCTCTGCAGAGGAGAGAAGCCATTTTACTAATTTATAAGTACCCTGACTCTCCCACCATCTAAAAAAATTTTTTTCTCATCAACAATAGTCAACTAAAAGCGGAAGCGCATCCCCCAGGAGTCAGAGACTAAAACAGACAACAGCAGCACGTATCGAGCGGCAGGACTCCGGATACTTACTGAAGGCAGCCACCGCCAGGGCCAGCGTGACAATAATGGAGAGCCAGGAGACCCACAAGGCCTTCTTTCTGTAGTTCTGGGCCTCATGAGGCTTCAAGCGAGTGCTGCTTTCTAGTAAGCCTGAAAAAACAAGGAGAAAAGGAAGTTAGACATTTCCTTATTAAGAAACCCACAGCCAGAGCTACACATTCTTATCCAAGGACTGCAAACTGACAGCCCGTGGGCCAAGATGTGTTTGGTTTGGCCCACACTGTGTTTTAACAATTAGAGTCCACATGGAAATCAGGCTATCTGGCGTCTCTTGCAAAATCATAGGTTCTAGCAACACGGGCCATGTATGCCTGCAGGGTAACAGCAGTCGTACTCTCTAGAAAGACCCCTCAGACCCACTCACTGGACGGGAACCTGTCAGCCCCTGCCCTGGTATGAACTCAGCTATACGGGCGTTGCTCTAACAAGCCCCTTCCATTAAGAAAACAGCACAGTGAGCCCACATGCGGCCGGGCATTCGGGCTCCTCGGCTACAGGCACTGATTTGCATCGATCCCACCAGCAGTGGCCACAACTTGGTGAAAGAGGCTTTGCCCAAAGCAATGAGTCACGGAACGCGAATACCCTCATTGCTCCCCTCAAGAACTAACAGGAAGAGAAGGAGGACTTCTCTTCGATCACAACCCGCAACGGCCACCAGGCCTCAATTACAGGCCCTGTTTTCTTCCCTCCTCTTTCTGCTCTATAGTATGTGTTGCTTTGTACCAAACACATGGCGAACAGTTCTCAGATTATTCAAGCGGGGTAAAACCTGCTAAAGCGGGAGGTAGCTTTCTGGGCAGGCCATGTGTGAGAAAGGTGTGATTTTGTCTCCAATGCTTTCAACACTGGGGGCCCCTGACACCAGCTGAAATTCGTGAGGTCTTACAGGCGATGCCCATGCTCCACTTGCCTTGGGTGGAGGATCAAAACACCTTCAGCATGAGCCTGATTCCTATTTTCCTTCTCCTTTAAAAATAGATCATATATGGTGGCTCTTAGTTGCATGAAGGACCAAATTCTCATGCATGCTCTATCGACAGGACCTTATGACAGCATCTCGGGCTGAACAGCCCGTGACAGACCTTTCTAAGTGGGGCAGCTTCATCACGACAGCTCCAGATCGTGAAGAACTGGTAGTCAAAGCTCAGGCACCCATTTGTAAAATACCACACAGCCTGCAACATATCACACCTGGCCCACCATGTAAGAGACATCATTCCTTTTGACCAACTGGGCACCGTGCTCAGCCTCTGGCTGCTGAAAACTGCATCCTCTTTAAAAATTATAAAAGACCCGGGTAAAACTTCTCAATTCCATTCACTACCCAGCCTCAAGCACCCTCAACAAGTCCTAAAGGAAGCAAGAGGAAATGTCAAGAAAGGTGCTTCGGGAACCCAGTCTATAGCCCAGAGATTTTTAAATAATCAAAACCCGTAGATTTGCATGGGATCACAAGGTAGAGGAGATTACAAAAGGTGGGCCTAAACACATCTCCATCACCTCACTGTAAAAATCTCCCCAAACCTTCCTTAATAAATGCACTTGGATGAAAAAAGAAAAACCTTCTCTCTTGTCAAATTCTGCCGTTGGTACACATGACTTCAGATTAAAATCCCCTCATCTACCTGCTTTTGTCCCTTTGTCTACTTTCCCCCTAGCCACCAAACAACACGCCATTCTAATTTTCGATGACAATCACCCTTCTGTTCAAGTCAACCTAGAATGAGCAGGTCCCGCACTCTCCCAATCATTTGTTTTCTTTTTCCCCAAATGATATAAAAATCTTCCTTTCATTCTGGCCAACTGATTTTCCGGAGAAGTGAAGTTGTAACATGTACGTAGTGACTCAAGTGAGCAGTTCATCTGGGGCGTATCTTGACAGCAAGTCTCAAGAGGTTTATCCACTGGGGGTAAAAAACCAGGTTCCTTTCAGAAGCAGATTTCATTTCCTAAGAGAAAGGACAATGATCTGGGTTTTTCATTCTGCCACATAACATTATTTTTCCTTCCAGAGACAGCTGCTGACAGCAATAGGACTGGTCCCGACCACACAGACCACCACATGGCTCAGCCCACAGTGGACCAGCACACTCATGAAGGAGTTTGGGGTGTCCCCTCACAAGGGCTGGGCTACCCTGCTAAGAGGACACCTGAGTCCTCTAAGCAGCAGGACTGGTGGTTGCTCCCCAGATCTCACCCTGTGTGTGTGTGTGTGTGTGTGTGTCGCCTATGAGAGGTTTTGAATTTAAAAAACTGGAGTAAATGTAATGCGAAAACCATCCAAGAAGGCAGGGACTTTCCCATATCTGTCCAACCTTTGCTTATTTCCTACTGGTTTTCCTTTCTAAAACTCCAGCTGATAATAAGAACGGAAAACACCTCCCCCTCAAAGGGGAGCATGATGACCTATGAAGACCCATAAATGAATGGTCCACAAATAGGTGCCTCTCTCTCCACGTTGGTTGCGTGCATACTCACAAGCAATGACGAGACTGCCTCAAGTTTTCAGAAAGCTGTGCTTGGGAAGTAGAAGGTAGCCCAGCCTAGAGAAGCTAAGGAAGGCTGCACATTTGCATGTAGGGCTGTGCCCCTTCCTGAACATAGTTGGCCTCCACATTCAGATTTCTAATCTCACTCCAATTCCATCTATTTGTAATCTAGGCCTGACATTAGTAAGCCAAAGTGCTGTGTGAAAGAAAGACGGATAACTCATTGTTTGGGCAGAGTGGGAAATGCAAATACATGTGGTTAAGTTGAAGCCATCCGTCATGTCCATGCTAGTAAGAATTAGTTCTAATTGCTTTCTCCTAATCATCCTCACACTTGGATTTTCTGAAGGAAGGGGAATATTCATTACATAGGAAGGTAGTAAGAAATGCAGAAGCATGTAAAACTCTAAGCCGGCTTGGGGCAGAATGATGGGAAACCACTTGTGTAGAGAAGAGTGGATATTAAAAGGGAGGAGGTGAAAACACCCAAGACTAACTTGGCCTATTTGGGGGGTGTTAATCCCTAAAAGTCTTAGACCACACGACTCTTGCTCCCTGACTACAAGGCTCAGCCAAATGGCACTGCATTATCAGCTAGCTAGGTTTCTGGGAAGCAGCCCACATCACTTCTAAGGGGAAAATACCTCTAAAGTCCTAAAACACTAGCTTATAAGGCAAGCCTTTGATGGGAGTTAGACGCAGTCCGTAACCGGCTCTAATAGCTCAAAAGAAAGTGAGGACAAGAAAGAAGTCCAAATATAGACTCACATCCAGGGCACCGACACCCCCTTCGCCCTATAGGTATTTAGGCCTAGAAAAAAAGCAAGCCAGGCACGATGGAGAGAGGCACAGCAGGCAACTGCTTTAGCTCCTTCCTCCCCAATCCTTTCACCATTAGGAAAAAGGTAGCTGCAATCGAACCGTTCCCAAGGGATTCAAAAAAAATCGATATTGGAAAGCCGCAGCCCCATAAGAAAAAAATAACACAAACACAAAATATTGTAATAAACCTCCCCAGGTAACCTGATCTAGTTAACAAAAATGATCCATTCATCATTAACTCTTTGCTGTCAGCAATAGGTCAAACAAAAGAACGTCACACTGACTTTCAGCTTTCAATGCCACACAGCGCTGGGTTCTTTGGAGGACAGGGTTCATGCTAACAGAGAGGCTGTGTGTGATATGCAGTGCTTTCACACAGGGACAGTTCATGAACAGAGACCGCTTTCAGGCTATCATATAATGGAAAATGAAATTCAGCTGACCAATGAAAAATAACCCTAAGAATTAATTCAGAAGGGCTTTTTACACTTGAGCACGAAGCTACGGAATGATGCTAAATATTAACTCCCCCTAGCACTTTCTTCCCTCCTGTCCTTTGGTGGGGTGGGGAGAAATAGGCCAGCTTTGACAAATGACCTGCAATGCTACAGAAATAAGCCCAGCCCAGAGTTGTCTTTCTTCAATAGAAAATTCTTAAATCCTACAGTGTTAGTTGCAGAGGAAAAGGTAATTCACATGACCTATAATAAAGCGGATAGGTTTTGTGGGGTGCTTGCGCTGTCACCCATCATCAGCTCTACAACAGGATCTAGTTATGTTGGAACAGAAGGAGAAACTGCAACATAGGTGCAGAACTCGTTGCAACTGGAGGAGCTCCAGTTCCCCCTGAGCAATCCCCGCCGCTTCTCTGGGATTGCTGTTTCCATATCATTTTATTTCACATGCTACAGTTTTAAATTTCTATGAGGAAAGAGATCGTGCATCCGAACACTAAACCGGAATAAAAATGTACAGGAGATACTAAGAATAGGACCGAAAACCTGCTAAGACTAAAATATAAAAATCCGCCACAGCCAACAAAATAAGGCTTCCAAGAAAAGGGGGTGGAGTGGCGATGAGCCGGCTCCCCACCCCGCTGAAGGGCCTGGCTGCAAGAATCCCGCTTCGGCCACTAACCGGCTTTAGCCCAAACACTGAGTCTTTTTGAGGGGGCCGATCTGAATTTAGATTCAGAAAGCAGCAGAAAAGGTATAGACGTGGCCAAGAACACAGCTCCCTCCAAACCAAAAGGAAACGAGGCAGGGAGGGTAAGAGGGATGTAGGAGGAGAGAGGCACGAGAATGAACAACGGAGTCTCTCCCGTTTCCTGCGGGCCTCTCAAAGGGGGCATCGGCTGTATCTCGGAAGGTAGGGGGTTGGTCTCCCAGGAAAGGGACGTTTGTGGGGTTCCAGGCCAGTGTCTTGGGAGGGATTCTTAAGGGGCTGGAGACGTGCGGTCCGGGAACCACCAGGTTTCAGTGGCGTCCACTCAGAGGAGGTTGGTGGTCCAAACCCAAGTGCCCCAGTCCTCTGCCATCACAAAACAGTGGGGCAGTGACCCATGGTAAACCCGGTCCCCTGCAAGTGAGGGTCGAGGACCGCCCGTCTTCCCTCACCGGGGCGACCACCAACCGAGTCGGCGAGGCTAAACCCGCAGAAGGAAGTTCTCCCGGGGAGCCGCCGGGGGTCGGAGGGGGCTTGGAAGGAGGACGCACTGAGCTCGGGTCCCTCCGAGCTGAGCAGGGTCCGCAGTCCCCCGGGAGCACTGGGCTCCAAAAGCAAAAAACGCCTCCCGCGAACTTTTCCACTGGGCGCCGGAGGGCCGGGGCTGGCTAAGAGGAGAGCACGGGCCCGCGCGGGGTCCACCCGGAGGCTGCCCGGTTCTCGCGCTCCGGGTAAGGAGCGGCTGCCCGGGCGGCGCCGGCCTCAGGAGGTGGGGCTGCGGAGCTCCTCTCTCCGCGCCCTCGCGAGGAAGTCCCGGCCCCGCGCCCCCGCGCGCCCCGAGACGCCGAGCCCCGCGCCCCGCGCCCCGCCAACCTGCAAGTGGGTAGAGGCGGGCCGGGAGCGGCGGCTCCTTACCGCGCCGCGAGAGGGGGAAAGGGGCCGCGCCGGCAAGCGGCCAGGGCGGCGTGCGCTCACCTCGATCCTCCAGCCCGTCGCTGAACTGGCCGCTCTCGCTGATCCGCAGCTGCCGCTCCTCTTCGGGCTTGGGCGGCTCGCGCGCTGGGTTGCTCAGAGGGCCCGGACCGGGGGCGGCGGCCAAGGGCGCGTGGCCCCGGGGCGGCGGCGGGACCGCGGGGACCGGGGCGCTGCGGCGCTCGCTGCCCGCGGCCGGCTCCATGGCGCGGGGCGGCGGTTCCGGGCGGCGGCGACGAGCGCGGCGGGGACTTGAGTCAGAAGTGCCAGGCGCCGCGGCTCGGAGCGAGCAGAGGGACGGACGGACCGCTGGAAGAGGGAGGGAGGGTGCCGAGGAGCTGAGGTGCGCCGACAGCAGGCTGGGCGGGGGTGTCGAAGAGCCGCACGGCTCGCGCGGCGGGTGGCAGAGGCTGGGGCCGCGCTGTCGCCGCCGCGCTCCGCCCACGGGGGCAGGTGCGGGCGGCAGGGACCCGCCCCAAGGCCCCGGCGCCCGAGACCGCGCTACGAGGCCGGTGGGGAGGTAGGAGGGATCCCGCTCGGCCGGAGGCCGGGAGGCTCGCGGGAACTGCTGGCGGCCTGACGAGGGTGTGACTGGAGACCTGCCCCACCCGCGCCGCGGGATGGTATCCGGTGGGGACGCGCTCCGACCCGATTTCTGCCGTCCGGAAGGCAGCGCCTTAATTTGACATCTTTCTCCTCTGGAGCTGCGCAGGCTTCAGAGGCGGTGCAGGGTCTCCACCTGGGCTACCAGCCTCACCGCCCATCCCGGGAAAACGAGGTTCACCTGTCGCCAACCCTCCCGGCTCCGGCCTTCTTCTAGGAGCTTTGATTCCCCTCCTTTTTTCTCTCTAGCACCAACTTAAGGGGACCGGGTAACCTTGGAACCACTGGGAACTCTAGATGTTTGGACGCCAAGGTTCCCCCACTGCGACTATCCCTGGGCCTTTGTCCCAGCTAGTCCCCTGCCAGCTCGCTACTTCCCCTCTGAGTATCCAAATGTTGACATATCTTCAGGACTCGCACGGAAGGCTCCCTCCTAGGAGAAGCCTTCCCTGGCTGTCCCGGAGCAGCCGACTGTCCGTGCTGTGACCGCGCGGAGCTCGTACCCTTGCGCTGTCGGGATAGTCTCCTCGAAGAGAGGCAACCACCTAGTTCACGCCAGGGCCCACGCCCGCTCTCTCGGAGCTCCGAGAGGAGCAGAGGCGGGGGAACCGGCCGTTTATCAGATTAACCTTGAATTTAAGTATCAACATCCAAACTCCAGAGTTTAGATTTCATCTTTAGATGGATATCAGTCTTTAAATTTAATGAGTCCCTTAAAATGCCAGTTCCTCACTTAAAGCCTGCCTACTTTTTTGGGGTGAGCACCCTTTTTGAAGAGTAACTACTTTACTTCCTCATTCTCATTTTGCCTACGACCGAATTCAGAGCCCAATTTAAATGCCTTTGGGGTGCAATGGACACTAATAGTGGCAAGGTCTCATTTTATTTTGTGTTGTCGGATTGGGATGAGAAGATCTTAGTTGACCTTGGCCAACTCACTTTACCTTTAGATCACTAATTTCCTTAACTACAAACTCAAAGAGCTGGAGGACTAGGTCATTTCAAATGTCCCTTCTGGCTAGGGAAACAGGGAGGAAGGGAAGTAAAAAAATGAAGAACAGGAAAATCACTACAATTATTTGAATAAAACAATGAAAATTTCTACCCACCCATACTGATTCTGTCCTCGGAGGTAGACAGTCCTTCAGATACTGAAGACCCCTTCCCCTACTTTGTTGCTCTCTCTCACCCAGACTTTTTTCCTCCAGGTTATCCCGGTTGATTCTCTGTCAATGGCTCTCAAACATTAGAATCACCTGGAGACCTTAAGGGACAAAATACCCAGGGCTACTGCCCCTGCCAGAAATCTGATATTATAGATGATGAAATTAATCTGGTCTGGGACCTTGGCTTGGGTATTTTTTTAAGCTGCCTTCCTAGTCTAAGAATCATTCGGGAAGTTATTTGTTTGTTTAAATGCTGATTATTTACAGCTCTTTAAGATTCTCATTCAGTAGATTCCAGGGTCTGGCTAGGAATCTTCATTTGAATATCGCACACACATATTCTGATGTAGATTGTATGTAGATTGTTCCAGGACCACAACTGTAATTCTCACTACCTAACTGCCCTCTACAATGGGGACTGTCTAGCTCTGCCCCCGCATGCATGCACATACCCACTCTCTGGTCTTCTGTCTGTTTCTCACCCCCCCTCCAGGGTGTGAGGTTCTCTCAAAGAACCAAGTATCATTGTTCTTTCCTCTGGTCCCTCAATTGATTCTCTACTCCAGCACATCTGAAATGTGAATATGCAGATGCACTTTACGCCCGGGATTCTTGTTAAAATGCAGATTCTAACTCTGTAGGTCTGGGATAGAGGCTGAGGTTTCTTACAAACCTCCAGGTGCTGCTAAGTTGCTGATCTGAAGACCACACTTGAAGAAGTAAGGATCTAGGAGTTATTTATTATTCATGGAATAAACATATTTTCCTTCAAGTTCCAGCTGCCCTAGTTCAATAATCCATTCTTGTCTCCTCCAGAAAGATTTCTCTGATTCCAGCTCCCCTTGGGTGCTCCTTTTTGTGAACCATAACAATTTAATAATTCATTGCTTATTTCATGAGTGAGGCAGGTACTGTGGGGCTAGTGTGATCCCCATTTTCACTCGCCCACATCTACCTGGACGCTAAGGACACAGCGTTCCCCCAAACAATCTCTGCTGATTGACTGGGAGGTAACATTAGCTTCCATTCTTGGAGGACATACCATGTGCCAAGCACCTTAGCCAACTGTTTCACATGCGTTGTCTCCATCACTCAACAACTACTATCCTCATTTTACAAAGGAAGAAATCAAGTCTGTTTAAACCCTAGCACCACAGCCCACCGTGGTACCGCCCCCTAGGGGATATTTTGGAAACTTGCAGGTGCTTTAATTTGTTATCCCAATGATGGGAGGGGCTGGGACACTGGCATTTAGTGGGGGAGGGTCAGGCATACGGGAAGTCTGGCCCTGCCCAGAAATTTGCTGCACAATGAAGACTGTGTCCCACATGGGTTTTATATGTCAGGCTGGACACCTGGGTTAATTAAAATGTGCTCCTAATTACATTAGAATCCTAACTCTGTTTTACATGTAAACACAAAATATTTTGCACCACACTGAATTTTCTGTAAATGCAACCACGTAAGTCCAGGATAGATGGCTCTTTGTTCACTGTTTTGGAAAATCAGGACACTGAAGCCAGTTCCACTCATGACATCTGAGTCAGCAATCAACACATCTTTGCCTGTCGAATGTATAACTGCCACAGGCCCCTATGTGTATATGAAGATTTTTATTTAGCTCTTATTTCAAAATGTCAAAAAATAAAAGCCAATAATATTCCAGAGTCTTGTCTTCCCTTAAATTATAAGCTTCTACACCTGATTACTTCTTTTTTATTTCTGAGGCGATTCTAAGTATTTATAAAAGCAAATATGTACTAGGTATTTTTGGCTTTACTTTTACCTCCCTTTATTATAATTAGGTCATTATATTGATGTTTTTGTGTGTAGTTATTAGCTGTTAAATCAATTTCATGATCACAATAGTGAATACAAAATAAGTGCCCTAAAAAGGCTGCCTTACTTGTCACAGCCAAGAGGAGCCTAAGAAGACACAACATCTAAATGTAACGTGGTGTTCTGGAAGGCATCCCAGAACAGCAAAATAACATTAGGTAAAAATTAAGGATATCTGACTAAAGCATGGACTTCAGTTCCTAATAATGTGTCATCGATGGTTCATTAATTGCAGCAAATGTGCCACACTAAGATGTCAATGATTGGGGAAACTGAGGGCAGCGTCTGTGGGAACTCTCTGTACCATCCTCTCAGGTTTTCTGCAAATCTAAAACTGTCCTAAAATATAAATTCTACTTTTAAAAAAGTAAAATAAAGCAGGAGGAGGATAGAGAGGGATAGGAAGGCTTGAGTGTGGGACATAGACATCCTAACCTGGAACTATGAATGCCCATTGCAGAATAGAGACCATGGGAAGACAAAGGGCATGAGGTACTTGGAAACTTGAATATGGTCATCAAAAGAGCAATGTTCACTAACAATGGTAAGAAAGACAGAATATGACAAGAATTAAACTAATATTCTAATTTTAAGCCTATTCTACTGGCTTTTACCAAGATGTATTTTTAGTATATGTCAGGATTTAAGAAGTTTTGGAAATTTTGTGAAATCTCATATTTTCAAATTATCAGGCTTCCACCGGGACATTTTAGAAAGGCACATTTGGGTAAGAGCATGTAGACAGACATATAAGTTGACTGGTGAAAGATAAGAAGTTGAGCGATGCCTTTTGTTTTACTCTTATCTATTCCATTTTACATTTTCAGTAAATTTAGATCCCTAATCCCAGAATATATACAGGTAAGAGAAGAAAAGCTAAGAAGCTAAAAGAAACAAATCAGGCAAGAGCCTCAGCTGGTGTAAAACAGCGACTCCTGCTGGAGCCCCCTGCTGAGGGTCGTGAGTCCTAGGAACACTCTCACTAAGGGTCCACTCAAACCTCACAATCCTAGAAAGCAGGGATTATCAGCAACCCCATCTTAAACATAAGGAAACCAAAGCTCAGGTTAAAAACCATTGCCAACGACCCCAGCAGTAGAGCTCCCAGTGCTCTTAATCATGACACTGCAAGGTCCCTATGGAAGAATCTAAAGATATCTAGAGGATGGCTTCTATACCTGGTTACCTGACATCGTATTTTTTTTTAAAGATTTTATTTATTTATTTAACAGAGATAGAGACAGCCAGCGAGAGAGGGAACACAAGCAGGGGGAGTGGGAGAGGAAGAAGCAGGCTCATAGCAGAGGAGCCTGATGTGGGGCTCGAACCCAGAATGCTGGGATCACGCCCTGAGCCGAAGGCAGACGCTTAACCGCTGTGCCACCCAGGTGCCCCACCGACATCGTATTTTAGATTAAAGTCTACTAGTTTTATTTTATTATGCCTGTAGACTTTAGAACCCCAACTATCAGCATATTACTCATCTTTTTCAAGTCCTGGAGAAATATACACGACACTTAGAGCTACCATGACTTTCAGTAAACTGTTCCATGATGGGAGTATCTAAACTGAGTGCCAAAGTCAACCCAGAACAGCATCTGTATTGACGGGTCCTGAGATCTTTCCTTGGAAAGTGGGAAGTGCCTGTGTATATGTGTGCCTGCAGGTGTGACTGTTGAACTACAAACTCCCTCTCCCATACAAAAATGACTATGGAACAAAAATGACTATGGAACATTTAGAGAAACACCATAATAGTGGGAAGCATTAGGAAGAGGTTTGGTGTGGAAGATATTGTAGTATTAAGGCATACGAAAGAAAGAATTGTTCAATGCTAGCTCTGCCTTTAAGGGACTTACATTCTAAGCAGGATAGTATAGTTGTGCATTGCCCACCTTTGCCCTGTGCTTGCTTCAGCGCTGCGTCTTCACTCAGCCTGCGCATTACAATCACCAGGGCTAGGGAGACCAACTTGTTCTGGTTTGCAGAGGAGAGTCCTGGTTTTGGCACTGAAAAATCTGAGTCCTGGGAAGCCCCCTCGGTCCCGGGAAAGTTGGGACAGTGGGTTACCCTACTGGAATGCTTTTATTTTTTTAGATTTTTATTTATTTGCTTATGAGAGAGAGAGAGAGAATGAGAGAGAGAGAGAGCATGAGAGAGAGAGAGCACATGCATGAGCAGGGGGGAGGGGCAGAGGGAGACAGAGAAGCAGGCTCCCAGCTGAGCAGGAAGCCCAATGCGGGACTCGATCAACCGATCAATCGATCAGTCTGGGGACCCTGGGATCATGACCGGGGCCAAAGGCAGATGCTTAACTGACTGAGCCACCCAAGCACCCCTGGGATGCTTTTAAAAATCCTGCTGCCCAAACCAAGCCCCTAACCAACCAGAGGTGACTGCAGCAGGCAGAGTAGGAAAGGTGTGCTGGCTGGTCCATTCCTCCTTGTGCCGTCCTGACTGCTGAAGTCCGCCTGGCCAAACTCCCACTCTGGGGTCTTCAGACCACTGTTTCTGAGGGGCAGCAAGTGGTCCTTCCCTTCAGGAGGGCCCTGGGCTTCTCATGCCAGCAGATGAGGTCCCAGCACCACTCCTAGTGTTTTCGGCCCTGGCAGCAGCGTATCAGCACACGCACGATGATGGGGACAGCCAGAACCACAGTGGGGACTATTACCAAGGTGGTGATGGCCTGCTTTTTCTGGTTGGCAGCCCCAATAGCCAGGCGGGTTTTGGAAGGACCCCTCCCCACCCAGGTGATTCCACTGTGCAGCCAAGGCTGACCAAGAACTGCTTCAAAGACAGTGCTTCTCCACTCGAATGTGCACAAGAACCACCTGGAGATCTTGGTAAAATGCAGATTGCAATTCAGTAGGCCTGGGGGAGGACCCAATTTTTTGCATTTCTAACAAGCTCTCAAGTGATGCCAGTGTTACTGGTGCACAGACCACCCTCTGAGTGGCAAGGGTCTGATATGTAGTAGTGTTTCTACTTTGAAAGAAACTCCAATGTCGTCAAGAGGGAGGGAATGTGGGGACAAATTAACAAAAGGGAAAAATCAAATGACATATAAGTAACTCATGATAACACAACACAGAGAGCAAGCAGATTCTAGGATACATTCCTCTTTTGAATTCCTCAGTGTTCAACACACACAGTGGGCATGCAACACATAGAAAAGGGTAACTGGAAATGTTTCGTGGGGGTGAATGCTAGCAGTGGTTTGCAAGGGTGAGAGATTCTGTGATCACATTAGCTACAACTTCATAGAAATGCACACATCCACAATTCTCACTAAGTAATGGGTACCTCTGGGGAAAGAGGGGGACTGGGATTGGGATGGGGCATATCGAAGGGGCTTCTGGGTGCCTGGGAAAGTTCTAGTTCTTGACTTGGGTAGCACTTGCTCTGTAATAATTTATTAAGCCATGCATTTGACTTGCGTGGTTTTCAGTGTCCATGCTTTATTTTACAGAAGTATTGGTAAGAAATTCTAACCAAAACAGCCATATATATTGCAATGGCTAGGTCTTCCCTGGCAAAAGCGGTGTGGACTGCACCCAATCAGAGGTTGCTAGGGGAGACCGCACATGCAAGGCGAATGAGTCATCTCACTCAGCACCACAGAATGTCAAAGATAGGGAAGAGTAGTAGGGCATTAAAAAGAGTAAAGTTCGCTGACTTTGATAAGGGAAAGCAGAGTTACATAAGCTCAAAAACAAAACAAAACAAAATGAAAAAACCCTGTTACAGTTTCTTCACTCGTATGAAAAAAAAAAAAAAGTTAATGGCATCTCCTCTGCCCTGATGCTCCTTCTACCCCTCTGACCTTTTCAGAGCCCTGAGCCCATGAATCCAACTGTCCCTGACATTCCCCAACTGAATAAGCCCCTCAAAATGTGTCCAAAGGCAGAACTCTTTATCTTTCCCCCCAAACCTGTGCATCTTCAATCTCCCTTTATTGGCAAATTGCAGCACCCTGTTATTTTGAGACAGAATCCCGGCAACACCTCTTCTTAACTTTTACTCTTCCTCATCCCTTCCAAGCAGCAGGTGACTAACTTCTATTGATTCTCCCTTCTTAACACGGCCTTATGTCATCTCACCTTCTCAACTATGTTCCTATTATTTTATGGCAGGACACGCCGACTCTCGCCTGTATTATTGCAGATGCCCCCTGGCCAGTCTGTCTTCCTCTGGTCCAGCTCCCCCAGTACCCTCCACACTCCAGTTACAGCGCTTTCACCAAGAAATCATTCTAGCCATGCTGCTCCTCCGTGCACTATTGCTACTGCACTATTGTTTAGGGAATGAAGCCTTAAATCTTTCAGGTTGGTAGGGAAAACCCTCTCAACCTGTGTCCTGCCACCTTTCTCTCCTACTGTACTGACCCCTCCCCATCCCTCCAGACCCCATCTCTCCAACTGGGCAAAATTTCTTTGGTTCCCCAAATTTTCCTGGATGATGCATTCATGCCTCTGTGCTTTTGCCCTTGCTATTGTCTCTTTCTGGAAGTCTTCTGGGCTCTCTCTCAATCCCAGGGTCCCCAAATGCAGGGACACTCCAGTACCTTCTGCTCTTTCAAAGAGTTGAGTCTTTACAAGTCTTTGCTGACATATCCACCTGCTAAGGGGTTCTAATCTGTCCCTCTGCTTCTCTCCCACTATTTATACCCTAATAACCCTTTATTTCTCTAAATGTGTTTATATACCAACTTCTTTCTGCCTTATGGGAAACTTCTCAAGGAAGGAACATAATATATTCATCCTAGTTTTTCAGGCATTTATTACCACATATGCAGGGAGTTAAAGGGGGGTGGGGAGTGTTGAAGGAATAAATGAATAACTCTTAGTTGCTCCCATATCACACTGTAGATAATTGAGTTAGCCAGATTATTTGTGATTGATTTCATGGCCAGCCACTGAAGCGGTTCCCAAAAATTACATCTCCTTCCCACCCTCCTCCATCAGTAGCAAAAGAAAGAGAAATCCATATTCTGCCTCTTAAATTGCTAAAATGGAAGAACTCACAGAAAAAAAATGTATAATTTGTACAATCCTCTTAAAGATGACAGACCACCCCTCCCATCCAGCTCTCAATGGCAGATGCTGTTAAAATTATTTGGTTTTAAACTTCGCAGTTCCTCTTCCCAAAGCCTATACTATTGAGGTACATATTTGTAAATATTTTGTTGAGGTTTAACATATATGTAGAAGAGTACACAAATCTAAAGGTCAAAGCTCCATCAATTTTCACAAAGTGCACATGGAACCACTTCAATAAACAGAATATTATCAGTCCCTCAAAAGCTCCTCCACTGTCCCATTCCAGTTACTAACCCCCACATCGAGGTAGACTGAAACAGTTCCAATAATGTTTTGATACAAACTGTTTTGTGAAGTTTGTGTATTTTTATATTTTATATAAAAAAATAAAATATGCTCATTGTAAAAAGTTAAAACTAAACAGAAGTGCAAAAATGTGGAAAGAATTGGCAAGAATTTCCCCCATTAACCCTCTGACCAGATACACACATGATGTACAAACACCCCATCCCCAAGGTTAAACACTTACAATGGTTTGGTGCATGTATCAGTGAAGACTATATAACAAGTAAGAGATAATACTATATGCTGGCTAATTGAACATAATAATAATAATGATGAAAGATTTAAAAATAAAAATTATAAAAAGAGATAATTCTATTCAAAATGGATGAAACAATAACACAATGTATTGACTTATAATTTATTAAAACATTTTCTGAGTGAATGAATATTCAGGTTGTTTCCAACATTTTACTGTTACAAATAATGCCATATCCACCATTTCATTTTGAAATGTAAAGTGATTTTGAAAGTCCAGAGGTAGGGAGGCTTTGGGATTTGTTTCCAGCCACTCAAATATGTCACCAAAGACTTGGTTTCTATCTCCTTGCTCTGCCTTCCAAGATATCAGCTCCATCTTAAGTGTGTCTCACTTCATGTTTGAACATAACTGCCAAGAGGGCCACATGCTTCATCAGAAGGGAGTAGTGAGGGAAAGGAAAGAGGGAAGAGAGACAAACTCAACGACCATAGAGTGAACATCCTAGGCTTCCTTCTGATTGGACCAAATATGGCCATGAGCTGATTTATGAACCACTAATTGAGGCCTGGGGAATGCCATGTATTGAGTAAATCAGTTCCCCTTCCTGAATTGATCTGTGTGGCATAAAGGATGGAATTATCCAAGTTAGCGCCATGAATATGGCCAACCTCTGGAGTTGGGCACAGAGTCAATTCTATCCAAAGTGAGTAAATAGCTACTACACAATGGGATATGGTTGGAATGGATGCTGGGAAGGCCACCATATTATTCACTACAATGAACATTCTTTGAGACCTTTTTTCTTTTTTTGTCCAAACATACACTTACATAAACACATATATTCAATTTTTAACTAAAATGGGATCACGTTATTCTGCAACTTTATTTATATATAAATCTACCTCGGCTTTTTGTGAAGTATTCCATCATATGGGTAAACAATAATTTCTTTAACCATTCCCCTAATTGGCGAACATTTAAATTGTTCTAAACATCTCTTTTACCAAAATTCTATGATGATCATTTTATTCTGAACAACATCTTAAAGAGACAATGTAATTTTTGAAAGAGACATTTTCAAATGATTTTATTGTACCTAAAGTTCATGAACACAAGAGGACACAATGTTCTTTAAAAGTTAGCGAAGGACATCTATTTCTACTGGTCTTTAGCCAAAGAACAATTTCCTTTTATCATTCTGTTTAATAAATAAATAAATAAATAAATAAATAAATAAATAAATAAATAAATATTATATATATAATATATATATAGTATACACACACACACTATACTGCTTCTGTCAAGGGGGTAGTAAATATTTCATTGTTGATTTAGATTGAAAGGAAATCAAAGCAAGTTGCAGAAACAGAATTCAGACTGGGAGATGTGGAAATGTTATTTGGCCAAGGAGAAACCTGAAATTGATGGAATCAGAGGATTGAAATGAAGCCCAGCGGTTACCCAGCTGTTCCCCTGTCTTTACACTGGAATTCATTCAAACACCCGGAAACTTAGCTAGAAAGTTGCCTGGAAACATTTTGGAGCCTTAATACAAAATATGTGATTCAAAGAACTTTCCATGAAAAACCTTCCCATTGCATACAACCATAAACACAATTCTTTATTTTCTCCCCTCCATAATATTTTTCTAGTTTTTATCATTACTCTTGTCCTTTTATTCATCTCCTGACAGAGAGTTGATACAGACCCTGAATGAGGGTCCCAGTCTCTGTTCCCTCCTGTCTGAGGCTTTCTGAGGTCTAGTCTAAAAACCCCCTTGTCTGTTCAGGCCTGTGTTCTCTCGCCCTGCCCTTGATAGAAATATTCTATTTATGTGCTCTCCTTCCTTGGTGTCAGAACCTCATCTGCCCCATTATCCTTTCCAGCTCAGAGATGCCTGTTATGGGCTGAGTTGTAGCCCACAAAATTCATATATTAAAGACCTAACTCACTCCCTGTACCTCAGAAAGTGACCATATTTGCAGATAGGACCTTTAAATAGGCGATCAGGGTAAAATGAGGTCATTAGGAGGGTCCTAATTCAATATAACTGGTATCCTTATAAGAACAGAAGATTAGGACACCGACAGAGAGAAGACCATGTAAAGGCACAGGGAGAAGGAGGCCATCTACAAGCCAAAGAGAGAGGCTTGGAAAAAAACCTATCCCAGTGACACCCTGATCTTGGACTTCTAGCCTCCACAACTGAGAGAAAATAAATTTCTGTTGTTTAAGCACCTAATCTATGGTACTTTGTAATGGCAGCCTTAGTACACTAATACAAAGCCCAAACCCAAGCATGCAGTGGAAACCCCTTGACCAGGCCAGATGGAGCCCCTTGGATCTCCCATCCCTGCCTGAACAGACCCTCGGTCACTTCTCCCGTGTTCTCCTAGACTTCCGATGGGTGGTCCCTCCAGCTCTGCTCCTCCCTGGTTCTGTTCGTTACCTCCTTCATTATGCTTACAGAGCAGTGGTTTTCCCACCTTGGGGAGCTAAGAATCACTGCTTTGTGAACTCAGATACCCAGACCAGGGCTCTAGAGATTCAGGATCACCAGCACAGTGATGGGCCTGGGGAACCTGCACCTTTAGTAAATGCTCCTGGGTAATTCTGAGAACCCCATCAGAGATATTTCCTCTTTCCTGTCTCTCTGACTCAGTGGTCTTCCACCCTGACTGCTCAGTGGAGTTACCTGGGGAGCTTTTTAAAATCCATGTCCAAGCCCACCCAAGATATTCTGAACTAATTAACCAGGATTAGGGCCTGGATATCAGGATTTCTTTATGCTGTCCAAGTGATTCCTACATGCAGCCAAAGGGTCTCCTACATGAGACCACTGGTCTGGTCTCACTGCCAGGTTTCCTAAAGTCAAGCCATCCTCGTAGTCACCTCCCAATGTCTCACTGAGCTTCTCTCTTTCCTGCTCTCCCCACCCCACTCACGCTCCATGATGCAGTCAGAATAATAGTTCTAAAACACCAGTTTAGTCCTCATTACTTCAGGTTAGATTATATAAGCTCCTTAGCCTGACTGCCAATGCCCTCCATGTTGGGCCTTTAAGGGCCTCTGCACCTTCACATCTCCCCCTGGGCTCCCCCAAGCTCCCTCCTACTTCTGTCATCACTCTTGCTTTCCCCCTGCCCCCTGAAATGTCCTTGCACCTGGCTAATCCCTTCAGTTCAGTGGTGGCATGATCTGGGAAAACTCTCCATGCCCAGGCTGGGAGATGAGCCACTCTTTTTCAGAAGCCCACCAGTGCACGCCTCTCTCAGAGCCCCCATGACTGCTCTGTATTGTAAATGCCGCCTATCTGTCTCACCTGACTGCACCCATCTTTCCCCTCAGCCTCTCTAAGTCCCAACAGAGCATGTGTGTACAGAGAAGGATTTGGTGAACATCTGCTAAATAAGTGAATGAATGAGTCAGTGAATACCTTGCCCTCTCCTGCTGTGCCCATTTCCCAGTGCCTGCCGTCTCATTACCATCCACAAACAGGTTTGGCTCCCTCAATCCCAACATTCCTCTATACCACTGTGTTCCACATCTCCTTTAAAAACTGTTTGCACCAGGGTTGACCCAGTCCAGATCTAGGAGTTGAGAATAGGTCACAGAATCCTAGCTATTCTGGGCAAGGCGTTTTCCATTCTTTAATACAATACCAGTACAAAGTAATCATTATCCTCTCCACTTTACAGCTGAGGAAACTGAGGCTCAGAGAGGTTGAAAGTGACTTTCCCAGGTTGCAAAGCTGGGGGTGGCTGAGCCACAATGGAACCCCAGAATCTGGCTCCACAAGTTCCAGCCCTTCCTGCTGGACCACATGAACATCCATTGAAAGGAGATGCAGCTGGGTGGGTGGGAAGGAGGAATGGCTACCCAAGACTCACGCTGCAAAGCAACTCATGGGCCCTGCAGCAGTCCCCCAATTCTATAGCCATCTATAGCCAGAGCTTCTTGTTGTACCCAAGTGACCTGTCCATAATGCCACCCTCCATCAAATATGTTTAGAATGTGTGGTCCATTCGAACAAGGGCTTTTGCCTACTTTGGTCACTGATGCATCCAAAGTGCCTAGAACAGTGTCTGGTATTAGGCAAATGTAATAAATTTTTTTTTGGTTTAATGGGGAAAAAAGAGTGAATTAACAACAATCATCCTATTGAAAGTACCCAGTGTAGTCCTCCTCAGTACTGTGCAGGCTTTTAGAACCTAATTCTCCAAAGAATCCACTTATAAGGGTAGAAAATTTGTTCTTCTCTCTCCTCTGTGATGTATTCTTCCCCTTTTCACATGTGGAGACTGAAAATTTTAAGTAGTCATTGGCAGAAATACACCTTAAGATCTTCTGATGAAAAGCCCTTTAATAGGTGAAAAAATGTCCTGATGTTACTTTAATTCCAAAATAGTAATCCTGGGTGGCACTACCTCGTGAGACCATGAGGCTTTGTAGCTGTTTATAAACCTGAAAATTGGTTCTAACTCATCACCATGAGCTATTGCTCATCACCTTGACTCTGACTTTTAAGTCCTCTCCGAGTCTGACTTTGAGCTCTCATCTCATGATACCAACACCATTGAAATAGGCTCAGATTGTTCTATATCCAAACAAAATACACGCAGGAAGGACCTGTTCTATGACTTTTTAATCTAATGGGAATGAAGAGACAAGTGACTGGGTTCTCTAGTTCATTTCTGCATAGCAGTGTGTCCTCTTTACATCTCACCAGACCTTGATTTCTTAATGTCTGAAAAAGACAGACACATATTCTCTCTAGCACAAAAAAAGCCAGGATAGGAACTGTAAGACACAAATACGAGAACAAGAGTTAGATGGGGCCTCAGAGGTCACCTAAGTTTGGCTGAGCACCCTCTTCATAGATGAGGAACATGAGGCAGAGTGGGGTACATTAGTTTCCTATTGCTGCCATAACAAGTAATCACAAACATGGTGGCTTAAAATAATATGAATGTATTTTCATACAGTGCTGGGGTCAGAAGTTGGGGACAAGTCTTACAGGGCTAAAATCAAGGTGTCAGCAGGGCTGGTTCCTTCTGGAGGCTCCAGGGGAGAATCCATTCCTTGCCTCTTACAGCTTCCACAAGCTGCCAGCACCCCTTGGCTTCCGTCCTCATCAGTCCCCTCTGTTTCCATGGTCACATCCCCCTCTTGTCTCTGACTTTGAACTTCCTGCTGCCCTCTTATAAGGACCTTTGTGATTACCATGTGAATGCTCCAGGATGATCCCCTTGTCTCAAGATTTGTAATTTAACCACATCAGTGAAGTCCCCTTTGCCATCTAAGGTAACATCACAGGTTCTGGAGTTTAGGACATGGACATCACTAGGGGCCATTATCCGGCCTACCCCATAAAGACATTTGCTTAAGTTGACACCAAGTGGAAGCAGCCAGGCCCAGGACTGAGGTCTCTCAGCTGCTCCTGTTTATCTTCACCTGGGTGTCAGCAGAGGTCTCTCTGTCATTCAAGATTAAGTAAAAGTGAATCCAGCCCCCATCCTAGGTTCTGTGAGTTTAATGCACTCTGCAAAATTGGGCTAACACCCCCAGGGTGTCTTCTCAAGGTCACCTGTCCCTGACACCCTCTGAGCTCTCACGCCCACTGAACTCCTGATTTTACTGCATCTCAACTCGTATAGCAGTTCTCTTCTCTCAGCTCCTTGTCCCCTCCATTCTGTGTTGGTCCAGGCATGGGACTCAGCCGCTTTCCTTGATCTACCCCAAACCACTCACATAGGAGATTACTGTCATTCATGCAAATGTCCGTTCATTCATTCATTCATTCATTCAGAGTTCTCCAGGAGGACTGAGGCTCAGTTGGACACAGGTGTAACTGACTTGATAATACATCCCATATTTGTTACCACCCCTTCTCTTTCTCACTTTCCTACCACTATCAGGACTTCTTTAGATTACTTCCCAAATGAATTACTTGTACTCAAATTCTTATCTCGGGATCTGCCTCAGAAGCAACTCAAACCAAGACAGTAGTCAAAATCAGTCCACTAGAGTTAGCAACATTAATGACAATAGCGTCTCCAAATGGCACCTGTGATCATGCACTTGTACTTCCAGGATGGGGAGAAGGACCCCCATAGCACCTTTAGCCAGGGGTATCTTTATATATAAAAACAAGAGGTTCTGGAAGGATGGTTTTTTTTCCACTCCCACCAAGAAATATCTCCTATACTCATTACTCCCTAGAGTCTTTCAATGGGGAATGGCATGTTTTTTAATCAAACACCTGTCTAGCTTCCAAATTCTCCTGGAGAAAAGCATGCAACATCCCAAATTTACATGATGGTATAGTTGACCAATACCCAATCCTCTCTTGAGAAGAGACTTCAGTGTTAAGGTTGGCTATGTACACAGAAGATGCAGGCCATGTGATGCAGGGGGACAGAGAGGGAAGCTGGCTAGCACTTCCTGCTTCACCCAGAGCCAACACTGTGGCTGGATCCCACCTGCACAAACTCTGATCAGCACTCCCAGCCTCACCCTGAGTATTAGCTCCTTCTTCCAACTTCAACTCCAGATCTTTCACTGCTGAAAAGACCTGAGACAGATGGCTCTGTCTGCAGGATTCTCACTGGATCAGATTCCTCAGCTCTGAGCTCCCTTCCAGGTGATCCACATCCTGGTCATTCACTACCAGGCACAAGGCCTGGTAGCTATCTCCCTGGAAAAGCTGGAGGGTTGGAATAAGGAGTCAGGAGACATTATTTCTAGTCCTAATCCTCCCCCTCTGATGACTGAGCTGCTGGGGGGAAATCTAGCCTGCCCTCAGGAATTCTTGTGTCTAGAAGTGGCATCTAGCTGGGCTCACTGTTAATCATAATTTTTTCAGGTGCCACAGGCAGAAATCAATGGTAGGCCCACCCTGACTTGTGTAAGCAGGAAGGAAAGGGTACATTAGGTGACCTAGCAATGCTTCAGTGTTCTCAAGATTTCTCTCTCTCTGCCTCTTGGTGCTTTTGGTCCCTGGATGTTACCTTATTCTCCATGACCTCATAGGGCTTTTTTTCCCATACAGCAGGGAAGATGGCCACTGACAGCCTCAGATTCAAATCTTTATAGCATGTCAGAAGCAGGAAGCTGTCTTTCCCCCTGATGTCCCCAAAACAGTCCCAAGGAAGGGCTCTGATTAGCTTGGCTTGGTCATGCACTCATTTCTGAACCAATCTCTGCAACCAGTAGGGGATGGTTCACTGGTCCGGGATGGTTCACTGGTCCAGCCTGGATCACCTGCCTACCCTGTGACTGAAGAACGGGGGCAGGGTGTGCTATCAGTGCAAGGGATAGGGGAAAAATCAGGCTCGGCACCAACAATCCATGACAACCTCAGCCCCCAGCTTGTCTACGTGTGTCTGATAGCCATGGTTCATGGTGGCTGCTGGGAGAGAATGACAACTCAGGAGTTGGGAAAGAATGAGGATAAGGGAGAGTGAGCAGAAGGTGTAGAGCCTATAAAGGTAAAATTGCTCCTCTTATCCTTGGAAGGCAGTAAATTCAAAGAGGGAAGCTAAGGAAAGCACTCCCTGGTGGGCAGGGAGCCCAGGTGATGTCACTCCTCCGAGAACGAGAGGGAGTGTCTTTAAAAGTGGAGACAGCACCTCCAGCTTCATGTTCTCACTCTGTAAAATAAAGACAGTAGTTCTGGGCTCTTCAGGCTTTTCCGAGGTTCTATAGAAGTAGGACCTGAGATGGGGATTCCTGGTGGGAGTGCTCTCAGGAGAAGGAGAAGGAGACAGAAAGAAGCAGGATAAAACAGAGGAAGAAGCCAAGAACGATGCAGGTTCAGCTGAATTTATTCAGCTCAGTAGCACCTACGGCACCACAGAGTTATCCTGCCTCAAGACAAGGAACTAGGTTTGTGCACCCCATATCTGTCTGTCATTGGCTGAGGGTTACCTCCAGAGGGAAAGCAGTCATTTCTAGGCAGCCCAGTGCTCTGAAGAAAGAAGTAGATGAGAGCTGGGTGCCGCCAAAACTCACAGCAGCTGGAGGCGGGGTATATGGCAAATTAAAGGGTACCCAGTGTGCCCCAACAGTATTCCCTATTCAAGTGCCCATCACAGTGCTGGGAGTTATCATCATCATTACCTTTATTTTATCCCTGTTATACAAAAGTAAAACAAACAAACAAACAAACAAACCTAGGTTCGTATCCTGTGCCAGCCCTGCCATGGACTAGTTATGTGATTTGGGGTATCTGATTTAACCCCTTTGAGTTTCAGAGTTGTAATCCACAAAATAGGCTAATAACCAGAGCTACTTCCTGGGGCTGTTGTGAGGATGACATGAGATCATCCCTCAGAAGCTCTTAGTGTGGTGCTTGGAGCAGGAGAAGCTCTCAAGTGCTTCTTAGTTATTATTAGCTTCTGTGGCTGGACTGTCTAAAACAGCCCGCACTCGAGCTCACAAACATGTGGAGATCATGAGGACACTAACGAGTTTCACAAAGATAGGAATAAGAATTTGCATCATGTAAAAGATGAAGTCAGCTGTGTTTAAAAAAGCGAATCCAGTTTCAAAAAAAAGGATGTGAAAGCCCAGCCTGAGTGTAGTCTGAGGATGTATGCTTCTCAGCAAGATGGTCTGGGGTGTGAGAACCTTTGCAGCCATTCCTCAGGTCCATGCAGATCATGGCTCACAACAAAGGGGCTCACCCCGGGCTTTCACAAAGATTTGTCAGCCCTGGGTCACTACCTGTAACTTGGTGGATCAGCTCTTCCTCCCTGTAAGCAACAAGAATGTATGTCCAGGTACAGATCAGCTCAGGCTCTGACATCAGACAAAACCAGGGCGTGCCCTGGCTTCGCGCTCTGACAGCTACATGGCCATAAACATATCATTTAGACTCTCTGAGTTTCATTTCCTTCTCAGTTAATAGAAGGAGATATTATCTGTACTTAGAGTTATTATAGAGAATTAAATTAAGCGGTATTTATAAACACTTCAATCAGTGCCTGGTTCTTAAATCAGTGCCTGCTCACAACGAGCAGCAATTATTGTTGTTATTGATGTTCATGTGTTCGACCAATATTCCTTATCACCTACCATGTGTCCGCACTGTCCCTGAGAGTGGGAAGACATTGGCAAGAAAAAACATGAGGTTCTTGCTCTTAAGGAGCTTTCATTTCATTCAAATGAGAAGAGAGAGTAAATAAACAAGAAATACTCCAGGGTATGGTTAACTGTTACGCAGGGAATTAAAATAGGGTGATGTGATAGAGTGATGAGATACTTTAGTCTGGCCTCTTCTTTAGAAAGGAGGCAAGCTTCAGGCTGAGATCTGAAAAACAAGATGGTGCCAATGGTGAAATGTCCCAGGCAACCTACGGGCAGGCAGAGGTAGCAGCTATGCAAAGGCCCAGAGGTGGAAGCAAGTTGGCCATGGTTAGAGCAAGATCCATATGCTTGACGGACACATAAGAGGCTAAGGTGGCTGGATCCAGTGGGAGAGCATGGTGGACAGAAAAAGATGAGTTTGGAACAGTAGAAACAGAACATGCAGGATTTTTGTAAGCAAAGCGAGGTGTTTGGATCTTAATCGAAATGGAATAGAAATCAACAGAAGGATTTTCAGCTAAAGGGATATTATCTGAAATAAGCTTTTAAAAATTCACTTGGATTATTTCATCTCATTTTTAAAGAAGTAACAATACCATGCTACATTAGCTTTCAGAAAATTAAGGACACATGAACACTTCCTAATTCATCATATAAAGCTGGTATTATCCTAACAACAAAGCCAGACAGACATCATAAGAAAACTAATACCCACAAGAACACAGATACAAATATTCTTAACAAAATATTAGCAATCTGAATCCAGCAGCACGTCTTTAATGACTTTTCCTCTGACCCTTCAGCAGCCTTCCAGAACTCCCTCTCCTAGCTCCACTCATGGTCTAATTCCAATATTAACCCTATTAAATCACTAATACTTGTTTAAAAATGCATTTGATAAAATGCAACACACATTCATGATAAAAGCTCTCAATAAAATTGATGGGACTTCTTCAATCTGAACAAGGATATCTGTAAAAAACATACAGCTAACTCCATGCTTAATATGAAACTGGCTTATTCCTGAGACCAGGAACAAGGCAAGGAGGTCCTTTTCACCCCTCCCAATTAACATTATACTACGGGTTCTAGCCATTGCAATAAGGCAACAAAAAGAAATAAAACACATCCAGATTGGAAAGGACAAAGTAAAACTGTCTTTATTTACAGATGACATGATTCTTATGCAGAAAATCCTAAGGGATCTATCAAAAAACAAACATACCAACAAACAAATAAACCCAAACTACTTCAACTAATAAATTCAATGACAAACAATCCAACTTTAAAATGAACAAAGGAAAATGAAGGTGGGGGGAAATCAGAGGGGGAGATGAACCATGAGAGACTATGGACTCTGGGAAACAATTTGAGGGTTTTAGAGAGAAGAGGGGTGGGAGGATGGGTTAGCCCAGTGATGGGTATTAAGGAGGGGCATGTATTGCATGGAGCACTGGGTATTATAAGTCAACAGTGAAACTAATGATGTACTGTATGGTGACTAACATAAAATAGTAAAAAAAAAAAAAAAAGAAAAAAAAGAAAAAACAAAACAAAAAACAAATGAACAAAGGATTTGTATAAACATTTCACCAAAAAAAGCTATTTCATGGCTAATAAGCACATGAAAATATTCTGAACATTATAAGTCAGTAAAGAAATGCAAATTAAAACTAAAATGAGCAAACTGGTGCAGCCACTCTGGAAAGCAGTATGGAAGTTCTTCAAAAAGTTAAAAATAGAGCTACCCTACAATCCAGCAATTGCACTACCCAAAGGATACAAAAATCCTGGGGCGCCTGGGTGCCTCAGTCTGTTAAACATCTGCCTTCAGCTCAAGTCATGATCCCTGGGTCCTAGGATCGAGCCCTGTATCAGGCCCCCTGCTCAGCAGGGAGTCTGCTTATCCCTCTCTCTCTCCCTCTACCCCTCCCCTGCTCATGCTCTCTCTCTCTCTCTCTCAAATAAATAAGTAAAATCTTTTAAAAAAGAATACAAAAATACTAATTTGAAGGGATACATACATCCTGATGTTTATAGCAGCATTATCAACAATAGTCAAACTATGGAAAGAACCCAAATGTCCATTGACTGATGAATGAATATATATATATATATATATATATATATATATATATATATATAATGTGATATATATACTATGTGATAATATACATACATATTATATATAAATTATATATAATACACACACACACAATGGAATATTCCTCAGCCACACACAAAAAATAAAATCTTGCCACTTGCAATGATGTGGAGAGAGCTAGAGAGTATTATGCTAAGTGAAATAACTCAGAGAAAGACAAATACCATATGATTTCACTCATATGCGGAATTTAAGAAACAAAACAAATGAACTTAGGAGTAAAAAAAGAGGCAAACCAAGAAACAGACTCTTAACTATAAAGACCAAACTGATGGTTACCAGAGGAAAGTGGGTGGGGGGATGGGTAAATAGGTGATGGGGACTAAGGAGGGTACTTGTGATGAGCACCAGGTGTCATATGTAAGTATTGAATCACTAAGTTCTATACTCAAACTAATATTACGCTGTATGTTAACTAACCGAAATTTAACTAAAATCTTGGAGGGGGAAAACCCTAAAATGAGATACCACTACATCCCTACTAGAACTGTCAAAAAGATTGACAAAACCAAGTGTTGGCAAAGACATACAGAAACTGGAACCCTCATGCATTGCAAGCAGGCACATAAAATAGCACAGCCGCTTTGGAAAATATTTTGGTGGCTTCATAAAAAGCTAATCATGTACTTACCACAGCAGTTCTACTCCTAGCTATATACCCAAAAGAAATGAAAACATGTCCACGTGAAGACTTGTATGGAAATTTTTGCAGTATTATTCATAATAGCCAAAACCCAAAAGTAATCAAAATGTCCATCAACTAGTAAAAAGATCATCAAAATGTGGTGTATTTCAGCATAAGGTGGAAGGGGATAAAAGTAAAATAAAGGAGATCAAAGTTAGCAGTCTGTTGCATTGGTTCAAGGTGAAGGGGATGGTGGCTTAAACCAGCATAGTAGCAGCAGAGATGGTAAGAACTGGTGGGATTCTGGACTCATTGGCCTGGTAGAGTTGACAAGACTGCTCATGGTTTAAACATACAATGAAGGGGGCGCCTGGGTGGCACAGCGGTTAAGCGCCTGCCTTCGGCTTAGGGCGTGATCCCGGCGTTCTGGGATCGAGCCCCACATCAGGCTCCTCTGCTGTGAGCCTGCTTCTTCCTCTCCCACTCCCCCTGCTTGTGTTCCCTCCCTCGCTGGCTATCTCTGTTAAATAAATAAATAAATAAATAAATAAATAAATAAATAAATAAATAAATAAAATCTTTAAAAAAACAAAAACAAAAACAAAAAAACATACAATGAGGAAAGAGAAAGATAGAGAGGAATTGTGCTGTGATGATAGTTGTGTTCTATTTTGCAATTAAATTCTGAAAGATCCCCAGCACCCACTGCTGAAGGCTTTGGCCTGTATGTGAGTAGAGAGACAGGGAGCTGCGAGGGAGGAATTTTGTAAGCGCAGATCCTGTGGTCTGATTCAACCAAATCGCAATTGCTAAAGGTTGGGCCATGTTATCTACATTTTTGCAAATTTCCTCAGATGATTCCATAGCACTGCAAGGTTTGTAAACTACTCTGTTGTAGTCATTATTTTATTTTATTTGTTGTTTTGTGTTTTTATATATGTTATACATAACATACCTATGTCATATACATTTATTTGGGTCTTCAATTTCTTTCCTTAATGTCTTGCAGTTTTCAATATACAGGTCTTTCGCCTCCTTGGTTAAATTTATTCCTGGGTCCTTTATTATTTTTGATGCAATTGTAAATGGGATTGTTTTCTTTATTTCTCTTTCTGATAGTTGCTTATCAGTGTAGAGAAATGCAACAGATTTCTGTATATTGATTTTGTATCCTGCAATTTTACTGAAATTCATTTATTAGTTCTAAAAGTTTTTTGGTAGAGTCTTTAGGGATTTCTTTATATAATATCGTGTCATTTGTAAATGGTGACAGTTTTACTTCTTCCTTTCTAATTTGGATGGCTTTTTTCCCCCACCTAATTGCTCTGGCTAGGACTTCCAATACTATGTTAAATAGAAGTGATGAGAATGGGCATCCTTGTCTTGTTCCTGACCTTAGAAGAAAGGCTCTCAGGTTTTCACCATTGGGTATGATGTTTGCTGTGGGCTTGTCATATAAAGCCTTTGTTACATTATGTTCCTTCCACACCCACTTTGTTGAGAGTTTTTGCCATAAATGAATGTTGAATTTTGTTAAAACTTTTTCTGCATCTATTGAAGTGATCATAGGATTTTTATCCTTCATTTTGTTAATGTGGTATATTATATTGATGGATTTTGTATGTTGAACCATTCTCTCATTCATGGAATAAATCCCACTTGATCATGGTGTATAATCCTCTTAATGGATTGTTAAATTCATTTTGCTAATATTTCGTGGAGGATTTTTGCATCTATATCCATCAGGAATATTGGCCTGTAATTTTCTTTTCTTATGGTCCCCTTGTCTAGTTTTAGAATTAGGGTGATGCTGACCTCAAAGAATGGGTTCAAAAGAGTTCCCTCCTCTTTGAGTTCTTGCAAGAGTTTGAGGAGAATAGGTATTAATATTTCTTTGAATATTTGGTAGGATTCCTCAGTGAAGCCATCTGGTCCTGGACTTTTGAGGGTAGGTTTTTGATTACTGATTCAATCTCCTTACTAGTAATTGGTCTATTCAGATTTTCTACTTCATTGTAATTAAATCTTGATAGGTTGTATGTTTCTAGGAATATATCCATTTCTTCTAAGTTGTCCAATTTGTTGCCGTTATCATTGTTCATAACAGTCTTGTGACTCTGTATTTCTGCGGTATCAGTTGTAACTTCTCCTCTCCCATTTCTGATTTTATTTATTTGAGTCCTCTCTCTTTTTTTCTTGGTGAGTCTAGCTAAAGGCTTATCAATTTTGTTTATCGTTTCAAAGAGCCAGCTCTTAGTTTCACTGATCTTCTCTATTTTCTTTTTAGACTCTATTTCATTTATTTCTGCTCTGGTCTTTATTATTTCCCTCCTTCTACTAACTTTGGACTTCACATGTTCTTTTTCTATTTCCCTAAGTTGTAAAGTTAAGTTGTTTGAGACTTTTCTTGTTCTTGGGGTACGCATTTATCACTACAGACCTCCCTCTTAGAATTGCTTTTGCTGCATCCCACACATTTTGTTACATTTCCATTTTCATTTGTCTCAAGACATTTTTTGATTTCTCTTTTGATTTCTTCTTTGATTCATTGGTTGGTGAGTAGTATGTGGTTCAATCTCCACAAATTTGTGAACTTTACAGTTTTCTTCATGTAATTAATTTCTAGTTTCATACCATTGTGGTCAGAAAAGATGCTTGATACAATTTTAATCCTCTTAGATGTATTGAGACTTGTTTTGTAGCTTAATATGTGATCTATCATGGAAAACGTTCTGTGTGCACTTGAGAAGAATGTGTATTCTATTGCTTTTGGATGGAATATTCTGTATATACCAATTAAGTCCATATGATCTAATGTATAGTTTAATGCCAATGTTTCCTCATTGATTTATGCTTAGATGACCTAACCATTGATGTATGTGGGGGTATTAAATCCCCTGATATTATTGTGTTGCTCTCAGCTTCTCCCTTTATGTCTGTTAATAACTTGTTTTATATATTTAGGTGCCCTATGTTGGGTGCATAAATATTTACAAATGTTATATCCCCCTTGTTAGATTGATCTCTTTATCATTATGTGATGTCCATCTTTGTCTCTTATTACAGTCTTTGTTTTAAAGTCTGTTTTGTCTGTATATGCATATAGCTACTCCCACTTTCTTTTGGTTTCCATTTTCATGGAATATCTTTTTCTATTCCTTCGCTTTAAGTGTGTGGGTCTTAACATTTGAGGTGAGTCTCCTGTAGGCAGCATACAGATGGGCCTTTCAAAAAAAAAAATCTATTTAGCCACTCCATGTCTTCCAATTGGACAGTTTAGTCCATCTACACATAAAGGAATTATTAACAGTTATGTTGCCATTTTGTTGTGTACTGGCTATTTTGATAGTTCTTCTCTGTTCCTTTTTTCTTTCCTTGCTCTCTTCCTTTGTGATTTGATGAATTTCTTTAGTGGTATGCTTATACCCCTTTCTCTTTTGTGTATTTACTACAGGTTTTTGCTTTGTGGTTACGATGAGGCTTACATATAACCACTTATATCCATAACAGTCTATTTCAAGTTGATAACAACTGAAGTTTGATCTCATTCTAAATTTTTACTACTTTTGTCTTTTAACCTTCATACTGGCTATATAAGTGATTAACCCACTATCTTTGCTATATATTTACCTTTTAGTGAAATTTACTCTTTCATGTTTCTTGTCACCAATTAGTGCCCTTTTTATTCAGCTTCAAGATGTCCTTTTAACATTTCTTGGAAAGCCAGTTCAGTAGCGATGAACTACTTTAGCATTTGATTGTCTGGAAAATATCTTTCTTTCAATTCTGAATAACAAGTTTTCTGGATAAAGTATTCTTGGTTGGAACTTAGTTTCTCTAAGCACTTTGAATATATCATGTCACTCCTGGTCTGCAACATTTCTGCTGAAAAATCTGCTGATAGTCTTATGAAGGTTCCCTTTTATGTAATAAGTTACTTTTCTCTTGCTGCCTTCAAGAGTCTCTCCTTGTCTTTAACTTTTGACATTTTAATTATAGTGTGTCTCAGTGTGGGTCTCTTTGGGTTCATCTAATGTTTTACTCTCGGTGCTCCCTGAGTCTGGATATCTGTTTTCTTCCCTGGGTTATGAAAATTTTCCGCCATTATTTCTTCAAACAAAATTTCTGCCCCTTTCTCTCTTTTTTCTCCTGCTGGGAGCCCTCTTATGTGAATGTTAGTCTGTTTGATGTTGTGCCATAAGCAACCTCAGCTATTTTTACTTTTTTTCATTCTTGGTTTTTTGTTTGTTTGGTTTTGGTTATTGCTGCTCTGATTAGGTGAGTCTCACTGCTTTGTTTTTGAGTTGACTAATTTTTCTTCTGCTTCAGCTAGTCTGTTGTTGAACCCCTCTAGACTACTTTTCAGCTCATTTATAGTGTTCTTCAGTTATGTGGCTTCTACTTAGTATGTTCTTCTATTCTCCATCTCTTCACTAAAGTTCGCATTGTGTTTATCCATTCTTCTCCCCAGTTTGGTGAGATCTTTATGACCATCACTTTTAAGTCTTTGTCAGGTAAATTACTTATCTCTCCTTCATTAAAAATTTTTCCCCTATGGTTTTATCTTGTTCTTTCATTTGGAACGTGTTCTCTTTCTTCATTTTGCTTGACTCTCGGCGTTGGTTTCTATACAGCAGATGAAACAACCACCTCTCCTGGTCTTGAAGGGGTGCCTTGTGTAGATGATGAATCTTACTATCCAACCCTGCCCCAGCTTTTTGTCATCTCTCCAGTCTTTGTGCTTATCCAAGCAGCCTATTATACTTTAATGACTCCTGGTAGTTGTGGATGTGCCAAGACCTGTCCCTGTCCTTAAGTGGAGGATCTCAGCACCTAGATTTGGGCTATTTGAAAGCCAGACCCTAAAGCAGCAGATTTCAGAAGTATGCAAATATATATAGTCCAATGGGTCTGCAAGCATAAGCCTTGCTGGCCAGGTGATCCAGAGGTATTCCCTGGGTGGCAGTCACAAAGCTCAGGGCTCTGGCAGTGTATAAGCTTTTCTCTGAGAGTTACTAGCAAGCTGGAGCAAGACAGAGGGAGAGTGCCAAGATGGCGTCCACATCCTACATTTCCTGAGTGCAACCCCACTGGCCACTAAATGTGTGCTAAACCTGAAGCCTCAAACAAAAGCTCCTGGACAAACCAAGTGGTTTCCTTACAGAAAACTGGGAGGGGAGGTGTGCCTCAGTCTGCCATCTGCATAGTGCCCTGAGGGTGGCAGCCTGCCAAGAACTGTCTCCAATTGCCACAGTCCTATAGGACCCAGGAATGCAAGCCCCCTTGGCCACCAGAGCAAGGTAACCAAGGGGCATCCCTTGGGTGGCAGCTGCAAAAACCAGGGCACCAGCCACATGTAAAGCTCCTCTCCAGAAGACACTGATGCTCTGGAGCACAGCAGAAGGAGAATATAGAGTTTCTACCCTCTGTGGTGTCTGGAAAGGATTACAATTAGCTCCTAGATGTGTTTTAAATAGGAAGCCTATCCCTCAAGCCACAGCCATGATGATAAGCTAACAGTCTTCTTACACAGAAAGATGAAGCTCTTGAGTCTGTTGCTTCTTGGTGCACCCTGGGGTGGTAGCTGTTTAAGAACTCCTTCTCTATTGGAGTCCTGGGTGGCACCAAAAATCAGGGTGCCAGACAGGGGTATGAGCTCTTTTCTGGATGACATGGATTATTACAGTCCCATACAGCCTGGAAAGCAAGCTCCCCTGGCCTCCAGAGTCAGGAAGTCAAGAGGCATCCTCTGGGTGGCAGTCACAAAGATTGGGGCACCAGACACATGAAAAAGCTCCCTTCCAGGAGATACAAAGGTGCTCTGGAGCACAGCAAAGGGAGGGCTCAAAGATGTGTCCACCAGACTCCATCCCTAGAGAGTGTTCCAGCAGGCTCCTAGATGTGTGTTTTAAATAGATGCCTACCCTTCAAGCTGGCACTTTAATATTAGCAGGTTAGCTTTCTTCACTTCACAAAGTCTGGGCATGACTGACTGCCTCTGAGCTGGGCCCCAGGGCAGCTAAGTCAGAGTTCTTTAGCCCTTTTAAAAACCATTGCTCAGATCACTACAATCTTATGGATCTTGGGATACGAGCCCTGTTGGTTTTCAAAGTTAGATGTTTCAGGGACTTTTCTCTCAGGTGCAGGTCCTGAAATCTAGGTGCCCTATGTGGAGTCTGAACCTTTTGCTCCTTGGACAGAATCTCTGGGTTTTGGGTTTTCTCCTGGTTGTGGGTTGCTGCACTTGGATTAGAGTTTATGTGAGATTGTGTCCTAGTCTCTCTTACCTGCTTCAGTGTAGTTTTTTTTTTCTTGTTTGCCCAATGTGTAGTCACCACTCAGCCAGTCTTCATGTTTTTTAATGAGGAAATTGCTCCATATGTATCTGTAGACTCAGTGTGTCTGTAGGAGGAGGTGAGTTCAGGATCTTCTTATATTACCTTCTTGAACCGCCAGGCATAGTGTTACAATGCTTGACTTTCGTTAATTGGTTCCTATAAAGTTGTCTAATGTCTCTCTTCAGTGTCATGAGCACATGTGTCCTATTCTCATTCACAGTTCTTCAGCCCCTTGAACACAAGATCAAA
The DNA here is from genome assembly GCF_024610735.1 of Ursus americanus. Lineage (NCBI taxonomy): Eukaryota > Metazoa > Chordata > Mammalia > Carnivora > Ursidae > Ursus > Ursus americanus. The sequence goes on from NC_142127.1 coordinate 17,261,553, forward strand.
AGTCCAGCATTCTCTGTGCGCTCTGTTCTTTCACACTTAAATTCTGTTTGCCCAGAGTCAGGAGCACCACACCCAAGGGAGGGCATGACTTTGAAGGAGAAAGGGTGACCAGAGCTGGTGTCTACAGTTCCCTATACCATGCCCTTTCACTAGGGCACATTTTAAAGTGATCTAACCACAACTTCTAGACGAACCATAATAAATTATTTAGAATTCGGTGAATTCAGAAGCATTCCCACCAAACCTTTAAATTGGTCTTCCCCTCTTTTCTTTCTGGCAATGCTCCCCTCTTCTTAAAACTACTGATAGTGAAGATTTGTGAAACCTGAGTTTGAATCCTCATATACCACCTAATGAGTCATGTGGCCTTATTCTAGTTCTGGGACTCAATGAGTTTATCTGTAAAGGGAAAATGGAGCAAAGTCAGTGGTTCTTAATCCTGGCTGCATGTTAGAATCACTGGGGGAAAGTTTAAAAATTATTTATGCCCTGACCACAACCCAAATAACTGCATCATAATCTCTGGTAGTGAAACCTAGGCATCAGTATTCTTGGAAGATCCCCCAACTTGATTCTAATTACAGGCAAGGCTCAGAACCCTAAGTTTAAGGATTCTCAAAGTTCCTTCTCTGATTTATATTTTTCTTGGCTCCCAGGACCCCAACCAATGGTGACCACTCGAAGGCAGGGTGATTGAAGATGCTGTGGCTAACCAGTTCTCAGAGGATGCATCTACTCAGTTTGATAAGGACCACATCTGGCCTGGCTGCTGAAGAACCAGTATTTGAAAGTGTGCTCTTGAGCAGGTAAGCAAAACCAACCTCCCTGGGTTGCATTCAAGACCCTGCCTTTGGTGTCCCCTAAATTAAGAAAAACTATCACTCTAGGGGAAGCAGGAATTGGAGCTCTTAAACACAGTGTTCAGAAGCCTCCAGGGACTACAGAAAGGCAATGATGAGTTGATTTTCATCCTTTGTTTGTGCCAAATGGAGTGAGTCAAAGAGAAGGCATGTTAAATTCACAAAGCAGAGACTATTTTTAAACATTAATTTGACTTTTTAAAAGATTGATCAGATGTAAGCATTAGGTAGCAGAATCCTGGGAAATTTTTTTACCTTTTTGATAATTAACATTCTTCAAGAATATAACAGTAATACATTATTAAATGTTCATAAAACGTTAAAAACACATGCACACATATATTATTTTTTGTTACATAAATGAGATCATATAATTCTTATTGTTCTGTGACCTGTTTTACTATTTAGTAATAAGTATTTTAGATTAATTTTTATTTTTTTATTTAAATTCAATTTAGTTAACATATACTGTATTATTAGTTTCAGGGGTAGAATTTAGTGATTCATAAGTTGCATAGAATACTCAGTGCTCATTACATCAAGTGCCCCCCTTAATGCCCATCACCCAGTTACCCCATCCACCCACCCATTTCCTCAGTTTTTTTCTATAGTTAAGAGTCTCTTTATGGTTTGCCTCCCTCTCTGTTTTCATCTTAGTTTATTTTTCCTTCCCTTCCCCTATGTTTATCAGTTTTGTTTCTTAAATTCCACATATGAGTGAGATCATATGGTATTTGTGTTTCTCTGACTGGCTTATTTCACTTAGCATAATACCCTCTAGTTTCCATCCACGTCACTGCAAATGGCTAGATTCCATTCTTTTTGATGGCTTAGTAATATTCCACTGTGCATGCGCATGTGTGTGTGTGTGTGTGTGTGTGTGTGTGTACCACATCTTCTTTATCCATTCTTCTGTCAATGGACATCTGGGCTCTTTCCATATTTTGGCTATTGAGGACATTGTTGCTATAAACATTGGGGTGCATGTGCCCCTTCGAATCACTATGTTTGTATACTTTGAGAATCCTGGGAAATTTGTAAGAAGCTAAGTTGCATGGAAATCTCCAAACATCTTTTATTTCTATGGATTTAGAAATTTCCCATTATTCTATATGATATAAATCAATCCTAAACCTGTAAAACAAAGAATTTGAAGATAAGGATGTTTGAAAACTTCAAATGCCTTTCTTCCCATTTTAGCCACAGTAATTCTAACCACCACCCCCTCCAGTCCACCACAGGTTTCCCATCTCAGCACATGGCAACATCTAAAAACCCTGACGCATCCTGATTCAGCTCTTTCACACCTATATACCTAAGCCATCAGCAAAACCTGATGGCAAGACCCTCATACTGTATTCCTAGTCTGATCTTTACCCCACTGTTTTCTAAGCCACTGCCATCTCTTTCCTGCGTCTGGTTCTAACACCCATTTGCTCTGTGACCCAAAAAAGGAATGGTTGGTGTAGCTAACCTTTGAGGTCCCTGCTAGTATTAAGAGTCTAGTCTTACTTATAAAAGGAAGTGAACTGAGTACTCATTATATCCCAGGTGCTCTACTTCTGTTATTTCATTTTATCCTCATTCCAACCTAGTGAGGCAGGTACTGTTATTACCAATTATTCTCAATGAAGCCATTGAGACTCAGGCATTGCTGGCTGCCCACCCCAGGGCAACTCTCGCTTGCCTCCTTGTTAACAGGGCCTGATTTTGTTGAGGGGCGGCAATGAGCCCAGCTTACAGTGAATCAGTGAGTCAGAATTAGTCAAAGCCGGTTTGGATAACCATACTCCACTCTACCCATGATTGCTACAGACATGGGCATGAGACACATAAGGGGAAGTCTGCTGGGAATTCCTGGAAAAGTGTTTTCTCCCTGATGAGAGAAGAGAAAGCCCTTAATACCTTGGCCCTGTTGCTTCATGCTTTAGATATTATCAGGAGAGGAGATAAAGCCAGCAGCTTTGTCAGTCTTATGGCAGTCATAAAGTGGGGAAGGATGGGATGTGCCTGAGGATGGAAGAAGGAAAGGATGAGAAAAGTTTGGTCTTTGATTGTCTTGCTGAGCCTGGTACTGTCTACCTCTGCGCTTCTTCTCAAGTAAAGCAAAATATCCTTATAAATTTAGCCAGTCTAGTTGAGAATCTTGTTATATGGAACCCAAAGCATCCTAATACAGAAGCAACTCGACTGAGGACATGCGACTAGGAAGGAGCAGCACAAGGCTGCAAAGTCACCTCTGTCTGTCTGTCTGCAAAGCCCAAGTGCACAGGCTCTCGCCTCTGCCCCACCCCTAGTTTAATTCCAACTCTATACCTCTGGGATAGCATGGGCTTAAACAAGCACGCACGCATTTATTCCCTGCCACAGCTGACACTGGAGCCTGATCTGAACACAGCTGCACCTCTTACCCTTCTCAGTGGACCTTCCTGAACATCGGCCCTGTGGGAGCCTGGATCCCACCCCCCCTTGGCACTGTGGAAACAGTTGTCAGATGCCATCATAATACACAGTGAGACTCATTGGAGGTCTACCAGCATTCTCACTCATCTGCGTTCGTCGCATCCCTTCGTTTCATTGTGCTAATGTCTGCAGCTTGATTGACCGCATTTGGCCTGTTTTCTGGAGTTTAGTCTCAACAGGTAGATCCTTCCTCCAAACCAGCATGTTCTTACCAGTGGCCTCAGAAATCAAGCTACTCATTTTTGTACTGGACCCAGGGGGCTTGGGGCAGGGGGCAATAATTGGAATGTCCCCTCTCCCCACTCCTGGCCTAATCCTGCACTACAATAATTTGGCCTATATGTGTTCAAGCAAATAGATCTGAGAGATACCAAAAGGTTAGACCGCCTCAAGTGTCTCTCCCATTGACCTGCTTCAGGATGAGAAATTCCTACCCTTAGTCAGTCCTAGGAAATATAGTATTTCCAGAGTGTACCTTTTGCAAAACAAATATATTGCTTGATAGAGATAGCAGATCATCCCCCTTGCTATACATAAGACTCTCATATGTTGCCTCCATTTATGTGGACATAAAGCCCAACTCTGTTTGGAACTGTGTACTTTTTAAATGTGATTTATTATTGTCTGTTTCTCTTTCTCAATAGTCTGTGAGCTTTATGAGTGTGAAGGGCCTTATATTTTTTTACTTGCTTTTGGAGTCTGAGCATCTAGCATGGTACTAGGCATTTAATAGGTATTTAATAAGTCTAGATGGAAAGAATAAATGAATTGCAGCACAGCGGAGAGTGAAAGGAGGTTAAAGAAGTGGAGATGAGTGTAAATAACTCTTTTAAGAAGACCATCTGAGAGAAGAGAGAATGAGTGGTAGTTAAAGAGGGACACGGTGAGAAGGGAGACTATTGTTAATGGCACACTGGGAACAAAGGGATGGTAGAGGAGAAGCTGTCCACTGCCAACTGCAGGTGGCATCATTTACATCACATTGCATGTGATTGGCACCCCCTACAGTTGTGCAGTGCAGCCACCCAGTTATGTAAGACAGAAGTAATAACTGATGGGGAAGAAGATGGACAGGGCAGGGATGTAGAGCATTGGCTGCTCTTAATTGGGGTATTCATCCTTTGAGACTGAACATGTAAATACATTAGGGGTAAAGTGGGAGGCAGGAAATTAGGGCAGTTTTTGCCCAATGTAAGCCTTTTTTTGGTCGTATAGGCAATAAAGCCATCCAACTATGAGAGAACTGGGGTTGTGTGAAGGGCTTAAGGAAAGTAATGAGGGTTTGGAAGGGAAGACAGAGGGGACTAAAGACAAGTAAAAGGACATAACTAAACCACAAGGTACATTCTAGGGATCACAGACCTCTCCTGGACCAGTACAAGACTGGCAGACCTGGGATCACCCAAGAGAAAGAAGAGGAGGCTGGAAAATCCACTGCGGGAGGTGGTCAAGGCTGGAGGGCTGTCTTCCCTGCACAGCACAAATGCTTGCAAAACTCAGTAAGTAAGTTGTCTAGACACAGAAAGCGTATTCTTATTGGAACTACTGCTTACAATAGTTCGATTCTCTAGCCAGTAACCTGCCAAAGCCCATTTCTTCTTCAGAGTCCCTGAGGACATGAACTAATGCTGTATTAATCCTTCAATGTTGCCTCCCACTATACCTAATTATAACCTTTCTATGGGAAAATGTATTCCAGGTTACAGAGCAGTAGACCAGGAACTCCCCTCCCCATCACCATCCATCTCCAAAGCTCTCCCCTCGCTTCCCTGCCCAAAATGTGATGAGAGTTCAGAGCCAGCCTCTTCAGTGAGACCAAAACTCTATACCCCCAGAGCTTGTTAGTTGCATTCACTGAACCAGGCACTGGACCTGTATGCATTTGTAAAGGGACTAAGAGCTCCCCCGGGATTCCGTATTCCCCACTACTTGTGGTGCCACCTCTTGGGCTTGGGGGAGGTCAGTGCTGGGGAAGGGCACAAGCTCAGATAAGTCTCCCTTTGATGGACAGGTCACTCCTATGTCATGACACTTCATGACTGAAAGGGCCTTTAGACTCTGACTTAGCAGTTCTATTTCTAGGAATGTATCTGTTTGAAACGCCTGCACAAAGGTGCAAAGATAATGCTCAAAGCTGTTCCCAGCAGCATTGCTTGTAACTGTAAAAAGCTGGAAACAATGCAAACATTCATCTGGGGGAGAATGGGTAAATTAATTGTGGTGTCCTTGTCCTACCATACAGTGGACCATCATGTGACCTCTAAAAGGATATGGTAAATCTACAAATAGCAACATGCATATGACTGATATATTCATGATACATAATTGATTTTAACAAGTGGATTAAAAACAGTATGTGTGATATGAAGCTAGAAAGAGCTTTATAACAAAATATGCACATGTTAAAATGTATATATATATATGCATGATTACAAATGTACTTATTAAAAACATCTTCTGAGATGAATGCCTAATTATTAACAGTGGTTACCTCTAGGGGAAGGATTGATTGGGGGTGGCGGAGAAATGGAACTTTCATACTCTACTTCATACATTACAGAATTGTCAGAACCTTTTTTACAATGAACATGTATTATTTCTATGATAAAAATAGCATTTAGACTAATTTTTAAAGAATATTAGGCATTGTAAATATGTCAGGTACCATAAATTAATCTATAAATGGAATGCTTTCCCAATGAAAATACCATAAGAGCTTTTTTGGGAATATAACAAGCTGATTCTAGAGTTCGTATGGAAAAATAAATATACTGGAATAACCAGAAATTTTCTGAAAAAGAAGAGAAATGAGACAAATCCTAGGTATTAAAATGCACTATCAAGGCCAAAATAATTAATAGAGTTACCTGGGTAGTGACCCGTGATTAGACAGGCAGATCAATCCAATAGAAGAGAGTCCAGAAAGAGACACAAATGCTTAGGAAAATTTGTTATTGGATAAAGATGGCACTTCAAACCAGGGCAACAAATCCTTCATTAATAGTATCAGGATTGGCAATTAAGTTGCCAACTTGGGGGGAAAAAGGAACTGAATCCCTCATTTGATCCCTGTACCTAATAAATTCTAGGTAAATCTAGGTATAAAGATAAAACCCATACAAGTATTAGAATAAAGCATGAGAGGCTATGAGAATATTTTACACTATACGAATGGGGAGTGCATTTCTAAGCAATATGCAAAGCCCAGAAGCCAAAGAAGAAATCACTGATGTATTTGACCGGATAAAATTAAAAATTTTCTACATGGCAACAAATATCATGAGCAAAATAAAACAGATAAACCACAGACTGGGCAAATATGTGCATAATAAATGCCAGAAGTCTAACTTCCTCTCTCTATATATACATATGTCTATAGTTCTAAATAAAATTTTTAAAAGGTCAATAAGCCCATAGAAAAATGAAAGAACCATGAAGAGGAAATTCACATAAATATAAATACAAAGGGCTCATGGCCACATAAAAGATGGTCAACCTCACGTGAAACAGCACAGTATCATTTTTCATCTATTAGCTTGATAAAGTTTCTTTTTAAGTTGAGTAATACAGTTTGAGTAAGGCCATGAGTAAGGAGTGTCAGTGAGGGGAGGTACATCCTCTTTGGAAGGGCACTCGGCACTACCAGAATAAAATGGCTACCCATCCCTCGACCCTGAATTCCACTTCTCAAAGTTCATCCTTCAGATATGCATGTGTGCAAAGATGTAGATTCAAGGATTATAGAAGCAAAGACTAGACACAACTCACCTTCCGTCACTAGGGAACTGGTTAAATAGACTGCAGTCTATAGATGTCAGAGAATGGAACACGACACAGCTCTGGAAAAGAATGAGGGCGTTTTAGGTATGCAGATCTGGAACAAACTTCACACTGTATTTTTTAGTGAAAAAGCCATGAGCAAAGCAGTGTGTGTAGCATACTGCGATAGTGGACAAAGCAGGAAATGATGTCTGTGTTCATGGAATGTCCAGAACCAAACAGCAGACAGTGGCACAGCATTTGCACCTGGGCAGAGAGACCAAGGACTGCATGTTTGGGGTAGAAGAGAAACTTATCGTCATTACACTCTATTCAGACTATTTAAATTGTTTACCAAGGGCATACATTCATTTTTCAGTTAAACAAACAGAATATGGGTTAAAATACAGCATCAGAGATCATTAACTAAGTCCAAGCCTCCCATTTCACAGAGAAATGGAAGCCCTGCCTATTTGTGCATTTCTTCAACAGATGTTTTTGAGTGCTATATTAGATTCCAATTGCTGCCGTAGCAAATTACCACAAATCAGTGGCTTAAAACAACAAAGATTTACTTTCTTATGGTTCTGGAGGTCAGAAGTCTAAAATAGGGTGCTAGGTCCGTACTCCTTCTGGAGCCTCTAGAGAAGAACCCATTTCCTTGCCTTTCTCAGCTTTGAGGCGCTGCCCACATTCCTTGGCTCATGGACCCTTCCAGCAATTGCATCATTCCCCCCCTGCTTCCCTCATTGCATCTTCTTCTCTGACTCTGCCCTCCTGCTCCCTCGCCTCTGTGGTCTCTCATGATTATATTTATCCAGATAATCCAGGCCAATTTCCCCATCTCAAAACCCCTAATGTAATCATATCAGCAAAGCCCAAGAGGCAAAAGACCAGGCAAGGCAGCATTGTCACAGGTTTCGGACATTAGCACTTGGACATGTTTGGGGGCCATTGTTCTGCCTACCACAAGTGCCTTCCATCAGCTGCCGCCTACTCTGCCCCAAGCACTGAGGATACAGCAGCAAAAATGGAGACACAATTCCCGCCTCGTGGAGTTCACATTGCAGCTGGGTCAGGGGAGACAATAAACAACATCCGTACGTGAAATAAATAACATTAGACGATGACTACAGAGAGAGAGTGCATGAGCAGGAAAGGGAGTAAGGGAGAGTTGGGCCTGGGGTGGGCTTCCTAAAACTAGGAAGCCCTCCCTGGGAAAGAGACACTGAGGAAAGGGTGTGAAGATGTGGAGGAGGTGAGGGAGAGGCCGTGCTGACATCTGTGGGGAAGAGTGCTCCAGATAGAAGGGACAGCAAATGCAAAGACCCTGTGGCTAGCGTGTACCTGCCACATTCATGGAGCAGAAGGTGCCACGTATGGCTGGAGAAGGTAAGGGGGAGTCAGGAGGGAAACATGGTGTAGGGTCTTCTAGCCTATTGTAAGGGTTGCCTTTTCCTTGGTGTGAGATGGAGCTTCTAGAGGAATTTGTGCAGAGACAGTAACAAGATCCATCTTACCAAAATTCTGCTCAAATGCAAGGGAGAAGCCAGGAGGCTACTGCGGGAATCTGGGCATTAGACAGTTGGTAGCGTGTTCATGGCACTACCAGTGGAGGTGAAGAGAAACGATTTGCTTTTACGATATGACAGGATGTGACATATAGGCTAAGCCAGATTTACAGACAGATTGTTTGTAGGATGTGAGAGAAACTGATAAGTCAAGAATGATTCTAAGGATTTTGGCCTGAGCAGTTGGAAAGATGGAACTGCCATTATTAGAGAAGCAGGTTTTGAAGAGTAGTGGACTTGCAGGGGATAATGAGCTCTGTCCTGGAAATGTGAATTTGGAGATTCTATCAGACGTTCGAGGGGAGCTGATGAATGGGCAGCTGTAAATCCACATCTCGAATTCAGGAAAGAGGGCCAATCACAGATAAAAATGGGGATCAGAGAAATGGCATTTGAAAGCAGGAGATTGAACATCAGGCCACCTGTTGCCAAAGCCAGAGCTTGAACCCAGATCCCCTCGCTCCAGCCCTTCTATGTTGGTGACTTGAGGTGGAAACTGACTATATTCTTTATTCTTTCTTTCATTTATAAAAGAATTAATTTCTATTTTTAATAGAAAGTATTCCATGTTCAGTTTATAGAAAACCAGGTAATCAACATCAAAAACAAAAGACCTAGAAGCTCATTAACTGTAAATAATCACTCTTAACCGTTTGACATATTTCCCTTTCAGGCTCTTGCTGATGTAAAGCATACATTTTGCATGTTACAAAATGCCCAAAAAGTATTGGTTGGTTTTGCTTTTTTTCCTTTGTAAAGAAATATGGGAAAGAAAATGAAGGGTCCCGTAGGAAGCTCACCTGGTGAATATCCATCCATGAAATTATCACCATCACAAATGCAGGTTTTCTGCCCAGGGATGCTGCATTTTGCAGGATGGCCAGTGCCTCCTCCTGGGCTATGTGGCCACTCGGCTCTGCCATCCGTTGAGCAGACAAGGGAGCCTGGTTTTCTCGTGTGCACCTCTGGCACCTGGTGAATAAATACACAAATGGGCACTTGGTTGGTCTGACTGCCTCACCGCCATGGAGCTTCTACCTTACACTGTAGCTGGGTAAGTCAGAGGCTGTTTCTGTGGCAGCAGGAAATTTATTTCTTTACCTAAACTGTGAGGTTCAGGAAAGGTTATTGAGCACTGGTTTCATGGTGGAAAGAGAAAATTGTCTCAGACAAAAGGGAGGGAAGATAACCCTAGGGAATTCATTTTGTCTTTTCAGCACCCAGAACATCTTATTCAGAGGGGAACTGTCACCTTTCTATTTCAGACCTGGTATGAGGCTCAGAACTAATGGCCTGCCAGCCTTTCGCCTGAATTTCTTTGAAAATGTGAGGCCCAGAGGGAGAGTCCCCAGGGAGCATCTGTTCCAAATACCGAATGGCAAAAGGAACAGAGGGTGTGGGACATAATTTGCTGACCCTGTCTCTTGCCCCCAACACACCTTCCCCACGCCCCGCCCCATCCTCCCAGCTGCTCCCACCAGGACAAGGTGAAATTGTGGCACAACCACTGGGGCCCCAGAGCCAGGGTTTTCATCTCTTACCACAATGTCTTTAGAACATTAAGTGTCATCACTCAGCCCTGCCAAGAACCTGGCATGATGTACTGGTAAAAGCACAGATTGCAGAGGCAGCACACCTGGGCTCAAACCCCACCTGGAATAAGTAACTTCATCTCTCCCAGACTCAGTTTCCACACCTGCAAAATGGGGATGATAATACCCACCTGTTAGGTTTGTGGGGACAAGACTAAACAAAATGTCTGCAAAGCGCCTAGCTCATACAGGGTCACAGCAAACATTCCTTCCCTCCCTTTCACTGAGGCCAGCCGTATACATATAGATTCCCCCTCTGTAGATTCCTCTTGGTGACCTCAGAAGGTCATCTGGTGACACACTTCTCCTTTAGCATCTTCAATGGCGCTCCAGAAAAGGAATCACACGTCATTACCTTGACATTTGCAGTCGATACTAAAATAGATGTGATATGAAGTGCAAAGACTCAAAGTCACAGTTCAGGGCCTGAAAAGGGTTCAAAATAAAAATGACCCGGGGCAAGACATTTAGTTTTGGAAAATGTGAGTAACCTCTTTGGGGGAATATATAGATGCTCTCCAATGTTGCCTCAACAGCAAAAGTCAGTAAGAGGGAGGTGTTTGGGTGGCCTACATATAGAAAAGAAGTTCCTGTCCTGTGCTCTGAGGGGTGTCCTAGGATTAAAACTGCCGCTCTGGTCCAGGTGAGGCTGTCAGAAGAATTGTGCATGTGGGTCCTGGGAGAAACGCCTGAGCCCTGCTATTATGAATGGTTTCCTCAGATAATCTTGCTGAGAGAGTCCTCCCCAGAGGAAATGGGAAAGCATGAGATAAGTAACCTCATCCTTTTCTACTTAGGCATCCTTAAAGACACACAGAGGACAGCAGTGGTGAATAAAAAACAATTTCAATTTAAAGTAGAGATGTAGTTTCAAGGTAATTCCTACAAATGAGTATTAAATGCATGGGGTGTGACAGGTAAGATAAAGGCCAAGTCCTCTGCATGCCATGCTATGTCCTGCATCCTTCCTTTGAATGCTCCCCATCAGCTGTCCTGAACTTTATTCACTTTCTTGAACACATACATGTGTCTCACACTCTGTGCACCTGCACAAAAACCCTTCATTCTTTCTATCTCAGCTCCAGGGGTGAACAGCAGTTGTGTCTAAGGCCAGTCCTGGTGGATCCGTTTCTCACAGAAGTCATTGGTTTGGATGCGGCCTGGAAACACAGTTGTGGAAAAGAGATGGAAGGGAAATGTGCTGGGGGGAGAGAGGATTCAGGAAAGAGATTTCTTCACTGATTAAACAAAAAAGCACATTAAACAAAAAGTTCCTCTTATTCTGCCAGACATTGTCCTGTCTGTGTATGAAGCTGGGAACCATGGCAGCCATTTTGTGACAGGAAGGGTGATAAGCAGATATGATGAGCAGTGCAAAGTGGGAAGATAGAATCTGGGATTTTGACATTGTTTGAGTCACTGGACTAATTAGCCCAGCAGCTGCTGTATCTCAGGACTTCTTGCTAAGTAAGATAATACATTTTCCTTACAGTTGTAGCCATTTTGGATTTTCTATTCATCACTACTAGAAGAATCCTAACTGATACATGACTTGAAGTCAATTTTTAACCACATAAATTTTAATCATATAAATAGTTGCAAGGCTAAATTGTCTCTCTCTGAATTTTCTATTGTGTTTTTTTGGAGGTGGGGGAAATTGAGGGCATAGTGAGAGAGGGAAAGCACAATTTTTCTTGTCTGTCTATAAACTAATGCTAGCATTTACCCAAATGTTTGTTCTGAGGTGATGAAGAGTTATTTTTCTACATTTTATTAGGGTGTGTATACGTGTGTGCTTTAATGGATTTAATAGATATATACAGAACATTTCATTCAAAAAAATTCCAGGAAGTAGGGACTTCAGCAATAGCAGGAAAGAGCTCCTTGAAAGAGATATTCCTTATAGCAGTGCTATCAACCATGGCCAAATTATGGAATGAGCCCAAATGTCCATTGACTGATGAATGGATAGAGAAGATGTGGTGTATGTATACAATGGAATATTACTTGGTCATCAAAAAGAATACAGTCTTGCCATTTGCAACAATGTGGATGGAACTAGAGTGTATTAGCTAAATGAAATAAGTCAGAGAAAGATAAATATCATATGATTTCACTCATATGTGGAATTTAAGAAACAAAACAGTTGAACATAGGGGAAGGGAAGGAAAAATAAAATAAGATGAAAGGGATATTCTTGATAACTCCAGGAACATGCTACTGTGTCTATAAATTGCTTTAAATATTTCATCATAGACCAGGTGTGATTACATATGTGCTAGTTAGTTCAAACACCATCTCTAAATCTATCAGCTGTCCAAATCAAGAATATGTGTTCTATGGATGATCAGCTGGCTTTATATCAGAAGGACCATAACAAGTGCTTCTGAGATCAGTATTTCCATCAATGCTTCAATAATTAGAATAGTGAATGCCAGAAATTGCTTTCCAGAAAAGAAGGAAACATGCCCCTGAAAGTTAATAGCTCTCCGTACAACTGCCTCCAGAGCTCATGGAGAGGACAAAGCTGGCAGCAGAGAAAAACCTTGAATTCACCTGATATGGACACACCAAATCCATACCTTTGTATAGAACAATTCCTCCTGAAGAAGATCTGAGGGCTGAATGAATGGCTTCTGCACAACAAGTAATAAAGGGAGCACACACAGAAAGGTAGGAGAGACTGAGACACAGTAACAAGAATCCCACCCATGACATGGAAACATGCAGTAGGAAGAGATATCACTGAGGGGCCTCTGTGTAGACTCATCCACCCTGGGGCACAGTGTTTAAAGAATAACTAGACTATAAGTGAAAGAAATCCATTTACTAACCCTAGAGTATCACTAAATGGGCAGGAAAATGCTGCAACTCTCTGCAGGGTCAGAAGCATCAGCACACACCATTTTTTACATTCCCCCTCCACCTTGATGGTGTGGACAAGACCGGGCCCCAGGCATGCTAGCTGGCCTGCTAAGGCCACACCAGTTAGCTCTAGACCCCTAGCCCATATCAGCTAGTCCCCCCAGGTAGACCTGGCATGGCATACCTTGAGCCTGCTGCCTGTGCCTGCCCCAACTCCAACCATCCTGCCAAGGCAGATGCAATGCACCATGTTCCAGGATCCTTCTGTCCTTGTCCAACCCAGCCATCTTACCAAGGTGACCCAGGCATGGCATACTCCAGAACCTCCTACCCCAGCCTATGCCCAATTCAGCTCCAGCCACCCTATCCAGGTAACCCTTTGACAAGTGTGGCAAGCTCTGGGACAGCTCTTCCATCACATGCCCACACTAATTCTCCCCACCAGGGTTACCACGGTGTGAAGCACTCCAGACCCCCTGGACCACATGTACCCCAGCTCCAGCTGGTCTGCCAAGGTGGCCCTGGCAAAGCACACCCTGGGACACCCTGTCCTGCACCTGCTTCAGCTCCAACCATTCTGCCAAGGCAACCCTAGCATAGTGTACCCAGGGACCCTAGCCTAAGCCTGCTCTAGCTCTGGCCAACCTGCCAAGGTGGCCCCAACATTGCATGTGCTGAAACTCCACTGGTCTGTACCCATTCCAGCTCCAGCCAGCCAGCTAAAGCTTTCAGGTGCACACAATCTACACAGGGGATGCTCCTACACACTGCCACTCCTTCAAAACTAAGAGAAGTAGCTGTTCCACTTAATTCATAGAAACAAACACAGAAAGTCAAACAAAATAAGGAAATAAAAGAATATGTTTCAAAGATGAAAGAACAAAATAAAACACTAGGAAAAAAACTAATGAAACAAAGATACATAATTTACAAGAAATTGTTAAAGTATCTTCTTAAGCAGAAAAGACCATAATTAGAAATAAAAAAATAAGTGAAAGAAAACAAATCTCACTGGTAAAGGCAAATATATAGTAAAGGCAGTGGATCAGTCCCTTAAAAAGTTAATATGAAGGTGAAAAGACAAAAATAGTAGTATCAATTACAACTATAATAAATAGTTAAGGGATATACAAAATAAAAAGATGTAAAATATGATGTCAGAAACATAAAAGGTGGGGGGGTGTGGAATGTAGCACTTTTTGAATGCATTTGCACTTACACAACTATTGGCTTAAAACAAACTCCTACATATATAGATCAATGTATATGAACCTCATGGTAACCACAAACGAAAACCCTACATTAGACACTCAGAAAATAAAGAGGAAGAAGCCCAAACAGAACACCACAGAAAGCCATCAAACCACAAGGGAAGAGACTAAGAGAAGAAGAAAGGAACAGAGAAGAACTACAAAAACAAGCAGAAAACAATTAACAAAATGACAGTAAGTACATACCTATCAATAATTACATTAAATATAAATGAACTAAGTATTCCAATCAAAAGACATAGGGTGGCTGAATGGATTTAAAAATAAAAAAAGACCCATCTATGTGCTATCTAGAAGAGATTCACTTCAGATCTAAAGACACACACAGATTGAAAGAAAAGAGATAGAAAAAGATATTCAATATAAATGAAAAGAAAGCTGGAGTAGCAATACTCATATCAGACAAAATAGACTTTAAAACAAAGACATTAACAGAAACAAGGAGTATTATGTAATGATATAGGGGCCAATTCAAGAAGAGGATATAACATTCATAAATATTTATACCCCCAACTTAGGAGCAATTAAATATAGAAAGCAAATATAAACAGACATAAAGGGAGAAATTGACAGCAATTCAATAATAGTAGGGGACTTTAATGCCCCAATTACATCAATTGACAGATCATCCAGACAAAAAATCAATAAGGAAACACTGACCTTAAATGACACATTAGAGTAGATGGATTTAATAGATATATACAGAACATTTCATTCAAAAACTGCAGAATACATATTCTTATCAAGTGCACATGGAACATTCCCCAGGACAGATCACATGTTAGGCCATAAAATCAATCTCAATAAATTCAGAAGATTGAAATTGCATCAAGCATCTTTTCCAACCACAAGAGTATGAAACTACAAATCAATTAAAAGAAGAAAACTGGAAAAACACAAACATGTGGAGACTAAATAACATGTAACTAAACAATCAAGAGCTCAACAAACAAATTACAGAGGAAATTTAAAAATACCTTGAGACAAATAAAACTGGAAACACAATGTTCCAAAATCTGTGGAATGCAGCAAAAGTAATTCTAAGAGGAAAGTTCATAGTGATACAGGCCTATCTCAACAAGCAAGAAAAATCCCAAATAAGCAATCAAACTTTACATCTAAAAATTTAGAAAAAAGAAGAAAAAAACAGGGCCTAAAGCTAGCAGAAGGAAGAAAATAATAAAAATCAGACCAGAAACATATTAAATGGAAACTTTAAAAAATAGAAAAGATTGATGAAACTAAAAACTGATTCTTTGAAAAGATAAACAAAATCAATAAACCTCTAGCCACACTCACCCAGAAAGTAAATAAGTACATAAAATCAGAAATGAAAGAAGTTATAACTAACACCACAGAAATACAAAGGATCATAAGAATTTACTATAAACAATACTATGCCAACAAGAAATAAGTAAATTCCTAGAAACATGATCTTCCAAGAATGAATCTTGAAGAAATAGAAAATCTGAATAGACCAACTACTAGAAATGAAATTTAAACAGTAATCAAAAAACTCACAACAAGGGGCACGGGGTGGCCCAGCTGGTTAACCACCCAATCTTGATTTTGGATCAGTTCAGGATCTCAGGCTATGGGATTAAGCCTGGTGCCAGGCTCCATGCTCAGTATGGAGTCTGCTTGAGATTTCTTCTCCCTCTGCTCCTCCCCCTGATCCCACGCGCGCTCTCTCTCTCTCTCTCCCAAATAAATAAATAAATAAATAAATAAATAAATAAATAAATAAAATCTTTAAAAAAAGAAATTGCTTTTCAATGATGACACTAGTGACTTATTAATTAACATGATTCATGATTAGAAACGCATTCTCATAGTGAAAATAATGGTATTTAAGATATGCAGGCTGAATAAAGTATTTCAGTGACATTTCCCATCTTGTACAAGAAGTAAGAATCCAGCACCCTGAAGAATTGTTCCTACGTGATCTCATATCCAGCCATTGTTTCAGAGAGTTTCTGGTTGCCAAAGTCAACACTAGCCCTAGCTGAATTTAGCCTCTGGAATATTGGAGTGACCCTCAATTGAACTTTCCAGTGAGGATGTGTCAAAGTAACATATATGGCATAGAGCTGGAACTTCACTGAAATTACACAAGAGGTTTTAGGGACCTTTTTGGCCCCTGCTGCTTGCTAATGAAAGTTTGTGTAATAAACGTCTCCAGGGTGGCAGAGTTTGGTCTGAGACTTGTCTTTATTTTAACAATATTATAAGGGCCCACTGAAAGCTCCCATAACCATCCCTGAGGTTAGTTTGCAATAGGGCACCATAATCAATGCAGTGAGGTTACTTATTGGCCTGTGGGGAGCCAGAACATGACAAAATGTGGTGGATAAAAGAGAAGGAAGATGGTGATGCTGCATGGTAACTACTGGACAGACAGGTTTGTAAGCACTTGTGAGGCACCCCTTTAGAGACTCCCAGAAAAAAATAGAAGGTTCTTGGTAAGAAGCTGCTGAGATTTCAGAGTACAGCTGGTTGAGACTTGAACCATTTTCGTTTG
Source organism: Ursus americanus (assembly GCF_024610735.1). Lineage (NCBI taxonomy): Eukaryota > Metazoa > Chordata > Mammalia > Carnivora > Ursidae > Ursus > Ursus americanus. The sequence continues at coordinate 17,278,455 of NC_142127.1, forward strand.
GGTATAAAGCAAATGTAACTTCAAATGTACCTACTTACAGACTGGAAAAGCCTGGGATATTGGTTATATTATATATATATAATATATATATATTATATATATGTTATATTCACTGATTAAGCATAGTTATATACAATAAATCATTTTAAATGTACAGTGGTTTTGGTATAAGTTATTCTAGGGAAAAAAAAAAAACAGTTGAGGCAATCCAAGAGTGGAAGTTTTGATCCAAGATATGGCTTCTATAAGGTTTAATGGGGACATAGTCCCTTCTCCTCTACTAACCTTGTCAGTAATTTTATATTCCTATATATATTGCTATATTCCTGGGAAGGGTTGAGGAGTGGAATGGGTGGTAAACATTGACCCAAAGGCTTGTCATGAGAATCCTCCAGTTGATAGTACCAAATAACAATTACTGAGAAGACTGGGAGATTTGGGTGTGACTTGGATTTTCATTTTACTGCAAGAGGCCACTTTGATGGGGTGACTGTTCAGGAACATGGGCACACCACAGAGAGAGAAAATTTAGATGGGGTTTTAAGGTGGGCTCCTCACTACCACAGGTTAACAGGACTTAGCTGACCTTAATTGACTAGAAAACATAATGGAAAGTTGGACTAGTCAATCAGCAAATAGGTATTGCACTCTTGCTAAGTGCTAAGCACCATGCTGGGCATTGTGACCCAGTCCTGCTATGAATAGTCTTGTTAATAGCAAAGATAAAAGATGTTGGTCTTGTTAATAGTGAAGATAAAACATGTTAGTAGGTGCAAATCAAGTAATGAACAAGGACTATGCCTTTAGGAGTCAGTGTTTGGTCATTCTAGCCAATTTGTTAGTAGCATTAAGTAGAACATCTTTAGGGATAAAACTCCTGAGCCTTGACACACAGTACTCTAGAGGCCCTCCTCCCCTCTTCCTTTCTTCTAGTAATGGAAGATTTTTGAGCATCTGATGTGCCCTCAATACTTGTGCTAGGCTCTGATGATACAGAGATGAAAACACAAGTTATGCCTTTCAGAATTCATAATCTCCTGTGTGGATATGGAAAGACTGTGGTTAAAAAAAAAACACTAAACAATTAGCTTGATAAAACAATAAAAACACATCTAGAATAGTGGGGCACAGGAAATTCAGAGGAGATGATCAAACTCAGAAAATATGATGAGGCTATAAGGACAATCTCCCTGGGGATGTCACTTGAGCCAAGTCTTGAAGTACAAGCCAAGTGGCCAGGGCAAAGGACCAGGATGAAAGACATTTGACTAGTTTGGCAGCATGTGCAAGATTTGTCATTATGACTCTGGGAGGCTGGGTGGGGGTGGGGACACAGCTGGGGTACAGGATGCATTGGGGAAAGGGAATGCAGGGAGAGGGTGGCATCAGAGAAAGTCAAAGCTTTAGGCCAAGCCCAGATCACACAGGAAACTCAAGTTAACCCTGAAGGTGTTAGTTAAAGGCTTTAAAACAGAGAAGGAACAAAAAATTTTTGTTGGAGGAAGAAGAAGACAGACTGCAGTAGAGAGGAAAGACAGAGACGGCACCATGGCAGGGGTTTACATTGTAATTTTTTAAAAGAGCCCATTCAGGTGTATTTACCCATATCGGTCTACTCCTATAGGTAGTCTATAATTTTTTAAAGGTCTATTTATTTATTTGAGAGAGGAAGAGAGCGAGAGAGTGTGTGCACAAGTGGGGGAAGGGACAGACAGAGAGAAACCTCAAGCAGACTCCCTGCCCAGCATGGAGCCCAGTGTGGGGCTCAGTCCCAGGACCCAGAGACCATGACCTGAGCCAAAACCAAGAGTTGGCCAAGTCGGCAACCCAACTGAGCCACCCAGGCGTCCCTATAAGTAGTCTATAATTGAGACTTTTAAGTTGAAGTCTCATTGCTTTCTAATACTGATATTTGAATCAAAGAATACCATTTATCATTTCTGGTAAACCATGTTGCTGAGAAACTCCCCACATGTTGCTTCAATAGTCCTTTGATGGGTCTGTGCTTTAAAGAGAACTAAAGAAATCATAGTTCAGTTTTAAGTTCAAATTGATTTGAAGTCCATGATGAAGATAATAATCTCGAAAGCTGGGTTTTGCCAAGTGACAAAAGTTTTCTTCCAAATTCTGAAAATTTCCCTTTAAATAACAAGAAGCAAAGCTTGAATCATAAAGGGAAGAACTTAGATAAAGCACAACATTTGAAAGGTAAAAGGAAGAGAGAGCAAAAGGTCAGATGCTAACGTCCTGGTTTATCTTGTGGGGTGGAAACTTCCAAAAGTGGCATAAGGAGCCCAGTGTGATGTTTTGAGAAACCTGAGAACACAAGAGTTCTATGCCATAGGAGACTGCAGGGCATTCAAAGAAGTCCTAAACTGGACAATGGCCCTGCATCTGATGCCTCAAAAGGAGTGATAGAGCAGCTTCATTCAAGTAGAGATAGTGGTCCCAGTGGACCATAGTCTACATGCCATATGTAGGCCTCCAGGAGGACCCACAAGTACCAGTGGTGGATATGGGATTGCAAAGAGAACTGGTGGAACAAAGGTAGACCTGGTCATTGAGAAGAACAGGCCACCAAGCGCAGGGCCAATTGACTAAAGGTTGTAGCAAAGGCTCTCAGGAACATCAAAATTCTAGCCAGGACCCAGTACTCCTCAGAATCATGGATAGAAATGGCCCAGAGACCCTGCAGGATGAGGGCCATCTCATGAAAGGCAGAGGAAGCCCAGAGTACCTCCCTTTGCTCCCAGGTACCCAAGGAGAGGAGATACACAGCCTGGAGTCAGAATATGAATTAGGATCCACTAGTTACTCTGAATTGACAATTTTAAACTGGAATACATGGAGTTAAATTTAATAAACAATTTTAAGGGGCACCTGGGTGGCTCAGTTGCTAAGCATCTGCCTTCAGCTCAGGGCATGATCCTAGGGTCCTGGGATCGAGCCCCACATCAGGCTCTCTGCTCCACTGGGAGCCTGCTTCTTCCTCTCCCACTCCCCCTGCTTGTGTTTCCTTTCTTGCTGGCTGTCTCTCTCTCTGTCAAATAAATAAAATCTTAAAAAAAAATAATTTTAAGTGTCTTTGTTAGCATAGGTAAGAAGGGTGACAGTCTCTAGCACAATAGGCTCAGTTCCTGAATATAAAGTTAGTTTATTTTTAAAGAGTATTTATTTATTTGAGAGCAAGAGAGGCAGAGAGCAGGGGGAGGGGAAAAGGGAGAGGGAGAGCGAGAAGCTCAAGCAGACTCCCCACTGAGCACGGAGCCTGATGCGGGGCTCTATCTCATACCCCTGAGATCATGACCTGAGCCAAAATCAAGAGTCGGACACTTAACCAAATGAGCCACCCAGGTGCACCATAAAGTTAATTTTTAAAAAAATCTGAGTTGTGCTGGGCAAACTTCTACCCTGCTTCATCCTTGTATCTCACACACACAAATACACACACACATAAATACACACACACACACACACACGCACACACACAAAGGCTTTTGAACTCTTCTCCAACAAAAATTACCATGTCCAAAAATATGCTCCAAATTATCATACAACAGAAGATCCAAGCGAAGGCTGGCTTTCAAATGAAAAGGCTGAGGACTCTCTACTCATAGCATCAGGAGGCAACAGAGTGTTTTGGTTAAGACCATGGAGCCTGAAGCATAGCATTCAAACCTTGGTTCCACCACTAACTAGCTGTGACCTTGAGCAAGTTGTTTTTATCTCAGTGCCTCAGTTTCTTCATCAGTAAAATGGAAATAATAATCCTACTCACCTCATAGGCTTGTCATGAATACTGAGTTCATATCTGGAAAGCACTTGGAATAGCTCCTGGCAGCCAAGTGGTGACATGTAAATGTTTAACAAATCAACTTTGGTCTCAGAACCCCCAATGCTTGAGGGAATTGTGACTGAAGGCAGGGTCATGGGTAAGATGGTGATTTAGATTAAGAACTATAAGCTTTTTGTCCAGATTTCTTGTGAAACTGGGCAGTTTCTTTGACTATAACCCTTCTTTTTCCATAAGTCTCTCTCTGTCTATACAGCAGATATAAGACTATTTTGTGTTTCAGACTCCGAAGTACTGTAAAAATTAATGAGGAAGATGTATGTAAAGTGCTTTGGATCCCTTAAAGGAAAAGTAAAGCATACAGAGAAGGTTTTCAGCTATTATTTCTTCAAATACATTTTCTGCCCCCTTTTCTCTCTCTTCTTCTGGAAGATGGCAGTGGACAAGGCTTGCCTTGTCCCACGAATGCAAATCAGTAACTATCAAATCATCCTAAATACTCCAGAAATGGATCTAAAGACTGGCAGAACAAACTCTTCAACTAAGGGTAGAGAAGATGCCACATTGAAGAAGGTAAGAAGTGTGGACACACAGTTTGGGAGAGAAATGGATCTTGGCCACTATGGTGGGGAGGGAGCTTTGGTCTCAGAGAAGGGCAAGAGACAGACTAGCACACAGGGGAGCACACAGGGAAAAGGAATTCCCATGGCAGTTGGCTTGGAAAGTGAGAAGGCTCAAATTTCATGAGTTCTTGCAACCAGTGGAACTTAAAGCCTGGAGTTTTAAAAATCAGCAGGGTTGGCTCTGGGAGAGCTCAGAGCACATTGGGGCTGTTCTTGGAAAAAAGGCAGGGCAAATAGCCCACGGACATACAGCATGGAAACAGATCTGAAGAGCACGTGGGACACACAGTGGGGAGGTTAATTGCTCAGAGAGAGGCAGCATTCATGAAAACCCATCTGGAAACAAAGGAACTAGCAGTCGCCATTTCCACTCCCCACCCCTTAGCATAAGCACAGAACCACCTGTGGGAACCAGCACAGTGCCCACACTTGCTACCTAACATGCTTACACCAAGCCCCCACACACACTCTGGGGGAACAGCCCCTCCTTGTTATACTTGCCTCAGTACCAGCATGGCGGGCACTCCTCCCCCAGAAAACCCAGCCCAAACCTCTGTTCACATGTGTCTCCCAATGGTGGAATTTTGCAAGGCCTCAGTTCCAGTGGTGGCAACAAGCAGTCTCATTTCACAAGGAGAGCAGAGCATACCTATTTAGAACATGCCACATTCAGGCCAGTGACCAAACACTGCCCACAACAGGCATTGAGAGCCTCTGCAGACAACTGTCCTAAAGGATAAAGAGGCCAGGACAAAACAGCAGAGTGTGCACAGTACACACTGGGGACACTCCCAAAAGCTGAGGCCCTTGGGAATAGGGGACACTACATGGCAGAGCACTGTAAGACCTCTTCTTCATAAAGCCATTACCCTCAAGAACAGGAGACATAGCTGACTTTCCTAACTCACCAAAACAGGCACAGAGACTTAGACAACATGAGAAGACAGAGAAATTTGTCCCAAACGAACAAGGCAACAGCTGGAGATCCAAGCAAAACAGATATAAGTAACATTCCTGATGAAGAACTTAAAGCAATAATCATAAGAATATTCACTGAACTTGAGAAGAGAGTGGAGGACAACAGTGAGATCATTAACACAGAGATAAGGAATAACAGAGCTGAGATAAAGGGCTTAATAAATGAAATGAGAAACACGCTTGATGGAATGAACAGCAGGCTGGAAGAAGTGGATAAATGAATTAATGGTCTAGAAGACAGAATAACAGAAAATAATCAAGCTGAACAAAAGAGAGTAAAAAGAATTATGCATAATGAGAATAGACAAGGGTGCTCAGTGGTAACAGCATTCTTATTATAGGAGTCCCAGAAGAAGAGAGAGAAAAGGGGGCAGAAAATTTATTTGAAGAAATAATAGCTGAAAACTTCCCTAATCTGGGGAAGGAAACAAATATCCAGATCCAAGAGGCACAGAGAACCCCCCAAAAAATCAACAAAAGCAAATCCACACCAAGACATACCTTAATTAAAATGGCAAAATATTGTGATAAAGAAAAATATTAAAAGCAACTAAACAAAAGAAGACAGTTACATACAAAGGAAACCCCATATAGCTATCAGCAGATTTTTCAGCAGAAACTTTCTAAGCCAGAAAGGAGTTGCATGATATATACAAAGTGCTGAATGGGAAAAACCTGCAGCCAAAAATATTCTTATCATTCCGAATAGAAGGAGAGATAAAGAGTTTCCCAGAAAAATGAAAACTGAAGGAGTTCATAACCATTAAAACAGTCCTACAAGAAATATTAAAGGGGACTCTTTGAGGGGAAAAGAAAGACCAAAAATGACAGTATGAATGACAGAAGATAGAAAACACAAAAGCAGTAAAAATAAATATTTCTATTAAAAAAAATCCGTCAAGGAACTCACAAAAGAAAGGATATAAAATATGACACCATATACCTAAAATGTGAGGAGGAAAGGAGTAAAGAATGGGTTCAAACTTCAATGAACCTCAACTTAATATAGACTGCTACATGCAGAAGATGTTATATACAAACCCAATGGCAACCACAAATCAAAAATCACTAATAAATATACAAAGAACAAAGAAAAATTCAAATATATCACTAAAAAACACTGGCAAACCATGAAAGAGAAAGATAAGAAAGGATGAGAGAAAATCTCCAGAAAAAAACACAAAACAAGTAACAAAATGGCAATAAATACACATCTATCAATAATTACTTGGAATCTAAAGGGACTAAATGCCCCAATCAAGAGACATAGACTAATGGAATGTATTAAAAAAAAAAAAAAAAGACCCAATATGCTGCCTACAAAAGACTCATTTTAGACCTAAAGTCACCTACAGATTGAAAAAGAGGGGATAGAGAAATATTTATCATGAAAATGGATGTCAAAAGAAAGCTAGAGTAGCAATACTTATATCAGACAAAATAGACTTTAAAACAAAGACTGTAGGGGTGCCTGGGTAGCTCAGTTGGTTAAGCATGCTACTCTTGATTTTGACTCAGGTCATGGTCTCAGGGTCATGGGATCAAGCCTGTGTCAGGCTCTGTACTGACCATGGAGCCTGCTACGGATTCTTTCTCTCCCTCTCCCTTTGCCTCTCCCTGCCCTCTCAAAAAAAATTAAAAATAAAATAAAACAAAGATGTTAACAAGAGACAAAGAAGGACACATGTAATAATAATGGGAACAATCCAACAAGAAAATATAACAATTTTAGTATTTATGCATCCAACCTGGGAGCACCCAAATATATAAGACAGTTAATAACAAACATAAAGGAACTAATTGATAATAATACAATAATAGTAGGGGACTTTAACACCCCACTCACATCAGTGGACAGATCACCTAAACAGAACATCAAGAAGGAAAAAATGGCTTTGAATGACACACTGGACCAGATGGACTTAACAGATATATTCAGAACATTCCAACCTAAAACAGCAAAATACACATTCTTTTCAAGTGCACAAGGAACATTCTCCAGAATAGATCACATATTAGGCCATAAAACAAGCCTCAACTAATTCAAAAAGATTAAAGTTATACCATGCCATCTTTTCTAACCATAATGCTATGAAATTAGAAGTCAACCACAGGAAAAAATCTGAAAAGGCCACAAATACATGGAAGTTTAATAACATGCTACTAAACAATGAATGGGTCATGATACCAGGAAAACAAAGAAGAAATAAATAAGTATACAGAAACAAATGAAAATGAAACTACAATAGTTCAAAACTGTTGGGATACAGCAAAAGCTGTTTTAAGAGGGACATTTATAGAAATAGGCCTACCTTGAGAAGCAAGAAAAATCTCAAATAAACAACCTAACTTTACACTTAAAGGAGCTAGATGACAAACAACAAACAAAACCTAAAAGCAGCAAAAGGAAGGAAAAAATAGAGATTAGAGTAGAAATAAATGAAATAGAAACCTAAAAAACAACAGATCAATGAAACCAGGAGCTGGTTCTTTGAAAAAACCAATAAAATTGATAAATCTCTAGCCAGACTTATCAAGAAAAAAGAGAAAGGACCCAAACAAAATCACAAATCTGAGAGGAGAAATAACAAGCATCACAGAAATACAATTATTAGTGAATTTTATTAAAAACTATATGCCAACAAATTGAACAACCTAGAAGTGGATAAATTCCTAAAAACATATAAACTACCAAAACTAAAATGGAAGAAAGAGAAAATTTGAATGGAAAACCAGCAAGGAAATTGAATCAGTAATCAAAAAACTCCCAAAAAACAAAAGTCCAGGACCAGATGGCTTCATGGGCAAATTCTACCATAGAGTTGATACCTATTCTTCTCAAACTATTCCAAAATATAGAAAAGGAAGGAAAACTTCCAAATTTGTTCTTTGAGGCCAGCATTACCCTAATACCAAAACCAGACAAAGACACCACTAAAATAGAGAACTATAGGCCAGTATCCCTAACGAACATAGATGTAAAATCCTCAACAAAATACTAGCAAACTGAATCCAACAATACATTTTAAAAAATTATTCATTCCGGGGCGCCTCGGTAGCGCAGTCGTTAAAGCGTCTGCCTTCGGCTCAGGGCGTGATCCTGGCGATCCGGGATCGAGTCCCACATCAGGCTCTTCCGCTATGAGCCTGCTTCTTCCTCTCCCACTCCCCCTGCTGTGTTCCCTCTCTCGCTGGCTGTCTCTCTGTCACATAAATAAATAAAATATTTAAAAAAAAATTATTCATTCCATTCACATGGGATTTATTCCTGGGTTTCAAACGTGGTTCACATACTCGCAAACCAATCAACGTGATACATCATCACATCAATAAGAGGAAGTATAAGAACCATATGATCATTTCAATAGATGCAGAAAAAGCATTTGACAAAGAAGTACATCTGTTCATAACAAAAACCCTCAAAAAGTATGTTTAGAGGGAATATACCTCATCATAATAAAGGCCTTATGTGAAAAACCCACAGCTAACATCATCCTCAATGGGGAAAAACTGAGTCTTTCCTCCAAGGTCAGGAAGAAGGATGCCCACTCTCACCATTTATTCAACATAGTCCTGGAAGTCCTAGCCACAGCAATCAGACAACAAAGAAATCAAAGGCATACAAATTGATAAGGAACAAGTAAAACTTTCACTGTTTGCAGATGACATGATACTATATAGAGCAAACCAAATGACTCCATTAAGACTCCAGTTGCCAGAACTGATAAATGAATTCAGTAAAATTTCAGGATACAAAATCGATTTCGAGAAATCTGTTCCATTTCTATACACCAATAATAAAGCAGCAGAAAGAGAAATTAAAGAATCAATCCCATTTATAATTGCACCAAAAACCATAAGATACCTAGGAAAAAATTGAACCAAAGAGGTAAAAGAATTGTACTCTGAAAACTATAAAACAGTGATGAAAAATCTTGAAGATGACACAAAGAAATGGAAAGATATTTCATGCTCATGGACTGGAAGAACAAATACTGTTAAAATGTCTATACTACCCAAAACAATCTATGCACTTAATGCAATCCTTATCAGGGGCGCCTGGGTGGCACAGTGGTTAAGCACCTGCCTTCGGCTCAGGGCGTGATCCCGGTGTTATGGGATCGAGCCCCACATCAGGCTCCTCCACTATGAGCCTGCTTCTTCCTCTCCCACTCCCCCTGCTTGTGTTCCCTCTCTCGCTGGCTATCTCTGTTAAATAAATAAATAAAATATTTTTAAAAAATGCAATCCTTATCAAAATACTAATAGCACTTTTCACAGAACTAGAACAAACAATCCTAAAATGTGTATGGAACTGCAAAAGACCCTGAATAGCCAAGGCAATCTTGACGAACAGCAAAGCTGGAGGAATCACAATTCTGGACTTCAAGTTATATTTCAAAGCTGTCGTAATCAAAACAGTATGAAACTGGCACAAAAACAGACACATAGATCAATGGAACAGAACAGAAAACCCAGAAATGAACCCACAATTAGATGGTCAATTAATTTTCGACAAAGCAGGAAAGAATATCCAGTGGGAAAAAGACAGCGTCTTCAACAAATGGTGTTGGGAAAACCGGACAGCAACATGCAAAAGAGTGAAACTGGACCACATTTTCTTTCTTTCTTTCTTTCTTTCTTTCTTTCTTTCTTTCTTTCTTTCTTTCTTTCTTTCTTTTTTCAAAGTAGGGGGAGGAGAAGAGGAAGAAAGAGAGAATCTTAAGGAGGCTCCATGCCCAATGCAGAGCTCGATGCAGGGATCAATCTCACCACCCTGAGATCATGACCTGTGCCAAAATCAAGAGTTGGATGCTTAACTGACTGAGCCACCCAGGCGCCCCAGACCACTTTCTTCCATCATACACAAAAATAAATTCAAAATGTATTAAAGACCTAAATGTGAGACTTAAAGCCATAAAAATTCTGGAAAGAGCACAAGAAGTAATTTCTCTGACATTGGCTATAACAACTTTTTTCTACATAGGGCCCCTGAGGCAAGAGAAACAAAGTCTAAAATAAACTATTAGGACCACATCAAAATAAAAAGTTTCTGCACAACGAAGGAAACAATCAACAAAACTAAAAGGCAATCTATGAAATGGAAGAAGATATCAGCAAATGACATATCTGATAAAGGGCTAGTATCCAAAATATGTGAAGAACTTATAAAACTCAACACCCAAAAAAACATTATCCAATTAAGAAATAGGCAGAACATATGAATAGACATTTCTCCAACGAGGACATCCAGATGGCCAACAGACCCATGAAAAGCTCATCATCACTTAACATCAGGGAAATGCAAATCAAAACTTACAATGAGCTATCACCTCACACCTGCCTAAAATCAACAACACAAGAAACAACAGTTGTTGGCGAGGATGTGGAGAAAGCTGAATCCTCTTGCACTGTTATGAGGAATGCTAACTGATGTAGCCACTGTGGAAAACAGTATGGCGTTTCCTCAAAAAGTTAAAAATAGAATTACCCTATGATCCGGCAATGACACTACTGAATTTTTACCCAAAGAACACAAAAACACTAATTCAAGGGGATACATGCACCCCTATGTTTATACCAGTATTATTTACAATAGCCAATATATGGAAGCAGCCCAAACGTCCATCAATTGATGAATAGATAAAGAAGTGCTATGTACATACAATGGAATATTATTCAGCCATCAAAAAAATGAAATCTTGCCATTTGCAACAACATAGATGGAGCTAGACAGCATAATGCTAAGTAAAATACGTCAGTAAGAGAAAGGAAAATATCATACGATTTCACTCATGTGGAGTTAAAGAAACAAAACAAATGAGCAAAAGGGGAAAAAAAGAGAGACAAAACAAGAAACAGACTCTTAATTATAGAGAACACACTGGTGGTTACCAGAGAGGAGAGGGTGGGGGGATGGGTGAAATAGATGATGGGGATTAAGGAGTGCACTTGTGATGAGTACTGGGTAATTAAAATAAAAACTTAAAAAAAAAAGAAGAAACGTATAGTGTATTATCTCAAAAAATAAAGAAAAAGAAATATAATTTTTGAGACACTTTTTCACAATCTTTAACATTCAACTGTTTCATCATTGTTGTCTTTCTTATACCATTCTCTATTTATTTCCCAGCTAAAAAAAGGAGAGGGAATAGCAATCAGAAATACAGTATGCTTCATGAAATGTTTGGCATTTAAATCTCTTATAAAATTTAGAACTGAATGGCCTATAGTATGCTTTTGATACATGTGCTGGTAGATTTTTTTAAATATATATTTTATCACAATGGTAGCATTTAACACATGAAAGGAATTTCTCTTAGACCTGAATCCAAAAAATTAATCTGATGTCTATCTAAAAATAGAGATGGTTTTTCTTCTATGTCCTTTTCTCTATTTTTAAAAGCCCACTACTTATTCATTCACCTTTCCCAGATGTTGGCTGGGAAATCTGACTCTTTTTTTTGTTGTTGTTTTATGTGGGGTTTTTTGCAGCCTCAGTGGAAGAACTCATAGATACCCAAAAGTGTTGATAATACCAAAGGTGCAAATTACATCAAAATCTCATGGAATTAAAGAATTCAAGTATCTGTTGTTGCCACTTCATCTTCCATTATTAAATGCATAGAAATCACAAGGTGTGTACCTGTGAGAATTTCATAAATTAGCAAACATCCAAAATGTAGTACTAATGGGAATGACATTTAGGCTTTAAGGCAGAGCTAAATTCAGGTTTCTGAAAGGTTGGTCAGCTGCTCTGTGCAGAAGTTGTTTTTATCTAGTGTTATGATCATTTCATCATATAAGCAGGTTTCTTGGAAGTGGCAAGAAAGTTGGGGCTTGAGACATTTTTAGAAGAAGTAGTTCCTATGATCCTCCTAGATGCACATATGAATTCCAGTCCCATGATCTAAAGCAGTGCTTTTCAAACCGGGTCATGATCCATTCATTGGCATGGAAATCACCTGATGAATCAAAGCCAATATTTTAAAAAGTAGAAGATAATAGAAAAACATCATGGTCATGTATTATATGTTGAAAGAGGAAGCTTTGTTTCAATGTGTGTGTGTGTGTGTGTGTGTGTGTGTGTGTGTGTGTGTGTGTGTATGCTGGGTTACAATACAAAATGTATTTTGGGGGTGAGTCAACAAAATACATTTGAAAGCCACAGATATAATATTATTAATGCATATTTCCCAGCCAATATAAACTGCAGATAAGAGGAAATTAGTACAAACGTAATGGAAAATAATATTTCAGAAAGTCTCATAAACCTTGAAATTATCCACAACCTCTAAATCAGTTATTCCACTTTTGGCTATCCATCTTAAGGAAATAATCCAAATTTCAGACAAAGATTTTTACATAAGAATATTCACCACACTATTACTCATTGTATTAGAAACCCCAAACAGTTGCAGTGCTCAATAACATAGCAACATTAAGTTTGTTTTAGAACATGAAACTAATCAAGCATTACATCATCATTAAAAGCATTATTTTTAGAGGATTTATAATGATGTGGGAAATGCTTATGACATAATAGTAACTAGAAAGGATTCAAAATGCTTATACTCCATAACCTTAACAATTGCAAAAACTTGTCAGAAGAAAAACTCTGAAGTAGTGGTGTTCTGACTGATTATGCTTTTCACTGTTTTTCTATATTTTTCAAGATTTTTTTTTTAAAGATTTTATTTATTTATTCGACAGAGATAGAGACAGCCAGCGAGAGAGGGAACACAAGCAGGGGGAGTGGGAGAGGAAGAAACAGGCTCATAGCAGAGGAGCCTGACGTGAGGCTCGATCCCACAACGCCGGGATCACGCCCTGAGCCGAAGGCAGACGCTTAACCGCTGTGCCACCCAGGCGCCCCTATATTTTTCAAGATTTTTACAGTGCAAATATGATGTATCTATTGTCTAGGGTAAAGAGTGTTTCTTAAAAAAAAAAAAAAAAAGACCCCTCCCCCACCAGGATAGCCAAGTAATAATGTGATGTTTGTCATTGTTTGCTTTTGCAAAGATGCCACCTTGGTTGACTCCCCGCCTTGGGCCAGGGAGAGTAAGATTTCCCTTCTTTTAAATGCATATTCATAATGTGATGATTTTCAAGGATCTGTTTCATATTCTTCCTGAGTGATTCACACCAAAGCAACAGCCCAAGGGTCAGGGTTTTAGGCCTCCCAAGCAGAGTGTCCCATAGGTGCTCTTTTCCTATCCCCAAGACCCGTGTGTTAGTTTCTTACCACTACTGTAACTTATCTTACAGTTCTTGAGGACGGGAATCCAAGATGGCTCTCACTGGGCTACAATTAAGGTGTCGCTAGGCCTCAGGTCCTTCTGAAGATTCTAGGGGAGAATCTGTTTCCATGCATTTTCCAGCCTCTAGAAGCCACTTGCACCCATGGCCCTTCCTTCATCTTCAAAGCCAGCAGCTTAGCATCTTGAACTCTCTCTGCTTCCATTTCCACATCCCCTTCTCTGACTCTGACCCTCCTGCCTCCCTCTTAAGAAGGACCCTTCAGTTACAATGAGTCCATCTGGATAATCCAGGCTAACTCCCCATTTCAATATCCTTAAAATAATTAATGACATCTGCAAAGTCCCTTTTGCATTGTAAGTCACATATTCACAAGCTCTGAGGATTAGGACATGGACCCCTCTTTAGGGGGACCATTATCCTGTCTACCACAACCAGGCTTGATAGAGCAGCTTGAAACGGGGAGTTCATTTCTCTTGCATTACGGAGTGGTCTGAAAACTGCACTGTGCCCAGTTAGGGGTCACAAATGAGCACGGACCTGTGACTTTCCACTAGGGGGCAACATCCAGTAGGAACAGGATCTTCACTCAGTCATAGACACTCACCAAAGGTTGAGGGAAAAGATGGTTTCAAGGTTTCCTGTTAGGATGCAAGTCTACCACATCACAAAAATGTAGTCAAGGTGCACCAGCATGCATAAATAGATGCTAGAGGATTTGCAGTTGCAATCATAATCCCTTCCTATCGTTACCTCTTGGGCTATAACTGTGTAGAAGGCAAATGAGCCAGAGGAGGGAGATTGAAGGCTCAAAAACTTGAGGTTATTCTAACTTGCTTTTGTTTTTATTTTAGAACTTTCTATGTTTCTTAAGTAATACCTCATTGTAAAAAAAAAATGGAAAGTACAGTTAAGCAACAATAAAAATATTGTTTTTATGTCACTTTTGGCTCTTCAAAGCCAAATACAAAACAACTAAGTCTCGGCGTTTTAATTTTTAAAGACCCTTTTACTGAGTTGTAGATTTAGAAAATTAAAATTCATTTAAGCCACTAAATTAAACCTCAAAGCAATAAGAACAGTTGGTTATTAGCTTAACTATCTTCAAACCTACTGTGTTTGGTCTGTCTTAAACTCAATAGCATGCTATTTTTTAAAAATTAACTTCACTGAAATTAATTTAGAGTCATGGTATTCTCCAGGTTTGAGTAGACCCCTCTGTCCTGCAGCTTTTCTTTTATAGATCCCAGTTTGTGTTTTCTCTGCTTTTTTCAAAGCTGGTAAATGAAATAAAATGCCAGCATTCATAAGCCAATGAGACTTTCCTTTAATTCCTCATTGTGGACAATGAAGAAATTTGATTCTTTCCTGTCCCTTCCTTTAAGCTTTTTCTTCTCAAGATATTATCCTGCCTCAAAAATTCCAGCTTCCTCCCCACTTGCCTAATTTCTGCTCGCCCTCTCAAAGCTCGGCTCAAACACCATCTCTTCCATTGAGCCTGAGAGAACGCAGAGGCCAACGCTGATGTCTCCCCTCTCCGAGTTTGAAGGCAGACACTTAACCGACTGAGCCACCCAGGCATCCCACCCCTTGGATATTTTTATTAGTAAAAGTAATGAGTATTCTTACTGGAAAAAGTCAGCAACTCAACCTGTAATTTCCACACTTCTGATTCCATTTTCAGTATTATTGATGAGTTTTGAAGCTGAATATTATTAACCGCATTTTACAGATGGGAAAAGTGAGTCTCAGACATGTTAAGTGCTAGTAGGGTCACAGAGCTAGTAGGTGGAAAACTGGGATTTAGAACCAAATCTTTCTAGCTCTAACAACTGTGAGGGAACTACCAAGCAAACTGGGGGATCTGGAGAAGAACCCCCAAGTAACAAGTAGCACATGCTCTGTTGGCAGAGTCAAGAAGGGCTGCACATGCCACAATGATGAAACTGTGCTTTTCTCATTGGTGATGCACAAGGTGGGGGATGTGAGCCTACTGGCCTTTTAGGAAGGTCTTTCTGGTGACAGTGTGTAGGGTAGAAGGTCAGAAACCAGAACTTGGAACAGGGCAATGGGAAGGACTGACAAATACTCATGATACTGGTGGACAGAGTGAGGGACTTGATGACAGATCTATTGTGGGGAATGAGGGACAAGTTAAAGTTTAAAGTTAATTAAGTTAAAGGAAATGTCCTTAGGGCGAACAAGAAGGTCAACTGGCCTAGGCCCTACCTTAATGGCCTGGAGAGGAGGGGTGGGAGTTCTGGGGGGCAGGCAGAACCTTCCACAGTGGGTTACTTGAGAGAACTGAGGTTCAGGATCCGTATCCACAAGCTGACCCCACGAGGGCAGCCCAAAGAGCATCTCTGCCATCCCTTCCCATTGGCTACACCCCATTTCCTGTGATTTCCTGCCCCTCTGAGTCTCATTTAATCCATTTCACTTGGATAAATAGAATCCAGTTGATGGTTTCTCAGACCCACTCTTGACAGAAGATGCACATTACCTTTGGCAAGCAACATTCAAAAGTTCCAGACTCCCATGCCTCAGTGGCCAGGTACATAAGGGAAATGTGTGAAGCAGTCAGCTATAAACCAGAAGTGGTGGAGAACGTGGCAAGCTCAAGAACACTTTTCTGCAGGCCTAATCATTGCAGATGATTTAGAAAATTGAAGAATTTTCTTTAACAAGAAATTTTTTAACAAGAAATTAGAATTTCTTGTTTTCTTTGAACAACCATGCCGGTCAAACAAAACAGTCAAGCCTCATTGTTTGGGGATACTGAATATGCAAATTTGCCTACTCACTGAAATATATTTATAACCCTAAAATCAATACTTACAGCAACTTTTGTAGTCACTTGTGGACATGCACAAAGCAGTGAAAAATCTGAGTCTCCTGGCACACATGTTCCCTGCTGACACTGAACAAGCCAACGCTCTGCGCCTTCTTGTCTCAGCTCTCACACCGTTACGAAGTGTTCATCTCCCTGGTCTATTTAGTGCCACATTTTTCTCATTTTTGTGCTTTTTTTTTTTTTTGCTGGTGTTTTGCTGTTTAAAATGGCCCCCAAGTGTAGTGTTGAAAAGCTGTCTACTGTTCCTCAGTGCAAGAAGGCTGTGATGTGTGTTAGGGAGAAAACACATGCGTTAGAGAAGCTTCGTTCAGACATGAGCTAGAGTGCTATTGGCCATGAGTTCAAAGCTAATGAATCAGCCATACATATTAAATAAGGGGTCTTTAAAGATTTTATTTACTTACTTGAGAGAGAGAGAAGAGAGAACATGAGCAGGGGAAGGGTAAGAGGGAGAAACAGACTCCCCACTGAGCAGGGAGCCCAATGAGGGGCTCCATCCCAGGACCCTGAGATCATGACCTGAGCTGAAGGCTGATGCTTAACTGACTGTGCACCCCAAATAAGGGGTCTTTGAACAGAAACACACATTAAACAAGGTTATGTATTGACTGGTTGACAAAAATGGTGTGACCAGCGGCTCACAGAGATCTAAACCTGTATTTCCCCTGCAAGCAATGGCTCAGTTTCTGATGCAACTTTAAAGAATGGAGCTACCAATAATCATGAGTATCATCTGTGAGAGCCCTTCATTCTGCTCTCAGTTTGGGAGCTCCTATTCTATGACTTTCTCCTAATTCTCAAAGTTCTCAGAGTTCTCAGTCATAGACCTTCTAAGGTATGGTGGGTTGTCACCTGGGACTCTAATAAAGTACTAGAGTTTGTGTATGATTTTTTAATTATTAAGAAAAATTTGAAGTTATCTCTATAATAATATCACTTACATTCTGGATGCTTTCCAGAATGAGAAGATGTACCAGTCACATCCCCCACCCTCTAAAAAAAAAAACTGTGGAGACAGCTTAAAGATCTCCTGCCAGCGCTTCCCATTGACCAAACCCAACTGGAAACCAGCTGACAAAGGAGCCTGGGGTCAACTTCTAAAGCAAAGAGAAGAACAAAGAATGGGTCTGGGGGAGGGGGTAAGTGGAGAATTAAACCAGCATGGGGAGCCAGATATTAATAAGGCAATCCTATAATTAATGTATAGATACACACTAAATGCACTAAACACAAAGAACTTGGTGTGCTGACAGCTCAGGACACAGGAGCATGACCCAGACAGGAAGTGAGGGGGGACTCCCCAAGATAAAGCTTAAGTATAGTTTGAGCTGAGATCCGAAAGGTGAGTAAGGGACAAGCACCCTAGTTAGAGGCAACAGTTGTGCAAGGCCCTTAAAAGGCAGGGAACAGAGTGCTCACAAGGCTGTTGGTAAGATGTAAAATCAGTAAAATTCTGAGAGGTAATTTGTCAGTTGCTATAAATTTTTTAATGTGCATACACTTCAACGCACAAATCTTGTTTAGGTCTCTATCGTAGAAGAACTACTTGCACATAGGCACAGAATAGCATTTAACCCGGAAGGAGGAGTTAAGATGGCGGAGGAGTAGGAGACACCGTTTTCAGCCGGTCCTCCAAGTCGAGCTGGATAGGTACCAGACCAGCCTAAACAACCACGGAACCAGCCTGAGACGCAGGAAGACGCATCTGGATCTCTACAAATGAACATCTCCAGCGCTGAGTATTGAGGTACGAAGCGGGGAGCCATGAAACTGTGCACAGATATCGGAAGATAAACGGAAGGGGGAGGGAGCTGCCGCGTTCGGGTGCCGGGAAGCGGTAGCCACTTGCACGGGAGAGCGGGCGTGGCTCGTGGTCGGCACCCGCAAATCAGCAGACTGAGACCTGGTCGGCACCCGCAAAACAGCAGACTGAGACCGTGAGCCGGGTGCGCACGCCACCAGGCATCTCGCGTAACCCCGGAATCCCGGTGCGCTCACTGGATCCAGACTGAGACCGGGAGCTTCCTGAGCGCGCGCGGGGCGGCTGGCGGCATTAGAAACACAAAGGACAGAGACGCGCCGGCCCTGGAAGTGAGGGCTGGGACGCCGGGTGTGGGGCGCACATCCCGGGACGCTGCAGGGTTGAGCAGCACCAACAGAAACAGAGTTAAAGTGGCCAGAACATTAGTAGAGAACGGGCCGCAATCCTTCTGTTCCGTGACAGAGGCTGAGATTCGGCCGCTACTGCTCTGACCCTCAGAAGAGGCACAGCAAACCGCCAGGGAAAGCCGCCAGAGAACAAAAGCCTGGAAATACCGGCTCAGGGAGTGCCCATCCCCATCCCCCCTCGCAGGGGACACCGAGACTCTACCCAAACAGGGTTGCCTGAGTATCGGCGCGGCAAGCCCCTCCCCCAGAAGGCAGGCTGAAAAATCAAGAAGCCCACAACCCGGGCGCCTGGGTGGCGCAGTCATTGAGCGCCTGCCTTCGGCTTAGGGCGTGATCCCGGCATTCGGGAAAGGAGTCCCTCATCGGGCTCCTCCGCTGGGAGCCTGCTTCTTCCTCTCCCACTCCCCTGCTTCTGTTCCCTCTCTCGCTGGTTGGCTGCCACATAAATAAATAAATAAAATCTTTAAAGAAGAAGCCCACATCCCTAAGATCCCTATAAAACAAGGGGCACGGCTTGGGACCCAGTCAATAATTTGGGCTCTGGAAACCCCGCAACCTCTCTTCATCAGAATGACAAGAAGGAGAAGCCCCCCCCAGCAAAGAAAAGACAGTGAGACTGTGGCCTCTGCCACAGAAATAATGGATATGGATGTAACCAAATTATCAGAAATGGAATTCAGAGTAACGATGGTCAAAATGATGAGTAGAATTGAAAAAAGTATAAACGAAAAGGTTACTGAGAATATAGAATCCCTAAGGACAGAAATGAGAGCGAATCTGACAGAAATTAAAAATTCTATGAGCCAAATGCAGGCAAAACTAGAGGCTCTGACAGCCAGGGTCGCAGAAGCAGAAGAAAGGGTTAGTGAATTGGAGGATGGGTTAATAGAGGAAAAAATGAAAATAGAAGATGGTCTTAAAAAAATCCACGCCCACGAATGTAGGTTACGGGAGATTACTGACTCAATGAAACGATCCAATGTCAGAATCATCGGCATCCCCGAGGGGGTGGAGAAAAACAGAGGTCTAGAAGAGATATTTGAACAAATTGTAGCTGAAAACTTCCCTAATCTAGCAAGGGAAACAAACATTCGTGTCCAAGAGGCAGAGAGGACCCCTCCCAAGCTCAACCACGACAAACCTACGCCACGTCACGTCATAGTGCAATTCGCAAATATTAGATGCAAGGATACAGTATTGAAAGCGGCCAGGGCAAAGAAATTTCTCACGTACCAAGGCAAAAGCATCAGAATTACGTCAGACCTGTCTACACAGACCTGGAATGAGAGAAAGGGTTGGGGGAGCATATTTAAAGCTCTTTCAGAGAAAAACATGCAGCCAAGGATCCTTTATCCAGCAAGGCTGTCATTCAGAATTGATGGAGAAATAAAGACATTTCAGAATCGCCAGTCACTAACCAATTTTGTAACTACGAAACCAGCCCTACAGGAGATATTACGGGGGGTTCTATAAAAGTAAAAAGGCCCCAAGAGTGATACAGAACAGAAAGTCACAGCCAATACAAAAAAAAGACTTTACTGGCAACATGGCAACATTAAAATCATATCTCTCAGTAATCAGTCTTAATGTAAATGGTTTGAACCATCCGATAAAACGCCACAGGGTTGCAGATTGGATAAAAAGAAATGACCCATCCATTTGCTGTCTACAAGAGACTCATTTCAAACCCAAAGATGCATTCAGACTGAGAGTAAGGGGATGGAGTACCATCTTTCACGCAAATGGTCCTCAAAAGAAAGCTGGGGTAGCAATTCTCATATCAGATAAATTGGATTTTAAACTACAGACTATAGTTAGAGATGCAGAAGGGCACTATATTATTCTTAAGGGAAGTATTCAACAAGTGGATATGACAATTATAAATATATATGCCCCCAACAGGGGAGCAGCAAGATACACAAGCCAACTCTTATCCAGAATAAAGAGACATATAAATGAAAATACATTAATAGTAGGGGACCTCAACACTCCACTATCAGAAATAGACAGAACACCCTGGCAAAAACTAAGCAAAGAATCAAAGGCTTTGAATGCCATACTCGACGAGTTGGACCTCATAGATATATATAGAACACTACACCCCAGAACCAAAGAATACTCATTCTATTCTAATGCCCATGGAACATTCTCAAGAATAGACCATGTTCTGGGACACAAAACAGGTCTCAACCGATACCAAAAGATTGAAATTATCCCCTGCATATTCTCAGACCACAACGCTCTGAAATTGGAACTCAACCACAAGGAAAAATTTGGAAGAAACTCAAACACTTGGAGACTAAGAACCATCCTGCTCAGGAATGACTCGATAAACCAGGAAATCAAAAATCAAATTAAACAATTTATGGAGACCAATGAGAATGAAAATACAACAGTCCAAAACCTATGGGATACTGCAAAGGCAGTCCTAAGGGGGAAATACATAGCCATCCAAGCCTCACTCAAAAGAATAGAAAAATCTAAAATGCAGTTTTTATATTCCCACCTCAAGAAGCTGGAACAGCAACAGAGGGACAGGCCTAATCCACGTACGAGGAAGCAGTTGACCAAAATTAGAGCTGAAATCAATCAAGCAGAAACCAGAAGTACAGTAGAGCAGATCAACAGGACTAGAAGCTGGTTCTTGGAGAGAATCAATAAAATTGACAGACCACTGGCAAGACTTATCCAAAAGAAAAGAGAAAGGACCCAGATTATTAAAATTATGAATGAAAAAGGAGAGGTCACGACGAGCACCATTGAAATTGGAAGGATTATTAGAAATTTTTATCAACAGCTATATGCCAATAAACTAAGCAATCTGGAAGAGATGGAATCCTTCCTGGAAACCTATAAACTACCAAGATTGAAACCGGAAGAAATTGATTCCTTAAACAGGCCAATTAATTATGAAGAAATTGAGTCAGTGATAAACAACCTTCCAAATAACAAAACTCCAGGCCCAGACGGTTTTCCTGGGGAATTCTACCAAACATTCAAAGAAGAAATAATACCTATTCTCCTAAAGCTATTTCAAAAAATAGAAACAGAAGGAAAGCTACCAAACTCATTCTGTGAGGCCAATATTACCTTGATCCCCAAACCAGGCAAAGACCCCCTCAAAAAGGAGAATTACAGACCGATTTCCCTAATGAATATGGACGCCAAAATCCTCAACAAGATACTTGCTAATAGAATCCAACAGTACATTAAAAGGATTATCCATCATGATCAAGTGGGATTCATACCTGGGATGCAAGCGTGGTTCAATATTCGCAAATCAATCAGCGTGATACATCATATCAACAAGAAAAGACTCAGGAACCATATGATCCTCTCAATCGATGCCGAAAAAGCATTTGACAAAATACAGCATCCTTTCCTGATTAAAACCCTTCAGAGTGTAGGAATAGAAGGTACATTTCTCAATCTCATAAAAGCCATCCATGAAAAGCCTACTGCAAATATTATTCTCAATGGAGAAAAGCTGGAAGCCTTTCCCTTAAGATCAGGAACTCGACAAGGATGCCCACTCTCGCCACTATTATTCAACATAGTACTAGAAGTCCTTGCAACAGCAATCAGACGACAAAAAGGGATCAAAGGTATTCAAATTGGCAAAGAAGAAGTCAAAATGTCTCTCTTTGCAGATGACATGATACTCTATATGGAAAACCCAAAAGAAGCCACTCCCAAATTATTAGAAGTTATAGAGCAATTCAGTAACGTGGCAGGATACAAAATAAATGCTCAGAAATCAGTTGCATTTCTATACACGAATAACGAGACCGAAGAAAGAGAAATTAGAGAATCCATCCCATTTACAATAGCACCAAAAACCATACGTTACCTTGGAATTAACTTAACCAGAGACGTAAAGGACCTATATTCTAGAAACTATAAATCACTCTTGAAAGACATTGAGGAAGACATAAAAAGATGGAAAGATATTCCATGCTCATGGATCGGAAGAATTAACATAGTTAAAATGTCCATGCTACCCAGAGCAATCTACACTTTCAATGCTATCCCGATCAAAATACCAAGGACATTTTTCAAAGAACTGGAACAAACAGTCCTTAAATTTGTATGGAAACAGAAAAGGCCCCGAATCTCCAAGGAACTGTTGAAAAGGAAAAACAAAGCTGGGGGCATCACAATGCCGGATTTCGAGCTGTACTACAAAGCTGTGATCACAAAGACAGCATGGTACTGGCACAAAAACAGACACATAGACCAATGGAACAGAATAGAGAGCCCAGAAATGGACCCTCGGCTCTTTGGGCAACTAGTATTTGATAAAGCAGGAAAAAACATCCGGTGGGAAAAAGACAGTCTCTTCAATAAATGGTGCTGGGAAAATTGGACAGCTACATGCAAAAGAATGAAACTTGACCACTATCTCACACCATACACAAAAATAAACTCCAAATGGATGAAAGACCTCAATGTGAGACAGGAATCTATCAAAATTCTAGAGGAGAACATAGGCAACAACCTCTACGACATCGGCCAAAGCAACCTTTTTCATGACACATCCCCAAAGGCAAGAGAAACAAAAGATAAAATGAATTTATGGGACTTCATCAAGATTAAAAGTTTCTGCACAGCCAAGGAAACAGTCAGAAAAACTAAGAGGCAGCCCACGGAATGGGAGAATATATTTGCAAATGACACTACAGATAAAGGACTGGTATCCAAGATCTACAAAGAACTTCTCAAACTCAATACACGAGAAACAAATAAACAAATCAAAAAATGGGCAGAAGATATGAACAGACACTTTTCCAATGAAGACATACAAATGGCTAACAGACACATGAAAAAATGTTCAAAATCATTAGCCATCAAGGAAATTCAAATCAAAACCACACTGAGATACCACCTTACGCCAGTTAGAATGGCAAAAATAGACAAGGCAAGAAACAACAATTGTTGGAGAGGATGTGGAGAAAGGGGATCCCTCCTACATTGTTGGTGGGAATGCAAGTTGGTACAGCCACTCTGGAAAACAGTGTGGAGGTCCCTTAAAAAGTTAAAAATTGAGCTACCCTATGATCCAGCCATTGCACTACTGGGTATTTACCCCAAAGATACAGACGTAGTGAAGAGAAGGGCCATAAGCACCCCAATGTTCATAGCAGCAATGTCCACAATAGCTAAATCGTGGAAGGAGCCGAGATGCCCTGCAACAGATGACTGGATTAAGAAGTTGTGGTCCATATATACAATGGAATATTACTCAGCTATCAGAAAGAACGAGTTCTCAACATTTGCTACAACATGGACAGCACTGGAGGAGATAATGCTAAGTGAAATAAGTCAAGCAGAGAAAGACAACTATCATATGATTTCTCTCATCTATGGAACATAAGAACTAGGATGATCAGTAGGGGAAGAAAGGGATGAAGAAAGGGGGGGGTAATCAGAAGGGGGAATGAAACATGAGAGACTATGGACTATGAGAAACAAACTGAGGACTTCAGAGGGGAGGGGGGTGGGGGAATGGGATAGACCGGTGATGGGTAGTAAGGAGGGCACGTATTGCATGGTGCACTGGGTGTTATACACAACTAATGAATCATCGAGCCTTACATCGGAAACCGGGGATGTACTGTATGGTGACTAACATAATATAATAAAAAATCATTAAAAAAAAAAAAAAAAGAATAGCATTTAACCCGATGTTGAGGACAGCAGTATATTATAACCAAATTCCAGAAACAGACTAAGTGCCCATAAACAAGGGAATGGTGAAATAAACTATAGAACATCCATCTTATGACATACCAGACAGCAATTAAAAGGTAGTTTGGAAATATTTAGACTTAATGGTTAAGGAGGAGGAAAAAAGAGAATTTGAAAACAATATAAATAGCATGATATATTTATGTAAAAAGAACTATATAATACATATACAAATATAATAGCAAACATAATAGCATTGGGAAAGTCTGAATGGATATACCCCATACCAACAAGGGGATTATCTCTGGAGTGGGGGCAAGAAAGAATAATTTTTTTCTTTTTTTTAAAGATTTTATTTATTTATTCAAGAGAGAGAGCAAGCAGGGGAAGGAGCAGAGGGAGAGAATCTCAAGCAGACTCCGCACTGGGTGCAGAGCCTGACGTGGGACTGGATCTCAAGACCCTGAGGTCACAACCTGAGCCAAAACCAAGAGTCAGATGCTTAACTGACTGAACCACCCATGGAACCTGTCTTTTTTATTTTTTAATCTACCTATCAACTTCTCAATCATTTGAAACTTTATAAAGACAATCTGTGTATAATTAAAATAAGTATATATTAAATTAGTATATATGAAAAAAAGAGAAAAGGAGTTTTTGTTTTTGTTTTTTTACTCAAACACTGCTAGTATCTATCAGTTTCACCCTGGAAAAGATAAGCTTTCATAGAATAATTACTTTCTGAAGTTCATCTTAGTCTTCAAAGATCCTTTAGGCCAGTCATTTTCAACCTTGGCTGCACATAGAAGGCTTTAACCCAGTGAGTTTCTTAAAAATTCTGATGCTCAGGTCCCAGATCCAGAGATTCTGAGTTAATTGGTCATGGTGGGGTCTGGGCATGGGAATTTCTTAAAGCTCCTCTAGTAGTTCCACTGTGCAGCCAAGGCTGAGAAACACCACTCTGTGACATCTTTATCCTACGGGTTCTTAGAGTCAAAACCTGCCTAAGAGGTTTAGTCATGTGGGAACTGGCACTCTCTGGCACAAACTAGCAGCTGGAAAGGATATTGCTAAAGCTGTCATCACCCCACCCTATGAGTTATTACTGAGGCCAGCAAGCACGCGCCTTGGCCTTGGTGTTGAGAAGTTACCACTGACCACCATAAGACTATGAAAGACGCACAGGCAAGTAAAGAACTTTGAAGACAAACATAATTACAGACACCTTTACTCGTGTAGCTATTTACTGAGCACCTACTATGTTCTTGGTCCTTTGGAACATGCTCAACGAGAGGTGAGAGGGTCAAGAGATGTTTTTTTAGAGCAAAGGAAGCTTCAGGTGTCTTTGAAACTGTGTTTACAAAGTGGACAGGATACTTATTTTAGCTCCCATCTTTTGTTCTTTTCTTATTGCTGGGACCTCAGTGCGCGTCAAGGAAGAACTTAAGGTCTTTAGCTCCAGTGATTTTTATTTTGTATTTTTATTTTGCAGTTAACTGTCCCTTTAAGAAGGTTTAGTCAAAGTGGACTGAGTCTGTGGGAAATTTAAAAGAGAAACTAACATCTGTATGCTCTCTATTCTAAGAAATGTGAAGATGGGGAAGGTGGGTCACCCATGGGTGACCAATTGTCCCTGTTTGCCTGGTCTTATGGATTGAATGTTAGTGTACCCTTGAAATGCATGTGTTGAAACTCTAACCCTGTGAGAGGTAATTAGGTTTAGAAGAGGTCATGAGGGTGTCGTCTTTGTGAAGGCACCAGTGCCCTTATAAGAGATCAGAAATCTTTGCTCTCTCACACATGTGCTCATTCTCTCTCTCTCTCTCTGCCCAGTGAGAACTCAGCAAGAAGGTAGCTGTCTAATGATCCAGGGAGAGGGTGCTCACTGCAACCCAACCCTGCTGGCAATTTGATCTTTGATTCCCCAGCCTCCAGAATGGTGAGAAATAAATGTCTATGGTTTAAGCCCCTCAGTCAATGGCATTTTCTACAGCAGCCTGAGCTGCTTAAGACAGGCACCCAGGATGCAGGACTTTCACTTTTAAAACAAGGACAGTCTTGGGGCGCCTGGGTGGCTCAGTCGGTTAAGCGTCTGCCTTCAGCTCAGGCCCTGATCCCATGGTTCTGGGATCAAGTACCACGTGGGGCTTCCTGCTCAGTGGGGAGCCATCTTCTCCCTCTCCCTCTGCCTCTCCATCCTGCTTGTGCCCTCTCTCGGGCTGTCTCTCTCTCTCTCTCTCAAATAAATAAATAAATAAAATCTTTTTTAAAAAATTAAAAATAAAGCAAGGATAGTCCTGGGCTTAGGACTGAGAGGTTTCCTGGGACTTGCACTTTCAGTGCCAACACCAGGAAAGTCCAAGTAAGCCAGGATATGGTAGTCACCCCAGTGACCACATACAACACTCCTCTTTCCAAATGAAGCTTTTCTCCCTTTATTGGACAAGGGCAGAATTGTTGGCAGCTCTGCTCCGGAAGGGATCCCAGATTCCATCACCCCCGTGATTTGGCCCCTGGGTGGAGGAATCTGCAAACAAAAATGAATCCTCCCTTGTCACGGGACATGCTGCTTTCAGAAAACTAGAGTGGAAGGCTCTTTCATGGGTAAAACCTCCATCACTTTCAGGACCAGTCTGATTGAGGAAATGGCTTAGTGAGGTATATGTTAGGGGCGCCTGACATTGTATTTATTTTCTATTAATAAATCTAGGCTTCTCTCAGGGCACCAACGTAAGCTTGATTAAAGTTCCTTTTCAAGGGATTCCTGGGTGGCTCGGTTGGTTGGTTGGGCGTCTGCCTTCGGCTCAGGTCATGATCCCAGGGTCCTGGAATCAAGTTCTGCATCGGGTGGGGAGCCTGCTTCTCCCTCTCCCTGCCACTCCCCCTGCTGGTGCTCTCTCTCACTCTCTCTCTCTAATAAATAAATAAAATCTTTAAAAAAAAAAAAGTTCCCTTTCAAATGATCCCAGAGTGGTAGCTTCTTTGCCTGTTATTCAAAGTCAAGTGTGGCTCATTGTCAAATGGTTGCCAGGAGATAGCATAAGAGCCAATTCCCCACCTCCTCTGCCATGGCAACGAACCCTTATTTCCTAATCCGGCTTCTTTTTGCAGGAGTCTAGATTTCTGAGAGTAGTATGCTACCCTTGATGATTTAGTTAGTCTTGCAGACAGAAACCAGCCCTTCTAACCTTCCTTCCGCACAGAGACCTCCTCATGTGGTAGCAGCCTGCTGCTGACTTTTCTTTTGTGATCGCGTGCTGTAGCTGCTATCAGTCTTTCTTATTATCTCAAGGCCTCAGTGAGACACTTCTGGAAGCAGATATACACTTTGAACCCTTAAAAATACAATAGTTCACTTAAATGGTGACTTCACAAACAGGAGGCAAGGTCTTCGTAACATTTTCTTAAGGGCAGAAAGTGTGTTGAACACAAAGTTGATGGAAATGAGGCTCATTAAGTGCCTCAGTTTACCCATCTGTAAAATGGGGATATATTTCCTTGTAGGTTTCTGTGAGGATGAAACAAGCTAGTGTATGTAAAGCTCTTAGAACAGTGCCTGGCACACAGTAAGTGCTCAATAAACGTTAGCTAGTATACCACTGTAAGATTTGTTCCCATCTGTTTTTACTGGGAACTTCAACCAAATATATAGACAAAAGAACTAAATGCGAATTGTTAGTCAGGACTGTTTTGTTTGTAAGTGATTACTCAAGTTAGCCTATGTAAAAAGGTCAT
Organism: Ursus americanus; assembly: GCF_024610735.1. NCBI lineage: Eukaryota > Metazoa > Chordata > Mammalia > Carnivora > Ursidae > Ursus > Ursus americanus. Next base: position 17,306,557 of record NC_142127.1, read on the forward strand.
CATACTAACGTGGTTTGAAGTGGTGGGGTTTGGAGTTGACAGCCAAGAAAATTCTGGAGACATCTTTGGTGCAAAAAGGTGGTTTTATTAAAGCACAGGAATAGGCCCTGTGGGCAGAAAGAGCTCCACTGGGGTTATGAGGAGTGACTGATTATATAAGATTTTCTATCCTATGGAGGGGAGGGTGCTGTTAGGGCTCCAGGAAATTGAGTCTTTAGGTTTCTGGAGATTGCTTTTTTCCTTGTAAATCATGAAGACAGTTCCAAGCTGATGAAGACTTATGTGTGACTGTGATCTGTATCAGTTAACCATTTGTTTTTCCCTTTCCTTTGTTCTAGGGCAGCCAGGAGTGCCTGAGGAATGTCACACAGATGCCACCCAGGGTGTCAGCTTGTCACTTTGCCCTTAGCTTGCCTTCTGCTCCCTCATCAGTATTGGCTCCAAGGGCATGCATGCATTCATTCATTTATTCCTCTCTTACTCTCTGCTTGGTATGAGGGACACAGTGATCAAAGACACCACTTCCTGCCCCCAAGAAGAGACAAAAAAGAACCCAGACAATGACAAGATGATAAGGGCTATGATATACAATTCTTGCATGGGATGATATGGGACACAAAAGTGTGTTGTGTGGGGGCTGTGGGAGGCTGCCAGTATTTACCTGTCTATATCTCCCCACTAGACTCTAAAACCCTTGAGGGCAGGGATTGTGTATTTTCATCTTCAATTTCCTCAGGCCAAGGGAGGATGCGGGGAGAGTAACACTGAAGCAAATCCAGTGGAGGCTAAAGCTTACATCATTTGGAGGCTCTCTTTAAGAAAATACAGAATTTCAAATGCTTAATTAGATATAAGGAAGACTATGTATTTAAAATGAGAAAAGAAATCAGAACAAACTACTTTTCCTTTAATATGAGGTCTCTTTAGACAATTTATCAAAAATGCTTATAGAGAAATACTTCCATTTGCTAGCTGGTTTTGCTTCCCTACACTGCATACTTCATGACTCCCAGCAGCAATCAGCACCCAGGGGCCCATGTGAATGAGGAGCCTTCAGGCTTCGATTTCAAGAGCTTCAGGATAAATCCTTTTTTTTTTTTTTAAGATTTTATTTATTTATTTGAGAGAGCAAGAGAGCACAAGCGGGGGTAAGGTGCAGAGGGAGAGGGAGAAGCAGGCTCCCCGCTCAGCGGGGAGCCTGATGCAGGACTCAATCCCAGGACCCTGGGATCATGACCTGAGCTGAAGGCAGACGCTTAACTGACTGAATCACCCAGGTGCCCCAATAAATCCATTTTTGACGGAGCATTTCTTCCCCTGATCCCTCCACTAAAGGTCACAGCTCCACACAGCTCCCTCTGCCTCTGGGTTCTGGGAACTACTCCTTCCCCTATCTCTTCAGGCCTAAGAGAAGTAGCTACACCCCACTGTTTCCAGCTTTGGCGTATTACACAATCCCAGTAGCTTCCCTACTCTCTGCTCACTACTTTGTAAACAGTCCCTTAATTAAAGACTCTCAAATTGTCTAATTTGAATGTGCCATCCGTTTCTGCCAGAACCCTAGATTGATACAGAAGATAAAATGTGGTTCATGTTTATGGCCTATGGGTAAATGCTCTCTAAGTATTATTACATTATGTGCACCCCATATTATGTATTATACACCCCATATTCTACATGATTGTCATTAGTATGAGTATATACACCATTCCTAGATCCTTCTAATTCACTGGCATGAGAGTTCATCATTTCTATTCCTCTGCTGACAGGGATGCTAGTAACAATAGAGACCTAAAACCTAAACCAGAAAAGAAGCAAGTCAGGCCTTCTCAATGGAGCAAATCTATTGAAGACCTGAGGAGCGAGCCATCCCTTCCCAGTCCCTAGAGGTGAGCCCCAAAGCCAAATAGGGACTCAATGGCAATCGACATCACCCACAGTTCAGGGGCTTAGGCTGCTCAGTGGGCAAGAGTGAGATCTTTGCTTCAAGCACACACAATTCATTAACGGGTTCTAGCAGGCTGCCCCACAGACTAAATCACCCCCCAGCCAACTGGCACTTTTTAAATATGCCAAAAGAGGTAGCAAGTGGAATGAACAGAAGAGACATCCTAGAGCTCCAAACTTTAGCCAGTAAGCAGGATTTTAGCATACCAAGGAAACCAAGTTTCAATAGCAAGTGATACTTATCAATTTAAAGTGCCTTAAGAAAAAAAGCAATGTATCGGCTCATATCACATTAAAAAGTCCAGGGATGGATACTGCTTCAAATGCAGTGGGATTCAAGTGCTCAGAGGGTCTTGCCAGAAACCTCAATCTCTCCCTCTCCTCTCCCTGTCTCCCTTTCCCCCTCCCCCTCCCTCCCTCTCTCAGTTTTTTTCTCTCTCTCTTCCTCAGCTCTGCTTCCTCAGGGTTGGTTGGCTTCATAGTCAGGCTTTTCCCAAGTGATGGCAAAATGAATATAAATTCTTCCAATTTTACATCCTGTCAAATAATCACCATCCTTCTCCATAACAACAGACAAAGACCTGAGACTGAATCTGATTGGCCAGATTGGGTCACATGTTCATAGTTCCAGGCTGGAACCAAGGGGTGTGATTAGTCCCACTGAAACAAGATGAACCGTGGGGAAAGAGGAGTCGGTGCTATTAGGTAGAGGAAAAAATCCTAAGGAGGAAAACACCACAAATGTCCATCATACCATGGCTGCAGGGGCACCAGGCTGCAGCCGAATGACGCAAATCTAGGAACTAGAGACAGTTACTGGATCTAGGTCTTTGAGGCTCCTGCAGTTGTAAGGTAGTAGAAGGAAAAGAGACTGAGCAACCCAGCTTAACCACTGTCTGATCCCAGGCTCTCGATTCACTTTCTTTTTTGGCTTCGATGTTCTCAGTAGCAAGTGATGGTGTGGGACCAGATCTCTGAGAGTCCTCCTGGATCTAAAAAAAATTGATGCCTGTTTATATTCAACAGATATTTAAAAATCCCCAGATCTCAGAGGAGAACAAAGCAAAATCCACCACCAGAATAGAAGTCAGAAATATAAATTCTTCTTCACTTTGTTCTGCAGCTGCAGCAGCAGATTAGCATCCTCAGACAACCACCAAATCACCCCTCCTGAGATCTCATTAAGGCAGCTTCTAGGCAGGCCTTAGTGAGACCGACACCTATGTCTTTGTCACATGCTGACCTTAGCAAAGCAACTAGAGACATTTTCAATGAAGGATCTGATTTGGGGTTGGCAAAACCAGATGCAAAAACAAACTCATGCAGGAAAATGAAGGAGCCTTGCAGAATACAAATGGGGTGATATAGTCTGACTTTCTTATTACATTTTGGTAATATAAATTACAGACCAGATTTTCCATAGTTTGATACCCATATTTGATATTAACTAACCAACAAACACAGGAAAGAAAAGTGACCAAATGAAGACTGCCTGCAAACAGTAGTGTATAAATCTTGACATGATGTTGACTTCAGTTTTGCTGGGCTTTGGTTTTGAGGGCCAAATGACCACTGACAGTGCCAAATCAAGTTTATAGTGGGAAGCTGCACACCAATATCAATGATGAACAGAATTTGGAGTTTCAGTCTGTCAAGAGTATGTAAAAACCTTGAAACCCACTTGAACCCTTCAGGCACCAATGGAATTCCATTTGCTACTGAAGCTAAATACCTATCAATTTCACTGCTTCCTTTTCTATAGAAATCAACACTGTCCTTTAATTGGAAGACCCTACTAAAACCCTGAGGTCTTGTTGGATGATATGGAGTTGGAGCCTAGGCATGGATAGCAGAAGATTTGGCCTTATTGTATTTCCATTTTGGGTTTTCCCAAGAGGGTAATATAACTAAGGGATGATCGGAACAAGAATATTTAGGCAATTACTTGCCTGCTGGTTTCAAGTTAAATTGATTATCTGCTTAGTTACCAATGCAGTTATTTACATGTTATTTAAATGTATTTATCTCTGAAATGCTGCCCACCAGTGAGGAAAATGACCTTTATTACAACCATTCTTCATTGCTTAACTCTGCTCTGGCTTTCTGGATAAGGTTTATACTATCTGTCTTACATTATATCAGTGGTTCTCAAACTTTTTGGTCTCAGCACCTCTTTTCATACTTAACAATTGCTAAGGGTCTCCAAAGAGCTTTCGTTTATGTGCATTATATCTATGAATATTTTCTATGTTAGAAATTGAAACTAAGATTTTTAAATTTTAATTCCAGTATAATTAACATACAATGTTATATTAGTTTCAGGTGTAGAAGCTAAGATGTTATAATATTTAATATTTTATTATTTTAACTCTTTTTTTTTTGAGAGAGAGAGAGAGAGTGTGCACACTCAAACAGCAGTCAGGGAAGAGGGGGAGAGAGAGAATCTAAAGCAGACTCCATGCCCAGTTTGGAGCCTGATGTGGGGCTGGATCTCAGGACCTTGAGATCATGACCTGAGTCAAAATCAAGAGTTAGATGCTTAACCAAATGAGCCACCTAGGTGCCCCTACTTTAACTCTAATTTTGTATATCTTATTACATATTATTATATAATATATACTATTTATATATGATTAATTTAAATATTTAGTTCACATTTTAAAAATTCCATTTCATGTTAACATAACATTTTATGAAAAATAACCATTAAAAAGGAGTGGGGAAAGAAGTGTGCCAGTGTCTTTAATTTTTCAAATCTCTTTAATATGTGGCAGAGTAAAACACTGCTGGATTCTTACATCTGTTTGTATATTCAATTCGTTGTGATATGTAGTTTTGGTTAGAGAATATGAAGATTATCAGGGCTCATATAGTGGGAAAATAGAAGACTATTACAATAGCCTTTTCAGATAATTTTAGATATTTTTCTTTGATAGTGCATTGAAACTTGACAAGTGGTAGTTTCTTAAAAGTTAGTTGCAACATGGAATCTGAAACATGTCAATGAATTTTTTGTACTGTTACATTAAAATTCAATGGTCTGTCTTGTATTCGGAATGACTTTATAATGCATGTATTCCCACACCTGGAAAATAGTTTCTCTGAATTATGCAGATCTCCCAAATGCTGACGCATTTCATTGTATAACATTTTAAAAGTCACATTCATTTATATCACTATCAATCTCATCAGAAAAGTCTTTAAGTATTGGGAAGCTATTAAATTCATGGGAGGTGGATGCAAATTTTCCAAAATTCTAATTTTGGAAAGCTTGTTAGAATTCTATCATTGCTAAGAAACATTGCTGGTTGTTTTCTTTAAAACAACAGATTCATTTTGTTAATTTTCAAGAAAATGTCAGCTATCCAAGTCTCAATAGCTACAGTTTATCTGCCACTCATTCTATTAAGTAAAAATGGTAATTCATGAAAAAGTGGCTATCCCAGCTCATAACTCAAATAATCACTCAAGTACTTTCCTTGAGATATGAATTCTTCAGAATGCAGCATAAGTTCTTTATGCAAACATTCTATTTTACCACACAGGGTAAAAAAAGACATATAATCAAGACTTGAGATTTAATGAAATCAATAATTTCTGCTGCCTCATCATGGACATTCTTAAGCTAAACTGGCTTTTTCTAGTGCGTGATGGTGAAAATACAATCTAGTGCAGTTCCATGCCGTTGCCTTGACTCCTGTGAAGACATCAGCAGTCTTATCCATGATTACTTTGACAATTATCAATGCAAATGTCAACACAGTGAATAAAGCAAATAACATTTTGGTATGATTATTCAAATAGTTTTGATGTGCACTGCTGTGTGATATTTCTCTGTTTTTTGTCAGCTGCTAGGGAGACAAGAAGTTGGGTATACACAAGGCTAGGGTTCTGCCAGGCAAATACAAGAGAGCTAGAAAGTACCAAGTAGGGGCACCTGGGTGGCACAGTGGTTAAGCGCCTGCCTTCGGCTCAGGGCGTGATCCCGGTGTTCTGGGATCGAGCCCCACATCAGGCTCCTCCGCTATGAGCCTGCTTCTTCCTCTCCCACTCCCCCTGCTTGTGTTCCCTCTCTCGCTGGCTGTCTCTATCTCTGTCAAATAAATAAATAAAATCTTTAAAAAAAAAAAAAAGTACCAAGTAAGGGAAGGTGTGTATATCCATTTGGAGTCTGAATTGAGGAAAAAGTAGCTGAGAACCAAGAAGGTGATGGAAAGTAAGAAAAGTGGTATGTATGGTCAATGGAAGGACAGAGGTTATGGTCCAAGTCAGATGGTTTCCATTGAGATGTCTCAGGTACTATAGTTACTGATGATTTCAAGCCTTAGTTTTGACCCTATGACAGAAAATAAGAATGACTGATAATAAGAACAACAGTAATTGGCATTTATTGAGGTACCATGCAAAGTACTTGATAAATGTTGTATCATTTAATCTTTATGCCAGCTCCATAACAGAGGTACTATCATTATCCACATTTTGCTAGACAAAAAATGGTGGGATTAGGGTAAGGTTAAATTCTCTACTCAAGATCATTTTGTATTGGAATCGGGTTTCAAAACCAGGTCTGCTACCCAAGAGCCCATCTTTTTCATCAGTTTGCAATAGTTTCCTATCACCAGCAAAATTCAGGCATTTGGAAGTCAGGCTTGGTCAGCTTTTGCCTTTATAATGAAAAAAAAAAATGTTTGTATTTGTGAGGTGATGAAAAGTAAGAAAATACCATGGTGAAGACCTAGACAGACAAAAAGAAGTGGGCACACAGGGTGTTTTTCCTAGAGGTCACATCACCTCCAATTTCTTCTGCGATAGTTACTTCCATTCAGTGCACAGAAACTGAATTTTTCCCTGCTTGGATATTCTAACCTTTATTATAGTCTGTTCCTCAGTCTATGGACATGTGACTCAGAACATGAGTCTAGAAAAAGTGGGACAGATTATTTGCATGTTAATTTGAAATTGAAAATCTTTTTTTATATATGGGCAGATGCATTTTCTTCATTGAGATATACAACATATGTTTTGAATAAGAACAGATTGTATTACTGATTTGCAAAAGTTGACAAAATAATGGCTCAAGAGTTCACAGTTGTCTTTACCACAATTCTCTATCTAATGAGACAAGCTTTCTTTCCAGCTGGAATACAGATCCCCTTTTAAAAAAAAAATAATGGCTTTTTTTGCATAATGCTTTATATTTTTTTCTAAAACTTTCATTCATTCTTTCATATGCTAAAACTTAAATATAAAATATATAGAATATAAAATAATTTATACAAAAGGTCTACACTGTGACCAAAAGATATCAGGCTTAAACAGAAACTAAAGAGCTGAACCAAACATGCACCTCTATTCTTAGAGTCTAGTTGGGGAGAGGGTCAAGGAAACAGCAAACTATATAACTTTCCATAGGCAATTTCTGTATCTTAACTCTCCCAACATCCTACGCAGGAGGTAGTTGTAATAGGCGGAATAATGGCTCTCCACAGAAGTCCACATCCTAATCCCCAAAACCTGTGAATATGTTACATTACATGGCAAAAGCAATTTTACAGATGTGATTAAGTTTATGAGCTGCAAATGGGGAAACCATCTTGGATTATCTGGGTCAACCCAAAGTAACCACCAAGGTCCACCTAAGAGGGAGACAGGAGAGTCAGAAGGAGAAGATGTGATAATGGAAGCAGAGGTTGGAGTGATGCAGGGCCACGGACCAAGAAATTTGGGAACCTCAAGATGCTGAAAAAGGCAGGGGAGCAAACGATCTCCCATACAGAAGGAATGCTCGTAATACCTCCATTTTAGCCCATGGAGACCCGTCTTGGACTTCTGACCTCTAGATAATAAATTTGTGTTATTTACAGTTGCCAGAGCAGAGGGGGTGGTGGGGTAAAATGGGTAAAGGGGAATAGGAGGTATGGCTTGGGGAAAGGGGAATAGGAGGTATAGGCTTCCAGCTATGGAATGAATAAGTCACAGGGAATATAGTCAATGGTATTATAAAATTATTGTAAGGGCACAGATGGTAGCTACACTTGTGGTGAGCATAGCAAAATATACACACTTGTCAAATCACTATGTTGTATACCTGAAACTAATGTGTAACATTTTGTGTCAACTATACTTCAGTTTGAAAAACAAAGTAAGCTTGTGATGATTTATTATACCAGCAATAGGAAACTAATACAGCTGGATATTATTATTGGTCCTATTTAAAATGAACAAATGAATGAAAAGTTCACATGACTTAAAACTCATATATTCTGGAGGGAGTGCAAAATGGTATAACATCCATGGAAGATGCTTTGGCATTATGTATCAAAATTACCAATGTATTTACTCCACTTACCCAATGCTACAGATATACCTGCTTGCATGAAATGGCACATGTTCAAGTTCATTCACAGCAGTATTGTTCATTACAACAAAATACTATAAACAATCTGATTGTTTATCTCCAGGTAAGTAATGAAATAAACTTCACAATGGGATACTATGCAGCTGTGAAAAAGGAATGAAGATGCTCTCTATATAAAGATATGGAAAGATCTCCAAGATTTACTGTTAAGTGAAAAAAGCATATAATGTGCTACCTTTTGTGAAGAAAAGGGAGAAAATAAGAATATATATTAATACCTACTTACATTTGAATAAAGAAACATTGGAAGGATATACCAAAAGCTAACAAAAGTGATTACCTACAGAAGACAGAACTGTGTGGGATGAGATGGATGGAAACAGGGGTGGGAGAAAGATTTTTCAATGTACATCTTTTCATGTATGTTTTTTTTTTTTTTAGAGATCTTATTTATTTGAGAATGAGAGACAGAGAGAGAAAGAGAGAGAGAGAGCGTGCACATACACAAGCAGGAGGGAAGGGCAGAGGGAGAAGAAGCAGTCTCCCCAATGAGCAAGGAGCCCAATGCAGGGCTCGATCCCAGGACCCTGGGATCATAACCTGAGCCAAAGGCAGATGCTTAACCAATTGAGCCACCCAGGCACCCCTCCATGTCTGATTTTTTAACTACGTGAATGTACTACACTATTTGTTTCTAATTAATTTTAAAATGAGTTTAAGTAACTTACTGGTCTTAGGCTGCACAATCAATCATAACAGTAGCAATAAAAGTAAAAAGAGAATAGTGGCAGCAGCTACCCCTTATTGAGCATGTTGTGTGCCAGGCTCTTTCATGTCTTTCTCATTAAATCCTTGCAGAGATCATTATCCTATTTACTACAAATGCAGAAACTGATGCTTAAAGGTGAGACTTGCCTGAGGTCACCCAGCTTATGAGCAGAGGAGTTGACCTCCTAGCTTAGGTCTCTCTGACTCCAAAGCTCATGCTTCTGGCTACCAAGTTATAGTGCCCAGAAACCACGTCTTCGACTTGGAGTGTTAGTGCTTTCAGTATCACAACTCAGCTTTTCATATATAAGTTTTTGATGGGCTAAAGTGAGAACCAAGTTGGCTAAGTGAAGCATGAGGGTTTTGGGGGAGAGGGAAGGGTTGGCCAGGCTCGCCTGTGAGGCTTTGGAGAGCCTGATTTGGCAACAATCCATTGTAAATCCATAAAATTACATAGTTAAAGTGGCATCATTAGTGGTTACTTCATGAAATTAAATTGACAGGTTCTTCCTTATTCTTCCAGGCCAATATCTGGGTACCAGCCTTTTGAGTTCTCCACCTGCCCCACCCCCTCACCCCAGGCCAGACTCTAACATTTATAGAGTCTGGGGCAAGGATATAAATCAAGATCTGTGTGCCATATTTGTGACTATCATAAGTTATAAGCCAAGCTAAGAAATGGTCAAATAGAATATATTCTATCCACCCACCTTAACAAACACACTTGCAGAACCATGTGAAAGGCCATGTTTGAAGTTAAAATTCTTGGGCTCCTACAAGTTCTATGCCCAAAAATGCTATTGCACAGAGCTCCAGTCCCTGGCCCTTGAACTATGACCCCTCTCTTCCCACCCCTAGATCCCTCTTCATGCCACAATCAGCCACAATATCCCAGCCTACATGTCCAAACTCCATTTATACACTCACAAACAGCCACCATTTGGCCATCCTTTGGGCCTAGAGGTATATATTCAGTGGTACATTCTGTCTTTAGGAAGGAAAATGAACCCAGAGACAAAGCCCATACAGACCCTAGAAGCAGACTCAGGGCCACAGGGAATTTCAATTCCAGGACCATGGTCTATATGATTAAAGGGAGGGCTACACGTGGGCATGGGCTCTCAGCCTCTGGGACTTCTCATCCTATGGGGAGAGTGAGGTCAGAGGAGAAGCAGCCAAAGTCCACTAGATCAGGGGGCCCAGAGAAGGCAGCCATCTTTCTCAAGTCCAAAAGAAATACTGCCTTCCCCTGGAAGTGTTCATAAAAGTGATCCTATGAGATGGACAAAATTCAGGGCTCAGGCTCAATCATTTAGTAAACAGGAGAAAATAGTGAGGAGAAAAAAATCATATGGTTCATGGTAAATTCATGTGTTACACAAGCAAATAGTGAGGAAAAAGCAACTAGAGTAGACCCAAAATTCTGGTGCAGTGATGATGTTTTGGACATGTATAAGTTCGATTTTAAAAGAAGACCAGTTTCTTAAAAAAAAAAAAAAAGCAACAATAGAAAAGACCAATAAAACCAAGACTCGGTTTTTGAAAAGATAAACAAAATTGATAAACCTTTAGCCAAACTCATCAAGAAAAAAAGAAAGAGGGCTCAAATAAATAAAATCAGAAATAAAAGAGGAGAAGTAATAACCAACACCACAGAAACACAAAGGGTTATAAGAGATTACTATGAAAATTATATACAAACAAATTAGACAATGTAGGAGAAATGGATAAATTCCTAGAAACACATAACCTTGCAAAACTGAACCAGGAAGAAATAGAAAATCCAAACAGTCCAAATACAAGTAATAAAATCAAATTGGTAAAAAACAAAAACCAAAAAACATGGAGCGCCTGGGTGGCACAGTCATTAAGCATCTGCCTTCGGCTCAGGGTGTGATCCCGGCATTCTGGGATCAAGTCCCACATCGGGCCCCTCCACTGGGAGCCTGCTTCTTCCTCTCCCGCTCCCCCTGCTTGTGATCCCTCTCTCGCTGGCTGTCTCTCTCCGTCAAGTAAATAAATAAAATCTTTAAAAAACAAACAAACAAAAACAAAAAACAAAAACCCTCCAACAAACAAAAGTCCAGGACCAGATGGATTCACAGATGAATTGTATCAAACATTTAAAGAAGAATTAGTACCTGTTCTCAAACTATTCCAAGAAACAGAAAGGAGAGGAAAGCTTCCAAATACATCCTATGAAGCCAGAATACCCAGATACCCAAACCAGACAGAGACACTACAAAAAATGAAAACTACAGGTCAATTTCCTTGATAAACATACATACAAAAATCCCCCCACAAAATATTAGCAAATCACACTCAACGATACACTAAAAGGATCATTCACCACGATCAAGTAGGATTTATTCCAGGGATGTACAGATCGTTCAATATTTGCAAATCAATCACATGATAAACCCCACTAACAAAACAAAGAATAAAAATCATATGATAATCTGAATAGATGCAGAAAAAGGCATTTGACAAAATTCAGTTCATTTAAAAACTTTCAACAAAGTGGGTTTAGAGGGAACATATCTCAACATAATGAAGGCCATATATGAAAAATCCACAGCTAACATCATACTCAATAGTGAAAAACTGAAAGCATTTCTTCTAAGATCAGGAACAAGACAAGAATGTCTACTCTTGCCACTTTTATTCAAGATAGCACTGGAAGTCCTAGCCACAGCAATCAGACAAGAAAAAAAAAAAAGGCACCCAAATTGGTAAGAAAGAAATTAACTGTCATTAGTTGTAGATGACATGATACCATACATAGAAAACCCTGAAGACTCCACCAAAAAACTATCAGAAGTAATGAATTCAACAAAGTTGCAAAATACAAAATTAAAACACAGAAATCAGTTGTGGTTCATATACTAATAACAAAGGAGCAGAAGGAGAAATTAAGAAAACAATTCCATTTACAATTACACCAAAAAGAATAAAATACCTAGGAATAAACTTAACCAAGGAGGTGAAAGACTTGTACCCTAAAAACTATAAAATATTGATAAATAAATTAAAGATAACACCAAAAAAATGGAAAGATATTCCATGCTGATGGGTTGGACGAATCTATATTGTAATATGAGCACTGGGTGTTATATTCAACTGATGAATTACTAAACTCTACACCTGAAACTGACTACCTACTTAACTTCAATAACAAACTCCCATTACTTAACATACCTGAGGGACATTCAGTTCTTCATAATCAACAGAGAATATGAATACCAAGAATGAATGATTTCTATTAACCTACACATATCTGTAGACTTCCCTCCTCCCACCACCATAGAGGAGTCTGCTGGAGCTGCTCAGGCTCGCCCTACCCCTGTTTTGCTAAATCAGACCTTTGGGATTTTTTAATGCACAACTGGGAGTGAAGGGAAAGGAGAAAAACTAGAAATCCAAAGGCCAGGGCTAGAGAAGAACTGGGAGCATGGAGCTTTCTGTGGAAAATAACAAATTTGAAGAAATTTTAAGATGTTTTATTTTGGTCCATATATCCCCTTCATAATATTTGAGAAACACAAGTTGGAGACTTGAGTTACTTTGCAATTACATTTAATTTCTAGGATACATTCTGTTGGTGGTGACTTGGTAATGTGATGAGATCCCGTAGGTGAATGCTTTAGGAGCTTATGGGTGGATGTGGGAATAAGGATCTTGGAAATCTCATAGGGATGTGGGAACAGCCACATTAACACATTTCATGGTGACCAGAACATAATGCAACAACCTTAAATGTGGGTCAGGACCAAAAGCAGCTTTGGCCACTGTCAGCCATTATATCTCTCTATTCATCTTTGCCTCTATCTCTTAATTACTGCCACTACCAAACAACCAGCCAAGGTTTCCTTCAGTTCATGGCTGTGATAGTCTCATCCCCTATGCATGCTGTTCTCTTTCTGCATGTCATTTTTAGTTGCAGCCTCTATGTGGTCATTAGAAAGCAGTCTGCAAATCTTTTGGCTCCCTCTTCTCCTAAACAAATGCTCAGATTGTATTTATCTTTCTACTAGAAGTTATGTGTGGCTATTTGATTGTCTTTAGCCAGTGAAACTGAGTAGAAGTGATAGATGTCACTTTCAGGAGGAAACTTTAAGAGCCAGTCATGTCTCACTATGGCCAGAATGGTCCAGGCAGTGACTGCTCCATCAGTCTGGGTCTTTGATGAGGAAGCTGACATTGCAGAGCAGATCACCCAGCAAACTCATGACAAACATGTGGCCCAAACAAGAAATAAACCTTTGTTTCCTTCATCCACTGAGATTTGGAACTTGTTTGTTATTACCACACAAGCTAACCCAGTAATTCTCAAAATGTGGTCCCTGAATCTAAAGCAGCAGCATCACCTGGAAATTCATTAGAAATGCAAATTCGGGGGCTGTAGCCCAGAATCAGAATACACTGAATCAGAAACACTGGGGGTGGGGCCCAGAATTCTGTCTTTTAATAAGCCTTGCAGATTATTCTAATGCTCATTAAAGTTTGAGAGCCACTGACCTAAGCTATCCTGAATAATTCTGCTTCCATTACCAATAAATTGACACTCTGTACCCAAAAATAAAATGCCCAAAGAAAGAATCTGGTCTAATTTAATCATCAACCCATTGGACAGAACTCTTGTACCATGCCACCTCATAGGCCATTGTCCACACTATAAACTAGCAATCTCAGGCCATGTGCCTTCCTCAAGTTCAGTCAACCCTGGCCCGGGGCCAAAGTTTGGAAGCGGGCAGGAAGGGTCACTGATACAGAGCATGGCTACACAAGCCTACACAACAATCTAAATACCCAACTTAGCAGCTGCAAAGGGTATAGTAGTTCAGAAGGGGGTGTGGATGCAGCAAGCAACATGACTGTTTTCCTCAATAAGTTATAACAAATACAGAATAATACACAGATTACAGGATAACAAAATAGAACACTCTAAAGGAGTCGCAATAGACTCTACTGATCTGTTAAGAATCATTTCCATCCTTCTTTTTGCCCTGTTTCTGCCAACATTAGTCTACAGAGGGGGTCTTTGAAGCTTTAGCCAGTGTTTCTGAATCTTGATGCATATTAGAATCACCTGAGGAACTTTAAAAACTACCAGAACTGTTAATTCTGAATCTGGATGGGATGCAATGGCAGGGAGCTGCCAGATTTAGCAACTAAAAATATAGGACGCATGATTGAATTCGAATTTTAGATAAATAATGATTTTTTTAGTATAAAGGTGTCCCATGCAATAGTTGAGAGATACTAAAAATATTATTCATTGCTTATGAATTTAAATTTAATCAGGCCTCCCCAGACAGGGGGAGCAGGGGCAGGGCAGGGGCAGGAGGAGGGAGCAGATGGCTCAGTCTTTTTAAAGCTCCTGAAGTGATTACCATTTGAGGTTTAAGATTGAGAATTTCTAGTTTTGCTCAACCCATCCTTTACCCCACAGAATAGAAGTTATTATTATTTTCTGTCATCAGAACTTTGAGTAAGTCCAGAGTGGAACTCATTCTTTTCTAAGAATGAAAAACTTCCCCCCTCCATGGCACTGTAAAAGTGTATAATGATTGACAACCCTATCATTGTCATTATGAGTGAACAGCACATAAACCCCCATTATGTAAATGCCTACCACCTCATTTCTGAATTAGGCATCAATTATGGCAACAGAGAGTGAAGAGGCTTAGTCAGACAGTAGAGCTGATCTCTGACTCAAAGTGGCAGGGAAAAAGAAGATGAATAAAATTCAAATGTACCAATAGCTTTTAGGTTGACACTCATAAATCTCATTTAGAGTGAGCCAATCATTTTTCCTGAGTTCCGGTAGCCATAGTTCTTTCTATGAGTATAGAATTTTATTAGGTTATTCTGATCTGGTGAAAACTAATATAATCAGAGGAGATCCTGGATTGAATTAAAATTCATGGTTCCTGAGGTTGATTTAAAAAATAGTTCATGGGGAAACTGGAGTAGAATGTATACTGCTATGAGATTATTTACTCAATCACTGAAGCAAACAGGTAGGCCCTATTATATCTAGGTTATCATAGTGAAACAAGAATATCGAATTAACCTATGATAAAATAGGTAAAAGAGATTAAGAGATACAAACTTCCAGTTAGAAATAAGTCTCAGGGATGAAAGGCACAGCATAGTCAATAATATTGTATACTGATTGTATATTATACATTGAATATTACTGAATATAGTCAATAGCATTCCAGTAACTTTGTATGATGACCAATGGTAACTACATTTATTGTGGTGAGCACTGTGTAACGTATAGAATTGTCAAATCACTATGTTATATGCCTGAAAATAATATAACATGGTATGTCAACCATACTTCATTAGAAAAGAAAATTGCTTAGAGAAGACAAATCATTATAATTCATGGGCAAATATGACATTAGTCATGGTGATCTTTGAGAACACTGACAATGTGACATATCACATATTCTTTTTAAATATATTTTATACACATTTCTAATGACCAGAATATTATAACTTCACTATGAAATATTTGAAAATATGAATATAAGTCATTCAGAATATCACTACTCTAATAGAACCATTATGTGCATTGGGCTGCATTTCCTTCTAGACTAGAAATTCCTTTGTGTGTTTTCATGTGGTTGTCCATCAAACATTTTTAAAATCCAACTACACTGCAGACCCAATGCTGCTCTTAATCACCTAGCAAGCAACTCAAATGCCATTTTATAATTATTCTTTTCTTTGCTTTCCTTTTAAGTCTCTAACCCTATCTCAGGGGATGACCTCACTTCCTACCTCAAAAAGACCACAGATACTAGCAACTCTTGAGGGTTGATTAACCTTTAGTTCAACATATCATGGTCCCCTCATCTCTCTCCCTTCACCCTCAATAGAGAGACAATCCCACCTCTCCTAAGCTAACATTCTACCTGGTCCTCATCACTTCCTGTCCCCCTGAGTTAACCCTCCACCTATACTCTGGTCTCCATTGCTGCATGTTTCCTCAAGTGGCTCCCATCTGTTGATAATATGGCTTATACACGGTGGGATTATCTATCTCAACCTCCCCACCATATAATAATATCTGCAATTCCTAGTTGAGCTTGCAGAAATTTCTGGTATGTCACTATACAAATGTATACAAAATATAATTGTCCCTACTTTTCTCTAATACCTCTCAACTGTTAATAACACAAGCCCTATGCCATCAGATGGCAGAAACAATCTCAATTACATCAGTATTTCTCTTACACACTTTCTTTGAGGTTTTGTCTAAATTCTGGCAGGCCTGTATGACAACAATAATATGAAAAACAACAACTAACCTTACATGCAACCTACTCTATGCTAGGCATTGTTTTACATGCCTTCTGTGTCTTAACTCATTTGATTCTTTTTAAAAATTTTTTATTTAAGTTCAATTTATTAACATATACTGCATTATTAGTTTCAAAGGTAGAATTTAGTGATTCATCAGTTGCATAGAACATCCAGTGCTTTTTACTTCAAGTGTCCTCCTTATTGTCCATCACCCAGTTACCCCATTCCCTGACCCACCTTCTCTCCAGCAACCCTCAGTTTATTTCTTAGAGTTCGGTGTCTCTTATGGTTTGCCTCCCTATTTTCATCTTATTTTATTTTTCCTTCCCTCCCCCTATATTCACCTGTTTTGTTTCTTAAATTCCACAGATGAGTGAAATCATATGATTATTGTCTTTCTCCAACTGACTTATTTCACTTAGCGTAATACCCTCTAGTTCTATCCATGTCATTGCAAATGGCAAGATTTCATTCTTTTTGATGGCTGAGTAATATTCCATTGTGTATATGTACCACATCTTCTTTATCCACTCATCTGTTGATGGACATCTGGGCACTTTCCATAGTTTGGTTATTGTGGACATTGCTGCTGTAAACATTGGGGTGCATGTGCCCCTTTGAATCACTATGTTTGTATCCTTTGGATAAATACCTAGCAGTGCAATTGCTTTGAAAGAATTAATAAGATCAATAAACCCCTGATAAATTTTGATAAACTTATCAAAAAGAGAAGAGAAAGGACCGAAATAAATAAAATCATGGATGAAAGAGGTGAGATCACAACTAACACTGAAGAAATACAATTATAAGAGAATATTATGAGCAATTATATGCCAATAAGTTAGGCAATCTGGAAGAAATGGATGCATTCCTAGAAACATATAAACTATCAAAACTGAAACAGGAAGAAATAGAAAACCTGAACAGACCCATAACCAGCAAAGAAATTTACTCATTTGATTCCTACAACAGCCCAAGGTAGAATCTATTATTCTCTCATTTTACATATGGGGAGATGAGTACATAGAAAATTAGTTATTGGGGCGCCTGGGTGGCACAGCGGTTACGCGTCGGCCTTCGGCTCAGGGCGTGATCCCAGTGTTATGGGTTCGAGCCCCACATCAGGCTCCTCCGCTATGAGCCTGCTTCTTCCTCTCCCACTCCCCCTGCTTGTGTTCCCTCTCTCGCTAGGTGTCTCTCTGTGTCAAATAAATAAGTAAAATCTTTAAAAAAAAAAAAAAAAAAGAAAATTAGTTATTGACTCAAGAAAACAAAGTTCTATAAGTCATGCTATAGTCTGTGCTCTAAACCATTACCCCAGACCTCCCCGCTTAGTTTCTCTTGTAGCCCAAGGCATTAGCAGGCAGAAGTAGTATGTGACTTGGACCGTTGTCTATATTGGCATCTGCTGAAACATCTTCCTTCTATCACAAACACATACAGGTGCCTGCTAACTCATCATCATCCCTCATTCCAAGGCTCCTTCATGACTGGCTTACTTTCAGCTACTTCTATTTTCCCTTTGGGATCACTCTGTAGCTTTCTTGCCTTACTGAGCTTCAGGCACTCTGCTTACCTACCTGAAGCCTTCTCTGGCTGGGTATAACATTCAACCACGTTTCCTTGCCACCTTCCCAGGCACTATTTGGGATTAAAGCCACAGGTCCCTTCTACTACCAGATCAAGATCTCACGACCTATCTAGAGTTTCTTCTCACATTTAAACCCCAGGCTTGGCCATGGAAGGTAGGACATAAGGATGACCTCCTCAGGGACCCACAGTATCTAACACACTCACCTCTTCTTCTTTGACTCCCCTCTGCCTAGTCTGGGAGGTATTTATTTAGGTAGGGTGGGTGAAAATTTTATCTCAACCCTGTATCCTACAAAGTAATGGCTCAGTCTTTCCATCAATCACTCAAGCTAAGGTTTTTAAAACTCAAAATCCAGGGCCTAGGTGGCTCAGTCAGTTGAGTGTCCAACTCTTGATTTCAGCTCAGGTCATGATCTCAGGGCCACAGGATCAAACTCCATGTCCATCTGGCTCCACGCTCAGTGGGGAGTCTGCTTCTCTTTCTCTCTCTTCCTCTCTCTCTGCTCCCCCCAAATAAATTAATAAATCTTAAAAAAAAAAAAAAAACCTGAAAATCCAACAGCTGGTTTCTGTTTTTACTCTTGAACACCTAATCTTCCAAATACAAAAAGGGCTACAGGGTTCACAGAAATACTAAGAATGGCACCTTTTGCTGAATGATATTGAGTAAAGGCTAAATCTTTCACATAACAGTTTCACATGGGGCTTAGATAGAAATGTTCCTGAAAAAGACATTTTATCCACTTATTCATGTTTATTTACTTATTTATTAGCTTGTTGAGTATTTTTGAAACACCTATAAAGCACTGTATTGGTCAAAGTTTCCAGAAAAATAGAACCAAGAAGATGTGTATATATACAGAGACTTATTTTAAGGAATTAGTTCATGTGATTTTGAAGGATGACAAGCCCAAAATCTATAAGATAGGCTGAGAGGTTGGAGACCCAGAGTAGAATTGATGCTGCAATTAGAATCTGAAGGCTGGCAGAATTCCCTCTTCAGGTGCAGAGGTCAGCCATTTTATATTAAGGCCTTCAAATGAGTGAAGGAGCCCCACCCATATTATGGAGGATAATTTCCTTTTCTCAAAGTCCATTCATTCAAATATTAATCCCTTTTCCCTAAAAAAACCTTCACAGAAACATCTAGAATAGTGTTTAACCAAATATCTGGATACTGTGGCCTAGCCAAGTTGACAGATAAAATTAACCATCACAAGCACCTACTCAGTTGCTTTTCACTAGGGATGTAACAGACAACAAAACAAACATGGTCCCTGGCCCCATGGTGTTTACTCAAAAATTCATTAATTCAACAGTGCCTGGATATAAACAAATTCAATTTTAAGTGCAAAAGATTGAAACTAGCTCTTTTACAAGTAGTAAGAAATGATAAGGAAGAGAAAAAGAGGTCCTTGGGTGCCAAAAGCTAGAAGCCTGGGAAAAGGTAGTAGAAAGGGATTCTTGTATCTTTGAAGATGAACTTGAAATCATTCACAGCTTTGTCAGGACCATTCCTACTCATTCCCCCAGCTAACTCTTGCAGGAGGAGGTAGTCCCCTTTTGCCATCTGGAGATGGGTATTGGCAGAAGAGGCTTCATGGAGGAGGTGATGTTTAAGCTAAATGTTCGGTGATCGATAGATGTACACTTGGCAGAAAGTGCAGAGAAAAGTTATTTCAAGCATTGGAGGTCAAAGAAGCCATATATAAAGCCCAAAAGGGAAATATATCATATTTGGGGAAGCACAAATATTCCCTGTGACTAGGACATAGGGCACACTAGAAAAGCACAGAGACAAAAGAGGTGGATAAGTACCCATGGGGCCTTGTCTCCCGTGTATGCTTGGACTGCGCAGTGAGAAACCATAAAAAGTGCTACACTGAAGGAGATGTGATTGTTTTGTGTTTCAGAAAGATCATGCTGGTCAAGAGTCCTGGGGATGGATTACAGTGGGCCAAGATGCCACTAGTGGGCAATTAAACAATCCTGGAGAAAGATGGTGGGGGCCTCAAAGAAAGACTGGAGAGAAGAGAACAAGGTTGGAAGATGCAATCGGACTAAAATTAAAAGACTGCGAGGGGTGCCTGGGTGGCACAGTTGATTAAGCAGCCGACTCTTAGTTTAGGCTCAGGTCATGATCTTTATCTCAGGGTACTGGGATCAAGCCCTGCATCGGGCTCTGTGGTCAGTGCAGAGTCTGCTTGAGATTATCCCTCTCCTTCTGCTCCTCCCACTCGTTCTCACTTTCCCTCTCTCTAAAACAAATGGATAAATCTTAAAAAAAAAAAAAAAGAAAAGAAAAGAACTTGGCAATTTATTGATTGTGCAGGTGGGGGGAAACTGGAGAAGAGGAGTGGTCCTTTCAACCAATGGAACTGCCCACCTTCAAGTGGAACACACAGGCCTGGCCAAGGAGAAACACAGTCATGGTGACCTCAACAGAGGCATAACCCTACCCCATAGTCCCAGGTCACACAAACTCAGAGTTCTTATATAATCTAAGAAAGGGGGAGCAAGGTCCCTCAAATTGACTAATATCAGACTTCCTGCCAGTCTTTGTATATGGCAGACTAAGAAGTAATTGGGTTAGGTGTCATGGTATAATTCATAGCTGATAGTTTTCTATTACCCAAATTAATACTTACAGTAATTCTCTATGAGATCAATTCTATTATCATCGCTATTTGACAGAGACCATATAACCTTCTCAAGACCATCTAACTAATAAGCAGTACTCAGGAGTCAAAGCCTTAGTATTTAAGCTGACTCATAGCCGTCAGATAAGGGCCAGGAGAAGGGAGCTACTCAGACTTAGTCTAAACCATTTTTTTATTTTTATACAATCCAATACTGAATAATTTAAGGATCTCTTGCCTTTTTCCACAAAGGAATGCCAGTATAAATGAGAATAAAGCTCATCTGATTTATAATTCATTTTCTTAAATGTGGAGATGAGATCTTATGTAATTTTCCTTTTTTGTTGTCACTTCCCTCATTACTGTAGTGGGAAATGAAAGAGTCAAGGACCCTATAATCTCCTGCCTAGTTAGCCAAAAAGTTTGCTTGTTTTTATAAGCAAAAATAAAAGCATTGCTCTCTTCTTCTGTTATAGGTACACTGAATACACGGAACTCATCAGATGTCGTTACACATGCATCATTTTAAATATCCCACTTTCCCTTTAAGGTGAAAGGAGGTCCTCCTCCTCCCCCTGGATGAAAACCTATGCAGCCTCCATGACATTTCTACTCACTTTCACATAATAAAAATTCCTAAGCTCATTTTAAATTGCAAACCCAGTCTCAGTTGAAAAACTAAAAAATACCCACTGAAATATATTAATAATCTCTTCAATCCTCATTGAAAGGTGAGGCTTCTCCCCCCGAATGTGGGCACAAGATTCTTTCTTCTCCTTTCCCAACTGGCAATTCTCCACTCAAGCTTGATCTCCCTTCCTGGGAGGGCCAAAGCAGGGAGAGAGAAGAAATGCTAGGGCTTTAGGACATCTGCTAATTAAATGGCCCTGTGGTAAAATGGTTTAGAG
The DNA here is from genome assembly GCF_024610735.1 of Ursus americanus. NCBI lineage: Eukaryota > Metazoa > Chordata > Mammalia > Carnivora > Ursidae > Ursus > Ursus americanus. The sequence continues at coordinate 17,328,090 of NC_142127.1, forward strand.
CTCTGTGGGCAGGCTGGAGATTAAAATGCTCTCTCTCTTTCTCTTGTGAAATGCTTTTGAGATTCTTTAGTGGCTCCTCGCATTGGGGCCTTCCTCTGCAGCTCCCTGTAGATAATTTTTATCTGACTTATCAATAATTGAGAGACATATGTTGGAAAATTTTTCAAATTTTCAAATACATATATATATATATGTATTTGGAATATGTGTTGTGTGCATTACATATTTTGAGGCAATCTGGTATACCAAATTTAGAATTATTATGGCTTTGTACTTAGCTGAACCTTATTATTATTATAGTGATCCTCCTTTGACTTAACAATGCTTTTTGTATTGTGGTCTCTCTTATTTGGATTAATGTGAAGTATTTATGACAGACATGGCTATCATGGCTTTATTTCGGTTAGAATTTGCTTCTTCTATTTTCTTTTTCCTTTTTCCTTTCAAACTATTTCTATCCTTAGGTTTAAATATGTTTCTAATAAACAACATTTAGCTGGATGTAGATATTTCCGGCATTTTATTGTGTTCTATTTGTCTACTTTTTCAACATTTCTTTTTTTTTTTCTCTATTGCCTTCTTTTAGATTGATTTTTTTTCTTATTCAAGTTTCCACTTAACAGGATTGAAAGTTATATGCTCTGTGTATATTCTTTTAGTAGTTACTCTGAAAATTCTACCATGCCCAATTGGGGTAGCTTGGATAATGCTCCCCACTCAAGGATTTCCATGCCCTATTCCCAGAACCTGCAAAACTGTTACTTTACATGGTTAAAAGGGCTTTGAAAATGTGATAATGTTAAGGATTTTGAGATGGGGAAATTATTCTGGGTTATCTGGGTGGGTCCATTGTAATTACATGAATCTTTACAAGAGGGAGAGGGAAGGGTTAGAGTAAAAAAAAAAAGTGGTGTGACAGAAACGGAGAGAAAGACTGAAAGATAATGCACTGCTGGCTTTGGAGATGGAGGATGGAGTCCGAGCCAAGGATGCGGACAGTCTCTAGAAGGCAGAAAAAGTAAGGAAACAGATTCTTTTCTAGAACCTTCAGCAGGAACACAGCCTTGCTGACCCATTTTAGATTTCTGAGTTCCAAAACAGTAAGAAAATAAACCTGTATTGGTTTAAACCATGAAGAATGTAGTCCTTGTTATAGCAGCAATTGAAAATAAATACAGATTTTGGTACCCAGAAGAGGGGTGCCGCTGTAACAAATACCAAAAAATGTGAAAATGACTTTGGAATTGAGTAATGGGTAGAGGGTGGAAGAACTTTGAGGTGTATAATAGAAAAAAATCCTAGATTCCCTTGAACAGACTGTTAATAGACAGGTGGATGCAAATGATTCTGCCAGTGAGGGCTCAGAAGGAAATGAGGGACATGATAGAAAGTAGAGGAAAGGGGGTCCTTGTATATAACAAGTGGCAGAAAACTTAGTTCAATTGTGTGTCCTACAGCTGTACAGAAATAAGAATTTATCAATAGCTAAATCATGGAAGGAGCCGAGATGCCCTTCAACAGATGACTGGATTAAGAAGTTGTGGTCCATATATACAATGGAATATTACTCAGCTATCAAAAAGAACAATTTCTCAACATTTACTGCAACATGGACGGCACTGGAGGAGATAATGCTAAGTGAAATAAGTCAAGCAGAGAAAGACAATTATCATATGGTTTCTCTCATCTATGGAACATAAGAACTAGGAAGATCGGTAGGAGAAGAAAGGGATAAAGAAAGGGGGGGGTAATCAGAAGGGGGAATGAAGCATGAGAGACTATGGACTCTGAGAAACAAACTGAGGGCTTCAGAGGGGAGGGGGGTGGGGGAATGGGATAGGCTGGTGATGGGTAGTAAGGAGGGCACATATTGCATGGTGCACTGGGTGTTATACGCCAACTAATGAATCATCGAACTTTACATCAAAAACCAGCGATGTACTGTATGGTGACTAACATAATATAATAAAAATATTATTATAATAAAAAAATTAACATACTTGGTTGAGAGTTTTCAAAAAAAAAAGAAATAAGAATTTATAAGTGATGAAACTGGATATTTGGCTGAGGAGATTTCCAAGAAAAGTGTTAAAGGTTCACCCTAGTTCCTTCTTGGTGATTACAGTAAAATGCAAGAAGAAAAGGACAGATTGAAAAACTAGTCAGAGAAAAGGAATCAGGACTTGGTGATTTAGGAAACTCTCAAAAGTATGGTTGGACAACCTTTTGCAAGTGATTTATCTCCTTAATGAAGGCATTATCATTGTTATTACTGGTATTATTTTAAATACTTAATATTATTTAGAATTACTCATATGATTACCAGTTTCTTTCCTTCCCATGCATTCTTATATTTCAGACCTTCTTTCTGGAGTCTTTTTCCTCCTTTCTGGAGTATATCATTGGGAATTCCTTAAGTGAAGATCTTTTGGTAGCAAACTCAGTTTTCATCTGACGATATCTTTGCTTCTCCCTCATCGTTAAAATTAAGCTTTACAAAGTATATGATTCCAGGTCGATAGTTCATGTGTATCATCCTTTTGAGCATATTTTCTGTTGTCCTATGGCTCCTTTCATTGCTGTGAGAAGTTGGCTGTCAGTCTAATTGCTGAGCTTTGAAGGTGTTCTTTCTCTCTCTAGCAGTTCATAGGATCTGATCTTTATTATTGGTGTTCTATAGTTTTACTACAAAGTTTCTAGAAATGAAGTTCTTTTTGTTAATCTTTCTTGATATAGTTTTGATTCTTAGATCTGTTGGCTCATCAGATCTAGAAAATTCTCAGCTATTATCTCTTGGGATATCTCTCCTCTAAATTCTCTCTCCTCTCTTTCAGCACTTCTGTTAGACTCCTTGTAGACTTTCTTATTTTATCCTTTGTACTCTGTGACACTCTTAAATATGCTCAATCCCCTCATCTCTCTGTGCAAGTCTCTCTTCCAGTTCATTAATTCTCCACTCAACTATGTCTATTCTGCTGTTTAATTCACCCACTGCATTTTTTATTCAAATATTACATTTCATTTATTAAAGTTTTGTCCCTTTTCAAACTTGGTCAGTCATTTGATAGTCTGTTAATTTTTAAATTTTTATTTCTTTAAACATTCCATGTAAAATAAATTTATATTCTATGCTTAATAATTCCAATACTTATGTCCTTGGAGGTTTAAATCTATAGAAATAATACAGGCATTCCCTCATGGTGGCTTTTTTCCTCATGTGTGTAAAATTTTTCATTATGAGCCAATATTTTCTTGAACTTAATCTGTGGCAATACTGAGGGGACTAAGTTGTGATGCTCTTCTCCAGGAAAGATTTCTATTTTCTCTTTCTCAGCATGGGTAGGAATGGAGTAGTCAAGGATTACCAACCGTACCACTTTAGTTAAAACATTCAGTAGCTGTCTTTGGATAATACTTCTCAAAGAATTCTCGGGAAAAAATTGTTATTAATTCTTTTCTTTTTCTTCCTTTTTTTCTCATCATGGAGACAGATGTCCTTACAGACGCCCTTTGTTGACCAGTGGATTTCTTTCTTCTAGTCTGTTTATTTGCCAGGGGTCTAGCCCCTTCAAAAATTCTAGTTAAATGAAGGAGTCTCCGTTTTATACAAGCCCATGGTATGATCTCCTACTCCCCTGAGATATAAATCCTCAAAGCTCTAGAATCCTGAGTCTACACTGCCTGCGTTCAAATTCTGCCTTTTCTCTGACCACTTTTTCTTTGACCATAGACAAGTTACCTAACTTCTCTGTGCTTCAGTTTCCTCTTCTATAAAATGGATATTACTAATAATTGCTCTCCTATAGGATTGTTATAGGGAATAAATGAATTGATATGAGTAAAATGCTTGGAACAGTGCCTGAGCCACAGAATGTGCTCCAAAAGTGCTTACACTTACTTTGGGTATTGGCATGTGCCCCCATGTTGATATAAGGCTCTCTTACTCAGTTTTAGCTCGCTAAACTTCTAAAAAATGATCTTGAGGATTTGCTCTATTTTCTTTCAAGCTGACAGCATTTAAAGAATGTTTGTTATAATTTACCCAGAATCTAGTTTAACTTGTTATAACTTACCCAGAATCTAGTTGAAAAGAATGTTGGTTACAGTTTTTCCAGAATCTAGTTGAAAAGCCTAGTAGGAAGGCTGTTTTGATGACTTAGTCCCTGTGCTGTGGACACTGAGATGAAGGGATCATTCGAAAGCAGTTTCAAGGCTGTGCCAGGGACCTCAGGTCCTTGAACATTTTAAGCTTTCCAGGAATAGAAAAGGGTTAACAGAATAACAAAGGGCTGCTTTGTTCTAGGCTCTTCTTTAGAGGCATGACCAATAGCCCCACTTAATGCTCCAGTGGAAGACCTCCCCAAAGTGCTCTGACAACTCTTAGTGGAAGGTAACTTTATTTTTTCCCCTGCACTTAAGCTGTGTACAATTAACTATTACAACATATGCATTATTTTACCTCATTCAACCTCAATAAATATTAAATGCATGAATGAACAAATGAAAGAAAAAGGCAATGGAAAAAATAACATGTATGAAGAATGGACTCTTTCTCTGATTTAAAACTAAAGGTGAAACTTCCCCATAACTTTTCAACATGCTAAATTTTCATGAACAAGCCAATTGATCAATATTGTTTAAAAATATCAAGGTAAATAACTGAACAAAAAGCAAAAGCATTAAAATTGGCTGCTTCTGGGGAATGAAACCAATGATAAGGTGAGTTGGTGATCTACTGTTCTTTAAAAACCCTCTGTCCTATTTGATTTCTAACCATGCACTATTTGATTTTTTACTATGCATATATTTTTTAAAGATCTATTTATTTATTTTAGAGAGAGAGAGAGAGAGCACAAGCAGGAGGGGCAGAGAAAAAGGAAGACAGAATATCAAGCAGACCCCAGGCTAAGCGCAGAGTCCCACTGGGGCTCGATCCTACGACCATGAGATCACTACCTGAGCTGAATCCAAGAGTTGGACAGTCAACCAACTGTGCCACCCAGGAGGCCCAGATTTTTTATTAGGTATATCTTGGGGGGAAAATGAAATATTTAAAAGCAAAGATTAGCCAATTTTGGACCTTCTGTAACTCAAAAGCACCCAGTAGTACATCTGACCTCATGAGGTTTAGTACAGTCTTTTATTCTATCTTATTTTTTAATTTAGTGCCCAGAGTCCCAATTCCTAAAGAGTTGTTGACCCAAAGCCAGGTTGACAAATAAACAGAATTCTGAACTTTAATAAGGCAGTTCCAGTGGACCTAGACCGAGCTGAGTAAGCCTACTGACTGGTGCCAGAAACTAGCTGTAAAGGGACTATGTAAATCAATTAACTCCTTGGTTTTTATGGAGATCTCTTGATACCAAAACATCTTTCTTTACATGCTTCTCTGATCCTGTGGAGATGAAAATTGACATCCATAGTCATATTCTACCAAAAGAATGGCCAGATCTAAAAAAGGTAATGGTGATTAATCTGCTGAATTATTTCTGGAACTTCTCCAGGGTTTCTCACTGCTTCTATTACAGATCTATCTCTTCTTTGGGGAATTAGATGTTAAGTTTCTCTGCTCTAGGGGTGATTTAAAATTATTTGCTAGCTCTGATTTCCCAGTTTTTTAAAATTACTTTTATATTTATTTTGAAAGAACATTGATCAAAGAAGTAAGTGCCTTCTCAAAATCCCCTTTTCTCCTCAAATGAAGCATTCTTTAAAATTTCTGGACAATTTAAGTCAGGCAGTTTTACTTCCATTTAAATCACATATTCAGCTGCCGGGAAGATACGTGCCAACTACAGAATTTAAAGTTACAGCTTCAAGTAAAAGACTATTAAAAAAATGGAATGTGATAGGCTTCCAGGACTTCTAAAACACATCTCCTTTCCAAAATGTTTAAAATAAGTTTTAGAAGCATCAAGAGATAGCTTTGTGGAATTTTTTTAAGTCTATTTTAGGACACTGTCTGAAACCTTTCCTTTTGATGTTCTTTAAGCTGTAAATCCTTGTTATGAACTAGAGAGTAGGAACATCAAAAAACCCTAGAGAAAATGACATGAAGCCTTTGTACAATGAGTGTCTCTTTCTCTGTTTCTCAAAAGAAGGAAATTTCCTTTTGTCATTAAGAGCTTTCAAATGAATACTAAAAGAAGGAGGTGGGGAACATGAAGAAATTTATAATTGGTTTGAGATTTATTCAGGCTAAGTATCAGGTTTTACCCAATCTTCAGCCTTCTCTAGTATTTTCATGCCACTAATAATGTTTCATCTTTTTTATCCCAAGTGAGGAAAAATGAATTAACACAAACTCTAATTAAAATATGGTTTATTGTGCAAGTAAGTGAAACTATTTTCTTCTCATAACTGTCTCCTGGAAGAATGTTAATCTTGTTTCTTTGTCCATTGGTACTTTAGGTAAGGTGGATAGTAAACATTGTAGACTGAAAAATACATATGATGCTGAACCATCTGTGAAAGGCTTTCCTGTTATAGCAGGTAGTAAAAACTAGCCATACCAACTGACCCCTCCACGAGTCTAAGTGCCTACATGGGAACTTGCTGCTCTGAATGCTATTGTCCTCATCATGTTTTATTAAAGTGTAAACACCACTTCACAAAGTTAGTGATGAAGACCCAGAGCAGCCTAAAAAGTGCCTCCACTTTGCTAAAGGGAGAAAACTTTCTACCTAGTATCCTGTGCCACAACCCCACCTCCCATTATCTGCCTCCCACCCTGAAGCCTGCCTCCAGTTTGAGCAGAGAAGCTGTCGCCAAGAGCTGACAATTGCTAGGTGACCCCACCCAATGCAGGGCCCTAAAGAAATTCTTAAAATTGCTTAGGAAGCTGAAAGATGCAGAGCTTAGGGAGGCTATAACCATAAATGTGTGCCCTAGAGACTTCCTAAGCACATGTTCTGCTGGCTCTTTATCCCCCTTCTTCTTATTTTTTTTTTTAAGATTTATTTATTTATTTGAGGCAGGGGAAGGGTAGCGGGAGAGGGAGAGAGAGTCCCAAGCAGACTCCACACTGAATGTGGAGCCTGATGAGGGGCTGGATCTCACAATCTAAGTTCGCAATCTGAGCTGAAACCAAGAATGGGACACTTAACTGAATGAGCCACCCAGGCACCCCCTCCCTTCTCCTTCTTAACTTCTAGCTGTCTCCTCAAAAGAGGGGAGGGGCATTTTGTCCCAATAAACCAGGGTTCTATCTAGTAGTCTCATATGCTGCAAACAGATAACTGATAGACTTAATAATGTTGATGATATAATGATAGTAATAATAACAATTATACCCTTAGACTTCCAGGGAGCAATATATATATACATTTGATTCACATAAAAATCATGTAAATTGCAAATAGGATTTATATTATTAATCTTGCTGGACCAATGAGTGCCTGAGACTCAGAAATGAGCCTCTAATCCCCAAGCTATGTGGGACTGTGGCGGCCCCTCTACAGCATTACCACCACAACCATCTTGATAGAGCTGGCTCAGGTAACTCATATAATTGCTATGAGGATGTCCCTGCTTCCCTCTGTCCCCCATTGCCTCCCTCGACACCAGCCTGTTCCCCAATTCTGCACATTCATGTAAACCCACTGAGGGCCTCATCACAGAGTCACTGGAACCTGACTTCAATCAACAGGGAGTGGATCTGTTATGTGGTAAAGTTTTCATTTGATTACAGGCAAGCCAGTGATGAAAAAAAACAGCCGAAAAACAGTTGTGTGTTTTCAAACTGGGAGAGAGATTATAAACATACATGTAAATAGTGCTGTGATTCTTCTTCCTCTCTCCCCATTTCCAGTCCATATAGTCAGAGTAAAGCGAGCATTAAAGTGACATGAGTCCTTAGCGTTCATATAGTTCGGTAATTATGGCAGTTTTTCCTTTATCTTCAAATTGTTTCTTAAGGGGTAAAATATTATTTCAAAACATCAATCTTTTCTCACCATTTTTTCAAGCTTTCCAATAAAAGAATGAAAAGGAAAAGCCAGTACTATTTTGTTTCAGAGGATGAAGCCCCTTTGGAAGAACTAATATCTGTTTTCTAACCTGCCTTTCCCTATTAAACATTAATGGACACACCTCAATAACCTTGACCTCCTACTGCAGTGAAGAAACAGAAAAGCAGAATCAACATGTCTGGGTTGATAATTAACTAATGATTACAAAGGACTGGGATTGGAGAAATCTTTTCATTTCCACTTGCTAATAATGATTTTACTCAGACTTACAGTTAAGATCCTTGGGGGGGGGATCTATCTCAGGTGGAAAGACAGCAGATGCAGGGGGCAGTTGATTACATTATGTTTCTGATGCATCAGGACCCCCACTCTCTGCTGTCATCAAAAGGAGGATGGTGGCCCAAGGAACCATGGTAAACACTGTTTCAGGTTGATCCACAATGAGATTATTCAGAACAACAATGATGATAATAAGGTCTTGGCTCTTTCTTTCAGTAAGAATTTATGGACTACCTACTATGTCCCCAGTAGTAAGATTTGCAAAGATTCTTCTAGTTTTAAATGGGGTCGAAAAATTCTGGCCTTAATAAATAATACATTTGCCTCTTTTTTCATTAGCAATGATTTAATTGCACTTGATCACTGTCAGGTTTTAGGAGACAAAATTCCAGGCATAACCTGACTTTTAAGCAACCCCTCTGAGAAACAAATATCTGGTTTCATCACACAGGAAGTTCCTTATTCACCTCATGAAGGGTGAGGTCCCCAAGACACTAAAAATGCCATTCAATTCATCTACCTCTGATTCATATGAATCCATCTCAGAAACATATCTCTTATATATAGAACTGAATTCCCTTGAATTTTTTAGTTTGTTTTTTATTGTCATGCCCTTAAATGCCTATGGAACACTGGTCATTGTCAGTCAAACATTTCCAGACTGTTAATGCCTCTTGGCATATGCTCTCACCAAAACTACGTTCAAGGTCATAAATTTCAGATCCCAGGCTTGGTTCAACCTAGGATGACAGCTGCAGAACAATGTAGAGCCCAGACGTGGAGCAGTTGCCCTGAATAGATTAGGCCTTTGCAGGGGGCTTAGAAGAAACACAAAATGGTCAAATTTTGTGCTTTCCAAGAAAGAGGAAGGAGGAACACAGGGTGACAAGAGCTCCTTCCTTCAGAGCACTCTTTAATGTCTGATCCTAGGGTATGCCTTCTTCCACCACCTAAGGATAAAATGGGCTGCCACACTGTGCTACTTCCAATGCCATCCCTGTGTGCTACCACCACCGCCATGAAGCCCACTAACACAACCATCACCACTACCACCTCACAACCTCTACCATTGCCACCACCACTGCCATCCCTACAAACACCACAAACATCACAATCACCACCTTTGTCACTACCTCCTCCACCTCCAATGCCACTGTCACCATCATCATGATCATTGTTAGCACTGATGAGGCCCTTTCTATAAACCAGGTCTGGTATCAATAGCTTTCTATGAATTTTATCTCAATTAATTCCCGTAAAACCCTATGTCACAGGTACATATGAAGCACAAAATGTAGCCTCATTTTACACATAAGGAAACAGTGCTTTTGAGATGCTAAGTTACTCCAACAAAGTCAAGGATCCTGTAAGTGGTTTGTCATGTGTGACAAGATCCCTTTGTTCTGCCTCCCTCTGCCTCTCTGCCCTTCTTCTAATGGAATACATCTTTAAACTGCTAACTTACGGGTTAAAGTTCCTTAGCAAATTAAGAAGTAAGAAAGACAGTGAGGAAAGAAGGAATAGAGAAAGAAAGAAGAAAAGAAGGAGAGAAGAAAACAAGGAAACAAAACCTTTTCTTCTACAGTAAAGTAAGATTCAATGGCAACTTTCCAATTCAAGAGAAAGTTTATTTACTCTAAAATGTAACTGGTTGAGGACATATACCACCTCCTTCACCAATATAAATCTCTCAGCAGCTTTATCCAGGAGAAGGTCTGAGGGGGCGGGGGTGGGAGCACAGGGTATTAAATGCATGAAAGGAGAAGAGTGGAGTGGCGGGGTAGGAGAAGGGCAAAAGAGAAACTCGGTACAAAGAAGAGAAGCTAGGCCCCCTGGTGGACAGTTTCCTTTGCATACCCAGCCTACTACTCCAGGTCCTCTGTCATTTAGGAAGGGGGCAGGTAGATTTCCAGAGCTAATATGATTATTTGGAGCTAGAACTCAAGAACAGACCTTATGCCAAGGTAGAATAAGGCTGGTACAGAATTTACCAAATCTTAAATCTCTTGGGGCAGGCCCTGGTCACAGACGCAGAGACATACAAACACCTCTGTGCTGCAGGCCCAGACCTCTCCTCTCAGTCGGGAGGTGAGAGGGCAGCTAGGAAGAGGAACGTGCCAAGATCTGACTCCCTCAAGACAACTTCCCTGTAATATGACATGAAAGCCAACCACTGTTAGCTGGTTTCATCCAACTACAAGAAGGAAGAAGTTGAGCTGATGTTCAGCTTTCCTACCCTATCACTACTGACAAGAGCTGTTGATGAGCTCTTCACATCAATGTTTCCAGCCCCCACAGCTTCTCTTCTTCCATCACACTGTGACAGTCACTGTTCTGAAGCCTGGAAACACTGAAAATTGGAAGTTCCTCACCAATCTGACCCCAGACCATCTTTGCAACCTCCTTCCCTAGATACTATCTGACTCAAGTTGGTGGTCAGTACCCTCCTCCAGGCTAGCAGAGAGCTTGGGTGTTACTCTACCACAGCATGTCTCACACACCATTACCCTTCAGTACTTGCTAGCCCAGCCCCACATGTTCAAGAATGTGCTCCACACAGGCTGGAAGTGTCCTTCACTTTTATCTTCTCTGCCCTAGTAAGCTGGTCAGGGGTGGGATTCCATGAGGGTTTGAACAATGAATGAACAAAATGAGATTGTAAAACCTATAGTTACATGAGTCATATATACCTGTGTTCTTAAGCAGTCTTTGAAAATTTTTAATTAATGACCTCAAGAAGAAATATATTTTATATTACGACTCAAGAACATTCATATATATAATGGAAAAGTCTAATGAAACTAATACCACAAGGGAAACATTCTAATATATTATTCTATTCTACTCTGTTCTATTCTACTTCACTCTACTCCATTCCATTCCATTCCATTCCATTCCATTCCATTCCATTCCATTCCATTCCATTCCATTCCATTCCTTCACTCTTTTACCTTGGGTTTTCTAAGAAGCAGACCCTAAAACAAAGATTCAAATGAAAGTAGTTTACTTTGGAGGTGATACCAGGAAATATCAGTAGAGAGGAGAAATGAGACAGGGAAAGCAAGGCAGCCATCATCTCAGACTCATCATGCCCAAGGGATGGGGAAACCAGTGTACTTATATACAGACACCCTCAGTCACTGGTTGAGGGATTTGGAGGCAGAGGGCCAGGAATGGGGGCACTAATTTCCTGGAACTTCTGACCTTCTAGAAGGACATTCTAGAAAGACCTTATCAAAGCTGGCTTTAGTAGCAATAGGGAAGACCTTGTCAAAGAAATGCGGGGGCTGGCAGGTGAAGGAGGGCTGGTGTGCATAGGAGTGTTAAGGTGAGGGAGGATGGGTGGGACACTGGCAGCCTCCACTATACACTATTTTGATTTTTAGAATGTCTGGGTCACTATCCACTAAACTGATTTCATGATCTACTAATGGATTGCAACCCATGGTTTGAAGAGCAGTGTTAGTGTTCTAAGATGGTATCTCCTAAAGAGTAGGCCTTAGAGTCCATGTACTCCTGGTGGTCTGTGAAATGATTGTAGGTGGTACATCAACAGGATTTTTTCATGTTAAACCTCATTTAAAAATTGCAACCTAGTGTCGGATATCTGATCCAGAACACATAAACAACTCTCAAAACTCAGTCATAAGAAGACAAATAACCCAATAAAAAAAAAAAAAAACTGGGCAAAAAATTTTCACAGATACTTCACCAAAGAAAACATGGCAAATAAGTACGTGAAAAGCTATTCTAGTTATTAGAGAAATACAAATAAAAACCACAATGATATAGCACTACACACCTACTGAAATGGCTAAATTAAGAAAACTGATAATACTACATGCAGGTGAAGGTGTGGAGCAACTGGAACTCTCATACTCTGTTGCTGGGCATGCAGACTGCTACAGCCACTGTAGCCACAGTTTCTAAGTGGCAGTTTCTCATGAGGCAATTCTGCTCCTGGATATTAACCCAAGAAAAATTAAAACATATTTCCACACAAAGAACTGTCTTCAAATGTTTATGGCAACTTTATTTATAATAGCAGATAAGCAGAAAAGCAAAATGTCCACCAGGTGATGAATGAATAAACAAACTGTGGTATAACCCTAGAATGGAATACTGCTCATCAGTAAAAAAGGAGCGAACTAGTGACACATGCAACAACATGGATGGATCTCAAATGCATTACTGAATGAAAAAAAATCCACTAACAAAGTATGCATAATGTATGATTTAACTTAAACAACATTCTGGAAAAGTCAGACTTATAAATAGAGAAATCAGACCAGTGGCTATAGGGGCTGAGGACAAGGGTGACTCAAGTGTTGACTGTAAAGGAGCATAAGATTATTTTTCAGGGAAATGAAAGACTCTATTTATTTTGATTGCAACATGGGATTGCATAGAATATACACTTACAAAGATCTAACTTTACTGTATGTAAATTATACCTCAATAAACCCAACTTAAAGAAAATTGCAACCTAGGTAAAATGAACACTTCTATGATATAGCATTTTCCTCCAGAATAAATATATTTGAGGGAAAAAAGTAAATTGATTTAAATATCAATATTGAGTATGTGATACATGGGTATGGGTTGGGGGGAGAAAATGGGAGGGTGATGCCTGGTAGGACCGAGCTCAAGATCCTTTGCCCCAGGGATGCCCCTTTATTGCAATCTTCCCTGTTTTGTTCCTCCAGTCTAACTGTGCTTCTCCCCTGCAGAGATTCGGCTATGGAGGCTGGGTGCAGCTCCAACACCACAGCAAGGTGAGTTTCTCCCAAAGCGGGAATGTGCCTTAAACCAGGGACATTCTGAGCCTGAGATGTTCTTACAGGCGGGCCTCCTGGGAGCTCAACTCATGTCCTCTTACTGACTTTGTAGTAGGCAAGGGAGCAGCACTGAATTTCTCAAAATTACTAGGAAAAACGAGGGTGACTTCAAAGAGCAGTATTTAAGAAGATAAAATTGCAATTTGAGAAGCCATTAAGAAATCTTTTTTTTTCTTTTTTCTTTTTTTTTTCCCCCGCCCTAGAACCAATTTTAGCATTTATTGCTCTGCCTCAAGAAAGCGACCTGGGCTCTTTCCACAGGTATTACAGTATATTAATGCCAACCAAATAAATGGCACAGTTTAGGTTTGTGCACAAGCTGGAGAAATTAAACATTGGAGACAAAGAGGAGGAAAAGCCACTTTCATTAAAGGTTGAGTCTGGTAAGAGGAAAAGCAAGAGGAGGAAGGCCTGGGGCAAAGCATTCTGCAAGTAACAAGGCCTGAGAGTGAGCTGAAGTCTAGTGCTACACAGAAGTCAGATCTGACTTCACTTTCAGAGGCATCTCACACTCTCATGGAGTTCAGATCACATTCCTGAGCCTCCAGCTAAATGTAGACAGACCCTGGAGGCAGGCCCTGGAGGACTCGTGGTCTGGGAGGCACAGTTACCATGTGCAGAGGTAACTTGGGAGAAACGCAAACTTGGGGGTCTCACCCCAGACCTACCAACTCAGGAATTCTGAGGGTCAGGCCAGCAATCTGTGTTTTGACAAGCCTCTGGTGATTCTCACATTCACTCAAGTATGAGAACCACTGGCACATACATTCATTTACTCACTCACTGATTTATATTGATACCTATTTTATGTCAGGCCCACCAATCTCGACACCAGGAATAGGCTGCTGAACCAGAGATACTCGCTGCCTTCATGGTGCTCAAATTCTAGGGAGAGACAAACGTGACCACAATAGAGAATGGAATGAAAAACAGCGCTGTGGTAGCGAGTGACGGGAAGATTCACTGGGCTGGCTGCTCAGGGAGCCAGCTAAACTCAAAGGTTAAGATGGGAAGAAAAAGCCTGGACAAGTGTCCCTGGATGAGGAACAGCAGTTGCAAAGCCAACCAAGAAAGAGTTATGTTTGAGGAACAGAAAGGAAGGGAATGTGACTGAGATGTAGTGAAAGGGGGAAATGGTAGGAAATACGGCTGGTGAGGTATGCAGGGGCCATATCATGGAGGGACTCTGGGGACACCTGAAGTGTCCCCAGCTGTGGAATCCGGATTTTATTCTCAGTGCAACACAAATTCTCTGGAGGGTCTTAATGGTTTAAAAAGACCACCTTGACTTCTCTGTGGTATAAAAACAGAGACAGGTAGAGTTTAGGGAGCCAAGGTAAGAAGCTGGAGAGGTGGGCAGAAGCTTCGTCAGACAGGGCCATAGAGGATAGATTTAGGCCTTCGTACTTGATCCTGTAGGCAATGGAGAATAAATAGTTTTGAACATCAGAATCTCTGGGGCAGCTTGTTCTCACCTTCCTTAAAGAGTGCCCACTAAGTGCTGGTCTAGACACTGTGCTGTACTCCTCCCATTAAAAGTGCTAGTTCCTAGCCTGGGAGCTGGTGATGTCAGTTGGCCTTAAATCTCCCCAAGGGAGAGAACATTCTGAGTGGAGCTGATTACAAGACCATTAGGAAGTCCGCAGGAATGGGTAGCCTGTGATCGGTTTTTAGGTCTCATTTGTAAACTTGACACTGGATGTGAATAGCTTTCATTTCATTTTGTTTTCATGTCAAGAGATTGCATAAACAGTAAATCTCCAAAAGAAAACAGGAATGAAAATATTTCATATCTACTACCTATATGTTTCCAGCAAAATTGGACAGAATTTAATAGAACACAACAGTGACACTCTCTTTCCCTTTCTCTCAAAAACAAAACAAATGAAAACACAATAGAACCGGATCTGTATTTTTCATAATTATAATGGTCAGGGATTACAATCACTGGAAAAACAACATGCAAATACATATAAATATGGAAATTAAGTTAGCAATGAGAAAATCCAGTATTTGGGGGCTGAAATTTCTTTTTGTTATCCTACATTCCTTTGAACAAATATTTTGTGGCCCCCAGGACTGATTTACCTCACATATTCCTGTCCTCTGAAAAATCTTTCCAAAACATTTCTCTGGTCTGCCCATTTGTTTCTCTTTTTAACCTTTGATTTTTCAAAGCTCTTGGAATGAATTGAGGGGTATTTGTTTGCCACAGGAGAGCTTTGTTCCAAACTAAAAAACACCATTTGTCCTTGGTTGAGTATTGATTAAAGCATAGGTAGCAAGCAGTGTAGGAGCTGCTTGGGGTGGGGAAAGAATACCTAGGAGCATTTCGGAGGGTAGACACAGGGTCTTTTTCAAATCCATGGGTCAGAAGCATCTAGAAACATCCAATGAGTGTTTTTCAGGCCCTTGGTGATACAAATACAGACACACACACCCGTGCACATAAATATGTGTCTGTGCATGCATATACACATACACATCATTTCTATCTGATTAGCATTTTGCACACACTATTCTGTGTGATCTCATCAGGTTGTTGCTCTCAGAATGATTTCCCCCAGAAAGAAAAACCTACCCAGTTTTTCACCTGTGTCCCAAGCACAGAACCTTCCAACCCCATGGAGTTGGGGTGCATCATTCTCCCAGTGTGGAAGTGTTCTCCATCCTGGAAGCTCCCAGAACCCCATGCTATTGGTATTTTTATGGAGGCTTTCTCATGTAGGCATGTTCGATTATTAACTCCATTTCTAGCCCTCCTCCCCTCCCTGGAAAAGTGGTGGGGGACCGAAAATTCCAAGCTTCTAGTCATGGCTTGGTCCTTCTGATGACCAGACCCCATCCAGGAGCCATTCAGGAGTCTACTCAGAGTCATGTCTATAGAACAAAAGATGCTCCTAGTACTCTTACCCACTTAGCAATTTACAAGGGTTTTATCTGTATGTAGATGTCAGAGGATTAAAGACCAAATATTAAAATAAGAGATGCTCCTAGTAACCCTCAACAAAGTAAGTAGAGATGGAACACACTTCAACATCATAAAAGCCATATACAAAAGACCCACAGCTAATATTCTCAATGGGGAAAAACTGAGAGCTTTTCCTCTATGTTCAGGAACAAGACAGGGATGTCCACCCTCACATGACCATTTAACATAGTACTAGAAGTCTTGGCCACAGCAATCAGACAACAAAAAGAAATAAAAGGCTTCTAAATAGGCAAGGAAGAAGTCAAACTTTTGCTATTTGCAGACAATATGATACTCTACATAAAAAACCCAAAAGACTCCACCAAAAAATTGCTAGAACTAATACATGAATAAAGCAAAGTCCCAGGATATAAAATCCATGTGCAGAAATCTGTTGCATTTCTATACACCAATCATGAAGCAGCAGATAAATAAATCAAGGAATCGATCCCATTTACAATTACACCAATAACAATAAGATACCTAGGAATAAACCTAACCAAAGAGGTAAAAGATCTGTATGCTGAAAACTATAGAACACTTATGAAAGAAATTGAAGAAGACACAAAGAAATAGGAAAAAATTCCATGCTCATGGATAGGAATAACAAACACTGTTAAAATGTCTATACTACCCAAAGCAAACTACACATTTAATGTAATCCCTATCAAAGTACCATCAGCATTTTTCACAGAATAACAATAGAACAAACAATCCTCAAATTTGTATGGAACCACCAAAGGACCCAAATAGTCAAAACAATCCTGAAAAAGAAAAGCAAAGCGGGAGGCTCACAATTCCAGACTTCAAGCTATACTACAAACCTGTAGTCATCAAGACAGTATGTCACTGGCACAAAAACAGACACATAAAGCAATGGAACAGAACAGAAAACCCAGAAATGGACCCCACAACTCTATGGTCAACTAATCTTTGACAAAGCAGGAAAGAATATCTAATGGAAAAAGACAGTCTTTCCAACAAATAGAGTTGGAAAAACTGGACAGCCACATGCAGAACAATGAAATTGGACCATTTTTTTTACACCATACACAAAAATAAATTCAAAATGGATGAAAGACCTAAATTTAAGACAGGAATCCAACAAAACCCTAGAGGAGAACACAGGCAGCAACCTCTTTGACCTCGCTGTAGCAACTTCTTACGTGACACGTTGCCAGAGGCAAGGGAAAGAAAAGCAAAAATGAACTATTGGGGCTTCATCAAGATAAAAAGCTTTTGCACAGTGAAGGAAACAATCAACAAAACTAAAAGGCAGCCTACGGAATGAGAGGAGATATTTGCAAATGACATATCTGATAAAGAGTTAGTATCCAAAATCTATAAAGATCTTATCAAACTCAACACCCCAAAAAAACAAATAATCCAGTTAAGAAATGGGCAGAAGACATGAAGAAACATTTTCACAAAGACATCCAGATGGTAGACACATGAAAAGATGCTCAATATCACTCATCATCAGGGAAATGCAAATCAAAACTACAATGAGATACCACCTCACACCTGTCAGGATGGCTAAAATTAACAACACAGGAAACAACGGATGTTGGAGAGGAGGCAGAGAAAGGGGAATCCTCTTGCACTGCTGGTGGGAATGCAAACTGGGGCAGTAACTCTAGAAAACAGTATGGAGGTTCCTCAAAAAGTTAAAAATAGAACTACCCTATAATCCAGCAATTGCACTACTGGGTATTTACCCAAAGGATACAAAAATACAGATTTGAAGGGGTACATGCACCACGATGTTTATAGCACCATTACTAAACTATGGGGAGAGCCCAAATGTCCATTGACCGATGAATGGATAAAGAAGATGTGGTATACATACACAATGGAATATGACTCAGCCATCAAAAAGAATGAAATCTTGCCATTTGCAACGACATGGATGGAGCTAGAGTGTATTATGCTGAGCAAAATGAGTCAGAGAAAGACAAATACCAGATGGTTTCACTCATATGTGGAATTTAGAAAACAAAACAGACGAACATGTGGGAAGGGGGGAAAAGAGGCAAGAGGGGGAGGCAACCCATAGGAGATTCTTAATAACAGAGAACAAACTGAGGGTTGATGGAGGAAGGTGGGTGGAGGATGGACTAAATGAGTGATGGGTATTGAGGAGGGCACTTGTTATGAGGAGCACTGGGTGTTGTATGTAAGTGATGAATCACTAAATTCTACTCCTGAAACCAATATTACACTATATGTTAACTAACTAGAATTTAAATAAAAATTTGGAAGAAAAAAGGAGAGATGCTCCTAGTGTTCTTATCACTTAGGAAATTACAAGGGTTTTAGGAGCCAGGAATCACGGGCAGAGACCGATATATATATATATTTTTTCTATTATTTCACACTCCATCTCTGGGGAGCCAGGAAGACACCCAAATGGATAAAGAACACACAGATAGCAATAATTTTGTGCTAACTGAGCAAAAGAGACAAAAAGTAGTGAGGGACTTCAGAGGAGGTGGAAAGCCCAGGCAATTTTCATGAAAGAATCTCAGAACTGTAGAACTAGTGATTACCTAGTCAGTGTTTGAAAATTAGGGCTGCAATGCAACAGTGAGCCATGGTATCAATGCAGTGGATTACAGCAGCCTAAAAAATTAAATAGATTACAAAAGAGAACAGCAGAATGCATTCATGGTAAGAGTAAATATTGTTTCATAGAACTTTTGTCTCAGTTTGTATCTGTATAAATAGATATATTGGGGTGTAGTGTGTCACAATGGAAAATACATTTCTTAATGTGGTATCATGGCCAATACTGACTAAAACCCTCATCCAATGCCCTCATTTCATGTTTGTATTTTTAAGTTTAATTTTTCATTACATAAGTAATATTTGAATAAATTTTCCTTTTTAAATTTAGGCTTTTGGAGATAAAGCTATAGTTAATTCCCTTGGATCAGCATTCCCTATCCTCAAAAGTAATTCCTATCCAGGTACCTGGCTGGCTCAGTTTATAGAGCATGCAACTCTTGATCTCAGGGTCATGAGTTTGAGGCCCCACAATGTGTATAGATATTACCTAAAAATACAATCTTTTTTTAAAAAAAGTAATTTCTACTAACAGTTTGGTGGGTATCTTTCCAGACCTTTCCCCATTATTTTATTTATATATACATGTGCCTATAGAAACACATAGTATTATGTAACATGTTTTTGTGTATTTTTTTTAGTTAAATCAATCAGCCTCAAACAGAAAACAAATGGCACACTAATTTAGGTGTGAGAAGTCAATTTAGACTACTCAGAAAAGAGCTAACAAAAAGCCTATTTATAAAGGTGTAGGTATGTATGTGATGAAATTGTAGAGGCAGGCAGGGGTTAGAGCCTGAAGGGTTTTGCAGGCCGGGTTAAGGAGTCTGGATTGTGCCTTTGGGGCAATGGGATTCCATTCAAGAGGTTTTTGTTTTGGGGGATGATGATGATGGTGATGATTATGTTCAGTTAGCCAACATATAGTACATCATTAGTTTTTGATGTAGTGTTCAACAATTCATTAGTTGTGTATAACACCCAGTGCTCATCACAACATGTGCCCTCCTTAATACCCATCACCTGGTTACCTCATCACCCCACTCCCCTCCTTTCTGTAACCCTCAGTTTGTTTCCCAGAGTCCAGAGTGTCTCATGGTTTGTCTCCCTCTCTGATTTCTTCCCATTGAGTCCATTCAAGAGTTTTAAATGGACAGTGGCCAAATCTGATTAAAGGTTTTAAAAGTTGACTCTGGGGACACCTGGTGGCTCAGTCTGTTAAGCATCAACACTTGATCTCAGCTCAGGTCTTGATCTCAGGGTTGTGAGTTCAAGCCCCACATTGGACACCACACTGGGTGTGGAGCCTACTTTAAAAAATTTTTTTTTTAATTTAAGTTTAAATTTTAAAAAGTTGATTCTGGCTCTTCTGTAAATACTGGGAACAAAAGTGAAAGCAGGAGATCAGGCTGGAGGCTGACACAGTCATTCGGGCAAGAGAGGAGGGGGCTTAGGCCAGACTGGGGCAGTGGGACGTGGAGGAGGGGACCACTGCACGATCTACTCTGGAGACAGAATTCAGGGCGTTGGGAAATGAATTGGATAAGTGACATGGTAGGCAGAGGCAAGTGAAATAGTGAAGTTGTCTCAGAGAGATGAGAAAGATAATACAGGCATCAAGGCTTAAAAGCAGCCAAGCTGGGAGGACCAGCAGGTCTGGGAGAGAAATGGTTATAGCAGGGCCTCCCATGGAGCTCCCTTCAGAACCTTGAAATACGAACATTGGAGCAGTAATAGAAAGTGCTTCCTGGTGACAGCATCTGGGTCATTTCTAACAACTCTGAACCTCAAACCCAACCAGCTCGGAAGCTTGCACAGACTAGAGGGATAGTCTGAGTAGGCACTGGGGTTAAGGAGCAGAGAATGGGAATCTGATAGTGGAACACTGAGTTTGAAAGTACATTTTTAATGACACATGAAGTACCCATCATTTGAAATATCAGCCATATTCAAACTTATTTGTGGACAATATTAGAATTAGAATGTGAGAACCAGAAGTATGCCAGGTAAGGGTCCCTGAGAATCAGACTCTGAGACAGAAATTAGCATGCAGGAGGTTTATCAGAAATGCTGTGACAATGTGCACCAGTGGAAGGAGAACAAAGCTGGACAGAATGGAGGGCAATGTTGAGCTATGATGTTTCTGTAGCTGACCCTACAAGGAGCTCTAAAGCTAAACCTTCAGAATTGTCCCAAGTTGGGGTACAGGAGAACAAAAGAGAAGGGCCTTTATACCTCCATGTCAATCAGTCATTGGAAGTGGGCTGTCCTGGAAAGGAAGCAGAACCTGGAGGGAGGTGGCTTTTTTCAGCTGAGGCAGTCTTCCTATCTCTCCATAGGGGCTGACAGCCCTGAGCTGTCTGTAGGCAGCACTTTCAGAAGCTGGAAGAAAAGGCCCTTTATTCCTGAAAAAGGATTTGAGCAGCACACCACATCACCCTGGGAAAGGAATTTAGACATCACTTACTCTAAGCCCTTATTTTATACTTAGAATCCGAGGTTCTGGGAGGTTAAGTGTTTATACATAGGGTCCTGGTCTCCTGACTCCTGCAGTATCATGATTTCTATTATGTCATGCTGTTCTGGCTTTTCAAATATTAGAGGTGTGTTTGAAATAGTTTACCCAGGTGGAGACTGTTGGTTGGGAAACTTTTTTTTTTTAAGTTTTATTTATTTAAGTAATCTCTACACTCCATGTGGGGCTTGAACTCAGGACCCTGAGATCAAGAGTCGTATGCTCTTGGGGTGCCTGAGTGGCTCTGTCAGTTAAGCGTCTGCCTTCAGCTCAGGTCATGGTTCCAGGGTCCTGGGATTGAGGCCAGTGTCAGGCTCCCTGCTCAGCAAGGAGTCTGCTTCTCCCTCTCCCTCAGCCTGCTGCTCCACCTGCTTGTGCTGTATGTGTGTGAAATAAATAAATAAAATCTTTAAAAAAAAAAAAAAAAGAGTCACATGCTCTTCTGACTGAGCCAGCCAGGCACCCCAGTTGGGGAACTCTTTTTAAAAAACAACTTGGTTTTCTTTTGAGAGTTTAGAAAAACAGGATTTGTTTGTGGGTTGAATACATTAGAGCAGCTTACTCTGATTACTTGGTTATTAGTTTAGTTTAAGATCTTGGTTGATATTGAGGTCAACTTTAAAAACAGAACCTAAGAAAGCCCTCTGTCCCTCCCCCAGCAACAAGTGCTGCCTTCTGAGGCACATTTATAGCCCTGCAGGGATACCGGGTTCCCAAATGTAAAGTGAGAGGGATCAGGAATTGGTTCTCCCCAAATTCTGGCTTAAGACACAACGCAAATTGGGAGCCTATTATGGGGCACAACTGCTCTGTGGTACTTTTCACTCAGAAAAAGTTCTCTCATTCATTAGCCTTACCATGGATCCAGCATGAAGGATGTGGAGAGAGAAGTTTAGAGAGTCCAATTCTCCTGCCATGTAATGAGGGCAATCCCCTCAAAAGATCAGACTCTGTAGGAAATGATAGTAATTAACCTTTGCCTGCTAAATAGACACCAATTACCAATATCAGCATGGTGGTGTGGAAAATGGATCCATAACTTTGGACAAGTCACTGCATTTTATGGACTTACTGCTAAATGCAAGAGTTGAACCAAATGATCCCTTTCTGCTTTAATGTGCCCTGCTTTACCTGAAACCAAAACTTACTCATGCATCTCCCAGAGAAACCCAAGTTCCTCCCTTGCCATTGATAATGTATGGTAAAATCTGGCCTGAAATGATTGAGCATGTTCTGTGACCTGGTGCTTTATAAATATTCTATTATTGAATCTTCTGTTTCACCCAGTGTTCTTAGTTGCAAACAACAGAACCCATTCTAGTTTGCTTAAGTAGAAAGGCAGCTCACAAACCTCCTCGGAGGACAAGAGATTGAACCCAGAGGCTGTGCTAACATGCTCAATGCCCAACCATACCTGGGGGCTGCTCCAGCAAAGAGGCAAGTGCCGCCCCTCCTGGCCACAGACAGGAAGCTCATACTCATGCTGTTGCTGCTGAGACTGGAGATCAGAGCACTGCCATGTCTGACACCTGAGACAACACCCATACCAGAAGGTAGCTTCTGTGCATGTTAGTACCCTCACTACAAGGGAGGCTAGGAAAGTGAAAGTCTGGATTCTCCATCATAACATTTCTTCACACACAGAAGTGTTCAAAAGATGCTGGGTGGCCAAAGCATGACAAATGTAATTGTCTACATTTTGCAGATAAAAAAAGTGAGGCTTCAACTCAGAAATCCCCTAACTGAGCCTCTTCTACTGGTAGTAAGTAATTTCATGAGACTTAAACCCAGGTCTGTGGGAATGCATGCTCTTTCAGCACTCTGCTATTCTGGGTACTTTAGGGTGCTTAAGCTTTCCTATTTAGGAGCAAAAGAAAAATAAAGCCTCTAATTTGCCAAATTAAAGTTTATTTCTTCAGTTTTTCTTTTACCATCATTCCTCTCCCCTCCCTCGTTCACCAAATGGAAAGACATGTGTTCCTATAATCTATTTGTACAAATCAGTATCATTCAGGACTCTTCACTGCAAACCACAGAAACCAACAATGGTCAGTTTAAGCAGAAAAGGAATTGGTTGCAAGTGTTTTAAGCCCCTCCAGAATTACGAATGCCTAAGGAACCACACTCATAAGATGTGCAGGTGATTGAAGCCACAGCCAAGGCCACACCACAGGACTAGCCTGGCTAGGGAGCTGCTGCCTCCCAGCTGGATCCTGGACACTGCCACCAGTACCACTGCCAATGCACACAGCATGTCGCCACTGCTGGAATCACTGGCAGAATAAATTCACTGATCCTGTCTTTTTGCATCACTTCCTCCTGATTAAAAATCAAGCACTGCTGGTCAAGCTTAAGGCAAGGAGAGCAAGCACTGGGGCTTTAGGGCTTTATGAGAAGGAGTCTGGGACCTGCCTCCACCAAGACTCTTGTAGATTTCCCAATCTGGGAAGGTGGTTCAGATCCTGCCAAGGTCAACAAAGGATGGGAACTAAGGCAAATAAATCCTAACGTCCTGGTGTCAAGAAACTCAGGTCTGCCTAGGTAAGGACATCTGTCTCAGATATACAAGTTTTTACTCACTGATCTTCTCCCCAGCCATGAGAAATGAAACCTTAGATGTGAGGTCTTACATAGGCATGCCAGACATGAATGGGCTGCCACACTTGAAGGTGAAAAGTGATCAATTTTCTCCATGCATGAGACGGAGAAGGCCTTGTCCAAGGAAGAAAAGGATAGAGAAGGAAGCTGTGGCACAATCAAGCCAAGAGGAAGAAGAGGAAGGTGAAGGATTCCACCAAGCAGAGCTCAAGGTCTTTGATCACCACATGCCCATTCAGCTATCACGCAGGGCCCAAGGGTGATTCTGAGGCCCTGAAGAGCCACCAGAGGTGATGTGCCCTCAAAGCAGGGGAATATCAGGAGATAGCCTAGTCCCTAATAAGCCATACATCATTAATAACTAATACTTAGGATAACTAGCACTTACCATGTGTCAGAAACTCCACTAAGTGCATTATAGGGATTATCCCATTTGGTGCTTACAAGATCCCTTTACGGTAAGTCACATTATTATTCCTATTTTAAAGATGAGCAAACTGAGGCTCAGAAATGTTTAACTTGCTGAAGTCTACATAGTAAGTGATAGAATGGGGATTTGAACTTGATCACTATGATTTCAGGGACCTGGATCTGACCTTTCTCTTTTCTTTAGGGATCACAAATTAAAAGTCCACTTTAGAGAACTCCTTGCACTGAGTATTAACTGTAGTGCACATACCACTCATGATGCCTGGTGGAAGCTAGCAACTCAGCACTGAATTTCATACATGCTAGTAGACTGATTCACTTCATTGCCCTCCTCCTGCTGCAGGTGTTCACATCAGTGAGCCCTGCTCTGTTAGACAAATCATTTACTCTCACTATCCATCTGTCACTTCTCTATAAAACAAGAGGGTTGGACTAGATGGTCTATCTCAGAGGCCCTTTCCAAATCTAAAACGTTATGGATCTGGAGTTTTCCAGACACTGGGCCATCCTCTTGGGTCCTGTAGCCAGTAGTTGAGGTCAGCAAGATGACCAGCCATCCTCAGTATGCAGCCCCAAAAGGCCATGACTATGACCTTGCTCTCTCTGTGTCCAGCCACTGACACTCACAGAGCACACCCCTTCGATTCCAGGCCAACATTAAGGCACGAGGATGAAAAGCTAAGTCCCGTTAGGGGCGCCTGGGTGGCTCAGTTGTTAAGTGTCTGCCTTCAGCTCAGGGAGTGATCCCAGAGTTCTGGGATCGAGCCCCGCATCAGTCTCCTCTGCTGGGAGCCTGCTTCTTCCTCTCCCACTCCCCCTGCTTGTGTTCCCTCTCTCACTGCCTGTCTCTCTCTCTGCCAAAATAAATAAATAAAATCTTAAAAAAAAAAAAAAAAGCTGAGTCCCATTAAATGAACAGACTTCTACTTCTTTGAGGATTAAGTAAAAACCTCTAAAAATGTTAGGGGAGAACCATGTTCCAAAGCATACAAGGAAGAATAAATCTAAGTAAGCCGAGGTCACCTTTTGCTGATGGGAGTTTTCTGTCTTAGGGAGAAGCAAAGATGATGAAAGATGGGAAGGTCTTCAGAGTGGTCCAAGAGAACTGCTGGGATCCAGAAGTCCGTATTAGAGAAATGGACCAAACAGGTACTTGTAATAGGAGATGCTACCAATGTTTGTGTCTGATATAAAACAACATCTGCCTCTAAAAGTCTGTTGACTACTTTATGTGATTCATGTGACGGCAACCTCCAATTGCCTTTTCTCCACAGGACAGACTATTCTAGCTTCACTTCTACTACAATGCTTTTAGAGTGTGGATTTAAACTATTTTAAATTAGATGTACCCTGTTTTAAAGTAGAATGTTACATCATCAAAAAGATAAAAGTAGTATTTTATTATTTTAAACTTTTTAAGTCCAAATGTAGAGTACTTACTATAAAGTCAACTAAAACCATAAAAATGAGAATTCACAAGTTAAGGATGCCAATTGCTTGCTTAGTCACATTCAGGATCCATATTCTTTCTATAGTTTGTCTGGTTGCACAGTACACAGAACGTCCCCAGTGACATATAAGGGGTGGAAATGGGAGCAGTTAAAAACAAAGTTAATTGTATAATCTCAGAATACTCTACAATGAAACTAATCCAGAAATTTGAAAGAGGAAAACTGGGAAATTCTTCTTTCAAAGCTGAATCACTAACAATTTCTAAGAACTGCTTGATTTTCCTTATCCCACATCTGAAAAGCAAACAAGTCTCCCCAACTGAAAAGAATTTTGAAGACTATCTAAAATATGGTATGATGGCCACGTTGTGCTTTCACTTATTACTACCTGGTCAACTGTGCAACCTGAGGAGTATATGCTCCAAGAAGATGCACCGAACCTTCTACACACGTGTGAGCCGTGACCATGGGTTGTGATGGGGAACTCACCACTACAACACTGTCAGGTCTAAATTTCGACATGGGTGGTCTAGATTCAAACGAGAAAACAAACAACGCATATACACAAATGAAAGAGCAACTTACTATTATCACCTTCTTAATCAAAGACAAGTTTATAAGAACTTCAAATATATACAGAGATAGCAGAAGACGTTTTATTCCAAAGTCTGTACAAAATGAGTTAAACTGCCAGCCCCAAATAAGGCGGTAGTCTCTGACCGTTAGAACTTGGTCTAGGATACTTCTGGCCAGGTACTTCTTTATAGATTTTTTTTTAAAGATTCTATTCATTTATTTGACAGAGAGAGACAGCCAGTGAGAGAGGGAACACAAGCAGGGGGAGTGGGAGAGGAAGAGGCAGGCTCCCAGTGGAGGAGCCTGACATGGGGCTCGATCCCAGGACCCTGGGATCACGCCCTGAGCCAAAGGCAGACGTTCAATGACTGAGCCACCCAGGCGCCCCACTTTATAGATTTTTTTAACAATTATAAGTATATTTAAATGACATTCAAATTGAATTTTGCGGAAAGTCTAAAGCACTTTGTAGACCATTCCACAGAACAGAGTTTTAGAAGCATATGGGAGTGGGAGAGGAGTGAGAGAGAAAAAGTTTCCCAGGCTTAGAGCAAAGAGCAAGGTTTTGATCTAAATGTGAAGCTCTGAGTGAAGATAGCGGAGGAATAGGGGACCCTAATTTCATCTGGTCCCTGACACTCAGCTAGATAGTTATCAAATCATTCTGAACACCTACAAAATTAGCCAGAGATCTGAGAAAAGAATTGCTACAATTCTACAAATAGAAAAGCAACCACTTTTCAAGGTAGGAGGTGCAGAGACATGAATCTGAGGTGATACATTGGAAGATAAACCGCTGGGGGGAAGGAGGCTCCATAAGCCAGGTACCGGAGGTGTTATAGGCAGCAGGTGCAAAATCAGAACTTTTAGAAGTCTGCCCGAAAGGTGCTCAGGTGGTGAAGTGGGGAGGAATCCTAGGTGGGACAGCGTGGTCTCGGGATCCCCGGGGTCACAAAAAGAACAGGGATGCCTGAATGCAGCAGAGTTCCCAAGCATCAGAGCAGGGAAGCCAGCTGCAAACAGAGAGCTCAGGAGTGGGCTTTCTGCTTGGTGTTGCCATAAACCCCAAACCCCAGCATGGTTAGGCGACTGCTCTCAGAGCAGGGGCCCAGCAAGCAGCAGAACTGCAATGAAACCCCCACTGCTACCCCAGAAGAAATGGCACAGGTCCCTGCCTCAGGAGTCCATAAAGTTTGGAGACTCAAAACAGGGTCACGCCTGAGATAAAAAAATGCTCAGTCATCATCGGAAACCAGGTATGTACTGTATGGTGACTAACATAATATAATAAAAAATCATTAAAAAAAAATGCTCAGTCATGAGCTGGGTGAACACAGAGAGCAGATGGAAACCAGGGAGACAAGAGTAATTGACTGCTTTTCTGTGAGGGGTCCCTGAAGGGGGGGGTCATGAACTTTCAGCTCTGGGACTAGAGATGGAAGTGCCTCCATTTTCATCCCCCCATCAGTTCTGAAAGCGTTCAAGGAGCAAAACAGCACTATATAGTACAGTCTGGGCCTGCATACACCTAGCCCAGCCCCTGGCAAGGGCAGGGCAATTCCCCCCAAGCAAAGACACCTGAGAATCAGCACAACAGGCCCCTCCCCCAGAAGACCAGCTCAAGCATCTGGCTAATATCAAGTTTACCAATCACAGAGAACTGCAAAACTTTAGCTCTTGCAGAAAACAGTATATAGCATTTATGGGTTTTTTCTTATTATTCTTTAGTCTTTCAGTTCTATATTTTCTTCTTTTCAACTATTTTCTTATTTTACCAATTCTTTTTTAAAGTCTATTAATTTTTATTTTTACATTACATTATACATATATATATTTCATTTTTGGTTTCCTTTTATTATATTCAATTTTATTTTTGTATATATGTAAGTTTTTCTTTCTTTCCTATTTTGGGATCTAGCTTCTTCTAAAAAACAGACCAAAATACACCCAGGATCTAGTTTATTGTGGTGTTCTGTTCTACATCTTGTTTGATTTCTCTCTCTCTCGCTCTCTTTTTTCTGTTATTTTTGGATTTGTTTAGTGTGTAGTTTTCTAGTGTTGTTGCTATTTTTGTATTTTCTCTCTCTTTCAGCTATTCTTTTCTGGACATAATGATGAGATGGAAAAACTCACCCCAAAAGAAAGAACAGGAGGCAGCACTCCCTGCCAGGGATTTAATCAATATGGATATAAGTAAGATGTCAAAACTAGAATTCAAAACAATGATTATAAAGGCAGGCACTGGGCTTGAAAAAAGCATAGAAGACACTAGAGAATCCCTTACTGGAGAAATAAAAGAACTAAAATCTAATCAGGCCAAAATCAAAAAGGCTATTATTAATGAGGTGCAATCAAAAATGTAGGCTCTAACTGCTAGGATAAATGAGGCAGAAGAGTCAGTGATATAGAAGACAAAATGATGGAAAATAAAAAAGCTGAGAAAAAGAGAGATAAACAACTACTGGATTGCAAAGGGAGGATTTGAAAGATCAGTGATACCATAAAGCAAAACAATATGAGAATAACTGGGGTACCAGAGGAAGAGGAAAGAGAGGGGGCAGAAGGTTTATTTGAACAAATTGTAGTTGAGAACTTCCTTAATCTTGGGAAGGAAACAGGCATTTAAGTCCAGGAGGCACAGAGAACCCCCGTCAAAATCAATAAAAAAAGGTCAACACCTCAACATGTAATAGTGAAGCTTCCAAATTTCAGAGATAAAGAGAAAATCCTGAAAGCAGCTTGGGAAAAGAGGTCCTACATAAGGCTGGAAGCAGACCTGTCCACAGAGACCTGGCAGGCCAGAAAGGACTGAGATGATATATTCTAGGTGCTAAATGAGAAAAATATGCAGCCAAGAATACTTTATCCAGCAAGGCTGTCATTTAGAATAGGAGAGATAAAGAGCTTCCTGGACAAACAGAAACTAATAGAATTTGTGATCACTAAACCAGCCCTGCAAGAAATATTAAAGGGGATCCTTTGAGTGAAGAGACAGCCCAAAAGTAACAAAGACCAGAAAGGAACAGAGACAATATACAGAAACAGGGACTTTACAAGTAATACAATGGCACTAAATTCATATCTTTTAATAATTACTCTGAATGTAAATGGACTAAATGCTCTAATCAAAAGATATGGGGTATCATATTGCATTAAAAAACAAGACCCATTGATATGTTGTCCACAAGAGACTCATTTTTTTTTTTTAAGATTTTATTTATTTATGTGACAGAGAGACAGCCAGAGAGAGAGGAAACACAGCAGGGGAGTGGGAGAGGAAGAAGTAGGCTCCTAGCGGAAGAGCCCGATGTGGGACTTGATCCCGGAATGCCGGGATCACGCCCTGAGCCAAAGGCAGATGCTTAAAGACTGCGCTACCCAGCGCCCCCAAGAGACTCATTTTTGACCCACAGACACCTCCAGATTGAAAGTGAGGGGGTGGAAAACAATTTATCATGTTACTGGACATCAAGAGAAAGCTGGGGTAGCTTACATCAGACAAACTAGATTTTAAGCCAAAGACTGTAATAAGAGATGGAGAAGGACACTATATCAGAATAAAAGGAAGATCTAACAATTGTTAGATTTAAAAAATTAGGGGCGCCTGGGTGGCACAGCGGTTAAGTGTCTGCCTTCGGCTCAGGGCATGATCCCGGCGTTCTGGGATCGAGTCCCACATCAGGCTCCTCTGTTATGAGCCTGCTTCTTCCTCTCCCACTCCCTGCTTGTGTTCCCTCTCTCACTGGCTGTCTCTATCTCTGTCAAATAAATAAATAAAATCTTAAAAAAATAAAAATAAAAATAAACAAAAAAAATAAAAAATTGTCTAACAATTGTTAAATTTAAAACATTGTCTAACGAGAAGATCTAACAATTGTAAATACTTATTCCCCTAACTTGGGAGCAGCCAATTATATAAATCATTTAATAACAAAATTAAAGAAACACATTGATAATAATACAATAATAGTAGGGGACTTTAACACCCCACTCACAGCAATGGACAGATCATCTAAGCAGAAGATCAACAAGTAAACAAGGGCTTTGAATGACACACTGGACCAGATGGACTTCACAGATATATTCAGAGCATTTCATCCTAAAGCAGAAGAATACACATTCTTCTTGAGTGCACATTCTCCAAAATACATCACATACTGAGTCATGAATCAGGTCTTAACAAGTACTGAAAGACTGGGATTATTCCCTGCATGTTTTCAGACCACAATGCTTTAAAACTTGAACTCAATCAAGAGAAAATTTGGAAGGAACACAAATACATGGAGGTTATCCAGCACACATATTAAGGAAGTGTCCACTGAATCCTTTTTTATTGAATGTTTTAAATTTAAGAATGGAATTGAATGTGTTATGTTCAGTATCCATGGAGATGATAACAGGGTTTCCTTTGTAGACCATCAATATAATAATAAGTTCTATTAAGATAATGTATTAGAGCAGCACTTGGGTGGCTCAGTAGGTTAAGCATCTGCCTTCAGCTCAGGTCATGATTCCAGGGTCCTGGGATCAAGCCCCACGTCAGGCTCTCTGCTCAGCGGGGAGTCTGCTTCTCCCTCTGCCTCTCTCCCTGTGCTCTTTCTCTCAAATAAATAAAATCTTCAGGAAAAAAAAATAAAAAATAAAAAATAAATAAAAAGCATCCTACTAAAGAATGAATGGGTCAACCAGGAAATTAAAAAAGAATTTTAAAAATTCATGGAAACAAATGAAAATGAAAACCAACTGTTCAGGACCTTTGGGATGCAGCAAAGGCAGTCCTAAGAGGGAAGTATATAGCAATACAAGCCTTTCTCAAGAAACAAGAAACGTCTCAAATACACAACCTAACCTTAACACCAAAAGGAGCTGGAGAAAGAAGAGCAAATAAAGCCTAACCCCAAAAGGAGAAGAGAAATAATAAAGAATAGAGAAGAAATCGAAAGAATAGTAGAATAGGGAAACAAAACTGGAAGCTGGTTCTTTGAAAGAATTACAAAGATCAATAAACCCCTAGCCAGACTCATCAAGAAGAAGATAGAAAGGACCCAAATAAATAAAATCATAAATGAAAGAGGTGATCACAACCAACACTGAAAAAGACAATTATAAGAGCATATTATGAGCAACAATAGGCCAATAAATTAGGCAATCTGGAAGAAATGGATGCATTCCTAGAAACATATAAACTACCAAAACAGAAGCAGAAAGAAATGGAAAACCTGAACAGAGCAAGATCTAGCAAAGAAATTGAAGCAGTAATCAAAAATCTCCCAACAAACAAGACTCCAGGGTTGGATGACCTCCCAGCGGAATTCCACCAAACATTTAAAAAAGAATTAATACCTATTCTTCTGAAGCTGTTTCAAAAAACAGAAATGAAAGGAAAACATCCAAATTCATTCTGTGAGGCCAGCATTACCTTGATCCCAAAACCAGACAAAGATCCCACCAAAAAGGAGAATTACAGACCAATATCCCTGATGAACATGGATGCAAAAATTCTCAACAAGATACTAGTTAATAGGATCCAACAGTACATTAAAAAGATTATTCACCATGGCCAAGTGGGATTTATTCCTGAGTCACAGGGGTGGTTCAGTATCCACAAATCAATCAATGTGATATACCACATTAATGAAAGAAAGTACAGGAACCATATGATCCTCTCAATAGATGCAGAAAAAGCATTTGACAAAATATGGCAGCCTTCCTTGATAAAAGCTCTCTGCAGTGTAGGGACAGAGAGAACATACCTCAATATCTTAAAAGCCATATATGAAAAACCCACAGAGAATATCATCCTTGATGGGGAAAAATTGAGAGCCCTAAAGTCAGGAACATGACAGGGATGTCCACTCTCACCACTGTTATTCAATGTAGTACTAGAAGTCCTAGTCTCAGCAATCAGACAACAGAAAGAAATAAAATGCACCCAAACTGGCAAAGCAGAAGTCAAGCTTTCACTCTTCACAGATGACATGATACTCTATGTTGAAAACCCAAAAGACTCCACCCCAAAATTGCTAGAACTCATACAGGAATTCAGCAATGTGGCAGTATATAAAATCAATGCAGAGAAGTCAGCTGCATTTCTATACACTACCAATGAGACAGAAGAAAGAGAAATTAAGAAATTGATACCATTTACCATTGCACTAACAATCATAAGATATCTAGGAATAAACCTAACCAAAGAGGCAAAGGATCTGTACTCAGAAAACTCTAGAACATTTATGAAGGAAATTGAGAAAGACACAAAGAAATGGAAAAACATTTCATGCTCATGGATTGGAAGAGCAAATATTGTTAAAATGTCAGGCTACCCAAAGCAATCTATACATTCAATGCAGTCCCTATCAAAATACCATCAACATTTTTCACAGAGCTGGAACAAATAATCTGAAAATTTGTATGGAACAAGAAAAGACCATGAATAGCCAAAGGAATGTTGAAAAAGAAAACCAGAGCTGGTGGCATTATAATTCCAGACTTCAAGCTATATTACAAGTCTGTAGTCATCAAGACAAGGGGGAAATGGCACAAAAACAAACACATAGATCAACAGAACAGAATAGAGAACCCAGAAATGGCCCCTCAACTCAATGGTTAACTTATCTTCAACAAAGCAGGAAAGAATATCCAATGGAAAAAAAGACAGTCTCTTCAACAAATGGTGTGGGGAAAATTGGACAGCCTCATGCAGAAGAATGAAACTGTACCATTTTCTTACCATACACAAAAATAGACTCAAAATGGATGAAAGACCTAAATGTGAGACAGAAATCCATCAAAATCCTAGAGGAGAACATAGGAGCAACCTCTGTAACCTCAGCCGCAGCAACTTCTTACTAGACACATCTTCAAAGGCAAGGGAAACAAAAGCAAAAACGAAATATTGGGATTTCATCAAGATTGAAAGCTTTTACACAGCAAAGAAAACAGTTGGCAAAACTAAAAAACAAACAACAGAATGGGAGAAGATATTTGCAAATGTCCTATCAGATGAAGAACAAGTATCCAAGATCTATAAATAACTTATCAAACTCAACAGCCCCAAAAACAAAAAATCAGTCAAGAGATGGGCAGAAGTCAAGGTGCCTGGGTGGCTCAGTTGATGAAGCATCTGCCTTTGGCTCAGGTCAAGATCCCCAGGGTCCTGGAATTGAGCCCCCCATCGGGCTCCCCGCTCAGCAGGGAGTCTGCTTCTCCCTCTCTCTTTGCCCCTCCCCCTACTTGTGTTCTCGCTCTCTCTCAGATAAGTAAAATCTTTAAAGAAGAGAAGAGAAGAGAAGAGAAGAGAAGAGAAGAGAAGAGAAGAGAAGAGAAAGAAAGAAAGAAAGAAAGAAAGAAAGAAAGAAAGAAAGAAAGAAGACATGAAGACATTTCTCCAAAGAAGACATACAAACGGCCAACAGACACAGGAAAAAATGTTCAACGTCATTCATCATCAGGGAAATACAAATCAAAACCACAATTAGATACCAACTCACACCAGTCAGAATGGCTAAAATTAACAAATCAGGACATGACAAACGTTGGTGAGGAGGCAGAGAAAGGGGAACCCTCTCATACTGTTGGTGGGAACGAAAAATGGTGAAGCCACTCTGGAAAAGTGTGGAGGTTCCTCAAAAAGTTAAAAATAGAGCTACCCTATGACCCAGCAATTGCTCTGCTAGGTATTTATCCAAAGGATACAAACATAATGATTTGAAGGGGCACCTGCACCCCAGTGTTTATAGCAGCAATGTCCACAATAGCCAAACTATGGAAAGAACCCACACGTCCATCCACTGATGAATGAATTAAGAAGATAAAGATGTGGTATATATATACACAATGGAATATTACTCAGCCACCAAAAAATGAAATCTTACCATTTGCAGCAACATGGATGGAACTATAGAGACTATTATGCTAACTGAAATAAGTAATTTCACTCATGCGGAATCATATGATTTCACTCATGTGGAATTTAAGTAACAACATTGGATCATAGGGGAGGGGAGGGAAAAATAAAATAAGATGAAATCAGAGAGGAAGACAAACTATGAGAGACTCTTAACTATAAGAAACAAACTGAGGGTTGCTGGAGGAGAGTTAGGTGGGGGGATGGGGTAACTGGGTGATGGGCATTAAAGAGGGCACTTGATGTAATGAGCACTGGGTGTTATATGCAACTGATGAATCACTAAACTCTACCTCTAAAACTAATAATATACTACATGTTAATTGAATTTAACTGAAATAAAATTTAAATTTAAAGAGAAAGAAAGAAAGAAAGAAAGAAAGAAAGAAAGAAAGAAAGAAAGAAAGGAAGGAAGGAAGGAAGGGAGGAATAAAGAAAGAAAGAAAGAAAGAAAGAAAGAAAGAAAGAAAGAAAGAAAGAAAGAAAGAAAGAAAGAAAGAAAGAAAGAAAAATGTGCAGCTTGAGCAAGGACCCATCATTTCAAGAAGAAAACTAGTAAAAATGAGACTCAGATGGCTGTTGTTAGAACCATCGCTTATGACTACAGTTTAGATGAAGTGTGTCTCCTTTGGGTTTTGTTTTGTGTTTCATTCCATGGCTATCCTTGACTAACCCTGGCTCTTTTGTCCAGCATTTACCCCTCCCCCTAGACCTGGGGTTGTGGGATAAGGGAAGCCTGGGACAGAGCCTGAGAGAAGGTGGATAGGAAGGAGCTGCAGGGGAGGGGAGGGTGGGATGGAGATGTGCTGGGCCCTGGGAAATGCAAGAGGAGTGCCTGGACTATTCTTCTCATCACCTTTGCCTTTCTTTGTGTCTGTGTCTAGGAGTGACCGTGCAAGCCCTTTCCACAGTTCCTGTCATGTTTAGTTACTGGGTGAGTGTGAAAACTCGAATTGTCTTCTGGGTGGGTGAAGACTCATATCCAGCTCACTAGCGAGTAGACAGATGCCTCAAGTCTTGACATTGCCCCCCAAATCTCCTCCACTTTAGAGATAACCAGGGACCCCCAGTTTCTCATACTGCAGTGTCCCCTCTCAGGCCTTCCTCCAAGTCATGTTCTTGCTCTTATTTTATTTTTTATTTTTGAGAGAGAGAGAGAGAGAGAGAGAGAGTGAGTGCAAGGAGTGTGGAGGGGCAGAAGGAGAGGGAGAGAGAATCCAAAGCAGACTCCCCACTGAGCGCAGAGGCCAACAAGGGGCTCCACCTCACGACACTGAGATCATGACCTGAGCCGAAACCAAGAGCTGGGCGCTTAACGAACTGAGTGACCCAGACACCTCTAGACTCATTTTTTAAAATAAAAATGCTGTAAGACTTCAATATGCCCAAATTTATCTGAGTGTCTACTATTTTGACTGAACGACTGGAATTTCAGGAGACTACCAAATGCCTGCCAGTGGGGTGGGGTGAAGTTAAAAGGAAAGAAAACAATAAAGAAGGGAGAGTTGGGGAACAGAAAGTGAACCAGCTGCATCGGCATTTTGCTAAGGTAACTCTTGAGTGTCACTACCAGCAGAAGGACAGGGAGGAACACAGGGACAGGAGGGGTCCATGAGCAGCCTGGCATCCCATGATGAGGCATGACAAGGAGGTATGCTGCTGGTGATGTGGGACACTCACCAGGCCCATCCTCATTCCATCTCTTCTATAGGGGATGACTGGCCCAGTAATTGTGTCCATCCCTTCTGATTATAACTTCCATTTTTCTAATTCATCGGCAATATACTAGCAGTTTTCTTTACTTTTGCAGTGATTGGCTTTGGGTCTCCTACAGCCAGTGGCTATTTCAATCTGTGCCCCAGCTTGCTGAGGAGTAAAAGCCATGGATAGTGACAAATGACTCAGCCCATGAGAGGTATTGCGCAGAGTAATTATTTAAAGAAGTCGGTCATGAATGATATGATCTTCCCTTACTTGTCTCTGCCAGGCCGAACCTCAGGACACTTTAGACCTGTGCCAGCTTTTAAACAACGACTTGGCTGCCACTGTTGCGAACCACCCCAGGAGGTTTGTGGGTCTGGGGACGTTGCCCATGCAGGCCCCGGAGCTTGCTGTGAAGGAGATGGAGCGCTGCGTGAAGGAGCTGGGCTTTCCCGGGGTCCAGATCGGCTCCCACATCAACGAGTGGGACCTGAACGCAAGGGAACTCTTCCCTGTCTACGCAGTGAGTACACAGCGATCGCTCAGCCAGCATGTGGCAGGGCCAGGCACTGCACTGGGTGCAGGAGGGCAGAACATGAGTGCGCCACCTCCCTGGCAGGGGGAAAGAAAGATGCCTGATGACATGCTGCATACAGCAGGAAATATGTAAAGAGTTCTCCGAAAGGACTGGGCCATTCCACTAGAAGAGGGACAGGTGGAAATGCTTCGCAGGCCAGCCTGGAGTTAGCTCAGGGAAATTTATCTTACTTTCCATCCCCTATGCTCTCTTTCTACTGTTTCCTTTGGAAGCTGAAATATTACCCTCATCACAGCCATGGTACAAAAGGCCATGTGAGTGACATGCAAAAAAAAAAAAATATTTATTTTGCTTTAGAAAAAAATACTTATCTTTCAAAATTATGACTTTTTTTTTCCAGGTGCCTGAGTGGCTTAGTCAGTTAAGCGCCTGCCTTCAGCTCAGGTCATGATCCCAGGATCCTGGGATAGAGCCCCCCGTCGGCTTAAGCGGGGAGTCTGCCTCTCCCTCTCCATCTGCTTCCCCCTCTCTCTCGTTCTCATTCTCTCTCTCATGCTCTCTCTCTAACAAATAAATAAAAAAAATTATGAGGTGATTTTGAAGAAATTCTGGAAAATACAGAAAAACAGAGAGAGGAAAACAAAAACAACCTATAATCCCACTACCCAAAGATAAATATTTACTGTTATCATATATTTCATTTGATTTTTTTGTTTGCATGTTTCTGCATATATCTATATTTTAATGAAATCTGAATTTTAATTACACGTGAGATTTTGTATCCTAATGAATTTCCAATCCAAATGAAAATTCTCTTAATGTATGATTTTTAAGTAACTGCATATATTACAATATATGGATATGTTTTGATTTATTTAACCAGTCCTAAATTAATATACTTTTTCCCCATATATTTTGAAAACGTATAATTAAAACACGTAACAAAAAACAATGCCATCAAAATGTTAACATTTGAGAAAACTAGCTGGTGAGTATATGTATGTTCATGGTACTATTGTTTACAACTTTCTACGTTTAAAATATTGCATTATAAAGCATATTTTCAGGAATTTGGTGTCATTTTAATCTCTCAGGTATCCAACTGAAGTGCCCACAGTGCCATGGTCCTCTTCACCAGTCTTCCTCTACCATTCTGTTCTTTCTGCAACTAAACCTGCTTTTCTTCATATCAGAAATCAAGATGCATATTCTATATTCAATTGCATTTTTTTATTTCTTACTTTCCTCCTAGAATTATAACAGTATTGTTTTCTATTATTTTCAGTGTAAATGCAAAATTTTCAATAGTGGATTAAATAGATGCTGGTGGGGACGCCTGGGTGGCTCAGTCAGTTAAGCATCTGCCTTCAGGTCATGATCCTGGGATCCTGGGATCAAGGCCTGCATATGGTTCCTTGCTCAGCAGGGAGACTGTTTCTCCCTCTGCCTGCCTCTCCCCCTGCCTGTGCACTCTCTCTCTGACAAATAATTAAATCTTTAAAAATAATTTAAAAATAATTAAAAAATAAATAGATGTTGGTGTACTCACCAGGCACTATAACCACTGATCATGTATTCCTTTCATGTTTATTGAGCTCTGCCTACATGCAAAAATGTTTCCATGTTTGTATCGACGGACACTGCCCACCAGTTGAGGGTCTACCTGTTAAATTGCCTCCCAATAACCTGAAAGATTTAACGTTCCTCTAAATATTGAACTCCCTGAAGCTTATTGGCTGCAGGGGCTGAGCTGATACAGTGAATGTTTTCTAGAAACTTTAATGGGCTTTGAAAGAGGATTTATTTACTTGTGCATCCAAGTTGTTTCAGCACCATGTGAACAAGCCTTCAGCTGCAAGTTATTTTATTATTTACTGGGATTGGGTTTATGAATTACTAAGGAGCTCAAAAAGCAAGAGCAGCCAGTTGCGGTCCAAATAGATATTTTCATTTGTATGACTAGC
The DNA here is from genome assembly GCF_024610735.1 of Ursus americanus. Taxonomy (NCBI): domain Eukaryota; kingdom Metazoa; phylum Chordata; class Mammalia; order Carnivora; family Ursidae; genus Ursus; species Ursus americanus. The sequence goes on from NC_142127.1 coordinate 17,366,391, forward strand.
TCAACCCATCACTCATTCTAAATAGGCTGTTTTGGGGGCTGCGATCTCTCAGGGAATTCGGGAGAGCATCCTGGCTCCAGCTGATTTGTGATGTCCTGGGGCTGGCAGCACATTCGTTTGGTTAGCAAGACTTGGCAGCCTCACTAGTCTCTAGCTTATGCCAATAACATGGCTAAAACAAATGACAGGAGTTACCATAAACCAAGTTGTCTTTGTCATTTCAAGGGGAGCCTGGAGCTCCAAAGTGTCTAGCCATCTCCCCTACCTCCTAGACCTCCCTTGTTAGTAAGTGAACCCAACCATACATGCTCAGATCAGTTTTCAGGCACAAAAATGACCTTATTACAAGTATGAGGCAGGCAGACTGGTAGCCATAAGACCTAAGTAAGTTACCCAGCCTCTAAGTGCCTTACTTTCTTTCTCTATAAAATAAGAGTAATAAAAATGCTCATCTCAGAAGGTATTAGGCTAAGTGAAATAAGTCAGAGATAGACAAATAAATACCATATGATTTCACTTCTATGTGGAATCTAAAAGAAAAATAAACAAACAAAAACGCTAATAGACCAAATAAACACAGAGAACAAAGGAGTGGCTGCTAGGGGGCAAGGGGTGGGGGATGGGCAAAATGGGTAAAGCGGAATGGGAGATACAGGCTGCCAGTTATGGAATACATAAGTCACAAGGATGAAAGGTACAGCATAGGGAATAAAATCAATATTATAATAGCGTTGTAGAGTGACAGATGGTAGCTACGCTTGTGTAAGCACACTATAAGGTACAGAGTTGTCAAATCACCATGTTGTACACCTGAAAGTAATGTAACATTGCATGTCAACTATACTTCAATTTTAAAAAGTGCTCATCTTATAAAGGATTAAACTAGTTAACAATTATAAAATTCTTAAAACAGCTTTGGCATATAGTAAGTTCTCAGTTAATGTGAGTTATCATGATTTTGAGAGTTTAAGTGACTTCTTTTTGTGTTCTCTACAATGCTTCACATACAGAAAGGATCAAAAATATATACTAATTTGAATTGAAGAGAAATGCACCATCACAGATGCACAGAATAATAATGAGTCAAATCCCACTGAGATACCATGACTTTTTGCTTTTGTCAAGCTCAACCCATCCCAAGAAGTTGACCCAGCCTGTATCCATTATCGGAAACTAATTAGCTACTCTCCTTTCTACCCCCAGAACCTGATGAAATTAGAAGTCCATTCTCCAATCTACCCATTGTCTGCCATTTCCAGAATCCCTTGTTGTCCAAGAATTGCATCTCCATTTTAAAAATGCTTATGTGCAGGGGCACCTGGGTACCACAGTCAGTTAAAGCGTTGGGGTCTTGATTTAAGCTCAGGTCATGATCTCAGGGTCATGAGATCGAGTCCTGTACCGGGCTCAGTGCTGGGCGTGGAGCCTGCTTAGGATTGTCTCTCTCCTTCTGCCCCTCCCCCCACCCCCGATAGTGCACGCTCTCTCTCTTCTTAAAAAAAAATTAATGAAATAAAAAAATAAAAATAAATAAAAATGCTTATGTCCAGAACACACATTGCATCAGGCTATTTAGCCCACATATTTATATGAAAGATAGGATGAATCACTCCAGCACCTCAATATATTTGGAAAAGAAATGAGCTAAGGAAAATCTGTTTTGAACCTTGTTAAGCACTCATACTCAATGCCCGTTGGGGGAACTTTTTTAAATTAAACATTTTGTTGAATAAAAGCCATTCCATCCAGATAGGATTTCCATTTCCCAGAAGGCCCTGGAATAGGTCTGCCCATGACATTCGTCTCAGTACCTGCCTGGCTGAGGCACTGACAGCTCTTGACTTTTAAAGTCATCTCATTCACAACAGACTGTTCAGGGACTCAGCTGGGCTTCTGATGCTTTGTGAGTACCTGTAGACCCCCAGAAATTCCCAGCCAGTGTCGGGCTCTGTGTGGCCAATGGCTTGGGTCAGGCCAGCCTGCTCCAGTCCAGTCATGAGGCCCTGGCCCCAGCCATCACTTCTTCACTTTCACATTCTCAGGTTTCCAAGCGGGGGAAACAAGGGAACATTCTAGCCCTGACTCTAAGGGTACAATCTGAACAGTCCTCCTGAAAGAATGGATCAAGTGGATGAAGTAGGAACCAGCAGGAGAAAATTCCCCTGCATTTGAGGTATGGGATCAGTCCTTGAGCATTTTGCTCTCAGCTACATTTGACTGATTTGAATGACGGATGTCTCCTGTGACTTGTTTTGCCAAACAGTATATTAAATCCATCAACCTCCATGGCAAATCCACCGACCCCCTTGTTAATTCTAAGTGGCCTTCTTATTTTCTAAGCTGGGGCAGAATTTCTCAATACCTCTTTCAGATAGATAAGAAACAACTTCAAAAATATTTTAGCGTATTTATTCAGATCAATATAGACCCAGAGAAAAAGCTTCCCTAAAATAGTACCCTGTATTTGCTGGCTCATCCAAATAACACACTCTCTCTCTCCCTCTCTCTCTCTCTCTCATTGCTTCTTTAAAGGTGGCTGAAAAGCTGAACTGTTCCCTATTTGTGCACCCCTGGGACATGCAGATGGATGGACGAATGGCCAAATACTGGCTCCCTTGGCTTGTAGGTTTGTGTCAGCTTGGTGTGTGGAAAAGAAGATCAAGCCTTCGGGTTTTTTTCCAATTATTTCTGGAACCCTACTATGTCAAAAAGAGAAAGTATGAATAATTAACGGGAATGCGAGTTACTGAGCTCTTGGATAAATGCTATATATATTACCTTAATTTTAATCGTATCCCCACAAAACTCCATGAGGTTGACATTTTTAATAACCATTTTATAGGGAAGAAACGGAGTCTCTGAGTGGTTAGATAAGTTGTTCAAGTCACACAGTTAATAAGCGAAAATGGAATTTACACAAAACTGTCTGACTCCAAAGCTATCTCACTACACAGACTCCCAAAAAGTCTCCAAAAATAAGTAACCATGTCTGCCTAATAGATTTTTTTAAGGTAACCATGCCTAACAGATTTTTTTAAAAGAGACAACAAGAGTATCAGCTCTTGGGCGCCTGTCGGTTAAGCGTCTGTCTTCGGCTCAGGTCATGATCCCAGGACCCTGGGATCAAGCCCCACATTGAGCTCTCTGCTCAGCAAGGAGGAGACTGCTTCTCCCTCTCCCTCTGCCTGCCACCCCCACTGCTTGTGCTCTCACTCTCCCTGTCAAATAAATAAATAAAATCTTAAAAAAAAAAAAGTATCAGCTCTTACAAGGAGAATGCTAGAGTTACAAGTAGAAGGTCAACTTCCACCATCCTAGATTGTGAATGACCCAGGCCTTCGTTTTCCTGTTATCTGCTCCTTTCTGCTGCTCTTTGTTCCTGCACTATTCATTCATGGTTCCACATGAAGGTAAGGGAGAGGGTAAGAGGAGAGACCTCTGCTTGGCCTATCCAATCTCCTTATTATCCCTGGTAACAAGAAATGGAGACAGGCAGTAATTCTGTGGCCACAAGTAAAAAGTGTAGCTCATCTACAAACTCAGTCAATAGTGGGATTTCCAGAGGAACACCTGTGGATTTTCTTTAGGGAGGCCATTATCCATTCTCTCCTCAGCCCAATTAGTACAAGTAATGATAAAGTAACCAACATGAAGAATTAAATGGAGCAGTATATTGGAAGTAAGAAAACTGAATTTCAGTTCCAGCTAGTGTCTAGTTCTTGTATAACCTGTGGCAAATCACTTCACATTCTCAGGCCCATTTCTCATGTGTAATATGGGGGAGCTGGTCTGCAGTACCTTTCAAAATGCTCTGACATTTTGTGGCTCTCTGATTGATTTTGGAGACCAATGTATTTAGTAAGGCAGCTTCCTACCCATCCTCCACCAAATTTTTGAGGTATAATTAGCAGGAAGAGACAACCTAAGAGGCACCAATGCTGTCCAGCTCCAAAGAAAATACCATCCTAATTCAGACAACACTTTGATTAGTCCTACAAACTTATTTATATTACAATTTCCCACATGAAAAACAGAGAGAAGAACATGTGCATAAAGAGCCATTTCATCATTCACTTATGCAACACATATATATTGATCCTCTCCAGCATGCCAGGCCCTGTACCAGGCACTGAGGATACTGACAAGGACAAAACCTCTGCCCTTCTGAAGCCAATATTCTGGTTAGAAGAAAGAGATGACAAACAAATACACAGATCATGAACAAACAGGATAATTTTAAAATTCTATTCTGGACGCAAAAGTGGTCATTAGCAGATTGGAGGATTCCCAGCAAGGGAGGAACGTGATGCGACTGACACTGTAAATACTCCACTTTGGCTTCTGTATGGAGAATGGGTTATATAACTATGGCCCAAGTAGTTAACGGAGAGCAGAATCACACTACCAAAAGGACGTGATGCTGTCCATCCCCTGCCTTCAGGAAGCTCTGCCCACAAACCACTCCCAGATAGATGTGAATCTATCGCGCTTCCAGAATTCCTAAAAGGCCAGGAAGCCAGAGGCATCTCTGTCGATAGAGCAATGGCAGGCTTGGGGCAGGATGAGCATCTGGTAAAGCCCCATTTGGCAGCCAGAAAGCTAAGTCTTCCCCTGAAGGTACAGGCTTGCCTGTGGAGGCCCCAGAGATTTCTTGATCACAGTTGGAAAAGCAGTTGCCTGGAAGTGTAACCCAGACTAACTCGGTGGAGGTGAAGGCATCAGGCATGGAAGAGGTACTTCTTCTAGGGGCACAAAGCACTTGAAACAATTCATCTTAATCCAGTTATTTTCAACCTCATCTCTAAGAAGCAGCAAACATTTGGCAGGATTATTGTAATTTAAATTAATATTTATTGAGTACTAAGTGGCAAGAAAAAACACATTCTATAGATGAGGAAACTGAGGCACAGGGAAGCAACTAATACTTGTTGAGACCCTCCAATGTGACGTTCTGGCCAGGAACTTTCCTAACATCATCATTTTCAAGGCTCCACAATGGTCTTGAAAGATGCGCAACAGTATCCCCACTTTACAGGTGAAGAAGCACAGGCTCAGGGACATGAAATAATTGGTCAAAGTCCAGGAAGCAGAAAATTAGAAGAGTCAGGGTTCAACCCAGACTCACTGTACTCTGCTTGCCCCACCACATCCAAAACTGAAGTGGAGGAATCGGGACAAAAGCTATGTCCTCTGGCTCCTTGACTCTGCTGTCCATTAGATGACTCCACCTGCAAGTGGCAAATAGGAAGTTTCTGATGGTCTGTTTGCCAAAGGAATGGCTTGTAGACCACCAAGCCATGCTGGGACAGAGGGACCTCACATTTCTCAGCATTGACAATCACAGCAAGCTGCCATTCCCCAACCACTAGTATCACCAAGATTCTTCTTGCTTGAGATGACAAGCCCTGCACTCTGTGACTGTTTCCTCTTTTAGGAATGCCAGCAGAGACCACCACCGCCACTTGCTCCATGATCATGGGAGGAGTGTTTGAGAAATTTCCTAAACTGAAAGTGTGTTTTGCACATGGAGGTAAGGCCCTATCTGCATTACTCAGCTCAGTTTACCATAACAAAATACCACAGACTCAGTGGCTTCAACAACAGAACTTAATTTTCACACAGTTCTGGAGGCTGGAAATGCAAGATCAAAGTGCCTGCAGGGTTAGTTTCTGGTGAGACCTGTCTTCTTGGATCGTAGAAGGCCACTTTCTCACTATGAATGCAACGTGTCATTTTGGATGGATACAGAGATGACCCTAAGGAACGGCAGCTGATCTAAGGGAATTAGCCAACCATGTGGATTACCTGGGATTTCCCTGGTGTATCTAATGGTTTTCTGGCGATACACACTCTGTGTTGAAGGAGGCTCTGGGGAGGATCTCCTGAGCAAGTGAATCTAATCCTAAATCTCACTGTTCCTCTCCTTTCTCCTATCAGATTAAAGTCCCACCTTATAACCTAATTTAACCTTAAATTACCTCCTTAATTAGCCCATCTCCAAATATAGTTAGATTGGGGGTTAGAGCTTCAACATAAGAATTTGGGGGAGGGACCCCATAATTCAGTCCATAACATGCCTGCAACCATCATTCTAGTCATAAAGTATATGACAGTTTGGGGACCAAATTCCATTTTTATGGACAAGGTTAGTTTGGCATAGTTTTTGTTTTATTTTGTTTTGTTTTGTTTTTTGTTTGTCTAAATCCTTCTAGTCAGACTACAAGCACTCCAGTTTGCAATAGTCCCTACCATTCTCTATTATTTACATTTCCTCCTTGGTCCCTGCAGGTAATTGTGTTTCTGACTCTTGGGCACACACAAACCATCATGACCACCACTTTTGATGGTTGCATGCAGAGCAATACATTTTATGGATATGCCATCATTACATAGATATTTCCCAGATGATAGGTTGCCTCTGTATTTTGCTGTTATAAGCACACTGTATTTGAAAACCTTGACCACGTATCTTTACACACTTGTCTTCCTTCTTAGGATAAATTCCTCAAACTTGAATTTATAGATGAGTTCATACCATTTGTTCTGAGTCATCTCCCAGCATTTGGGATACAATAAATCCTTTGTAAATACTGGACTACAGTAACTCCTCTTTGCATACAACATGAGGATTAAAAAATATCCTTTTCAATTGACACTAGCCCTTCACTAATGGGTTTTACTTGCAGGTGGTGCCTTCCCTTTCACAGTTGGAAGAATCTCCCATGGATTCAACATGCGCCCAGATCTGTGTGCCCAGGACAACCCAATCAACCCAAAGAAGTACCTTGGTTCCTTTTACACCGACTCCTTGGTTCATGATCCTCTGGCACTCAAGCTGTTAACAGATGTCATAGGAAAGGTAAGTTGGGTCTGCCATGTAGATGGCTTATAGGGAGCAAAGTGTAGGATCAGCAACCTGTTCTTGGCCTCTCTCCAAAAAGGGGATGGGAAAAAAGGCATTAGAAGAAAGGAGAGGGACAGTGAGATATACGATTAGATTTGCTTGCACAGGAGATCCTCTCCAGGGCCTACTTCAACACAGTGTGTAACCATTATATACACCAGGGAAATCCCAGATAATCCACATGGCTGGGTAATTCCCTTAGATCATCTCTGTTCCTTAGGGTCATCTCTGTAGCCATCTGAAATGACACATTGCAATATGGTAAGCAGGAAAAGAGATACAAGTTTTGTAGTCAAATTGACCTGTGTTAAAATCTTGGCTCTACCTCTTACTGACTGAGTAAATTATGAACCCAACTGTCCTTATCCACTAAAATGAAAATTGGAACATTAAAGAAGGAAGAAATGACACTTAACAGGGAGCCAGGGGAAGATGATGAAGGGTCTGTATACCACCTGAAATTTTTTTCTGGAATAATATAGTACAGCCTTCATTTTGAAAACAATTCTCTCATTTAGTCCAAAAAGACCAACTTGGTATTAATTTAAACTTCACAAGAGAGAGTCTTCCTTTGTTGTCATCTGCTTGCAGATCTCTTTGTTGGTGGCATTTCTACCTTTAAGGTTTTTTTTGAAAATGCTAACTCTACAAGTTACACCATTTTTAGGGCAAAGTCCAGTTTGAACCAGTGCAAAGTCTGAAATATATACTATTTCGATTCCCTCATATTATTTACAAATATCCACAGAAGGTTTCCGAATTTTCTAAGAAAAAAAAAAAACCCTTGAGGATTTATTTAAAAATGTGGACATATTTAAAGATTTGCAATGTGGTACTTGGGTTGAGAGTAGACTCTAAGGCATTTAAAATCTTGTCTAGCAGAAAAAGAGGACCATCATTTCAAAGTTGCAAGAAGTTCTCCATCTCCAGAATGGAGACTTCATCTTACTTTAAAGCTGACTGTTTCTCTGGCTTAAGAAACTCACTAGATGGGGCGCCTGGGTGGCAGAGCGGTTAAGCGTCTGCTTTCGGCTCAGGGCGTGATCCTGGCGTTATGGGATCGAGCCCCACATCAGGCTCCTCTGCTATGAGCCTGCTTCTTCCTCTCCCACTCCCCCTGCTTGTGTTCCCTCTCTCGCTGGCTGTCTCTATCTCTGTCAAATAAATAAATAAAATCTTTAAAAAAAAAAAACAAGAAAGAAACTCACTAGAATATAAATGTTAAACTTTCTGGTTTGGTAATAAATTATATAGTTGAGCTGTGCTTCTGAGCCTTCTAGCTTTTATGTTGTTCCTGCCAAAATGGGTGCTTAGCAGTGGGTTGTGAATGTTGATGATTATTGGTTTGGACATAGGGGTGATGGGGAGGAAATTACAAAAAGGAGAGACTGGAAGAGACTGTGCATTCTGGACTTTGAGCAATGGAGGAGAAGGTGTGGGGAAGTGGTATGGAATTGGGGAAAGAGTCATTTTGATGACCTCTCATCAAACCTAGCACCTCTGGTATTCTTAGAAATCGTAAAATCAGGAGAAAATGCCCCTGGCAAATACAACACCCATCTTATGAGGGATGTACCATTAGCAGTGAGGGATACTATCAGCATCAAACAGCATTCAGGGCAAAACATATTGCCAGGAGGTCAGAGCAAAAGAGTAAGAACATGGCATATGGCTTGTGGTAACTAGCAGACAGACTAGTTAGTGAGCACACCCCTTTTAGCGACCCCCAAAAGAACTGAGAGGGCACTTTGCAAAGTTAGTGGTGCTCAGATTTTGCATTCAAACTATGAAGGCTTGAGCCATTATAATTTGGCCATTAAAAACAAATGCGACCTCATTTTATGTGACCTCACTGTCTGGTGAATCCAGGACACAGAAGCAATATATATTAATAATTTGGATTCTCTCTAAAATATTAATGCTTCTTCTTTCTGCTTATATTCACATTAACAAATTCTCTCAAAAACAACACCCAAACTAAAATGGCTGAGGAAAGTCCTAGCATGACAGCCAGACAGGAGAGAATCATCACAGCTGTAAAGGGAGGTCTCCTGGAGAGAAAAAAATGGAACTGATGGATTATTTCATGGGTTCGTGAGTTTGAAATGATGATTACCACACATTCAACAGATCTGTTGATATATTAGGAACAAATAAGCAGTATGTACTAGAAAATTAAGCAAATGAAAGGAAAGGAAATAATTAACTCCAAGAAAACAAACACCCATATGAGGGCAGATAATCATTGTACATTACTTGACTCAGTAGTGAACAATATTTATAGTCATAATAGTGTAAATATTAAGCACTAGTTTAAGTGAGAATTCTAATTCTATTGGGAAAATGGAGAAGTTGGGGTAACAAAGAAATTCTCAAGGATCATAATGAAAAGTCAGTAAATACTCTCTAAAGCTAATAAATCAAGAATAGAATAAGGTGGGCACCTGGGCGGCTCAGTTGGTTAAGCAACTGCCTTCAGCTCAGGTCATGACCCTGGAGTCCTGGGATCAAGTTCCACATCAGGCTCCCTGCTCAGTGGGGAGTCTGCTTCTCCCTGACCCTCCCCCCTCTCATGCTCTCTCTCTCTCTGTCTCTCCCAAATAAATAAATACAATCTTTTAAAAAAATTTTTTAAAAGAATAGAATAAGGTAATTATATAGAATAATGAAGGTAATCATCAGAAGATGTAAGTTAAAATGGTGAAATTGGCTGCCTCAAAGGATAAGAGTTAGGAACATAGGCACAGGACTGCTTTCAATGAGAAAGATATTTTAGTGATATTTGATTATTTAACTATGTATAGGCATTACTCTGATAAATAAAAATTTACATAATACCCTAGGAGTAAGTAAACATATAGAAAGAACATACAGAGAAAAATAAATAGAATAATAAAAATTTAGAGAACATATATATACCAAAACTACTTATTGAACCCCTACTATTTCTAAAACACTGTGCTAAATGGAAGACTTAAGACTTTTAAGCCTCAAGTATGAGTTGATATATCATTATAGTTTTGATTCAAATTTCCCTGATGGTCAGTGATATTGAGCATCTTTTCATGTGTCTGTTGGCCATCTAGATGTCTTCTTTGGGAAAATGTCTATTCATGTCTTCTGCCCATTTTTTAATTGGATTATTCATTTTTGGTGTGTTGAGTTTTGTAAGTTCTTTATATATTTTGGAAAATAACTTTTATCAGATATGTCATTTGCAAATACCTTCTCCCATTCCATAGTTTACCTTTTAGTTTTGTTGATTGTTTCCTTTGCTGTGCAGAAGCAGCTTTTATTTTGATGTAGTCCCAGTAGTTTTTTACTTTCATGTCCCTTGCCTCGGGAGACATATCTAGAAAAAAGTTGCTACAGAGGGTGAGGGCGCCTAGCTGGCTTAGTTGGTAAAGCATGTGACTCTTGATCTCGGGGTCATGAGTTCATGGAACCTAATTTAAAATTTTTTTTAATTTAATTTAATTTAATTTAATTTAATTTAATTTAATTTAAAAGTTGCTACAGCTGATATGAAAGAAGTTACTGCCTGTGCTCTTCTCTAGGATTTCTATGGTTTCAAGTCTGCCATTTAGGTCTTTAATGCATTTTTTTTATTTTTTTGTGTATGGGGTAAGAAAGTGGTCCAGTTTCATTCTTTTGCACCTTGCTGTCCAGTTTTCCCAATACCATTTGTTGAAGACTGTCTTTTTACCACTGGATATTCTTTCCTGCTTTTTAATTGACCATGTAGTTGTGAGTTCATTTCTGGGTTTTCTATTCTGTTCTGTCGATCTACTTTTGTGCCAATACCATACTGTTCTGATCACTACAGCTTTGTAACATACCTTGAAGTCCAGAAATTGTAATGCCTCCAGCTTTGCTTTTCTTTTTCAAGTTGCTTTGGCTATTCAGGATCTTTTGTGGCTCCATGCAAATTTTAGGATTGTTTGTTCTAGTTCTGTGAAAAATGCTATTGGCAGTTTGATAGGGATTGCATTAAATGTGTAGATTGCTTTGGGCAATACAGGCATTTTAACAATATTTGTTCTTCCAATCCACGAACATAGAAAGAAATTGTTGTGTCATCTTCAGTTTCTTTCATCATTGTTCTATAGTTTTCAGAATACAGATCTTTCGCCTTTTTGGCGAAAGTTTATTCCTGGGTATCTTATTGTTGTTGGTACAATTGTAAAGGAGATCAATTCCTTAATTTCTCTTTCTACTGCTTCATTACTAGTGTGTAGAAATGCAACAGATTTCTGTACATTGATTTTGTATCCTGTGACTTTACTGAATTCGTGTATCAGTTCTAGTAATATTTTGGTGGAGTCTCTCAGGTTCTCTATATAGAGTATCATGTCATCTGCAAACAGTAAAAGTTTTACTTCTCTCTTGCTGATTTGGATGCCTTTTATTTCTTTGTGTTGTCCGACTGCTGTGACTAGGATTTCCAGTACTGTTAAATAACTATGGTGAGAGTAGATATCCCTGTCTTGCTTTTAACCATAGAGGAAAAGCTCTCAGTTTTTCCCCAATAAGGATGATGTTAGCTGTGGGGTTTTTATATATGGCCTTTATTATGTTGAGGTATGTTCACTCTAAACCTACTTTTTTGAGTGAGGGTTTTTATCATGAATGGATATTGTACTTTGTCAAATGCTTTTTCTACATCTATTGAAATGATCATACAGTTCTTATCCTTTCACTTATTGATGTGATGTATCACATTGATTGATTTGTTAATATTGAACCACACTTGCATGCCAGGAATAAATCCCACTTGATCATCATGAATGATTTTTTTAAAGTATTGTTGGATTCAGTTTGCTAGTATTTTATTGAGAATTTTTGCATCCATGTTCATCAAAGATATTGGTTTCTAGTTCTCTTTTTTAGTGGAGTCTTTATCTGGTTTTAGTATCAGGATAATGCTGGCTTCATAAAATGAATTTGGAAGTTTTCCATCCTTTCCTATTTTTTGGAATAGTTTGAGAAGAATAGGTATTAATTCTTTAAATATTTCGTAGAATTCACTTGTGAAGCCATCCGGCCCTGGACTTTTGTTTTTTGGGAACTTTTTGATTATTGATTCAATTTCTTTGCTGGTATCGGTCTGTTCAAGTTTTCTATTTCTTTGTGTTTCAGTTTTGGTAGGTTTTATGTTTCTAGGAATTTATCCATTTCTTCTAGGTTCTCCAATTTGTTGGCAAATAGTTTTTCATAAAATTCTCTTATAATTATTTGTATTTCTGTGGTATTGGTTGTTATTTCTCCTATCATTTGTGATTTTATTTATTTGGGTCCTTTCTCCATTCTTTTTGATAAATTTGTTTAGGGCTTTATCAATTTTATTTTGATTTTTTTTTTCAAAGAACCAGCTCCTGGGGAGCACCTGGGTGGCTCAATTGTTAAGCATCTGTCTTCGGCTCAAGTCATGATCCCAGGGTGCTGGGATCGAGCCCAGAGTCAGGCTCCCTGCTAGCGGGAAGCCTGCTTCTCTCTCTCCCACTCCTCCTACTTGTGTTCCCTCTCTCACTGTGTCTCTCTCTGTCAAATAAATAAAATCTTAAAAAACAAAAACAAAAAACAAAGAACCAGCTCCTGGTTTCACTGATCTGTGGTTTTTTTAGGTTTCTATTTCATTTATTTCTGCTCTAATCTTTATTATTTCCTTCCTTCTATTGGCTTTAGGCTTCATTTGTTATTCTTTTTCTAGCTCCTCTACGTGTAAGGTTAAATATTTAAGATTTTTCTTGCTTCTTGAGGTAGGCCTGTATGCTATATACTTTCCTCTTAGGACAGCTTTTGCTGCAGCCCAAAGGTTTTGGACTGTTGTGTTTTCATTTTCATTTGTTTCCGTGTATTTTTTTATTTCTTCTTTGATTTCCTGTTTGGCCCATTCATTGTTTAGTAGCTGTTATTTAACCTCCATGTATTTGTGGTCTTTCCAGATTTCTTCTTGTGGTTGACCTCTCATTTCAAGGCATTATAGTCAGAAAAGGTGCACAGTATGACTTTAATCTTCTGTATTTGTTGAGGTCTGATTTGTGACCTAGTATGTGATCTATTCTGGAGAATGTTCCATGTGCACTTAAAAAGGTGTATTCCACTGTTTTAGGATGGAATGTTCCAAATATATGTTAAGTTCATCTGATCCAGTGTGTCATTCAAAGCCATTGTTTACTTGTTCATTTTCTGTTTAGATGATCTGTCCATTGACATAAGTGGGGTGTTAAAATCCCCTATTATTGTGTTATTATCAGTTCCTTTATGTTTGTTATTGTTTTAGAACTTGGGTGGTCTCATGTTGGTGCATAAATATTTATAACTGTTACATCTTCTTTTGGATTGTCCCCTTTATTATTTTATAGTGCCCTTCTTTGTCTCCTATTACAAACTTTGTTTTAAAGTCTAGTTTCTCTGATATACGTATTACTACTCTGGCTTTCTTTGGCATCCATTTTCATGATAAATGTTTCTCCATCAATCACTTTCAATCTGCAGGAGCCTTAAGGACCAAAATGAGTCTCATCGTCAGCTTATAGATGGGTCTGGTCTCCTTATCCATTCTGACACCCTCTGTGTTTTGATTGGAGTATTTAGTCCATTTATATAGTAATTATTAATAGATATGCATTTAATGCCATTTTATTACTTGTTTTGTGGTTGGTGCTAAGTAATTTCTCTGATCCTTTTTGTCTTTCTCTCTTTCATGGTTTGTTGATTTTCTTTAGTGATGTATTTGGATTTGTTTCTGTTTATTCTTTCCATGTTTATTAGTGGTTTTAATATATAGTTACCATTATTGTATATATAACCTCTTCTGCAAATAGCAGTCTATATTAAGTTGATGGTTGCTAAAGTTTGAACCCATTCTCTTCTCCTCTTAACCTCATGTTTTAGGTATATGTTATTACATTTTATATACTTCATGTGTGTGTGATTTCCTTGACTGATTTTTACATAAATATTCATTTTTACTGGAATGCCTGGGTGGCTCAGTTGGTTGAGCATCTGCCTTCAGCTCAGGTCATGATCCCAGGGTCCTGAGATCGAGTCCTGCATCAGGTTCCTTGCTCAGTGGGGAGCCTGCTCCTCCCTCTGCCTACAGCTCCCTCTGCTTGTGCTAACAAATAAATAAAATCTTTAAAAAAATATTCATTTTTACTGCTTTTGTGTTTCCTGCCTTTATACTGTTACATTTGTCTCTCCTTTCCACTCAAAAAGTCCTCTTCAATATTTCTTGCAGGGCTGGTTTGTGGTCAGGAAATCCTTTAGTTTTTGTTTTTCTGGGAAACTCTTTATCTCTCCTATTCTAAATGATGGCCTTGCTGGATAGAGTATTCTTGGCTGCAAATTTTTTCCCATTCAGCACTTTGAATATATCATGCCACTCCCTTCTGGCTTGCAAAGTTTCTTTTGAAAAATCTCCAGCTAGCCCTTATGGGTTTTCCGTTGTAAGTTAATGACCTCTTTTGTCTTGCTGCTTTTAATGTTTTTTTTTCTTTATCACTATATTTTGCAAATTTAATTACGATATGTCTTGGTATTGGCCTGCTTTTGTTGATTTTGATGGGAATTCTCCATGCTTCTTGAATCTGGATATCTGTTTCCTTCCCCAGATTAGGGAAGTTCTCAGCTATTATTTCTTCAAATAAATTTTCTGCCCCTTTTTGCTCTTCTTCTGGGACTCCTATAAAATAAATGTTATTACATTTGAATGAGTCACTGAGTTCCCTAAGTCTATTCTCATTTTGCATAGTTCTTTCTTTTGTTCAGTTTCATTGCTTTCCATTACTTTGTCTTCTAGGTCATTAATTTGTTCTTCTGCTTCTTCCAGCCTGCTGTTCATTGCATCTAGCATGTTTCTAATCTCATTTATAGCACTCTTGATTTCTACTTCTTTTGTAACTCTTTTATCTCTGTGGCAAGGGTCTCACTAATGTCTTCTATTCTTTTCTCAAGCCTAGTGAGTATCCTTAAGATTGTTGTTTTAAATTCTCCATCAGGCATGTTACTTACATATATCTCACTTAGATCTCTGGCCATGGCCTTATCCTGTTCCTTCATTTGGGATAAATTCCTCTGTCTTTGCATTTTATCTAAGTCTCTGCCTTCTTCCCTGTATTAGAAAAGCCAGTTATATCTCCTGCTCCTGAAAGTAATGGCCTTATGAAAAAGAGGCCATGCAGTGCCCAGGGCCTGGCACTTCAGGGAATGTCTCTGGGGTGTACTGTGTACACTCTACAGCTGTGTTCTGGCTACTCTATCCTTCAGGCCAGTCTTCTGCAAAGGCTCTCCTTGCCAGGTATGAGCAGTGTTTCGTCCCTGACCTGAATGTGGCAAGTTTTAGCTAGATGTTCTCTGGTCTGCCTGTGAAATGAACCCTGTCATTACTTCCACTAGAACTGAGGCCCTGCAGGGGAACCTGGATGGCTCGGTTCAGCAACCAACTCTTGATTTTGGCTCAGGTCATGATCTCAGGGTCTTGAGATCAAGCCCCATGTCAGGCTCCCCACTCAGTGGGGAGTCTGGTTCTCTCCTTCTTCCTCTCCCTTTGCCCCTCGTCCTGCTTACACTCTCACTTTCTCTAAAATAAATAAATCTTGAAAGAAAGAAAGAAAGAAAGAAAGAAAGAAAGAAAGAAAGAAAGAAAGAAAGGGTTGAGGCCCTGCAAGACTCTCTAGCCAGAAGATGCAGTGTGAGCTGGGATTTGTGCTAGTCTTCTGGAGAAGGGGCCATGACACTGGTACTAAGGCATGACTGAGGAGGGCAGTTCTTCCAGAGTGTGTGGGGATGGGGCTTGGTGTAAGCAAGTCAGGCATCCAGTGTCTGGGCTGTGCTACTTCCCATAGGCAGCTGTGTTTATGCTGAGGGGTGGGGAAGGAAAATGATATGGGCCAGCTCCTTTGTTTCCAGAGAGGTATTCTGTGAACATTGCCTTTCAGGGATGCACTCCAAAAAAAGCAAATAACCTCCCCACTGTGTGCCCCCAGAGCTCTTCAGATCACTATTTCTATGCTGTCTGCCCCTGGTTTCCTGGAGCACAGTGTTCTCCAGGTTCCATCCTAGCCAAGCCTGCTAACCTTTAAAACTATAGGCTTTAAGCCCCACTGGTTGCTAGAACTCATGAAATTCAGTCCCTTTCATTTTCCAAGGCAATGGCTTTGGGGAAACATTCTCCTTGTGCATTCCCGTGTGCTTCTCTCTCTCTCACCCTTCTCCATGGCCACAGTTCCCTCCCTTCCACAGCAGCCATGAACCATTTCTCTAAACCACATCTCCATACTTCCCCCCTTCTTCCATATGGCCTCTTCTCTCCCCTTAGTTGTGGAGTTTGTTCTGACAGTTTTCAGGTCAATTTCTGGGGTATTTAGAATTATGTGATAGTTATCCAGTTGTGTTCATGGGATAAAGCAAGCCTAGGCTTCTCCTACTCTATCACCATCTTCTCTTCTCCTGCTCAGGTGACTTTTAATATGAAGTCACTTATCCCCCTCACCCTCAGGTTCCTCAACTCTATAATGGAAATGACCACCATGCAGAATTGATGTGAGAAGTTGGTATAATACTATGCCAAAGGACTATACAAATGTCAGCAATTTATATCACCTATTCTAGTGCTTTACAAATAGTAGGTATTGAGTTAATGTTTGATTAATTGAGTTTGTATAATGGTTTTGTGGATATAAGGCTAATCTTACAGGGCATTGATTGAATTAAACCAGGCTCCTTCTCTAGGAAATTATGTCTCAGGGAACAAAGTGAATCCTTGGTAAGTTAGAATTTTTGTAGTAAGCTACATTATAATAAAGTTATGTTGTATTTACTGCATATGCTACTAATGAAATAGGCTAATAAGAAGATAGCTAATTGTTCCTTTTCTAGAAGACAAATGAACTCTCTTCTATTACTTGAATTTATTTAGTGAGCCACATCTTTCAGTGTTCGCAGCATTTCCTGAAAATGTGAAAAAGTTAATACAACCCAGCAGGTGAGCAGTTTATTTCTTTTCCCTGGCAGGAATATTAATCACTATTATTATCATCTCAGTAAGTCTTTGACCTAATAGGGAACGTGTGTTGCCAGCTTTTGGAAGGGAAACGTATGTTGGGGCAGAGTGCTGGTGCTGAGAAATCAATCAGGATTATCCACCGTCTAATAAAGAAAGCCAGTTGTCTGGGTAGACAGTATAATTTCAGGATCCCAGAAGCAGCAGCCATGGTAACTGAAAGGCCCACCATTAGAATTATTCCTTTGGGTTTACAGAGTCTTTAGAAAAGCCCTACTAAGATGTAGATGTTGTCAAATGTTACATTAGCACAGATACCCTTAAAAATTGGTTCGTGATTATGGTGGATCCCAAGGGAATAGAATCCTAGATCACAGACAATAAGACAGAAGAAAGTTCTAGCTTTTGGGAGGCCAGAATCAGGTATGTTATTTAGGAACCTGAGATGTCACAAGAGTTTAGGTTTCCCTGAGAGCTTGGAAATAGGGCAACAGTCATCCAAATCCATATCCTATGCCTCCTTAACCAGGATTCTCTATGTAATCCCTTTAAAATACAATCAGTTTGCAGCTATGAGACAAAAGGTGGTAAAAATAGCAATGCAAAAAGTATTTTTAATTCAAGAATTATTTATTAAGCTTCTATCAAGTGGAGACTGGTATTAAGCAACGCAGAATGCAACTTTCATCATACAAGACCATACTTTGAGGAATCTCATCTCCCTACCTCTTCCCTGCTACCATGTCTTCCTCTGAGTTGGTCCGAGGGTTGTGGGTTATTGTTAAGCTGTTTAACATTGTCTCTTCTCCCTCCAAACGAGAAATCTCATTAACAAGAACTTGCTACTATCTCTTCCTCTGAGTTGGTCCGAGGGTTGTGAGCTATTGTTAAGCTGTTTAACATTGTCTCTTCTCCCTCCGAACTAGAAATCTCATTAACAAGAACTTCACTTCCAGTTCTTTTATGTCTACTTCATTCTCCCTTATGAAATTCCTAACAAGTTAGAAATGGTCAGAAATGTACGAGAAAGTATCGATAAAAGGTATACAGACAGATAAAAGGGTATGAAAAATTAACAAACCAGAGATTATCACAAGTGGATAATTAACCTCCTGGAGAGAGACTGTGAACAACAGCCACTAAATAATAATTGGATACTGCCAAACCATGAGTTTAGAGTTTGGCAAAAGCCATCTATAATCAAGAAAGCAAGGAGAGCAGGGAAGAATCTTAACCAGGAAGGATAAAATGCAGAGGAGTGGTTTTCATTTCTGCTTTAAAATCCTTTGCTCTCTCCATATTAAAATGGAACAGACATATTCCCCCCTTCAAATGTATTTATATCCAAGAAGGCCATGATACTGAGAATGGAAGAATTCCTGACTAGAAAGCAAAATAAATTTCTAAATTTCAATTTCGTGTTAATGTAGTTAACAAATGTAATATAGCATGGGACTTTTTAAAATTATGTTGTGTTTTGGAATTGTAAACAGCTTTAGCAAGAGGAGCAGAAATAAGGACAAATGTAGCTCCAGTGAATACAAAGCAGGCATTCAAAACGAGATCAGCTGTTGGCACAGATGTGAGTAGATATAACTTTGGGCCTTTAGGACTTCTACAAGCAGGTGTATTTGCTTGGTTTTTTACAGTAATGAATACAAGAAACTAGAAATAGAGTTGGTAATCCATCAATGGCCTTCCTCTAACTTTATTATACATTTTCCCATATCGTTTCATGTAAATGTATTCATAAAATCTAGGAAAATCCTTCCTCTTTCTGGTAGAAATCAAAGTGTCATTTATTCTTACAGGAGCTCAAATTTAGCAT
Organism: Ursus americanus; assembly: GCF_024610735.1. Lineage (NCBI taxonomy): Eukaryota > Metazoa > Chordata > Mammalia > Carnivora > Ursidae > Ursus > Ursus americanus. Next base: position 17,385,129 of record NC_142127.1, read on the forward strand.
ATTTAAAATATATTTAGGCAGCAGCTGTTTCCGCCCATGGGTCCTGTTCCCATGCTTTGATAAACCACCATTTTGCACCAAAATAAATAAATAAATAAATAAATAAATAAATAAATTTAATATTTCAGGCCTAGTAACAATCAGACTTCCCTCTTTCATATATTCAAGCATTCATTCCTTCAAAACACAAAGCCACTCTCAGATTGATTATATGTCTGAGTTTTATTTCAAACTTGTCTTAAAAAAAGAGGCTTTCTGAAAAATCCAACTCAAAGAATCTATCTTGGCAGAGACATTTTACAGGGGAAAAGATGGTTAGAGAGTTATGGTTGACTGGATTTAAAAAAGAAGACAACTACCCAGTTAAGGACAATTAGCCTCTTTGTATTATTGGTTAAAAGTCTTAAACTAGTTTGAAGACAACAGTCAATGGAGAGGGTGTCCTAGAAACTCTTAAGCTCATTAAAGTCTATCAAAAAAATTAGCCAGATATTTTATCAAGAATGCTAAACTATGGTGACGAATGTTAACTAAATTTATTTATTTATTTATTTATTTATATGCAAGTATCAAACCATTATGTCATACATCTGAAACTAACATAATGCTATATGTCAATTATACCTCAATTTTTTAAAAAAAGAATGCTCATTATTCCCCAGGAAGAGCAGATATTCATATTAGACCACAAAGTTCTGCCCCCGTTCAGATTTAGGACAACTTTTTTTTCTCACATTTACTGGAGGCATTTTATTCCATGCTAAGAAATCTGGGTTTCTGGACTATCGAAATTATTGAAGGATTTTAAGCAGGGATGCGGCATGATCAGATTTTTATTTAAGACAGCATTCTCTCCAGTGTTAGATATTGATTAAAATGGATGAGACTGGAATCAGGTGATGGGTATTACGGAAGGCACGTATTGCATGGAGTACTGAGTGTTATACGTAAACAATGAATCATGGAACACTACATCAAAAACTAATGATGCACAGTACGGTGACTAACATAACATAATAAAAAATTTAAAAAAGAAAAAGGAAACTATAGTAGCGGTCCAATTTAATTCAATAAACCACCACTCTGTACCATGCCTTTTGCTCAGCACTGGAGACAGTTTTTGTCCCACTTCTTAGCTGAGTTGAGGAAATGAGACACAAGCCTGGCTCCACCACATACTAGCTGTGCAACTCTAAGCAAGTTAGTTATCATCTTTGCTTCCTCATCTGTTGAACTGGGATAATGATAAGGACCCATATCAAAGAAAGGCTGTGAGAATGAGTTAATGAATGCAAATGGCTTAGAACAGCATCTCACACATAGTAAGCAATCAGTAAATGTTAGGTATTATTATTATTATTATAAGGGATTATCTCACAGCAATGTAAGAAGTGCTGTGAATAAAATTATCTGTAGGATACTTTAGGGGTAGGAAGTCGCACTTTGCTGAGTGAAGGGATGGTAAAAGCCTGAGTTAAGGGAGTAACTAGGGAAGTACAGAGGAAGTGATGGGTGCAAGAAATGATACAGAGGTAGAATCCAAAGGGCTCAGTGAGCCATGAAATACTGGGATGACAGAGCAGAAGGAGTCCATCATGATTCCCAGGTTTCCAGCTTGGGCAACTGGGTGAAAAGTGATGCCATCAACCCAAAGGAAAACAGGTGTGCATTCACGCTCTATCAAGTAATCATGCATGAGTCATTAGAATTTGCGACATTACCCAATTAATACCCAAGATACAATTCCTAGTTAACAGTGGCAAAAAGGTCATACAAATCTTATCAGAGTTGCTACTTAATATCCTCAACTGGAAACAGTTACTATTATGGAAGACACATTAAAATCCTAAACTCGGTTATGGCAGAAATCTAATTAATTGCTCAAGTATTTTCCAAATGTCCCATACTGTTGGCCTAATATCTATGACTTATTAACTCAGATGAATATAATGTAGGTTAACTGAGTGGTTCTCAACCCTGCTTGTGCATTAGAATCATCAAAGGGAGCTTTAAAAAATTGCTAATATTACTAGTATTTTTAGGCCTCACCCCCAGATATGATCATTTTAATTGATTTGGGGTAGGTTCTGGGGTGAATATTTTTTAAAGCTCCCCAGGTGATACTAATATACAAGTAGTGTGAAAAAACAGTGGGTTACCATCAGTAAGAATGTATAATGTATGGTCACAAGGAAACGTAGAAATATTCCAGTTTTGGAACTTTGTTTTTAATCCATGGAAACATATGGTCAACAAAGTCTTATAATATTATGTAAAAAAGTAAAACACAGAAAAGTAGAGTTGTTCTAATTAGGCAGTAGGCGTCGGGAGGGAAGCTTTGTCTGGTAGGCCTCCCCCTCACCCCTGTCCCATCTCTCTTACGTACACTTCCTTGATGCTGATCCCCGTCCTCCAGCCCCTAAGAATTCTCCATATAATAATTTTTAAAAATCCTTACAACTAAAAAAAAAAAAATGTCATTCTCTCATTCATGAAATATTTTTAAGCTCTAACAACATGACTGGTGCTAATATATGGGAACATTTCATATTTTAGAGGGGAAAACAGACAAATGACAAGTGTATATAGAAGAAAATATGAGGAAATTCATCTATATCTTGGAAGTCGGGAAATCTTTCCTAATGATAACTCAAAATCTATTAACTACATGGAAAAAGATTAATAAATATGGTTATTAAAAATTTTGCAAGGCAATAGACTATTATAAGCAAAGTGTTCATCACAAGAAAACAAAATTTTGTAACTATGTAAGGTGACAGATGTTAACTATACTTATGGTGATTATCATTTCACAATATACACAACAGTGAATCATTATGTTGCACACCTGAAACCAATACAGTTGACCCTTGAACAACACAGAGAGAAGATTCAAATTACTAAAACAGAAATAAAAAGAATTATAAGAAAAAATGATGAGCAATTGTACACTACAAATTAGATAAACTAAATGAAATGAAGAAATTCCTAGAAAGATGACAGAAACTGATCCAAGGGAAAAAGAACACCTGAATAGACCTATAACAAGTAAAGAGATTAAATTAGTGATTTTATTTTCTTAAAGATTTCATTTACTTATTTGAGAGAGAGTATGAGAGAGAGAGAGCACAAGGGGGGGGAAGGGGCAGAGGGAGAGGGAAAAGCAGGAAGCCCAACTCAGGGCATAATCCCAGGATCCCAAGATCATGACCTGAGCCAAAGGCAGACACTTAACCGACTGAGCCACCCAGGCACCTCACCCAATGATATTTATTAAACTCAATCCAGCAACATATAAAAAGAACTGTACACCATGACCTACTGAGACTTATCCCAGGAATGCAAGGTTTTCCAACACACACAAAAAAAATCAATAAAATACAACATATTAATAGAATAAAGGACAAAAACTACATAATAACCTCAATAGGTGCAGAAGAAGTACTCAACAAGATCCAACAGGCTTACATGATAAAAAGACACTCAACAACTGGTAGAAGAGGGCTTCCTCAACCTGATAAAGAACATCTACGAAAAATCCACAACTAACATTAACACACTTAATGGTGAACTGAAAGGTTCTGCTCTCACCACTTCTATTCAATATTGCACTGGAGATTCTAGCCAGGGCAATTAGGGAAGAAAAATAAATAACAGGCATCCAGACTGGAAAGGAAGAAGCAAAATTATTTCAGATGACATGACCTTATATATAGAAAATCCCAAAGAATACACAAATAAACCATTAGGGCTAATAAACAGATTCAGCAAGGTTGCAGGTAACAGATAAATACATAAAAATTAATTGTATTTCAGGGGCATGTGAGTGGCACAGTTAAAGCTTCCAACTCTCAGTTTTGGCTCAGGTCTGACTTCGAAGTGGTAGGATCAGGCCCTTCATTGGGCTCCACACTCAGCATAGAGTCTACTTGAGTTTCTCTCTCAATTTCCCTCTGCCCCTCCCCGCCCTTTCTCTCAAGTAAATAAATAAATGTCTTAAAAAAATAACTGTGTTTCAATACACTAGCAATGAATAATCCATAAACGAAATTGAGGAAACAATTCCATTTACAATAATATCAAAAAGAATGAAATAGTTAGGAGTAAATCCAACTGAAGTGCCAGACTTGGGCACTAAACTATAAAATACTGCTGAAGAAAACTAAAGAAGACCTAAATAAATGAAAAGACATCCCATGTCCATTAAGGAGGGCACTTGTGATGAGCACCAGGTGATACATGGAAGTGCTAAATCACTATACTGTACACCTGAAACTAATACTATACTATATGATAACTAACTGGAATTTAAATAAAAACTTTTAAAAAAAGACATCCCATGTTCATTGATTGGAAAACTCAATAATGTTAAATGGCAATAGCCCCCACATTGACCTACAGATTCAATGCAATCCCTATCAAAAATCCACGTGCCTTTTGGTTTTTTTTGCAGGAAATGACAAGCCGATCCTAAAATTCATATATAAAAGCAATGGACCCAGAATAACCAAAACAATGTGAAAAAGAGGGACAAAGTTGAAGGACTCACACTTTCCATTTCAAAACATTCTTCACAGCTACAGTAGTCAAAACTGTGTAGTACTAGCATAAGGACAGACATTTTGAACAGAGGTGCCAATACAATTAAATGAGGAAATAGTCTTTTGAATATATAACAGTGAAACAACTGGATACTCACATGCAAAAAAAATAAGTTGTACCCCTTATTTAAACCCTCCATAAAAATAAACTCCAATAGATCAAGGATCTAAATGGAAGAGCCAAAACTACAAACCCTTAGAAGAAAATATAGTTGTAAATCTTTGTGACCTTGTGACCTTGTGATGCCAAAAGTATAAGCAACCAAAGAAAAAAATTAGATAAATTAGACTCAGAATTAAAAACTTTTGTACTTCAAATATATGTCTAGTAAAGTGAAAAGACAACCCACAGAGTGAAGAAAATATTTATAAATATATATCTGATAAATCTCTAATATTCAGAAAATATTTAAAAATTATTACAACCCAACTATAAAAAGAAAATACAGGGCTTGAATAAACACAAAGGATCGGAATAGATACTTCTCCAAAGACATAAAAATGGCCCATGAACGTTCGCATGAAAAGATGTTCAACATAATTAGTCATTAGAGAAGTACAAATCAAAACCAGAGATACTATTTTATACCTACTATTATGGCTTTAACCAAAAAGATAGACAATAACATGTATTGAAGAGGATTTGGAGAAATTGGAACCCTCGTGCATTTCTGATGGGAATGAAGAATGCTGAAACCACTGTGAAAAATAGCTCCTCAAAATATTTAACATGGACTTACCATATGATCCAGCAATTCCACTCCCAAGTGTATATCCAAGAAAAGTGAAAACATGCTCACATAAAAACTTGTACAAAAATGTTCAGAACACTACAGGGTATTATGCTAAGTGAAATAAGTCAACCAGAGAAAAACAATTATGATTTCACTCATATGTGAAACTTAAGAAACAAAACAGAGGATCATAGGGGAGGGAAGGGAAAATCAGAGAGGGAGACAAACCATAAGAGCCTCTTAACTAAACAAACTGAGGGTTGCTGGAGGGGAAGGGGTTGGGGGAATGGGGTAACTAGGTGGTGGACTTTAAGGAGGGCATGTGATGTAATGAGCACTGGGTGTTATATACAACTGATGAATCACTAAACTCTACCTCTGAAACTACTAATACACTACATATTAATTTATTTTTTTTAAAGATCTCATTTATTTATTTGAGAGAGAGTGCAGAGCGAAAGAGAGAGAGAGCATGAGCAGGGGGAGGGGCAGAGAGAGAGGAGAAGCAGACTCCGCCCACTGAGCAAGGAGCCAGATGTGGGGCTCAATCCCAGAACCCTGGGATCACAACCAGAGCTGAAGGCTGATGCCCAACCAACTGAGCCACCCAGGTGGCCCTGTGAATTACATTTCAAAAAGGGAGGCAGGGATCTCCTCCATCCCCAAATCCTAATCTTTTCCAGAGGCAACTAATGTTATTTGTTTCTTGGGTACCATTCCTGAAATAGACTGTATACATACAAATGTATATTTGTGTGTCTATAGGTCCCTTGTTAAAAACAGAAATATGAGCATAGCAGATATGTTGTCCTAGACTTTTCTCTTTACAATGTAACTTCAACATCATTGCTCTTTATAACTTAGTTATTATTCCTTTTCAATATATGTAAGTATTCCTCATTCCTCTTTATTTTTTAGACATGCTATAAATTGTTTGCTAGTCTTTTGCCACTACAAATAATGTTGCAGTTAATTTCCTTGTATATATTTCCATTACATGTGTATTAGTGGAACACATTTCTAGAAGTAAAATTCCTGGTTTAAAATGTGTTTTTCTTATTTTGATAGACTGCCATTATTGATTTAATGTCTTTCTTACTAGATTATGAGTTCTCTGAGAACAGGGACCATTTCTGTTGGCCAGGGTAACCTAGATTCTAACATACTGCCTGACATGCTGCTTTATTTATTTGTAGATGAACAAGCCTTTGTGCTTTGTCATACAAAGTGTCAAATGGAGATTCGAAGCAACATCATTAAAAAAAAAAAAAAAGACCACTATTCAGTTTATAGAGAAAAGAATTCTTTGGGGATTGGTTTTTGTTTGTTTGTCTTTACTTTTCATCCAGTTGTTATTTTTTTCCTTTTCAACTCCAGTATTATTTCAAAAATTATGGGATCAGGGGTGCCTCGCTAACTCAGTCCGTGGAGTATGCAACTCTTGGTCTCAGAGTAATGAGTTTGAGCCCCACATTGAGCGCAGGGATTACTTAAAATCTTTTTTAAAAAAATTATGGGAGGGGCGCCTAGGTGGTTCAGTCAGCTAAGTGTCTGCCTTCAGCTCAGGTCATGATCCCAGGTCCTCGGATTGAGCCCTGCGTTGGGCTCCCTGCTCAGCGGGGTGTCTGCTTCTCCCTCTGCCCCTCCCCACTGCTCATCCTCTCTCTCTCTCTCTCTCTCTCTCTCCCCCAAACAAAACAAATAAAAAAAAATATGGAATCAATTGCAATGTGTCATTATAAGAAATACAGATCCTTAATTTCATCTGAAGATATCAACATGTTTTATTAAATAAATGCTTGCTTCTTATAAATTCATTTCAGTTCATCAAAAAAGGGAGAATGGAGGGGTCGATTTGCAAATTTAAGAAACCCAATAGCGACACCTGCTGGAGAAATATGTTTTGAATCCATTAAATCAAACATTTTAGATCAGTTTGTTTCTATTAACTGGAAGGAATTTGTTATTTTATCATAGGAGTGCTTGTAATATAATTATATTTACAGAAGGTTCTTTGATGCTCTATAAAGTCACAGTTAAAAAATTTTTTTCCAGGATAAAGTCATTTTGGGAACTGACTACCCCTTTCCACTAGGGGAGCTGGAACCTGGGAAATTGATAGAGTCCATGGAAGAATTTGATGAAGAAACAAAGGTATATGCCTTTTACTTCCTGGTCTTCCTAAGTTTTCCCACTCTAATTCTTTGGTTTCAGTGTACTTTGCATGCTTAATATTCCTAGAATTGTTACTAGAAAGATTGGAACTATTAAAGGGCAAAGGAAGATGTGGTGTATATACACACAATGGAATATTACTCAGCCATAACAAAGAATGAAATCTTGCCATTTGCAATGACGCAATTGGAGCTAGAGAGTATAATGCTAAGTGAAATAAGTCAGTCAGAGAAAGACAAATACCATATGATTTCATGCATATGTGAAATTTAAGAAACAAAACAAAAAAACAAAGGGAAAAAAAGAGACAAACCACAAAACAGACTCTTAACTATAGAGAACAAGCAGATGGTTCCCAGAGGGGAGGTGGGTGAGGAGATGGGTGAAATAGGTGACGGAGATTAAGAGTACATTTATCTTGAGAGCACTGAGTAGAACTACTGAATCAGTACATCATACATGTGAAACTAACTTTATGTTAACTACACTGGAATTAAATTTTTTAATTCTTTTTTTAAAAAGCTGAAAGTCAATCTAGTACAACTAAATTCATAAAGCCAAGAACAAAAGCTATAAAGAAGCATATCATAATCATATATTTATCCTTGTATGTTAGATGGACTCAAAAAATGTCTCTTTTTCCTTTAACATTTCTGTAACAAATCTACCAATCTCAAAAACTGTAATGATTCTGGTTATTTGGATATTGAGACTAAAGTCTTGATTAACAAGGACTCAAAGAACTAGAACTCTCAAGTAACTGGATTTTTTTCTTTTGGCATTTGATTTTTAGGTGGGTAAAATATACTAAAAGGTACTGTAATGCTGCCACTGCCTATTCTACCCCTTTCGCTTATGAACCAAGATGAGTTTAAAATGAGAATCCAGGGTGGGAGTTAAGATGGCGGAGGAGTAGGGGATCCCTTTTTCAGCTGGTCCCCTGAGTCGAGTTGGATAGGTACCAGACCAGCCTGAACATCCATGGAATCAGCCTGAGATGCAGGAAGATACATCTGGATCTCTACAAATGAACATCTCCAGCGCTGAGTATTGAACTACGAAGCGGGGAGCCGTGAAACCGCGCACAGATATCGGAAGATAAACGGAAGGGGGAGGGACCCACCACGTTTGGGTGCTGGGAAGCAGTAGCCACCTGCACGGGGGAGCGGGCAGACTCGTGGACCGGCACCCAGAAGAGAGCAGACTGAGACTGTGAGCCGGCAACACACGCGACCAGACTGAAACGGAACTCCGGTGCGCTCACTGGAACCAGACTGAGACCGGGAGCTCCGGGAGCGCGCGGGGCGGCTGGCGGTGTTAGAAATACAAAGGACAGAGACACACTGGCCCTGGAAGTGAGGGCTGGGACACCGGGTATGGGGCGCACATCCCAGGATGCTGCAGAGTTGAGCAGCACCAACAGAAACAGAGTTAAAGTGGCCAGAACATCAGTGGAGAACGGTCCTCAATCCCTCTGTTCTGAGACAGAGGCTGAGATTCGGCCACTGCTGCTCTGACTCTCAGAAGAGGCACAACAAACCACCAGGGAAAGCCGCCAGAGAACAAAAGCCTGGAAAGACCGGCTCACAGTGCGCCCGTGCCCATCCCCCCTCGCAGGGGACACAGAGACGCTACCCAAACAGGGTTGCCTGAGTATCGGCGCGGCAGGCCCCTCCCCCAGAAGGCAGGCTGAAAAATCAAGAAGCCCACATCCCTAAGATCCCTATAAAACAAGGGCACACAACCTGGGTACCGGTCAATAATTTGGGCTCTGGACAACCCCGCAACCTCTCCTCAAAGAATGACGAGAAGGAGAAATCTCCCCCCTCCCCGGCAAAGAAAAGACAATGAGTATGTGGCCTCTGCCACAGAACTAATGGATATGGATGTAACCAAACTATCAGAAATGGAATTCAGAGTAACAATGGTCAGGATGATGTGTAGACTTGAAAAAAGTATTAACGAAAATGTTAATGAGAATATAGAATCTCTAAGGGCGGAAATGAGAGCGAATCTGGCAGAAATTAAAAATTCTATGAGCCAAATGCAGGCAAAACTAGAGGCTCTGACGGCCAGGGTGAATGAGGCAGAAGAACGTATCAGTGAATTGGAGGATGGGTTAGTAGAAGAAAAAGCTAAAATAGAACCTGGCCTCAAAAAAATCCACGCTCAGGAATGTAGGTTACAGGAGATTACCGACTCAATGAAACGTTCCAATGTCAGAATCATCGGCATCCCCGAGGGGGTGGAGAAAAACAGAGGTCTAGAAGAGATATTTGAAAAATTGTAGCTGAAAACTTCCCTAATCTAGCAAGGGAAGCAAACATTCGTGTCCAAGAGGCAGGGAGGACCCCTCCCAAGCTCAACCATGACAAACCTACACCACAACACGTCATAGTGCAATTCACAAATATTAGATCCTAGGATACAGTATTGAAAGCGGCCAGGGCAAAGAAATTTCTCACATACCAAGGCAAAGATATCAGAATTACGTCAGACCTGTCTACCCAGACCTGGAATGAGAGAAAGGGTTGGGGGGGGGGCATTTTTAAAGCTCTTTCAGAGAAAAACATGCAGCCAAGGATCCTCTATCCAGCAAGGCTGTCATTCAGAATGGATGGAGAAATAAAGACCTTGCAGAATCGCCAGTCATTGACCAATTTCGTAACCACGAAACCAGCCCTACAGGAGATATTAAGGGGGGTTCTATAAAAGTAAAAAGGCCCCAAGAGTGATACAGAACAGAAAGTCACAATCTATAGAAACAAAGACTTTACTGGCAACATGGCATCATTAAAATCATATCTCTCAATAATCAGTCTCAATGTAAATGGCCTAAATGCTCCCATAAAACGCCACGAGGTTGCAGATTGGATAAAAAGACATGACCCATCCATTTGCTGTCTACAAGAGACTCATTTTGAACCTAAAGATACATTCAGACTGAAAGTAAAGGGATGGAATACCATCTTTCACGCCAATGGCCTCAAAAGAAAGCTGGGGTAGCAATTCTCATATCAGACAGATTGGATTTTAAACTAAAGACTATAGTTAGAGACACAGAAGGGCACTATATTATTCTAAAAGGATGTATCCAACAAGTGGATATGACAATTATAAATATACATGCCCCCACCAGGGGAGCAGCAAGATACACAAGCCAACTCTTAACCAGAATAAAGAGACATATAGATAAAAATACGTTAATAGTAGGGGACCTCAACACTCCACTATCAACAATAGACAGAGCACCGGAGCAGAAAACCGACATAGAAACAAGAGCTTTGAATGCCATACTCGACAATTTGGACCTCATAGATATATATATATATAACACTACAACCCAGAACCAAAGAATACTCATTCTATTCTAATGCCCATGGAACATTCTCAAGAATAGACCATGTTCTGGGTCACAAAACAGGTCTCAACCAATACCAAAAGACTGAAATTATTCCCTGCATATTCTCAGACCACAACGCTCTGAAATTGGAACTCAACCACAAGGAAAAATTTGGAAGAAACTCAAACACTTGGAGACTAAGAACCATCCTGCTCAGCAATGACTCGATAAACCAGGAAACCAAAAATCAATTTAAACAATTTATGGAGACCAACGAGAATGAAAACACAACGGTCCAAAACCTATGGGATACTGCAAAGGCAGTCCTAAGGGGGAAATACATAGCCATCCAAGCCTCACTCAAAAGAATAGAAAAATCTAAAATGCAATTTTTACATTCTCACCTCAAGAAGCTGGAACAGCAACAGAGGGACAGGCCTAATCCACACACGAGGAAGCAGATGACCAAGATTAGAGCAGAAATCAATGAATTAGAAACCAGGAGTACAGTAGAGCAGATCAACAGAACTAGAAACTGGTTCTTTGAGAGAATCAATAAAATTGACAGACCACTGGCAAGACATATCCAAAAGAATAGAGAAAGGACCCAAATTAATAAAATTATGAATGAAAAAGGAGAGGTCACAACCAACACCAATGAAATTGGAAGGATTATAAGAAACTTTTATCAGCAGCTATATGCCAATAAATTAAGCAATCTGGGAGAGATGGAGGCCTTCCTGGAAAACTATAAACTACCAAGACTGAAACAGGAAGAAATTGATTTTTTAAACAGGCCAATTAATTATGAAGAGATTGAGTCAGCGATAAACAACCTTCCAAAAAACAAAACTCCAGGCCCGGACGGTTTTCCTGGGGAATTCTACCAAACATTCAAAGAAGAAATAATACCTATTCTCCTAAAGCTATTTCAAAAAATAGAAACAGAAGGAAAGCTACCAAACTCATTCTGTGAGGCCAATATTACCTTGATCCCCAAACCAGGCAAAGACCCCCTCGAAAAGGAGAATTACAGACCGATTTCCCTAATGAATATGGACGCCAAAATCCTCAACAAGACCCTGGCTAATAGAATCCAACAGTACATTAAAAGGATTATCCATCATGACCAAGTGGGATTCATCCCTGAGATGCAAGGGTGGTTCAACATTCACAAATCGATCAGCAGATACATCATATCAACAAGAAAAGACTCAGGAACCATATGATCCTCTCAATTGATGCAGAAAAAGTATTTGACAAAATACAGCATCCTTTCCTGATTAAAACCCTTCAGAGTGTAGGGATAGAGGGTACATTCCTCAATCTCATAAAAACCATCTATGAAAAGCCTACAGCAAATATCATTCTCAACGGGGAAAAGCTGGAAGCCTTTCCCTTAAGATCAAGAACACGACAAGGATGCCCACTCTCGCCATTATTATTCAACATAGTACTAGAAGTCCTTGCAACAGCAATCAGACAACAAAAAGGGATAAAAGGTATCCAAATTGGCAAAGAAGTCAAAATGTCTCTCTTCGCAGATGACATGATACTCTATATGGAAAACCCAAAAGAATCCACACCCAAACTATTAGAAGTTATAGAGCAATTCAGTAATGTGGTGGGATACAAAATCAATGCTCAGAAATCAGTTGCACTTCTATACACGAATAATGAGACTAAAGAAAGAGAAATTAGGGAATCCATCCCATTTACAATAGCACCAAAAACCATACGTTACCTTGGAATTAACTTAACCAGAGTCGTAAAGCATCTATATTCTAGAAACTATAAATCACTCTTGAAGACATTGAGGAAGACACAAAAAGATGGAAAAATATTCCATGCTCATGGATCGGAAGAATTAACATAGTTAAAATTTCCATGCTACCCAGAGCAATCTACACTTTCAATGCTATCCTGATCAAAATACCGATGACATTTTCCAAAGAACTGGAACAAATAGTCCTTAAATTTGTATGGAACCAGAAAAGGCCCCGAATCGCCAAGGAACTGTTGAAAAGGAAAAACAAAGCTGGGGGCATCACAATGCCAGATTTCGAGCTGTACTACAAAGCTGTGATCACAAAGACAGCATGGTACTGGCACAAAAACTGACATATAGACCAATGGAACAGAATAGAGAACCCAGAAATGGACCCTCGGCTCTTTGGGCAACTAATCTTTGATAAAGCAGGAAAAAACATCCGGTGGAAAAAAGACAGTCTCTTCAATAAATGGTGCTGGGAAAATTGGACAGCTACATGCAAAAGAATGAAACTTGACCACTCTCTCACACCATACACAAAGATAAACTCCAAATGGACGAAAGACCTCGATGTGAGACAGGAATCCATCAAAATCCTAGAGGAGAACATAGGCAGCAACCTCTACGACATCGGCCAAAGCAACCTTTTTCACGACACATCTCCAAAGGCAAGAGAAACAAAAGATAAAATGAACTTGTGGGACTTCATCAAGATAAAAAGCTTCTGCACAGCCAAGGAAACAGTCAAAAAAACTAAGAGGCAGCCCACGGAATGGGAGAAGATATTTGCAAATGATGCTACAGATAAAAGACTGGTATCCAAGATCTACAAAGAACTTCTCAAACTCAATACACGAGAAACAAATAAACAAATCATAAAATGGGCAGAAGATATGAACAGACACTTTTCCAATGATGGCATACAAATGGCTAACAGACACATGAAAAAATGTTCAAAATCATTAGCCATCAAGGAAATTCAAATCAAAACCACACTAAGATACCACCTTACGCCAGTTAGAATGGCAAAAATAGACAAGGCAAGAAACAACAATTGCTGGAGAGGATGTGGAGAAAGGGGATCCCTCCTACATTGTTGGTGGGAATGCAAGTTGGTACAGCCACTCTGGAAAACAGTGTGGAGGTCCCTTAAAAAGTTAAAAATTGAAATACCCTATGACCCAGCCATTGCACTACTAGGTATTTACCCCAAAGATACAGACGTAGTGAAGAGAAGGGCCATATGCACCCCAATGTTCACAGCAGCATTGTCCACAATAGCTAAATTGTGGAAGGAACTGAGATGCCCTTCAACAGATGACTGGATTAAGAAGTTGTGGTCCATATATACAATGGAATATTACTCAGCTATCAGAAAGAACGAGTTCTCAACATTTGCTACAACATGGACAGCACTGGAGGAGATAATGCTAAGTGAAATAAGTCAAGCAGAGAAAGACAACTATCATATGATTTCTCTCATCTATGGAACATAAGAACTAGGATGATCAGTAGGGGAAGAAAGGGATGAAGAAAGGGGGGGGTAATCAGAAGGGGGAATGAAACATGAGAGACTATGGACTATGAGAAACAAACTGAGGACTTCAGAGGGGAGGGGGGTGGGGGAATGGGATAGACCGGTGATGGGTAGTAAGGAGGGCACGTATTGCATGGTGCACTGGGTGTTATACACAACTAATGAATCATCGAGCCTTACATCGGAAACCGGGGATGTACTGTATGGTGACTAACATAATATAATAAAAAATCATTAAAAAAAAAAAAAAAAAAAGAAAGAACGATTACTCAACATTTGCTGCAATATGGACGGCACTGGAGGAGATAATGCTAAGTGAAATAAGTCAAGCAGAGAAAGACAATTATCATATGATTTCTCTCATCTATGGAACATAACTAGGAAGATCGGTAGGGGAAGAAAGGGATAAAGAAAGGGGGGTAATCAGAAGGGGCAATGAAGCATGAGAGACTATGGACTATGAGAAACAAACTGAGGACTTCAGAGGGGAGGGGGGTGGGGGAATGGGATAGGCTGGTGATGGGTAGTAAGGAGGGCACGTATTGCATGGTGCACTGGGTGTTATACGCAACTAATGAATCATTGAACTTTACATCAGAAACCAGGGATGTACTGTATGGTGACTAACATAATATAATAAAAAAACATTAAAATAAAAAAAATAAAATAAAAATAAAATAAAATGAGAATCCATGCCCTCAGATCCCCTCTCCTTTGTCATCCCCCCATCAATCCTACCCCTATCCTACCACGAAACAAGTTCTTCCTAAGGGATTCACTGCCAATCACAACTGAGGTCAAGGGTAACCAAAGATGAAGACATAGGGACATATAAACTCTTAACAAATTTTATAAAAGCCTCAGTCATAGGGCGCCTGGGTGGCTCAGTCAGTTAAGCGTCTGCCTTCTGCTCAGGTTGTGACCCAGGGGTCCTGAGACTGAGCTCAGCAGGGAGTCTGCTTCTCCCTCTCCCTCTGCTCCTCCCCCTGCTCATGCTCTCTCTTTCTCTCTCTCTCTCAAGTAAATAACCTTTAAAAAAAAAAAAGTCTCAGTCATAATCCTTTTGCATAATTCCTTACTTTCTTCTAAACTAGAATTCAAGTTCCCTTAACCAAAATTAAACTGAAACCAAATTACCCTAAGTCTCCTGATTAAACCTTTAATAGAATAATAATTATTACTATTTTTGCCTCTAGTTATTTATTTTATGTGCTTATGACTTTTAAGGTCCAAGTTTTTAAAAAAAACCCTTACAGGAAAATGTTATACCCACAAATGCATGACATTCTGTACAAGGTTACTGTAAAATTGTTTATAATAAAAGACTGAAACAATCTACAAGGGAATAGTTAAATAAGTAATATATGCATACAACAGAATGTATATAGCCATAAAAAAATTAAAAATCAATTTCCAAAGTATCTTAAGTTTAAAAAGCAAGGTACAAAACAATGCATACAGTGTACTTCTATTTGTGTATAATACACTATCCATTTATGAAAAAAGTCCATATACCTAAATATAAGTATTTGCTTATTATGCATGAAGTATCTCTGGGAAAACAGACAAACTGATAACTCTGGGAAGAAAATGTACTGGTTGGATGGCAGTAGTGAAAGGAAGCATCCATTTTAAACCCTTTGAATTTTGAGCCATATAAAGGTGAATTTCACTAAAAAAAATTTAGATGAAAGAAACCCATTTGACAGCCACAGCAACACTGGGAGGCAGACAGGCAGATGCATTCCACCATGTAGATGAAGAGGAGGAAAACAAGATTTGAGTGCTGGGCGATTTGCCAAAGGCAATATTAACCATTAGATTATAGCACATGGACCCAACCCCAAATACGACATGCCAAATCTTCTTCAAATGGTAGTTGGTACCAACCTATTTTTAAAAGTAAAGCAAACAGTTTTCTCAGAGCAGCAATAGTCACTTCTAAATCTTCCTTTAGACAGGGATGACCCAAGTGTGTATCAGGCAAGAACCCTGAGTAAGAGGTCCCCGCCTCAAATCCCCCACTCTCCAAGGCTGTATAAGAACCCTGAAGTGGTTAAAATATATAGAGGCGCATTAATATCCACAGATGTTACACTACCCCATACATGTTTCCTTCTACTCTCAGCTACATGGTGCCCTTTACAAGCTGGACATATATCAAGTAAGTTACCCCTTAACTCACAGGATTTTTTTTTAAGATTTTATTTATTTATTTGAGAGACAGAGTGGGAGCACATGCACATGCACATGAGCAGGGGAGGGGCAGAGGAAGCCACAGACTCCCCACTGAACAGGGAGCCCGATGCAGGGCTCTATCCCAGGACCTGAGCCGAAGGCATATGATTAACCGACTGAGCAACCCAGGCGCCCCAGCTCACAGGAGTTCCTGCTGTGGGGCTGACCTAGTCTATAACTGGAAAGAAAGTGAAGAAAAATTGGGCAGTCCTTTTTTCATCTGAAATCTATAAATAGACATATTTGTACCATATTCTGAGGTGTTTCATCTATCACTTCTCTTGTGTCAAAAGAGCTTACCTTTTATTCAGGGCCATGTGAAGGGACAACACATGTCTAAAAACTGGAGGATGTCCGGATGACTTCTGGACACCATTTCCAGCTCACCTGTCCACAGACCTAACCTATACCTGTTCTCTATGAAGTTGACCTTTGAACAACAGAGTTAGGGGCGTTGACTCCTACATTGAAATCCACACATAACCTTTGGCTCCCCAAAAACTTAACTACTAATAGCCTGCTGTTGACCAAAAGCCTTACTATAACATAGCTGATTAACACATATTCTGTATCTTACTTGTATTATACACTATATTCTTACAATACCTAACTTTTTATAATTTTTTTCAGTACTTCTAGGCTACACAGTTTGTGAGTTTTTTCAAATTGTCACAAATCTCCAAAGAATTTTCCAATATATTTATTGAAAAAATCTGCATGTAAGTGGACCTGCGCGGTTCAAACTCGTGTTATTCAAGGGTTCACTGTATTTGTCTCTAAATAGTCCTTGAAACCCATTAGAGGGTCCTACAGAGGTTTCCAAAGAAGGGCATTTTTCCTAAGAGGGCTCTCCCCCTTATAATTCTCCTTTCTTCCTATGACCAAATTTCAAACTTAGATTTTAAATATGGGGCAAAACAGGGGTCAAGAGATTCGTGGTTTAGGGGCGCCTGGGTGGCACAGCGGTTAAGCGTCTGCCTTCGGCTCAGGGCGTGATCCCGGCGTTCTGGGATCAAGCCCCACATCAGGCTCTTCCACTATGAGCCTGCTTCTTCCTCTCCCACTCCCCCTGCTTGTGTTCCCTCTCTCGCTGGCTGTCTCTATCTCTGTCGAATAAATAAATAAAATCTTTAAAAAAGAGATTCGTGGTTTAACCTGCTAATATTTTCCCCTCACATTGGGAAATTCATCTTTTAAAAACCTGATAAAGACACTCAGTAAATTATTTTGAAATAACCATTAAATAATACTTTAAAATAAAACCTTTCTTTTCTTTTGCAGGATAAACTCAAAGCTGGCAATGCCCTAGCATTTTTGGGCCTTGAGAGAAAACAATTTGAATGACTGAATTTACTACAAGGGCAAACATTCAAGAAGATATTTTATTTTTGTTTTTAAATATGTATCACACATGCATTACTAAAATCTTATTTTGAACTATTTTACCCAGAAATAGAATTATCTACAAATGTTCTAAGTTATTCATAACAAAAATGACTCACAGAATGTTTTCATTCTGAAAAACAGCACATTATTTCATGTGTAAATCAAAAATGATCTTCCCAGCACTTTTTAAATTAATGTCAGAAATAAAAAGCAAAATGTCATTAATGATTTATATGTAGAAAGACAACACCAGACTCATCCTGGAGGGCTGAGGTAGGTTCTCCACTTTGAGCAAGTATATGTGAATAGGGCCCAAATAACCTATTTTCATTCACTTTTAACATCCTCCATTAGTCCACAACTGGGCTGGGAATGCTTTACAATCCAAAAAAATAAGGATATACATATTCTATAACCTCTAGAGAGCTTATTATAGTCCCATTAAAGAGGCAAGACACATGTTCATGGAATAATTACTAAGCAATACAGTAGGAGGCACAGACGTTTCAGTAAGAAAAATTCATCTGGATTCAAAGTTGGACAGATCTTCACAGAACTTGGACTGAGTCTCTAAGGATGGACAAGCCTAGCTGGAGGGTGGGAAATAGACCAAGGGGCAAAACTACAAGAACAGGGGTTTCAGACTGAATGAGAACTTAACCTATTCTGGAGAAAAGTTCCAGTCTATAATTTATTTTTACCAGAAGCTCTTTTAATTTAAAATACTGAGCAAAATGTGTAAAGCTAGTTATGGAGACTGAGCAAGGCAATACCAGGGTAGCTTTGTTCTACTTACTTCATTTATGGTTGTCACATCTGGGCTGCGGAAAACGAACTTGGTCCTGGGAGGGGTGATGAACATCTGTGGTTCATGTACGTCTGGCTGAATTCTAAAACCAAATATAATTTTTCAAAATGACCCTCTTGCTTTGGATTCATTCATAGCTCTTTTCCATCCTATTAATCCAGAAAACCAAGAGTTGAGTATTGGCATGTAATTTGAGGTGATCTAACTTTTGCTAAACTACACCCATCCCATTATTTTCACTTTATTTAGTTCAGTACTTCCTCTCTTTCCTGCTCCTCCTATTGCTTTCTAGGACTTTACCCACCCACCATTCTGCTTACTACTACAATCTGCCTAAAAAGAAAAACAAAGTTGAGCAAAATGGCAACATGAAGCATATGTTATTGTTTTTTCCTTCCCCATTCTTTGGGGGAAATGTTCGTTCTTTTTCATATATTCTATATTTGAACACTGTTTTATTATGAAAAGTAACCTGGTCACCTTATTCAATATCATAAGCAGATTAAGACAGATGAGATAGATATAGACAAGGATATTCATACTCAGAGGGTTTGTGTGATCTGCCAGGGCTGTAGGAGTGGGGATACCAAAGTAAACAAGAAGCACAAAATTCCTTCTCTGATTACACTTATAATCTGGGGAATAAGAAACACAAGTAAACAAAGGAGAGAGGACAGAAAAAGGAGGAATGGAGCAGAGGAAGAAGGAAAGAAGGGAGGAAGGAGGGAGGGAGAAAAAAATTTTTTTTCTTATACTGACAAACACTATAAAGAAATTAAAACAGGGAAATGTATAGAGTGACTAGAGGAAGGATAGGGGATAAAACATTAAATTGTGGGGCCAGATAAAGCCTCTTTAGAGAGGACTTTAAACTAAGACTTAAATGGTAAAACGGAATAGCCATGGAGAAGAGCCTTCCAGGCAAAGTGAAAAACCTCTGAGGCAGGAAAGAACTTATGGCAGTTTGTGAACAAGGAGGAGAGAGGTAGGAGGTGAAGCTGAGAAGATAGCCAGATAACTACGCCATAGGGCTAGAGTTTAGATTTTATATTAAGTTTCACAGGAAGTCATTGGGAGTTTTTGAAATAGGTCTGTGATATGTTCTGACTTATGTGTTTAAAAAAGAAAAACATTGGCAGCTATGTAGACAATTATTTAAGGGGGTAAAGAAGGGTAGTAGGGAGACAAGGCAAGAAATGGTGACTTGGGCAAGAGTAATAGAATGGGGATGGTGAGATGTGTTTGTAGAGAGAACCAACAGCACTTGATAAATGTGAGGAAGAAGAAAGAAGGGAAGGAAAGAAATCAAGGTTGATTCTCAGGTATCTATATGTGTGTGTGTACCATACCTTGTTCCATCAATCTCCTATATTTGGACATTATACATAATTTCCAATATTTGCCATTACAAATAATGCTACAAGATTAGATTCATTTTCCACATCATACATAGGAATAACTCCAACATCAACTGGATAAAAGATTTAACTATAAGAAGAGGAAATTATGTCAACAAACACACACACACAAAAATACAATCTGATATAGGGGCACCTGGGTAGCTCTATCAGTTAAGTGGCAGACTCTGGGTTTTGGCTCAAGTCATGATCTCAGGGTTCTGAGACTGAGCCGCGCAACTGGCTCTGACCCCAGCATGGAGTCTACTTGTCCCTCTCCCTCTGCTCCTTCCCCAAATCGCTCGCTTACTCTGTCTCAAATAAACATGTTTGAAAATTTGAATCTGTATATATATGTGAAAATATGTGTATGTGTGTGTGCGTGTGTAGGCAGAAGACCTGGACATTAAAAAAAAAAAAAAAGACATACAGGTGGCCAATGACAAATGATCAACATCATTAATCACCAGAGAAATGCAAATCAAAACCAAAATGAAATATCACCCCACACCAGTCAGAATGGCTGAAATCAAAAAGACAAGAAATAACGAGTGTTGGTGAGAGTGTAGAGAAAAGGGAACCCTTATGCACTGTTGGTGGGAATGTAAATTGGTACAGCCACTCCAGAAAACAGTATGGAAGATCCTTAAAATACTAAAAATAAAAATGCTGTATGATCCAGTAATCCCACTTCTGCATATTTACCTGAGGAAAATGGAAACAGTAATCCAAAAAGATATATGCACCTCTGTATTCACTGCAGCATTATTTACAACGACCGAGATGTGGAAGCAATCCAAGTGTCCACTGATAAATAAATGGATAAAGATGTGGGGTGTGTTTGTGTGTATGTGTGTGTGTACACATATACATATATATGTTACATATTATATATTCAATTGCATATACAACATATATAATATTCCATTGTGTGTATATGCATAAAATATATAACAGTATACATTATGTATATTACACACACACAGGCACGTGCACGCACACCATGGAACAGAATATTACTCAGCCATTAAAAAGAATGAAATCTTGCCACTCATGACAACATGGATGGACCTAGAGGGTGTTATGCTAAGTGAAATACGTTAGAGAAAAACAAATGCCACATGATTTCACTCACATGTAGAATCGAAAACACACACACACACACACATACACACATACACACACACACACACACAGAAACAGACTCATAAATACAGAAAACAAACTGGTGATTGCCAGACGGGAGGGGAGTGGGCAATAGGAAAAAGAGGTGAAGGGGATTAAGAGATACAAACTTCCACATATAAAACAAGTAAGTCATGAGAATGAAAAGTACAGCATAGGGATTATAAGCAATAATATTGTAATAACTTTGTATGGTGACAGAAGGTTACTACACTCATCATGGTGAGCATGATTTGCATAGAATTGCTGAATCACTATGCTGCACACCTGAAACTAATATAGTATCATATGCCAACTATACTTCAATTTAAAAAAGAGAGAAAAGGGTCACAGGAATAAAAGGCACAGCATAGGAAATATAGTCAATGGTATTGTAATAGTGCTGCATGGTGACAGCTGGTGGCTACACTTGTGATGAGCAGAGCAAATTGTATAGACTTGTTGAGTCACTGTGTTGTACACCTGAAACCAATGTAACATCGTGTGCCAACTGTATTTCAACAAAAAATTAAATTCAAAAAATTTTTTAAGGAAAAGGAACTATGCAGGCACTAGAAGGAAAGATTAGTGAATTCCTCTTTAATCTAGATATAAAGAAGGGCTTTCCAACTATGACTCTTCCGTGCAATAATTCTGGGGACATTTAGCCTCTGAGATGTAGTTGATGGTATTAAACTCATCCATATTTTAGACACAGAGTCCCAGGTTGTTGTTGTTTTGTTCTTTCGTTGAGCATCTGAGTAGATTTATTGCCATTTACCATAATGGGAAGACTACGGGAGAAACAGGTTTGGGATGCAAGAGGATCAATAGTTTTGTTGTTGCACTTGTTATATTTCAGATGCTTCTTAGACATTTAAGTAAAAATGTCCAGTAAACAGTTGGGTAGACTAGTCTGGAGAGTTCAGGAGAGAGGCTAGGGAGAGGTCATTAGTGTATAAAAGGTATTTAAAGAAATGAGACTGGATTATATCACTGGGAGAAAAAGTAGAGCACATAATCAAAAGAACCCAGGACTAACTCTTAGAATTACCAACACTTGGAGGTCAGATGGAGGAGCCAGCACTGGGAACTGAGTAATGCCCAGTGAGGTAGGAGGAAAACCAGGAAAATGTGGAAGTCAAGGGAAGACAAAGTTTAAAGAACTCCTAAGAGCCTTAGGCATAAAAAAAAAACAAAGCTACAATGCTATGCTATTTTAGAGAATCATATGCCCCCAAGTGTAACTCAATCACTTTATCCACAAATTTAATTCCACTTCCTACAGTCCTAACTCTGATTAATAGCATCACCCAGTCACCTAAATTCTCTCCTTCACACATATTAAATCTGCCATTAAATCCAATAGAGTCTACCACTTTTGTTTCTTCCACTACTTATCTCTTTTTTCTTCCCCATATCTTCCAACTAAATTCGGGTTCTCATCTCTCACCAGGACTAGTGAAACAAACTCTTATATATATACCTCTGCTTCTGGGCTTAGTCTGGTACAATCCATCTTCCACCTTGTTGCCAGAGGAAAATTTCCAAATTACATTTCAGATCATATTATCCTTTCTCTCAAAATTCTTCAGTACCTAAAGTGGTCCCTAGGCTTCTGGATTTCATTAATCTATGTCTTCCCCTTTTAAAAATTGTATTGACATCTCTAATAGAACACACCTCTCATTTTGAATTGCAACTGCTATCTTCCCATTACACTGGGACTGCCTTGAGAGCAGGAGCTATGCCTTCACCCACTTATTTACTCATTCACAGGTGTTCGACAGTATTTATCAGGGGCTTATTTAGGGCCAAGAATCATTATAGGTTCTGGGATAATGTAAAAAAAAAAAAAAACCATGGTTCTTGCCCTCAATTGTGTTTATGATCTAGTGCGGGAGACAGGTATCAGTTAAGTAACAAATGGATATAAAATTGCTACCATGACAAGAGCTAGGAAGGAGAGGCACATAGAGGGTAAAAAGCTTATGAAAAGAAATTTGGCCTAATCACAGTTGGGAAGAGACTTTTCAGAAGAAATGTTCCTTGAGCTGTGATTGGAAGCAAGAGGTGAGAGGTAAATGTAAAGAGATGAAGAGGAGAGAGGGAAGAGTATTCAAGACAGAGGGAACAGCATAAATGACAACCTTATGGCAGGAGAGAGAACACACCAAGAAATAAGACCACTGAGGCTGGAGGTGAGAAACAAGACATTTTTGGCAAATGTAGTAAGTGGCAAGATCATGTGGGGCCACAGTTCAGTAAAAGAATATTATCTGTCAAAAAGCAATGAAGTGTTTAAGTAGGGGATGACATGACTGGAGTTGAATTTTGAAATGACCCTTCTGGCCCTAAAACACTGCTCTCATGCAGAATCTCAAAATTCTCTCAGGGAAATCACTTTTTCAGCCTTTTCTCTCCTTTGTTATCTAGTAGACATACGTCCCCCCAAAATATATCCCTGAGGAAAAAAAAAGTCCCACCACCATCAGATTCCAAAGGACATCTACTCACAGTCATCCAAGCATTTATCTTCCTTGTACAGTACCCTCCCCCATCTTTTTGATCTCCCCAAGAAGGAAATCAGATCTGAATCAACCCAATTTTTATTACCCAACCAGAAAACATCGACCTATATTCCAGGTAATTACTTAAGATTAACTTAATGAAAATATATACCCACTTTGTATTTGCTTAATTTAAGAGTTAAGATTCTGAGGCTCTTTTCCAATCAAATCAAACAAAATTGAACAAAAGTGACGTTTCCATTTCTAAATATAAAATACTGCTCACTTTTATCAGGTATCTAAAATTTTTAAGTTTTTTCGAAAAGTCAATACATGAATATGTTAGAAGAGTTCAAAAAGATCAAATTCAACCTATCCCAGAAGGAACCATTTTTACCTATTCTTTTGGGTATTCTTGCAAAGACTGTCGATGATTATACAAGTACTTATATGTGTAGATTCCTTTGTTCATTTAACCAAAGAGTGGCATCTTGCTATTTTTTTTTCCTACTTAATATGTTGGTGATCATTCCACATATAAGCTGCCTTCTTTTTATAACAGTCTATCTTAAGTTGATAACTTTAGTTTGGATGCATTCTAAAGCTTTACAATTTTATTTATCTTTTTTTTTTTAAGATTTTATTTATTTATTTGACAGAGATAGCCAGCCAGCGAGAGAGGGAACACAAGCAGGGGGAGTGGGAGAGGAAGAAGCAGGCTCATAACAGAGGAGCCTGATGTGGGGCTCAATCCCATAATGCCAGGATCACGCCCCGAGCCGAAGGCAGATGCTCAACCGCTGTGCCACCCAGACGCCCCAAAAGCTTTACAATTTTAAACCCAGTTCCCACATTTTACATCTTTGATGTCACAATTTACATCTTTTTATCCTATGTATCCATTAACAAATTATTATAGTTACAGTTAATATTGCTTTTGTCTTTTAACCTTCACACAAGCTTTATAAGTGATTAACCCAACACCTTCACAACATTATTCTGTTACTATATATTTACCTTTACCAGTGAGATTTACATTTTCCCATGTTTTCCTGTTATGAATTAGTGCCCTTTTATTTCAGCTTCAAGAAGTCCCTTTAACATTTCTTGTAAGGCCAATCTAGTAGTGATGAATTCCTTTTGCTTTTCTTTATCTGGAAAACTCTCTCTCCTTCAATTCTGAAGGACAACTTTGCCAGGTATTCTTGGTTGGCAGCTTTCTTTCTTTCAGCACTTTGATGCCATCTTCCTTTTAATACCTTAACAGCGTTTTGTTGCATTGAGGTACCGAATCATCCAAGCCTCAATTCAAGGACCACTTCCACTGCAGTGATAAACTACAACTAAGAACACCCTCATGACGTAAGATGTTGAATATCTTTTAATACGCTTAATTGCCATCTGTGTATCTTCCTTGTGAGGTGTGGGTTCAGATCTTTTACCCAGTTTAAAATTGGGATGTTTCCCTCTCAACAAAGTGGGTTTAGAGGGAACATACCTCAACACAGTAAGAGCCATATAGGAAAAGTCCACAGCTAACACCATACTCAACAGTGAAAAACTGACAGCGTTTCCTCTAAGGTCAGGAACAAGACAAGGGCATCCACTCTCACCACTCCTATTCAACACTGTAGTGGAAGTCCTAGCCACAGCTCAGACAACAAAAAGTAAAAGGCATGCAAATTGGTAAGGAAGAAGTAAAACTGTCACTATTTGCTGATACTATATATAGAAAACCCTAAAGACTCCACCAAGGGGCACCCAGATGGCTCAACTGATTAAGTGTCCAACTCCTGATTTGGGCTTAGGTCATGATCACATGGTGGAGAGATAGAGCCCCTAGTCTGGCTCTACACTCAGCGGGAGGCTTGCTTCCTCTTTCTCCCTCTTCCTCTACCCCCCTCCCCACTCACACTGTCTCTCTCCCCCATCTTAAATAAATCTTAAAAAAAAAAAAAAGATTCCACCAAAAAAACTATGAGAACTGATAAATGAATTCAGTAAAGGAGCGGGATACAAAATACAGAAATCTGTTGCGTTCTGTACATTAATAATGAAGTAGGAGAGAGAGAAATTAAGACAATTCCATTTATAATTGCACCAAAAAGAATAAAATACCTAGGAATAAACTTCACCAAGAAGTTAAAGACTTGTACTCTGAAAACTCTGAAACATGACACAAACAAACGGAAAGATATTCCATGCTGATGGACTGGAAGAATCAACATTGGTAAAATGTCCATACTACCCAAAGCAATCTACAGATTTAATGCAATCCCTATAAAAATGTAACAGCACTCCGGCTGATCCTAAGGGTTAATTTAGGATTAAGTTAACCTAAGGGTTAATTTAGGATTAAGTTGACACACCCTTACTTGCTGACCTAAGACCTGTGATTTTAACAAGACCAATTTTGCAGAGATTTGCAGACCACTGGCCTTGAGGAGTGAAAGATCAGAACTTTTCCAGGCCACAGAAGCCAGAAATTCTGTTTGAAGCCAACTCGGCTTTCTGATTAGCCTAAAAACTTTTTAGCAAAATGTTTTTTTTTTTCTTTTTTTAGGTCACACAAATGATTTCACTGAACTTCCTTTTTGTATCTGTAAATCTGGCCCTCCTCTGCAGAAGGAAGAGTACTTCTACACATCATGAAACAAGAACCAGACCCCATGGCACTGAGATAACTTTTATAGCTGGCATCATCAAGTCTTGATGTAATCAAGAAATGTTGCAGGCCACTGCACTCCCTTTGCTGATTACCCACTCTAAATCCCTTTAAAAACTCCCGGGCCAGGCAGACACCTCGGCATTAACAAGAGTCTGCTTGGACAAGAGTCTGGTTTCTCCTCAGGTTGCTGGCTTTCTGAATAAAGCTCAAATTTCTTTGCAATCACAATTTGTCTCTTCAGTAATGGCCTTTCAAGCCACGGGCAGCCAAACTTGGATACGATAACAAAAATGCCAATGGTGTTTTCAAAAGAATTAAAACAAATAATACTACAATTTATATAAAACCACAAAACACTTCGAATAATCAAAGCAAGCTTGAGAAAGAAAAAAACTGGAGGTATCACAATCCCAGATTTCAAGACATACTATAAAGCTGTAATAACCAAAACAGTATAAAAAATAGACACATGGATCAATGGAACCGAATACAGAGCCCAGAAATAAACCCATGCTTGCATGGTCAATTAACACATAATAAAGGAGGCAAGAATATACAATGAGGAAAAGAAAGTCTCTTCACTAAACGGTGCTGGGTAAACTAGACAGCTACATGCCAAAAAGTGAAACTGCACGACTGGCTTACACCATACACAAAAGTAAATTCAAAATGGATTAAAGATCTGAAATCATAAAACTCCTAGAAGAAAACATAGGCAGTAATTTCTTGGACATTGACCTTAGCAACACCTTTCTACATATGTCTTCTCAGGCAGAAGAAACAAAAGTAAAAATAAACTATTGTGACTACACCAAAACAAAAAGCTTTTGCATGGTGAAGGAAACCAACAACAAAACAAAATGGCAACCTACTGAATGAGAGAAGATATGTGCAAATGATATATCCAATAAAGTGTTAGTATCCAAAACATATAAAGATCTTATACAAGTCAACACAAATAATAATAATCATCATCATCCAATTAAAACTGGGCAGAGGAGGGCGCCTGGGTGGCTCAGTCGGTTAAGGGTCTGCCTTCGGCTCAGCTCATGATCCCAGGGTTCTGGAATCAAACCTGGTATCGGGCTCCCTGCTCAGCTGGGAGTCTGCTTCTCCCTCTTCCTCTGCCTTCCACTCCCTGTGCTTGTGCTCTCTACCTCTGTCAAATAAACAAAATCTTTCAAAAAGAAAAATAAAAAATAAAAATGGGCAGAGGATTTGAATAGACATTTTTCCAAAAAAGACATACAGCTGGCGAACAGACACATGAAAAGATGCTCAATATCCATCGTCATCAGGGAAATGCAGATCAAAACCATAATGAGACATCACCTCATATCTGTCAGAATGGCTAAACTCAAAACACAAGAAATAACAAGTGTTGGTGAGGATGTGGAGAAAAAGAACCCTTCATGCAGCATTGGTGGGAATGTAAACTGCTGCAGCCATTGTGGAATGGTATGGCGGTTCCTCAAGAAGTTAAAAACAAAAATACCACATTATCCAGTAACTCCACTACCAGGTATTTACCCAAAGAAAATGAAAACACTAATTTGAAAAGATATATGTACCCCTATGTTAATTGCAACATTATTTACAATAGCCAAGACATGGTAGCAACCCAAGTGTCCACTGATAGACGAATGGATAAAGAAAATGTCACACACACACACACACACACACACACACTCAAATATTACTTGGCCATAAAAGAGAGTGAGATCTTGCCATTTGAGACAACATAGATGGATATAAAGGGCATTATGCCAAGTGAAATAGACTGAGAAAGACAAATACAGTATGATTTCGCTTACGTGTGGCATCTAAAAACAAACAAAACACACTCTTAAATACAAAGAATACACTGGTGGTTGCCAGAGGGGAGGTTGGTGGGAGGGATGAGTGAAATATATAAGGGGATTAAAAGGTACAAACTTTCAGTTATAAAATAAATAAGTCACTGAGATGAAAAGTACAGCATAGAGAAAATAGTGAATAATATTGTAATAATGTTGAATAGTAACAGATGATAACTACACTTATTGTGGTGAGCATTGAGTAATGTATAGAATTGTTGAATCTACATGTTCTACACCTGAAACTAATATAAGATTGTATATTAATTTTGCTTCAATTTTTAAAAATTGGGATGTTTTCTTCCTGTTGAATTCTAAGACTTCTTTTATATTTTGGATACAAGTCCTTAATCAGGTATGTTTTGCAAAGATTTTCTTCTTGTATTTTCACTCTCTTCACAGGGTCTTTCACAGAGCAAAGTTCCTTAATTCTAATGAAATCCAACTTAATCTTTTCCTTAAAGGATCATGTTTTGGGGTTGTATGTAAAAATAATTGCCAAACAAAGGGTTGCCTACATTTTCTCTTGCGCCATCTGCTGGAAGCTTTATAGTTTTGCACTTTACATCTAAGGACATGATCCATTTAGAGTTAATTTTTGTGAATGGTGTGAGGTCTGTGCCTAGATCTTTTTTTTTCTTGCATATGGATATCCAGTTGTTCTAGCATCACTTGTTGAAAAGACTACCCTTTCTCTCCATTAAATTGTCTTTCCTCCTTTGTCAAAGATCACTTGACTATTTTTGTGGGTCTATTTCTGGGCTCTCTATTCTGTTCCATTGATCTATCTATTCTTTTGCCAATATATGGTCTCTTTATTACTATAGCTTTAGAGTCAGGTAGTGTCAGTCCAACATCTTTGGATTGTGCTGGCTATTTGGGGGTCTTTTGCCCTTCTATATAAGCTTTAGAATCAATTTGTTGATATCTACAAAATAACTTGCTAGAACTTTGGGACTGCATTGAATCTATACATCAAGTTGGGAAGAATTGATTCCAAATGATAAGGTCTTCCAATCCATAAACCCAGAATATTCGTCCATTTATATCTTCTCTGATTGCCTTAGAGTTTTGTAGTTTTCCATACATAGATCCTGTACATATTTTAGATTCATTCCTAAGTATTATTTTTTGTAAAATTATTATGCTTTAAATTTCAAATTTCAATTGTACGTTGCTAGTATACAAGAAAGCAAATGATTCCTGTGTATTAACCTTGTGTCTTAAGATCTTGCCACAATCACCTGTTCTACATTTTAAGTACACTCCATGCCCAGCGCAGAGCCCAATGTGGGGCTCAAACTCACCACCCCAAGATCAAACCTGAGCAGATATTAGGAGTTGGACACTTAACGGACTGGGCTACCCAGGCACCCCTTCGCATTTTTAATACTTGGAAGATTTTCTACAAAAACAATTATGTCATCCCTGAACAAATTCATTTTTTTCCCTTCCCAATCTGTTTATGTTTCATTCACTTTTCCTATTGTATTAGCTAGGATTTCCAGTACAATGTTGAAAGGTGTGGTGAGAGGGGATATCCTTGTTAGCAGGAAAGTTTCTAGTTTCTCACCATTAAGTATGATCCTAACTGGAGGGTTTTTATAAATTTTCTTTATCAAGTTGAGTAAGTTCTCTTCTATTCCTAGTTTGTTTAGAGTTTTTATCACAAATGAGTGTTGGGGTAAGCACCTTTATAATGCTGCTTTAAATCAATCTATCCTATTACTTCTCTAAGCAGGGACAGATGGGAAGTAAGTAAGGTAGGTAAGAAATAAAGCTATGCAGACAACTATTCCAAACTGCCTACTGCAACCAAATCAATAGCTCTATATCGAATATGTAACAAGGGCAAGCAAAGCAAAGATACAGCAGTACAGTAGGCATAGGAGCCCAAAAACAAGGACAAATGCCCGGAGTATTAACCAAGGACTCACCTAAAAGCCTTTTAGAAATACGTCTGCCTGTATTTTGTCTTTGGCAAATAGTTAAAATTTTAAAAAGGCAGATTTTATTCACACACAATAAGTATCGGGTCAGGGCCAGAGACCTATCTACTCCCAGAACGGAGCTCCGCGGTACTCTCTCACAACGACAGAAGGGGTTAATCAATTGGTACGTGCGGTGTTAGTTTTAACTGTAACAAAACAAAGTAAATTCAGTTCCTCTTATCTGTTTCTCCTTAACCTTCTGTTTTAAATCATAGCTTGGTTTAAAAACACACTACCCATGACCTCGAAATCTAGCTTAAAAATTCAGCTCCCCTAACTTGATAACCTTTGGCCAGAAATCTCAAAAATTAGCCCGACAACGTGGGGGGGGGGGAGCATTCAAATCCAACACAAACGTGGACCACTGTTTCTTCTGCACTCCCAGGTGCGTCCTTCCTCGAGGCGCCAGTAGGCAGAGGCTTTCCGTCGTGGACAACTCCTAAGAGAGCCTACGAGACTGCGCAGATTGAAGCCGAAGGAAAATGGAGGCTGTACCGTGCGCGTGCGACAGAGAAGAGCTTTTCTCTTCTTAAAGGGCCGCCGCACTCCCGGCCCAAGAACCTGCCGCGACTTCAAAGTCCACGCCCAGGCCCCACGGCGCAGCCGCCCGCCCGCCTTCCCTCTCCACGCGACGTCGGGCCAGCCCCTTCGCTCCTCTCTAGCCCAACCCTTCGCCCCGCCAGTCCTAGACCCGGCATGCATCGCGCCGACCTTTTCCTTCCCAGCCGACCCCCACCTTCGGGCGCCTCCAGATGACAAGCGGCGCGGGGCATTGTGGTCCCGAGCGTGAGAGCGAGACCGGGGGCAGGAAAAAGAAAGGAAAAGACTGGGGCGAGCCGGTAGGGCGGCCCCCGCGCACGCGCACGGGCGGAGGCGGGGGTGAAAAGGGGCGGTACGTGGTCTACGGCGAGCGGAGTGGGGCGGGGTCGCGCGGCCTTGGCGGGGAGTCCGCGAGCCGGGAGGGGAGGGGGTGGGTGAGGGAGCGGGCGGAGGAGGAAGTGTCATGGCGTCGGGCCGTGGAGCTTCTTCTCGCTGGTTCTTTACTCGGGAACAGCTGGAGAACACGCCGAGCCGCCGCTGCGGAGTGGAGGCGGATAAAGAGCTCTCATACCGCCAGCAGGCGGCCAACCTCATCCAGGACATGGGACAGCGTCTCAATGTGTATCCTTTCCTATTCTTGGCCCTCCGCCGCTCACGCCCTGTCCCCCCTCACTATTCGCCGGGTCGCCTAGTCGCCGGGCCTGCTGTCCCGTGAACATGGCGCCGCCGCCTCGGTCTTCGCTGGGCCTCGGCCGCGCTGTAAGGGAAGGCAGGCTCGGGCTCTGGAGGCCGCAAGCGACCAATGAAGGAGGGGAGGAGAGGAGTCCAGGAATGCGGGCTGGGAGGCTGCGTTGTGTAATCTGTTTGGGGCCGCGCGTGGTGGCGGCGGGGGATGGGAGTGGCGCCGAGGCCAGAAGGGAATCTTAGGGATTACCGCAGAAAAGAGGTGGCTACTTCGACTTCTAGTCGGAGAAGGGGTCGAGAGGTGGGGGGGTTATCGATGCTGAAAGGCGTGTTTCCCGCAGCCTCTCCCCGCACTCCTCGCTGGTTTGATGGCGGGTCTCGTACCTTGAGAGCTCACCGGAGGTCTTTCTGTTCTTGGCGTGGTTTTGTATGGGTGTGCGCGCGCGCGTTTCAACTGTCTGATGTTGAGCTTAGTCAGTCCTAGCCATTGATAAATCCTTCCCGGGCTTGCTTAATAGCAATATTGGAGTCAAATGCTCAGCATTTCTTACTGTTGGCGTCCAGCCTACCACCACCCTGCAGGGTTTTGTTTTTTATATATGTACGTAGTTTTGGGGTTGGTTTTGAGTGAACGGTAAGCATTGGAAAAACACCGCAGATCGGGAATTTTCCATCAAAATTGTTTTGGAAATCAGATCTTGTTTTTCTCGGATATTTCCTAAATGTTACGTTCCAGCTCTCAGCTTACAATAAACACTGCGATTGTTTATATGCACAGGTTTTATATGCACCATTCTTTCACCAAATTCAATAGAAATGTAAGTAGTATTTTGTTTGTCTTTACCATAACAAAATTTTGAGGTAAATGGATACGCAGAAAAAAGTTGGTCCTGGATTTTACTTTCGGATTTAGTGTTGGTAAATTAATAGTGCAGGTAAACCGCGTGATAAACGTTCTGCTTGAAATGCAAAGTGTTTCTGGTTTGTTTTTTAATTTGTGATAACAAGCTGCCGGGCACTGTGTTAGGCTTTGCCAGTTTTTTGAGCTAAAAAATAAACATTTATTTACTTAATACGTCGGTATTTGTTTAAAGTTTATACTTACTTTCGAATAATTTTAAATAGTAATGTACAGTGTAATTTGGCCTAGTCATTCTGTTGTACATCTTAAAAGTGTTGGATTCCTTCTGTTTGAAATACTGTGAATTGGGCTTAATTTAATTGTGACGTTATTTTTAAATGACCCTTTGAAAGTAAAATGGTTAGCAGAAATATTTCATTTGCTAACACAATTTCTTAAGGTGTCAGCGTTCCTCTTTATCACAGCATTAGTTGTCTACTTAAATTTTTGGTGACTTAGACATCAAATTTTCCTGAATTTACACATATAGTGTCAGAGGTGTGTATATGTATAATCAGTTTTGAAGTAAAACTTATCCTCCAGGACTAAAGAACATAACTCGTAAATCTTGAAGAATTGAGTTAATACCGTTGAGTTGAAATTTTTATTTTACCTTGTGAAAGTTGTGAATTTGGTCTGTTCTTTTCAGAGTAATATGCATACTGTGCTGCATCCTTCAACAAAATTGCCCATAATTTAGAAATATTTAACTCTATCTTAACTGTCACTATACTTTTTTCTTTTTATCACAGCTGTTTTTAGAATGCTATTCTGAAAGGTGTGTGTAGAAAAAAATGGGCCATGGAAGACTTTATGCTATTTGTAGATTGTCATTAAGAACTTTTTGCTAAGAAAACAATCTTTGAAAAGGTCCTTAAAATACTTTTTTCTAATTCTAATCAATCAATAGATTGATTCCTGTTTTAATCTCTTCTGGTCAAAAGACGTTTTGGTCTCTGCAGGGTCCTTTTCTTCTCTCTCTCTCTTAAATCTACATGATTCTTGGTCTTCTTCCATTTTCCGAGTTATATCTTGTGCACAGAACTTAGGTCAGTGATAGCGCTATGGAAGAGAGAGGAAGCCTTTTTGGCAATAACATTTAGATTGAGAGAATAACATTTTTATTTAAATTGGCTCCAAAGGCAGTGGTAAACTAATGAATACTGATATAAATGTGACTTTCCTTAAGTAGCCCTGGAAAATGCTGGTAGAAATCGCAGGTCAGAATAGTTCTGGAAATTCTTGATGTGGCTACAGATGTCCCATTTGCTGAAACAGGCTTACTTTTCTACTTCCAGTGAATGATCTCACACAAGACTATACTTCTCTTTTTGAACCCTCCCTCTTTCATAATTTGTCTCTGTGGCCTTGTTGGTGTGCTTTAAAACAGATATCTTGCTTACAACCAAAATTCACAGGTTTAACTTTAAATTGACTGGTGAAGCCTGGTCATTTACATTCTTTAATTAATTTACTTAAATCACTCAATAAAAAGCCAAAGTATTTTTATTACCCCGCTTAGTGTCTTATATATGTACAAAGGTAAACTTCAGCATTTTACATTAAATTGTTATTAGCAATTGGAATCTGATGGTAATTTCTATTTGAAAAAGTAACATTGCACCCTTCATATCTAATTGTTGTTTTTTTTACCTTTGCTATTATATCAAAAGTGGTTTTAAATATTTGTATTGGTGCACTTGCATCAGTTGCACAGCCTCACTCTTTTATCTTTTTTTTTTTTCCCTATTCTTTTAGGGTGAAGGGGGTGGTCTCAAATTGAATGTGAGTCACTTTTAAATTCATACTCCCCCACATCATTGGGAAAATTTTCTTGTAGGGTTATAATGGAATGTCATAGTAAACTACAAAAAGCATGAATTTCACCCAAAGTAAACTGAACACCATTCAGTGAATTAAACCCTAACAGACAAATTTTAAGATGCTAGGGACAAACTGTATCTAGTATTATAATAAATACCATGCATTAATTATATTAAAATGTTTAATGTTTATGTGAATTCATTGTGTTTTCCCACACTGACTAATTTAAAAGTAAAATATCCCTTTAAATTTTAAGTGCTATTGTTTAAGAATAAAATCAGTGTCAACATGTGTTGGTGACCCAGAAGCTGTCTTTTATCCTTGAGTTTTATTGTCAGTATCTCTTGGAGGGTTGGACCACTATCAGCAGTAAATGACTTTTATATGTAACCTAATTAGATAAGTCTACCCTTTGCTGACTGGATGCGGTGAGGTTTATGTAATTGGGGTTAATAATTAAAGAATGGCCTTGCAGCTTCAGGCTCAAGATAAATCTAGTAAAGTGTAAAAGCCCTGGCGCCAGCGGTGCCTCCAAGTTATATACTGTGGGAGAACATCCTCTATAGTGTCAATCTTAGAATAAATATTGACCCAGTTTCTCTTAGAAACTCTGTTCGTTAATTTGGTTAGTCAAGTTCATGATGCGTTTGTTTCTTATATTAATTCCAAGTCTAATGAGTTCTCTTAAGATCAGATCGTAAAGAGCATACTGTTTTCTCAGTGTTTTTGGTGGTCACTGTCTATTCTCATAGCACCTTTCCAAATTACATGGTCATTTTAATCTTCTCTTAACTTTCCTTAGTTCCATTACCTTTTTTTTTCTTTTTTTTTTTTTTTTTTTTTGAGCTGGAGCATTCAGAACTGTACATAATATCAGCCAGATTTAAATGTGTTGTAATTCTTATTTAATGTACTGTATTTCTGCTAAGTTTCCAAGAATACACAGTTAAGGACAATATTCAGGACTGATGATTTTAAGGAATGACTATAATGACTTCTAAGAATGCATCATCTAGGTCATAGCTACGTTTCATTTTGTACATCTCAGGTTAGTCAGCTGCTACACATAAGCAAACTTGTGTTTTTGCTTGGGCTAAAATTTGTTTACCACTTTTTTCTTACAATTTTTATAATCTTTCTCGGTTGACTTTGACTGTTGACTAGTAGATGTCATTTGAAAATTTGCAGATGTTCTTTTTGCATTCCTTTCTTCCCCCTGTAAAGACTTAAATGAGGAACACTGTTTTTGAATCCATCTACAGAAATGTCCATAGTCCTTGTTCTTTGATAATACAGCATTCTGCCACTATAATTTTTAAGAATAGTCTTCGCAATAGAAATTTATTCAAGACTTTTTTTTAAAGTAGATTTTTATCCAGTTTACACTGTGCTTATTTATACTCAAATTGCTCATAAAATTGTCAAACATGATTGCCTTTTGTGAAAGGAAACCAACATTTTGGGGAATTTGGTTAGCTGAAGGGTTTTGTTTATATTTTTAGTGTGAAAGCCCTAAATTTCTCTCGAACATAGATGAAGTTAAATGTAAAAATGTGGGTCACTTTTAAAAATGTCCCCCGACACCCACATTCAGACTAGAAGGTAAACAATGTAAGGACAGGGTTTTGTTTCCTTTCTTTTTTGGTTTTACTCACAGTTGTGTCACCAGTAGTTCACATAAAGTAGATAATGTAGCAGCTATTTGTCAATAAGATGGATCAAATCTTATTGCTCACAGATCTGTTGAATGAATCCTTACACATTTTTCTCTGTATACATCCTCTCCACAGAGACAAGTGTTAAATGTTTTATTTTTGAAAACTAATATAGGCACATAGTAAATGAAAATGGTAGAAAGGGGGATATGATAAACTTCCCTCCAATTTGAGTGTGTAAGCCCACTGCCCTAGAACATGTGCTGTTAACAGTTTTTGTGTGCCCTTTCAGAAAACTATTTGTTGTGCAAGCAGGTACATATATGTTTTTCAGCCGCCAAAAAAAGGGTTGGGTTGGGTTTGATTTCACAGTTGTTAGAAGTCCTCTTTTGAATTAGGCCCCAAATTCCCCTTTAGCCATGTATCAGTCTTACCATTTATGCATTGTGCATCCCTCTTTTTCCAGATGGTGCGGTCTATTCCCTTTTCATGTGACAGTAATCTGTCAGGTTTTAAGACAGGTGAAGTTTCAACTCTTCATGAACCATTCCCAAGAAAACTCCACTCTTTGACTTCTGAATTTCTCTCTCTCTTATTCTTTGGGTCCTGTTCACATCCTATTGTATTCCACCTGTTTGGTGTCCTTTATTGCTACAGTATAACTGCATTTATGAGGTAAAGTGGGTTTTTTTAATATAAAGATTTTTATTTATTTGAGAGAGCACAGGAGAGCATAAGCAGGAGTAGCAGCAGAGGGAGCGAGAGGGAGAAGCAACTCCCCACTGAGCAAGGAGTCCGATGCGGGGCTTGATCTCAGGACCCTGGGATCATGACCTGAGCCGAAGGCAGATGTTTAACAGACTGAGCCACCCAGGCACCCGATGGTTTTTTTTGATTTTGTTTTTTTTACTATAAAATACAACAGAAACATAAAACCACCAAACAAATGTATAGCTTCGTGAATTATAGTAGGGCAAACAACCTTGTAACCACCACTCAAGAAAGAGAACTTTGCTAACTATCCCAGCAATGTTTCCATTGCCCCTTCCCTATATCATCCCCTTTCTTCCCTCCACAAAATAACCAATATCCTTGTTATAGTAATTACTTTCTTCAGTTTCTGTATAGTTTTACCACCCAATCCTGCATTCCTAAATGCTACAGTTTAGTCTTGCCCATTATTAATTTGACTAGTCTTTTGAGTCTCTGAATACACAAGTTTCCCCTCCATCCCTTGCTTTCACTTAAATTTTATTTGTTGAAGAACCTAAGGCATTAGACCTGTAGAGTCTGGATTTTGCTGATTGTATACTCATGGTGCAGTTTATCATGTTCTTTTGTTCTTGAAGTCCCTGCAAATTGCCAGGTGGATCTGGAAATTTTATCAAACTCGGGTTAGATGAGTAAGTCTTTAGTAAGACTACAGGTGTTGAGACACCTAATTAGGAGCCACCTGATGTCTTGTTTCTCTGTGTTAGCAGCTGTTGATTGATATTCAATGCCTAGATCCATTCGTTCATTGTGATACTCTAGTTTCTTCATTATTAATTGGAATATTTTTATAATGAAATGCTGTAATTCATCTACTACTTAGACACCCAGTTGTACAGTTCATAAAGGAGAGGCAGAATAAATACATGATTCTCACCCTACATATACCGCCTTTGTTGAAATATAATTCATATACCATACATTTCATCAGTTGAAAGTGTACAGTTTAGTGGGGGGTTTTAAGTATATTCACGAAGTTTTATGTCAATTTTAGAAATTTTCATTACCGCAGGAAGAAACCCTACACCCTTTGGCCTTTGGCTATCTCTTCCTATTTTTCCCCCACCCTATTCTGGACTTTTCCTGTAAGTGGAATCATACAGTATGTGGTACTTTGTGACTGGTCTCTTTCCCTTACTGCATAATATTTTTAACATTTATCTGTGTTGTGGCTTGTGTCAGTACTTCACTTACTTTTATTGCCAACTACCATTATATCATATTTTATATGTCCATTTATCAGTTGATGGACATTTGAGTTGTTTCCACTTTTTGGCTCTTATAGTGCTCCTGTGAACATTTATGTGTTAGTTTCTGGGTGGACTTATGTTTTGGTTTCTCTTGGATGCAGTAGAATTGCTAGACCATATGATAACTCTATACCCCAGTAATCTTAGGTGACTTCCTTATTATCTGTTACAGCAAGGTATTCCAGGCTCGTCTTTTGCATTTTCTTTTCCACAGCTTTAATGGCCATTTCTTTAAGAAATCATCCTTTGTTTTAGTAGGAAGTGGTATTTCAAAACCATGAGCTGGGCACTAGGGATACTCATAATTACTGTGTTCCTCTTGTTTCTAGACATCTGCAATGAAAAGAGTGAGGAAATTTATAGTACCGTAAATATATATTTACTATGCACATTGGTATATTAAATGTATATTATTCGTTTACACATTAAATATATGAAGTATAGGTTAACCAGATTTTTTTTTAAATAGGTATTTATTTTAAATGTATACTTTAAATAGCTCAGGAGTTCGCTGATTAAAGATAGCAGCAGCATTTTTTACTTACCCTCTCTTTTGTAGAACGTTTCTATGACCTTTCACACCAAAATCGCAGATTTTAAGAATGTGGGATTAGTGGGCACCTGAGTGGCTCAGTCGGTTAAGCGTCTGCCTTTGGCTTAGGTCATGATCATAGGGACCTGGTATTGAGTCCCACATCGGGCTCCCTGCTGGGCAAGGAGCCTGCTTCTCCCTCCCCCTCTGCCTGCTGCTCCCCCTGCTTGTGTTCTGTCAAATAAATAAATAAAATCTTAAAAAAAATAATGTGGGATTAGAGAATTTATTCCAGGGGCGCCTGGGTTGCGCAGTCGTTAAGCGTCTGCCTTCGGCTCAGGGCGTGATCCCAGCGTTCTGGGATCGAGCCCCACATCAGGCTCCTCCACTATGAGCCTGCTTCTTCCTCTCCCACTCCCCCTGCTTGTGTTCCCTCTCTCTCACTGGCTGTCTCTATCTCTGTCAAATAAATAAATAAAATCTTTAAAAAAAAAGAGAGAGAGAATTTATTCCAGTATCACTCATTAACTTAACCCCACATTACACAAATAAGTTTTGAAATAGCAGTACTATCACCACCAGTATAATTACTGAGAACAGTAAAATGTTTTTGTTTTGCTTTCCCTCTCACCCTTGGTTTTTAAAGTCATATTATGGCTACATTATCTTAAATAACCATTATAAAACTTTTTAATCCTTACTTAGTCTTAGTTCTACAAGTAACTATTTTTGCTCACTGCCAGTGCTTCTGTTGAAGTCTCTAGTTGTTTTGATTGTTTGAAGTTCTCTTGGACATTGTGGAAACAAAATTCCTGAATCTTTGCATGTTGGTAATAGTTTATCTGTGATGTTTATACTCAAGGTCAGTTTTGCTGTGTATAAAATTCTTGACTCATGCTTTCTTTTCTTAGGTATCTTAAATATGTGACACCTTTTTTTTCCTGCTATAAAGCACTACTACTGGTGATGATCTAGTTTTCTTATGGCCAAAGGACTTTTTTTTCCCTTTATAATCCAGTAATTTTACTACAGTATGTCTTAATGTTGGTTGTTCTGGGTTTATATACTCGGGTGTGTGATGTGATCTTTCAGTATGTGACTTCATTTCTTTTTTTTTTTTTTTTTTTTGTGGGCAGCAAAGCAAGGTTTATTGAGTGATAGTGAAGCAAAGTTTATTGAGTGATAGGACAAAGCTCCCAAAGAGGGAGGGGAGCTGAGGAGCTGAGAGGGTTGCCCACTTCATATCTTTTTTACTCATGTTTTGTGTTTTGAATCCTTAGTGTCTATTAGTTTGGAGGTGTGTTACTGTTTCAATTTTTCTCGTTTTTTTATTGTGGTAAAATATACATAGCATGAAATTTCTCATTTTAACCATTTTTTAAAGATTTTATTTATTTTAAAGATTTTATTTATTTGAGAGAGCGAGCGAGAGAGCACAAGCAGAGGGAGCAGTAGGAGGAGAGAGAGGGAGAAGCAGGCTCCCCACCCAGCAGGGAGCCCGATGTGGGGCTAGATCCCAGGTCCCTATGATCATGATCTGAGCCAAAGGCAGACGCTTAACCGACTGAGCCACTCAGGCCCCCCAAAAGATTTTATTTATTTATTTGTCAGAGAGAGAGAGAGACTGAGCAAGTGGGGGGGGGCAGGCAGAGGGAGAAGCAGGCACCCCGCTGAGCAAGGAGCCTGATGCAGGACTTGATCCCAAGAGACCAAAGCGTCCCTTTTTTTTGGGGGGGAAGATAATTTTAACCATTTTTAAATGTGCAGTTCAGTGACATTAAGTACATTCACGTTGTTGTGCAAACATCACCACTATCCATTTCTAGTACTTTTTTATCTTTTCAAACTGAAATTCTGCTCATTGAGCAAACTCCATATTCTCCCCTCCCCCAGCCCCTGGCTACCACCATGCTATTAGTCTATGAATTTCACTATTGCTTACCTCATAAAAGTGGAATCATACAATATTTGTCCTTTTTTATGTCTGTTTTATTTCATTTAGCATAATGTTTTCAAAATTCATCCATGTTGTAGCATGTGTCAGAATCTCCTTCGTTTTTAGGGCTGAATGTTATTCCATTGTATGTATGAACCACAGTTGGATTCCTTTTACCTTTTGGTTATTGTGAATAATGCTGCTATGAATGTGGGTTTTCAAAAATCCGCTTAAGTCCTTGCTTTCAACTCTTTTGAGCACATACCCAGAAGTGAAATTACTGGATCACGTTGTGATTCCATGTTTTATTTTTTGAGGAACTGCCATATTGTTTTCCGTATCAATAGCACTATCTTACATTCCCATTCGCAGTGCACAAGGGTTCCAAGTTCTCCATGTCCTCACGAACACTTGCTCTTTTCTAGTTTTCTGGTAATAACCATCCTAATGAATATGAAATGGTATCTCATTGTAGTTTTAATTTGCATTTCTCTGGTGGCTACTGGTGTTGTAGCATCTTTTCATGTGGTTACTGGCCATTTATATATTTATTTTCTTTGGAGAAATGTCTAACCAGTCTTTCATCCATTTTTTAATTGGGTTTTTTAAGTTATAGGACTTCCTTATATATTCTGAATATTACTCTCTTACCAAATACATGATTTGCAAATATTTTTTTCATTCTGTGAACTCTTTTCACTTTTTTGATGCACAAAAGTTTTTAATTTTGATGAAGCCCAGTCTACCTATTTCTTTCTGTGTTGCTTATGCTTTTGGTGTCATTTCTAAGAAATCATTGCCAAACCCATCATGGAGCTTTTCTCGTTTTCCTCTAAGAGTTTTATGTTTAGTTTTTCAGTTGAGGTCACTGATCCGCTGTGAGTTAATTTTTGTGTGTATGTGAGGTAAGGGTTTGATTTCATTCTTTTGTGTGTGGATATCCAGTTTTCCCAGTACCAGTTGTTGATTTTTTTTTTTTTTTTGACCAGTTCTTTCTAGTGTGATTTTTGTTTGCTTAGGGTTAACTCTTCTAATTTTTTCTTAAAGTATCTTTGTATGACCTAAATACTTTTCAGTTACATATACAGAAATATAGCAGCTTGCTTTCTGAGGTTTCCTCGCTGTGTTCCCCTCCCTCATTTTTATCGTCTCTTTACCTTCTCCCTATCCTACCAGTTCTGCTTTGGTTCTCAAGTTTCTCTTCAGTGTGAGTCCTGGAAAAGAGCCTTGGGAGATCACTTCGAAGAGTACATAAGAAGTTAGCTTTGGGGCGCCTGGGTGGTGCAGTCGTTAATCAGCTCAGGTCGTGATCCTGGCATTCTGGGATCGAGCCCCACATCAGGCTCTTCCGCTTGGAGCCTGCTTCTTCCTCTCCCACTCCCCCTGCTTGTGTTCCCTCTCTCGCTGGCTGTCTCTATCTCTGTCAAATAAATAAATAAAATCTTTAAAAAAAAAAAAAAAGAAGTTAGCTTCAACCCTTTAAGCCCTACTCTAGGCCTGTGGCACCTACCCACTAACTGAACTTGACAGAATTACTCCCAGGTTCAGCTGCCGTTCCCCGATTGGCCTATCATGATTTCCAATAAATGTCTGTGGGCTATTTTGAGGTTCTTTTATCAAATCCAGCAAATGCCCCATTAGTTTCCTTTGCTTCTTGTTGCATAGATGCTGATACTGGGTAGGTGTTGTGGTGACATATTTGCCAGTTTTGTCCTTAACCCATTTGTATTTTGGACTTTCCTAGGAATGCCTTGCCAGGTAGTTTGGTTATAAATATCCATGGGGTTTTGCTTTTGCTCTCTTGTTATTCTGTTTTTCTGTGGGGATTTGGTTACCTCCTCTGCCACTATCTCCTCAGAACTCTTCAGATAAGACATTAAAAGGTAATTTTCTGTCACTTTAGGAGATTGTACACTAATTTCCAAACACAGAGATAGACTATCATGTAATTGTACAGTTGACCCTTAGGTTTGAACTCTGTGGGTCCACTTACAGATTTTTTTTCAATAAATACATTGAGAAATTTTTTGGAGATTTGCAGCAACTTGAAAAAAAAACTCAATGACAAGCCACATAGTCTAGAAATACTGAAAATTTGGGAAAAATTAGGTATTGTGAGAATATGGTATATAACATACTAAACGTGTTAATTGACTATGTTATCTATAAGGCTTCCAGTCAACAGTAGGCTACTTGGAAAGTTTTGGGAGAGTCAAAGTTACATGTGTATTGTCAGGAGGTGGGGAGGGAGGCGTGGCGCTACTAACCCCCACTTTGTTCAGGGGACAACTGTCCTTTAATAGGTTTAAGAACTTCTAAGAAGATAAGGATAATTTTTTAGGAATAATTAAGTCACTTGACTTCATTCTGTCAAAGAAGAAACATATGATCCACCCGGGACAGTTTAATCAATAGACGTTAAAAGCATATGTGATATTCTTGACTGATTTTTTTGCAAATGAATTCTGAAAAGAACTCTAGATAATGTTCTCCCACAAAACTTTAATGTTCCTTGGCTAATTACAGGGATGTTGACTGATGTGGTATATTGGGTTCTATATTATACAAGTCTTCATAAAGTCTTCGTGAGGCAGTTTTTTCCCCCCAGAAAATGAGATGATTGTAAAAGGTTCAAATCAGATCTTTTCTGTGTGTGCGCGCACACACACACACACACACACACACACACTTCTATGTGTCTCTTAGTCTTGATAGTTCATATGTTTTTATGGTACCTTTAGCTCATTTGTCTCAAATAAGAAAGCATTTTATACAGTTTGGTGGTGTAGTTATTTCTAAACTAACTGATGTGTAGAATAGAGCAGATCTTTACATTAACAAATGTGTGTTGGTATTTGTATTAGCTAAGACACACAAAGGTCTCTGTCAAAACTGTGTAATTTTTAAATTGACTTTGAAGGCAGAACAGGAAGTCTGAAGATATTTTTAGTGCATTAAATTGGGTAAAATAATTTTCTTGAGGGAAAATCAAATTAGATTGCTATATACTCTACAGTGGGGAAACTGATGGAAATCTTACCACCCTACCATAGTTTGGGGCATAAATTTAAAGTTTTATTCTTAACTAAGTTATGGTTCTAGATGCAAAGGTGGTGTATTAAGTACTCCTGATATCATATTTACAGAAAAACACGTAAAATGAAGTTTTTCTTTAAATTATTTGAGTCTGATACAGAAGAAGAAACTAATGACTGTAGAAGTTCACTTACTTGTTCAGCATTAAAATTTTTAAATATTACAGCTTTAATGGTTTGTACTTTGTTACATGATACTCTGTTTCCATGACAGTAGTTATTCCACAAACATTGAGTGCGTGTTAATGTGACAAGCAGTGTGCAAAGAAGGTATGTTTTTTAAAAAATAAATAAGAAATAGTGTTTTTCCTAAGGGACTTACATTCTAGTGAAAGAGGAGGAAAAAATTGTCTTTCTACTGTGGGAATGACTAGGAACAGTAATCAATTTGAGCCATTTTGTGATGCCTATTTGATACGTTTCAGTCTGTTTCATATCATTTTAATGAAATTTTTCTTTAGAATGCCAATTGTGGGTTTAAATCTTTGCTGATAATGTAGCCACTAACTAGAAGTGGGTTAATTTCACATTTCTTTACTATTTTAACATGGTTACTAGGAAAATTTTAATTACAGTTGTGGCTCACATTACATTATTATTTGATGGTGCTGGTTTGAGCTATAAACTCTTAAAAAGTAATAGCAGTTAACTAATGAAAAGTATAGACATTCGTATCTGTCAAGATTACTATTGCCTCTCACTGTAGTAATTTTTATATAGAGAAGTTTGCACATTCAAGCTAATTTTAAATAGAGGGCTCATTTAGAAGTTGAAAAAGTAATGATGATTCTTTACTGGTCAAAAATCCTGAGATCATGAAAACTGTCATAGTTTCATGCTTAGGGAAAAAAAAGAAGCTTTGAGAAGGTAAAGAAAATTCTGAGTATTTGGGGGCAGTCTTTAAATGATATGTTGATTCAGAGAAGATAACCAAATTTTTACACGCTCCCCATATCCTTAGGTAGAAGTTTTAGATAGATTATATTGCTCTAGCTCAATGGTTGCTGTTTCGAGTGACTAATAGGAGTAGCTACTTGAATTAACAATATGGTTCACTTTATGTAGACTTAAACATCTGTTCAAATTATTTTTGCTAAACAAATCACGGGTTTTCTGAAATAATTATGTAATTTAAATGTCAAAGTTGAATGTTGTTTAAGAAATGATATATAATATACTTTCTGAAAAAGAAACCTGATTTTACTTTTAAATTAACAGATGTGTTATAAAGTCACACAGCGTTAACATGAATGTTGTTTACCACTGTTTATTGTACTGTGATTAGGTTTTTGGTTTCCTAGGAATTTCCTTTGTTGGAAGTAATTTAAAAGGGATGTCTTTGACATAAGCTTCTTTAAAAAAAAAAAAAACTTTATTCAGATAATTCACAGACCATAAAATTCACCTATTCAGAGTGCACAGTTTAACGAATGTGTTACAGAGTTGTACAGCCATCATCACAATCTTAAGTTTATAATACTTTCATCACCCCAAAAAGAAACCCCGTACCCATTAGCAGTTATTCACTGATTTCTTCCCCTCTTT
The DNA here is from genome assembly GCF_024610735.1 of Ursus americanus. Lineage (NCBI taxonomy): Eukaryota > Metazoa > Chordata > Mammalia > Carnivora > Ursidae > Ursus > Ursus americanus. The sequence goes on from NC_142127.1 coordinate 17,430,041, forward strand.
CAGACCTGGCAACCATTCTCTGTCTCTCAATAGATTTACCTTTTTTCTACATTGCATATAAATGAAATTATGTAATAATATGGTCTTTAGGGTTATCATAGTGTTTGCAAGATCCATCCATGCTGTAGCATGTATCGATGCTTCATTTCTTTTTGCTGCTGAATAACATTCCACCCATCATGTGGATATACCTCATCTTATCAGTTGGTGGACAGTTACGTTATTTCTGATCTTTAGGTATGGTGAATAATGCCGCTGTGAATAGTCCTGTACAAGTTTTTGTGTGAACATACATTTTTGTTTCTCTTGGGTACCTAGGAGTGGAATTGCTGGGTTGTATAGTAACTCTAGACCTCAGTAATCTTGGAAAGCTTTTTAAAAACATTTTGAGAAATTGCCACACTTTTGCAAAGTAGCCATAACCATCTTACCTTCCCACAAGCAATATGTTAAGGGTTCCAATTTCTCCACACCTTTGCCAACATTTTAATTGTTATTGTCTGTTTTTTTAAATTATTATTATAGCGATCTTATGGGCATCCTAGTGAGTATAAAGCATTATCTCGTGGTTTCGATTTGCATTTCCGTAATGACTGGTGTTATTGAGCATCTTTTCATGTGTTTATTGGCCATTTATAGTATCATTTTGGGGGGAATATCTACTTATCCCTCCCCACCCTTTTTTTTTTGAAGTAGGCTGCACACAGGCAGAGCTTGAACTCATGACCCTGAGATCAAGAGTCGGACCTTTAACCCACTGAGCCATCCAGGAGCCCCCCCTTTCCCATTTTTTAAACTGCATTGTCTCCCTATTAAATTGTAAGAGTTCTTCATATATTCTGGATACCAGTCCCTTATCAGATACAGGATTTGCAGGTATTTTCTCCCATTCTTTGGGTTATCTTTTTCATTTTGCTGATGGTTTCATCTGTAATATATGCATTTACTTTATTAGGATTTTTCTTTTGTCACTTGTGCTTTGATGTCATATCAAAGAAAATATTGCTTGATCCATGGTCATGAAGATTTATTCCAGTTTTCTTCTAAGAGTTTTATAGTTTTAGCTCTTATATTTAGGTCTATGATCCATTTTTAGTTAGTTTTTGTTTATGGTGTAAAGAAGGGGACTGACTTCGGTTTTTTGCATGTGGATATGCAGTTGTCCCAGCACCTTAAAAGACTATTTTTTTCTCCATTGAATTAAATATTTGTTTCTGGAAACTGTTCTATTCTTTGATCTTCATGTCTTTCCTTATACTATTATCACATGGTCTTAATTACTATAACTTTTGTAGTAAATTTTGAATTCAGGAAGTATGAGTCTTCTGACTTTTTCTTTTTCAAGATTGTTTTTGCTCTTCTGGGTCCCTTGCATTTCCATAGGAAGTCTAGGATCAGCTGGTCAGTTTCTGCAGAAAAGTTGAGATTTTGACAGGGAATGTGTGGATCTGTCGATCAATTTGGGCAATTCTATCCACAATATTAAGTCTTCAGTAATATTCTTATTTGTTTAGCTATCTGAAGGAAAGTGGACTTTTAAAAATTTATGTGGAGTATTTGAATACCTATGCAACTTGTTTCCTAGTAATCTGTGACTATTTATTGTCGGTTGGTAAGAGCTGAGTATGTAAGGGAGAGTAGAGACTTAACTATGAAATGCTACATGTACTTTGTAAGTTGAATTTTTTTTCATTTTGTAACAGATTCATAATGGTAACATAGGCTCCATAAATAAATTTTTTAAAGCCAGGTTACATTAAGCATTTAAATACTTATAAATATCATGTAATTACTCTGGAAATCAGGCCTTATTCTCTTAATTATTACTGCTTTTCAGCATTACTGAATACTAGTCAGTCTTTATTAAACCAGCTCTCTTTTAGATGTAATTATAAATCCCAAATAACATCCAACCTGAAGGCTTTATTTCCAGTATAAATTTTGTTATGCTGACAGTATTACACTCATGCATAATTATATGTGTAGGAAAACAACTAAAATACCACATTGAGTTAATGACATTTTCTCTAATACTGGGATGTCAGTCTTTTCAGTGCATCAAAATTAAGGAAATGAACCACTTTTTACTGGAATTTTGGTCTAATTGGTCAAGCTTGGTGATCTTTGTTATGAATAAATGGACATTTTGACTTCTGTTTTCTTCTTTGTTGAGGAGCTGTTAGCCCCTTATTATATCTAAGTTTCTACTTCCTTTTTCCTATTCTAGGACCTTTCTGGGAGTCTTCTAAAGTTATGCCGTTACCATTTTTCTCTTTAACTATAGCCTTAGGTGTGTGGTTTCCCAATTTTGAACTGTGGTACCTAGAACTAACTGTGTATTCATTAATGAAGCTTTTTGAAGGCACAGGAAAATAGTTATCCTAGTCTTAGGGGAGGCCGGAGTTTGGGGACAGTTAAGGAACAGGGCAGAAGTGGATTCACCAGCCTGTAGGGCCTGAAGATGAAACATAAGGACAGATTAGAACAAACCTATTGATGATATATTAGCAAATAGAAGGTGGACATGGAAGTCTTTTCTTTGCTTCTGTTAGGACTCTTAGATTAGGAAATTTAAGTCGAAGAGTAATAAAACAGCTTGTGGCTAGTTCTTAAATAAAGATGTACACACAAGGTGTATGCACAATATTAATTACTGGAAGAATAAAGACCAGAGTGATTCATTTGAAACTGGTACAGCCAGCATCAGTGATTTAGAAATTACCCAGGCTTTTATTAATTCAAACTGACCTTGCCTCCAAATATCAAGGTTGAAGCCAGCAGTGGAGAGTGAAGAATGTCAGCAGTGAGGGCATTATGAGCAGAAGGGGGAGACAGCAGCCAGGAATGGGCAGGAGGAGAAAACATGGAGAAGGAAGGGAGTCAGATCAAGAGGTAGGAATGGAAACATGTAAAGGACTAGAAAAAGAGAAGGGGGTGAAAACAACTGGAGGGAGCAGGGACAAAAGAAATACTGGTGTATTGAAGTGATTGAAGTAATGTGTGTCATCATTTTAGTGTGTGTGAATCTGCTTAGTTAGGGCTACCATGGAACCTTTAAAGAATTCAGTTTAACTGTGAAAGGAAGAAGATGAGCAAGAAAGAAGGGAATTTTTAAAAGCATGCTAAATCACTTTTTAATTTTAAGATCAGCAGTAGCAATACACAGTTGTTTAACTTTACAACATAGTAATGATAGTATTTGAGTCCTCTTACTCGGGGGCACTATTCTAAGTGCTTTATTACATAGATTCATTTAATCCTCACCACAATTTTACAAGCGGATACTATTTCTCCCATTTTACAGATGCGGAAACTGAGCCACAAAGAAATAAGTAATTTGCCTAGGCTAGTCAGATAACAGAGCCAGGATTCCACTGAGGCAGCCTGACTACTATGCTACAGCTGGCTTCATCACCTCTTCCTCCCCCTCTCCATGATTTGTATGGTATATTTCTGTAGAAATTTGTCTTGTTTTGAGAATGTAATATCCCTTTGAAATAGTTGTACATCTGCTAGGCTGACAAACTCTTGATACTATTTAAAAATCAGTTTTTATTTCCTTTAGTTATAGTAATTCAAGAAGGTTTATTAAATTAGGTAGCAGAACACAAAGATGGATAGTGCGTGGTCTCCCTCCCCAGTGAACTAAATCTCAGTTTGTAATTGTTTGCTCACTCGAACCAAGTATCTACTCCAATAAGGGTCCGAATTCTTTGACTTTGAACCAAGTTTATGTGCACTAATGAAAGTCTGTTGCCTTCAAAACTATGCTCACCTTTAAAAGCCACAGACCAACTAATAATATAGCCATTACTTAAAACTTTTGGAATTCTTTTCCTTTCAATAAGCCGCACAACAAAATCGGCTTTCTATTAAAAAAAAAAAAAACAAAAAACAGAAGTACCTAACTTGATTTACCTTCTTTAGTCGTCCTTAAAATTAAAGCCTCACATGGATATTCACAAAGTATTTCTCTAAAAAGGTGTTTTGTTTTGTTTTGTTTTGTTTTTACAGCCCTGATGGAGTAAAATGTTTGCAGGCTGTAGAGGAGGAAATGTGAATGGAGTTAGTGGATTTCACCAGAACTTTGGAAGAGTGTTGGGTATTAGTGTTGCACTGGAGGAGGATGAGAATTGAGCCCTATTTAGAGGGAACAGAAAGACTTCTGTGAGGAGTGTGGGTAAATAAACTAGGAATCTACTCTGAAGATTATTGCTTAGCTCTCTGAACATTTAATTTTTAAAATTGCTTGTAGAATTTTAGAACCATTCACTAGTATACATACTTTGTTCCATTGAGACTATTTTGCAAGGAGAAAAGCTGTGTGGTTTGAAAGTACTTCTTGATAGTGAGGCTTACAAGAAGTCTGAAGAGAATGAAGCGGTGATTGGGAATCCTAAGAGATTTTACCAAGAAGAACTCATTGGAGACTTTTAGAGGTACCTTTTAGGCAAGTAAGAGAAATCCTGCATCATCTGGCAGTTAGGAAGTTAGTTTAAGTTCAGTCTGATTTGACATTGGACTTGAGTCTGTATTGCTTCACTCTTTGGTAAATCGTTCTGGCATTTGATGGCTGGCTTAGCCATTCCCCTCTTAGACATGACTTAGATAAAAAGTGAAAGATTGTGGGAAACTGAGAGTATCTTTATTGTTTCTTGCATTTCTTACCCTGTAGTATTGGCTCCTAGATTTTTACTGTGGTATTTGGAATACTTTGAATTTAACATCGGTGCCTTTATAATTATATGTGGATTATCCACATATCATTCATTTGGCAAATGTGTTGAAGAGCAGCTACACAATGGGAGACAATGGGAACATGAATGAATAATTCAGTCTCTATATTTAAGCTGCTGCTAGACTGGTAGGGCAGACAAAATTAGTAAGCCAGAAGTTAGAATACAGTGGAAGTACAATAATAGAGGTATGCAGCTTCCTGTTGAATAAAGAAGGGCACTTCACTCTGACTTGGGAATTTTCCTTAGAATGAGGTAAGCCTTTAAATAGAAAAGGAATTCTTCAAATGAAGTACATAGCAGTGTAGGAAATGTTCAGTATGTGGAAGAAATAACTAAGGAAATGATTGTCCACTCTCTTGTGCTTTCTACATTTCACAAAAACCCCTGCCTGCATGACTGCTATTTAGCTGGTATTTCAAGAATATTAACTAATTTTGCTGTTGCTTAATTAAATCTGTTGTAAAGATAACATTAGTTTATTCTAAGTCTGTGAAAACTAAGAATAAGTTCCTTTTTTGAGCATTCTCAATTTTATATGTTTTCCTTGTTGTAATTTTAATTCTAAAGGATGGAAGTAAGTTGAAAATCCAAGTTGAAATTACTCAGTCCTTTTAAGGTAACATTACTGGTTGTTTGGAGCCAAACTCACTTAATTTTAGGTCTGTTTTAAAAATGTGTACATCAGGAAAAGAATTTCTTGAAGTCATTTTTACTCCATTTACTCATCTGCAAATGCAATTTGGACCAGTGAGGGTCCCTTTCAGATCCAAAATCCAGTGATTGAATTTCATGGCTCAGCATTATTTATAAGTTGTTTTTAAAAGCTCAGAGGAAAGAGTCATCCTTCTTGTATCAGAAACTTTCTCTTCATGTTAACTACCCAAATCATGTAGCGTGATTTATGCTTTCTCTCCTCTCCTCCCTCTTTTGGCATTGTTTCCATACAGTGATTGATGACCCCCAAGATAAGTGAGACTCAGATGCTCATCTCTTGAAAAATAATCTGAATCTTGACATTTAGAAATCATCTTCCTGTGAGAAATTTCTTCTGTGTAATCTTAGATTATTTGAATTTAGAATGTGCTTATTTTCTGAGTCAGCAATTAATTCAGTTTATTACTAACTTTTTGGGTAAATATTGTTCAAAATTGATGTTTCTCTGTTTTAGTCAATGTCTTTGGAGTGCTATGTTCTTATACTTCAATCCCAAGAACATATAATGTACTAAAGCCAAAAAAAAAAATTGCATATTTCTTGATCTCCAGATGGCAGTGTTTCTAATCTATTGGTTTATCTTACATGTTTATTCCCTGGGTTTTTTTAGCTACTTTTAATATTGTTGTAGTGAAGTAATACAGATACTAGGTAGTAATATCACGTTCAGAATCTTCCCATTTTGCCTTGTAAGATCCTTTTCCTGTCCCAAAAGCGAGATTATGTAGCTCTTAACCACACAATGAATTGTTGATTAATTTAAAAGAACCCTAGAAAGTAGTGGCTGTACCTAAAAAGAAGGAAAATTTGGGTATATTTTACTACCTTTTTTTTTTAAAGCTACGGCTTTATTATTTTGCTTGAGGTTTTTTTCCCCTTTACCTCCACAATATGCATTAATATGATTTAAAGTTTCTTTTAGTTAGCCTGAGTAGAAGTCTTTTTCCTTTTTCCCTTTGGTATTCTATTTGCAAAACAAGTAATGCAGGTTTTATAGACTAGGGTAACTAGTTCTATTTAATGAATCACTTTATTAAAACTCTTATATGAATCTTATTATAGCCCAACTCGCAGTTTATACTTTTAATACTACATTCCTTCTTTGCACGACCCTCCCTTAGAAAATAGAAGGTTTTTCCAAAATTTTTTACTTTTAAATCACCAAATTTTTATCTTTTCTGCAGATAATATCACCTACCGCATTATTTTTGGCTGCAAAAGTGGAAGAACAGGCTCGAAAACTTGAACATGTTATCAAAGTAGCACATGCTTGTCTTCATCCCCTAGAGCCACTGCTGGATACTAAATGTGATGTATGTAATAATAAATCAATTGGCGTTGCCTTCCAACTGCTGCTTATTTCTTTTACCATTTAGGAGTGTAGTACCGGGGAGTGATCTAACAGAAACATATTTCATGTATGTACATGTATTTCAGTGTCATTCTGAATCACGTTAAGGCTGTGATCAGAGGTGGTTATAAGTGTTTCACATTTTGTTGTTTATCCTCACAGCAAACCTATGATATATATTGAGGGTAAGTCATATCACCTCCGTTGTTTGGGTCCATTTGAGACCAGAGATAAGTAACTCTTAAACTGTCAACAATGGGGGAAAAAAATACAGAAAAACCTCGGATTGCCTCTAGAACAGTAAATAGTAATTTTACAGAATTTTTCCCTTGTTAATACATATATACCAATAGTTCTCTCTCTAATACTGATCCATAAAGATGCTATTTTACCATGCTTTCATGGGGGGGGGTCATATTTTAATTTTCCTCAAGACTAATGCTAGCTTCTAAACAACTTGTTCATCATCAACATTTTAATAGACCTTGTTTGAAGGTGCCATTTCAAAATGTTGCTACGTCTTAAAACAGAAACTAGAATTCTAGGCCTTTAAATTCACTTTCCCAGCACTTATATTATAGGTGAATTCCTTTATCAGGAACTTTCAGCTACTGAATGACTGCCAGATTATATTAGTTTACTTTCATTTAGTTAATCTTAAAGTCCAGATTAAGTATATGTGATGTTTTTTAAGTATATCTGAGTTTATTAATGACAAATTTTATCTTAGATGTTGGCTTTAAGGGAGTGAGAAATACTAATGTAACCATTCAATAATAAAGAATGCGTGATTATTCAGAGATTGTTCTTGTAATTTCTATTACTTTATAAATTCAGAATTAATTTTGGTGAATACTTAGGGTATTATTCAAATAATAGAAATCTGTGTCTTAAAAAAATCATCTTAGTGACCTTTTCAAAATGGGACATAAATGTGCTTTTCACTCTTGAGTTTAGCAACATGTCGTTACATGAATATTTATGATGTATTGTTTTTTTAATCACCTTACTGAGTTGTCATAATTTAAGAAATTTGATAATGGTAGAAATTTTTCATACTCTTTATTCCAAGAGTAATTACATTAGGGGAATGATTTGTTGAAGTTAAAAGAGAAGGCCCTCTATTTCCCCGTGGGTGTATGATACATTCTTTTGGTACTTTATATCTAAAATGTCTTCTTTTAACCTAGAGATTTGAAGGTTTGCTTTGATATTATTTTGTCTTTTTTGAAGAGAGGAAGTTTTAAAAAAATAACTCACTAACTCTGACCGTCAAGGAATTACTTATGAAATATCTTTGAGTTGATACGTCTTTTCTTTACAGGCAGGTTTGAATTTGATGTTCTTACTTGAGTTGGTGCTTCCTGTCTTAATGTGTCTTAAAGCACCAGTGCCTACATGAAGTTTTATGTTACAGGCTGGAGGGTTTGTTGTTTTCAGTTAAGCTCTACCTCCTTTCATGTTATTGTTGTCTTTTTAGGGTTTTTTGTTGTTTTTTACCTTGTTTACATATTCTGTATTAGAAGTAAATCAGTTTAGATTGGTCGTAGAAAATAGGATTTTTCTGTCACCCTCAAATTATTTCCTTTGTGTTTCTGATTCTTCTGTAATGTGTCTGTAATTTTCATGAGATTTAACGGTCCCATAGTCTAGCAGTGTTTATCTTAAGCATTTTAATGTTATTATTTTTACCTGGCAGGCTTACCTTCAACAGACTCAAGAACTGGTTTTACTTGAAACCATAATGCTACAAACCCTAGGTATGTACTTATGTCAGATATTATTTTTGTGTGTGTTCTTCAGTGTGGTGTTCTAAAGATGGAATAATTTTATCATTAAAGAAAGTTTCATTTTAAAACAAGTTTGGGGCCAGAATAGTATTGCTGGTTATAAGGAAACCATTTTTTTAAAATTGCATTTACCATTAATTGAATGGTAAACATAGTTTTCATTGTGAAAGGCTGCATATGATTGTAATATGTACAAATATTCTGACTTATAGTCAGTATTTAATGAATTTATCACATCATTTTTAATGTGACACAGTAGTTATGTAAACATTGATCATCCTTTTCTAAAAGTTACATTGTCTGCAAGTTTTTTGCAATTTAAGTGATCTCTAAAGATTATTTATTTGAATCTTTCACTTTATTATTGAGGAAATTGAGACCTAACAAGGTTTGTCTTGTGTGAAGCCGTATATTCTGGAAGAACTTAGCAGTGTATGATGGGAATAACATGGGCTTTATGGAGATCTTTGTTTAAAATCCATATGCCTTTGACTTGCTTTTTAAGCTTAGGCAAAGTTGTTTTACCTTTCATACCTCCATTCTGTATATGCGAGGTGGAGTGATAATGTCTGCCTTAACATTGTGAATATGAAGATGAGAGATAGTGTATAAAAACCATGTACCACATTGTGTGTCATAAGTAGCCATTATTCATTATGGCAGCTATTTATTTATTACTCCATTCCCAAATGTTGAAAAGAAGTGCAATTATCATAGCCTCCCATCATGACAGACTTTTTTTTTTTTTTTTAGAAAAGTAGCTTGTGTGAAATAGATATAACTTGTTTGATGTTTTTATAGTATGAAAAGATATAAAAATAAAAGTGAGAATCTTATCTCCCAATCCAGTGATTTAGCATGTTATTGCTTTATTATATGAGATTATATAAATAAGAAATTTACAAAGATTTGTGTAATAAGGATTAAAAGGAAAATTATTTTAAGGGGAATGTTAGAATTTATAAGATATACTTCTGTGGCTTTGATTAAAGTATGATTTTGCAGGTTTAATTACAGTAGAAATACAGATAGATCACACAACAATTTTAAAAATCTAGATTACCTGTTTGTCAGGATGTTATTCGTTGACTGCTGAAGACACTAGATGTGACCTCCACTTTTTAAAAAGAAAAACCCTGCCCTACCTAAGGGTTGTTTAGACATTGAAAGCTCTTTCAGCATTTTATCTTTGGTTTTAGAAACAGTGATTTAAAGAATCTTGAGGCTACAAGGTTCACCTGCCTTAATAACTTTATTATCAGTGAAATGTAATTATAAGCTAACTGGTTGAAACCCTTTCATCAAAGGCATGCTAAGAAAATAAGACGACTATAAATTATTAAAAGGTCTTTTCTCCCACTATGGCCCAGGGATTATATTTATGAAAAATACTCTTTTTACATCTTTTAAAAGAGTTGTTATACATTTTAAAAATATGTTACATAGTTGAATTCTTTGCTTAATAGTTGTATTTTCCATAATTTTAGTTTGTTTTTAACCTGAGGGTAATCTCAAACTAATCATAATTCAGAATTTTTAGTAAATATCACCCCAATCTATAAATAGCTTTGTTAACCAGTTTTCATTAAGTGGAACATTGTTTTTGAGAAGAAATTATTTCTCGTCATTGAAGGTATAATGAGCGTGTCAGTGATAGAAAATAACTTTGTCTTTGGATCTTTTTAATAATGAACAGTATATTATACATTTATGGTTGTGCTGACGAATGGCATTTCTCAGGCAAGTATTATAGTGTGATAAGTGATTGGGAAAAAAGTGCTTTTTATTTCAGGTTTTGAGATCACCATTGAACATCCACACACAGATGTGGTGAAATGTACCCAGTTAGTAAGAGGTAAGTGATCTTTGAAACTTCTAAATTAAGTATTAATGCTTTTTATTGTCTATAATTGATTTGAACGAGTTTTATCAAAATGGGGAAATGTCGTTTTGAAGCAACATCTTTTGGTGTCCTATTATCTACCTATTCATCTATTTCTGTATGTGGTTCTATCTGGTGAATTAGCTTCCTTTATAAACTTACAGGACAATCTCCTTATACTAAAAAATTGGAGGGCTTCCAAATATTAAGACTTTCTCTATCTCCCCTTTAGGCTAAGCCAGTCCCATTTCATTTAATATTTAAGAGGTTGGCCATTGACACATACATGCAGAAAATTTCTGGTCTATCTCAAGCTTTCATTGACTTCTAGAAAAATGGTTACACTTTAAGAATTTGGAGACCATCCTCAGATCTTTCAGATAAAAATTGTCTTAGCAGATTTGCCATTTTGGAAATATTTTCCCCATGTTCATGTGAACAAAATTGATTTAATACATTTTTTCAGAGTTCTTCAGCATTACTGAAAACAATTTCCTTTTTGTGTGTAGTGGGGAAATACATACTATGCTACAGACAGCATGTGATGTACCTATTAAACCTTTTAAAAAGGAGTAGGAACTTTTTGTATTTTTTGCTTTGCTGCTTCTAGAGCATGTGGTATACATTTTTCTACTCTTGTAAATGAATCCTATGTATCTGTTCTTGTATCCCTAGAAATATTCTTTACACAGTTGCATGTTGTTACACTTCCTACTTCTACTTTCCTGTTTTCCATTTGAAGTGTTAATGTACTAAAAGCAACTACTTGAAACTTTCATTGTGCCTTTTTCTGTTACTTTTTGAAAACGAAATTCTGCAGTTTCAATCTTTTACCCCCCAGACTTCTTTTCTTTAGGTTTATTCTAAACAAGATGGGTAAGACTTTTAAAGGCTTTGCTTCGTTTTTTAGTATTTACCTGAATATTCTCACATTTTATTCATTCTAAATTGAATTCATATACCTGGTAGGATTTTATTGTGTTAATGGCTACATTTAAAACAAACAAACCTGTTATCATGGTATCATTGTTAAGAAATGGACTTCTGAAAGTCCCATTTACTTTTTTTTTATTCTAATAGCTAGTACATGTTATGACTTGTAGAACATATTTAATCACGGTTCCTGTACTTCATGGTTGTTGGAATATAATATAGAGCATATTTACATCCCAGAATTACAGTATAGTATAGAATTATATATTAGATAACTAGTGTATATGTTTGAATTAAGAAAAAAAAAAAGCTTTAGAGTAGTTTTCCTGAAAACTTGAAAGAATAAGCTGTTTTGTCAGAATAATGGGGAGCCATATAACTTTCCTTTAAACTAAGCCTAATGAAAAAAAGTATTGAAGAAAGATATTTATATAGGTTAAAATGTATGTACCTAGTAGGAGATAAAACTGGATTTTCAGCTTAGTATCATTGTGAAATTTGAGTCCTCTTTAAAAATCCTTAGAGTTTAGTAGCTTTTGTACATGTTCCCCCGTATCTAAAGCTAGAGACATCAAGTCCATTCATTTGCAAAGTTGAATAGTAAGTTTTTAAAAATTCACAAAAACTACAAATTTGATGTTTTATCCAAAGCAGAATATTTAATTTTTTGTTGTTAATGCTTTAAATGTGACCAATTCTTAAATTTTAGTACAAATCTTACATATGTTTAACTTCCATTTTGTCTGACTAACATTTCAGGTAACTATAATTTACATCTCACTCCATTTAAAAACATTCTTTCATGTTTGGTGTCTGTTTTTCTTTGCTCTGTTAAAATTTTCAGCTAACAAAAGAACATTTTTCCTACATTCTTCCTCTGTTGCACATTGTTAATAGGTTATTGAATTTAGATATATTCTGAGGTAAAAACTGCTATGGCAGTTTAAAATTATTTTTACTTCTCTGTATATTTTGATTCTTTGGGGGGACGGAGGGTGGCAAATGGTTTGGTTTCTTTAAAGTTCCCCTCCCCGCCCCCTCTGGAGATGAGAAAGTTGATAATATGCTACTTTGCTGCAGAATTGGCTAATGTCATTTTACAGGGACCTTTCATTTCTGTGATTTCTCCTTCCCTCCCCACCAGGAAAGAATGCCATACATAAGTCACACTGCCTCCAAGACATCTGATGCTTTGACACTCTTCCTTAGCACAACTCTGCTAAGCCCAAATCCCTTTTGTATACCTTATGTTGGTGATCCACATGGGGCAGCAGGGATTACAGGTGCCATGAAAAAAATAGAGGGCAAATTTGAGGCCTGTTAGAGAGGGGTGAGTTGAGGTGAACTGATCCTAGGTGAGCAGAGGGGAAAGGTACATCAATGATTATGAATGTAATTGGGGAAAAAGGGAAATTATAGCAAAAGAATCCCTGTTGGGAAGAATAAGAAAGCAGATAAAGTGAGTGGGTACTGTTTTCAATTTCACTGTCTTAAAAGCTAGTTGTTAAAAATTGCTTTTCCTTTGGGGACCAGTGTTGAAGCATCCTGATTCCCTAGAGTACTTATATCTTTTGTAAAGTTGACAATTGGATTCTGTAAGAAAAATATATGCAGTGGAGTTTTCTTTATCTACACCCTTAGGATGTTTCTAGGTTCCTTATTCCTTGTTGATGCTTAGTAGCATGAAAAATTGAGCAGTTTGTGCTCTCTTGAGTTTGGGGGGTGGGGGTTTTTTTGTTTTCTTTTCTTTGAATGGAAGTACTTAAGCCAACTTAAATATGATGACTGAGGATTAAGTCTGGCAGGCAACTCTTTGTATTTTGTATTAGACTTCAAAATCTTTTCTTCTTCTTCTTCTTCTTCTTTTTTTTTTTTTTTAAATCCAGGAGAATGCTTTATTGCAACTTTTAGCTGACTAGATGCTTAACTTAGTAACAAGTTTAGCCCTTGTAACTGGCTAGCTAAAAGCAAATCGGCTTGTTTCTCAGATCTTTGGGGGATAGCAAGAAACATTTGAGTGAATGTTGTTGAAGATTTTCAGTAGTATAGAAAATGATGGCGCTCTTGTGATATTTGTAAGTAGTAAGTAAAATTTACTTTTTGTGTACAAAACTTTGAAGTTTTTGTTGTGTTGAGAACTTTTTGATGGTAGCACATTAAAGCTGATAGTATTGTCTTCGTTTTTTTTTTCTTTTCTTACAGCAAGCAAGGATTTGGCACAGACATCCTATTTCATGGCTACCAACAGGTTGTTATCCTGACCCTCTTTGTTGCACTGTTGTAGCACACTATAGCTTCCTTTAATGCAGGGCCCCCTCAATGTGTCTCTTACCCTTGTTGCAACAGGAGACTGGACCATCTACTGTGGTGGTACCTTCCTGTCTGCTTTGCGGTGTATTGTACAAGGGACTTTTGGCACAGAGGGGTTAAATGCACATTGTGAAGTGTAGTGGTGCTTTCTGATGACATATTCTCGATTTGTGAGTGCATAAGTCTAAAATTGGTAGCCTGAATAGCAGCTAAAGATTACAAAGAGCTAAACTTAACGTAGAAATTCGAGCAACTTGGTAAGTATAAAGCTATTTCTAGTTTACAATTATAGTTAAATGACAATTTTTTAAAATTTCACATTGATCCAATCTTAACTTTAAAATAATCATTAAAGTTTTTTTAATAAAATTTATATAACTTGGGTTTTTTCCCAGATAATACCCACTAGTTGTAAATCAGAAGTAGCCAAGTCCTGTCAGTGCCTAGATTTGACTAAGTACAATTTTTACTTTAAAAAAAACTTACTTCCTTTTCAGTTTACACAGAGAAAAAATGGTTTGGGTTTGCGGTTGATAAACATTTTTCATTAGTTCTGAACTGAACTGGAAGAATAATTTTTTAGAGCCTTTAATATCTAATACATAATTCTGTTCTGGGTTGATTTTATTAATGCCTTAAATTTGTTTTTTAAATGGGTCATTCGGGAGGAGGGGACCAAACTAGCATTGTGGGGTCCTTAATTTCTTGTGACACTGTTAAGTTTTATATGAAGCTTTGGATTGGCAAATACCAATATATTTTCTTAGGTATTTGTTGTTGGGATTTAACCTCTATCCCTAGGAATTCTGAACAACAAAAAGAAAGTACTAAATATAAAACTTTGGTTAGAAAAGGCTAGCTGTAACATGTTACATGCCCAGTTTTGGGCAAATAGTAGAAGGAGAAAAGTAGCATTTTTCTAGTGCTTAGCAACATTGGGCCTTGAAGCTGTTCACCAAAAGGTAAGTTTTCTCTGTGGCTTTGCTGAAAAGAAGACAGAGGTTTACATAGATAAGTGTTAGATTCTCTTTGACTTACTTGAGAATTATGTTTGTTAACCCACATCAAATGGTAGAATTCCTGATTCTATACTGTGGTGTTGAAATTTTTGTCAGTTTTACAAAGCCTTCTGCTTTTTCTTTACTTTGCGATGACATTACAAAAGAAACAAAAATACTACAAAAAAATTAAAATGTTGTATTTGTTTATGCTGATTATTGGAAATATACTGTCTTCCCCTC